>NC_052051.1:74991735-75650485 GCF_903992535.2 Arvicola amphibius
ACAGAGGCTATTATGTATGACATCCTACAGACAAAGATGGATACATGAGACTCATATATTTCTCATTTATTTTATTCTTAGTTGCTTATTAGAAACAGCTCTTGAATTTATAACATTTTAAGAATGTTAACTAAGTTAAATTCTAATAAAAGCATATTATTGATGTATCATAGTATTGTCCAACTCTATTGTTAGCTACTTGAAATTATTCTAGATAATAACGAAAATTAAAATCTCGTTGAGGGCACACTATCAGGAAATCAATGAACCAAAATTTATACAGGAATATTTTAGTTATGTATACCTGAATGCATTTATAATGTAACAACTACAACTTCGCAACTTCAAATGTATCCAACTAGGGGCTGGAGTGATGGCTCACTGGTAAGAACACTGGATGTACTTTCAGATGTCCCATGTTTCCTTCTCAGAATCCACATGGAAGTTCCCAAGCTTCTATAACTCTGTTTCCAATGTATCTGGTACCTTCTTCTGGTTTTGTCAACCACTAAGAACACATGTTGCAGAGATATGCAGGAATACCAAAGACCCGTACATATAAAATAAATGCAAAATTAAAACTTTCTTATGTTCAATTGTTGAGTTTTTCTGTCCTGCCAAATTCCCCCAGTCATTAAATCCCAAAGAAATCACACAGAGGTCTACGTTAATTATAAACTGATTGACCCATTAGCTCAGGCTTTGTATTAACTCTATTAACTCTATTAATGTATGCTAGCTCATTATTCTTGTATATGTTATCCACGTGGCTCAGTACCTTTCACAGCGAGGCAGTCACATTTGCTTCTTCTGTGGCTGGTCAGGACTGTGTCCTCGTCCCAGAATTCTCCTGTTCTCCTTGACCCACCTCTACTTCCTTTCTGGTTTAACCACCTATACTTCCTGCCCGACTACTGGCCAATCAGCGTTTATTTAAAATATAATTGACAGAATACAGACCATGGTCCCACACCATTCAGTTAATATTAGTTATTTCTAAAATAAATATTTTGGATGAAGGATGCCTTTTTATAAATGAAGGGCCACGTGTTCTGTAAAAGTTTATAAAATAATTATAGTGATAGTCCCTTCAAATTTGTAACTGTTTCTTTGTCAAGGGTTATGCACAGTTCATGTTGTCATGCTGGATACTGTATAACTAATACAGTGATGTTTTTGAAATCTAACCAAGCATCTACACACAGGGAGATATGAATATTCATATAAAAGATGTCATTAAATTCAACCTGATATATTTGAAATGAAAGGAATAAAATAGAATGGAAAATCTGAACTAAGAAAAGGTGATTGCAATGTGGTGTTTGCATTGCCTTGTACATTTGAATTATCATATAGATAAGTAGGTTTCAGGGATGTTTAAAGTTATTTTTCAAAATTTCTTTTTTCTTCTCAAGAAAAATGTAGAAATTAAAAAATTTACAGGAAAATAATAATATATTATTGCTATGGTTTTGGTCCCTGTCCCTTTAAGAGACAAGCCATGCCCACTCCCTCCCCCATCCGCTGAGGCAGGCTGATCTTCAGCTTCTGGCCTGAGCTTGCTCTCTTTTCCATCTTCCTCTCAGAGAGGCAGCTTCATTTCTGCCTCTCTTCCCACTTTTCTGTTTCTCTCTCTCTCTCTCTCTCTCTCTCTCTCTCTCTCTCTCTCTCTCTCTCTCTCTCTCTCTCTCTCTCTCTCTCTCTCTCTCTGTGTGTGTGTGTGTGTGTGTCTCTCTCTCCCTCCCCCTCCTCCTCTCCCTCTCCTTTTCCCTCTCTCCTTTAATAAAGCGTTATGTCTATTTTCTGTGTCTATGCCGTTAACCCACTGCTGCACCGCCTGTTCACCCGCCTCTCTGGTCACATGTGCTCCGCGAGTCTCCAGGCAGCTACATACAGCTGCCCAGCTACTATCTTTTTAAGAACAAAATTGGTGCCGAAACCCGGGATCGAACCAGGGAATTGAGCGGGTATCTGACCTGTTTACAATGGATTTCTTAATTTGGCTCCCTGGAACTCATAAGAACTCCTTGGGTTTGTGAAAACAGAAGTTTTAGACATATAATGACTGTAGCATAAGAGATAAATTTGATTTGAAATTTGTTTGGTGAAATAACCTGGTAAAACCTCTCAGCTATCAAACTGTCAGAGATCTTTGAGAAGGATAAGGTTTTACTTGAGTTACTGATTAAAAAATGACAGAGAACTTACTTGGTTGGCACCCAGAGCTACTCTTTTTAGGTCCTCCATAGTCTCTGAAGGTTGCACTTGACCTTTGTTGGTTAGCACAGGCCTGCCAGGCTCCAGAAGACCTTGTGGGCTAAGAAATCTGTAGGAAGACAAGCCTACCTTGACCTGAGCAGCTAGGCTGTCAATTCCAGAAATCCCGTCCACGTCTAGAGGTCTTTAGTTTAAATGAAAGGCAGATTTGCCCAATGGTCAGCGCTCAGCAGTCACTGTGAACTGTAGAAGGATTTTCTTCTGTGAGCGTCTGTCTTCTTTGGAGGGAGCAGAGACCTGCTGCTATGAGCCAACCTATCTCTTTTTGTTATGAAAAGTTTTTAATAATTAAATATTTAAATATCACATTTCCCAGATCTCTGAGCAGTTGAGGGCTGGATTAAATATAGCTGCAGCAATGGAAGGTTAATGCCAGAATTGATAATGGTAGAGAACAGCTTAAGGCATTTTTGTAAGAGACTTAAAAGTACATACCAGTTTAAAATATGAGATTTAGGATTTTGTAATCTGAAATGAGATGTAATGAACAATTATTATACATAGAGTGAACAGGAATTGAGCAACGTGGATGACTCTGATGGGCCCTATCAGAGACATACCATTTGCACAAAACACATGTAGCAGAGTTAACAGGAGAATTTTAGTGAAGACCTGGTGAAGAGGCAGGGTGAAATTGGGAGAGCTTGGTCACCTGACTTGGCCCTCGGCCAAGATGGCATCGAGTCACCTGATCCATCTTGCCCTCAGCCAAGATGGCAGCAGCCACGTGTTGCAGGAAAAAAGTTACAATTTTTGAGCTGTAAGGACTTTAAGTTTAATGAGAGGGACCTAAAGGCATGATCTGTTCTGTTGCTGAGCCGCCATGACATAACAGAAGCCGCAGAGGAGAGGGGCAAAAGGCTGAAACCAAAAAAAAAAAAAAACTGCACCATGCCACAGCTGGAAATAAAAAAGCCGGCTAGAAGTTTAAAATCCAGAGAGCCGTTGCTATCCAGAGCCAAAATTGTGAAAACCTGTGAAGCACCCAGGCCTATATCAGAACGTCTTCTGAAAGAAATATAGGCGGGATGCAGAGCCGTGAGAACACCCAGGTCCCGTGACCTGAGTGCTCAGAGAGGCCGGGGGAGCCATTCCGAGTGGCGGTTAAAGGTAGAGAGAAGAAAAAAAGTAAAGAAAAGAGGTGGAAAAACAGATAAACCGAGGACCCAGTCCTCAGTCGAATGCACCTCATGGAAAGCGTGAAGTGCTAATGCGTGGGCAGACTGGCCCCTACGACCAGTCCACAGGACCCTGGCAAAGGAAGCAACCATGAGGGGGGGGCGGGTCACTCACCGAGTGAGCTGGGAAGCCGGTGGCGAGAGTGGAAAAGCAACCTGGTTCGGGGGTCACATGGCACCAATTTTGTTCTTAAAAAGATTTAGCACCAATTTTGTTCTTAAAAAGATTTAGCACTAATTTTGTTCTTAAAGATAGTAGCTAGGGCCAGGCGGTGGTGGCACACGCCTTTAATCCCAGCACTCAGGAGGCAGAGGCAGACGGATCTCTGTGAGTTCGAGGCCAGCCTGGTCTACAAGAGCTAGTTCCAGGACAGGCTCCAAAGCCACAGAGAAACTCTGTCTCGAAAAACCAAAACAACAACAACAAAAAAAATGATAGTAGCTAGGCAACTGCGCGTAGCTGCGCAGAGACTCGCGAAACACATGTGACCAGGGCAGCGGGTGAACAGACAGTGCGGCAGCGGGTTAATGGCACAGACCCAAAAATAGACATAAAGCTTTATTAAAGGAGAGAGGGAGAGAAAGAGAGAGAGAGAGAGAGAGAGAGAGGGGGGGGGGGGGCAGAGAAGTGGGGAGAGAGGCAGAAGTGAAGCTGCCTCTCCGAGAGGAAGATGGAAAAGAGAGCAAACTCAGGCCAGAAGCTGAAGATCAGCCTGCCTCAGCAGATGGGGGAGGGAGTGGGCGTGGCTTGTCTCTTAAAGGGACAGGGACCAAAACCATATCAATTATCCAAAATTTTCTGAGTACACATATCTTTTTATCTATTAGTCTGTCTGTCTGTCTGTCTGTCTGTCTGCCTGTCTACCTACCTATCATCTAATTATATATTTATCACCTATCTATATATCTATTATTTATCAATATGTCATCTATCTGTCTATCTTCTCTCTATCCATCTATCTATCATCTATCTATCTATCATCTATCTATCTATCTATCTGTCTGGTGTGGGAGGGTCCATGTGCAGCTTTCATTGGTTAATGAATAAAGAAACTGCCCTGGCCTGTTGATAGGGTACAACTTAGGTAGGTGGGGAAGATGGAACTGAATTTTGGGAAAAAGAAAGAAGAGTTAGAGACACGCCATGGATCTGCTGCCAGGGTATGACATGCTGCTGAAACTTAGCCAGTAAGTCACTGGCACATTGCAATACACAGCTCAATAAGAATGGGCTAAACTAAGATGTAAGAGTTAGCCAATAAGAAGCTGGAGATACTGGACCAAGCAGTGATTTAATTAATATAGTTTCTGTGTGGTTATTTCAGGACTAAGCTAGCTGGGTGGCTGGGATGAACAAATAGACCCTCTTCCTACATCTATCTACTTATGTAGCTATCATATATCAATCTAAATAGATAGTTATCTAATAAGCCTAATAATCTGTCCTGTTATAATTCTTTATGATGGTTGACTTACTTAGTATGTTTTGCTACATTTCTGTGATATGATACTAATGATCCTGATATTTCTTAGAAGATACCATACTGTCAATATCACGTAAAATTCTTCCTAGCTGCCTTTAAGCCCCAGGCAATTAGTTTGTGTACAAGTATCTTACCTTTTTGGGGTATGTATGACTTTTAAACTGTTTGACCTTCTAATAAACTAAATTTCTTCCTTTTTTCTTCCTTTGTTGCAAATAAATTCCATCTTTAAATAAATTCCAACTTTAATGTTGAATTTATAGTATATTCAATGTTAGTGTAAGACATAATTAATAGTGGCTGTATGATATTTGGCACCAAAAATCAAGAAGAACTAGGAAGAAGGAAATGATGAGAAAGAGAAGAGGGAGGAGGAGACAGAGGAAGAGGCAGAAGGAAACACATGAAGGAGTAGGAGAGAGGCATGTATGTGCTTGCCCCTTTCCCTACTCACTGTCATGGCATGTATATATGGAGATTAGAGGGCAATTTTTAGAGACATGAGTTTTCTCCTTCTATAATGTGGTTTCCAGGGGTGAAACTCAGATAACTAGGCTCTAGGACAAATGCTTCAATCCACTGATCTGTCAAACTTTTCCAGCTTTGCATGTTCAGAATGTTCCATGCAGGAAGTTTCTCTGACTATCCCGGATTAAACTCTGTAGACCTGGTTGGCTTCAGACTCACAGAGAGCTACCTGTGTCTGCCTCCCAAATGCTGGGATTAAAGCTGTATACCAGCATACCACAGCCTGGCCAGCTTTATGTGTTTTATACCAGGCTTCCTGGACATCCCACTTGTGCTTTGGCCAAAGCCCTACCAGAGTCTTGAGGATTTTTGTTTTCAATTTTATTTTATATTCCAACCATATTTTCCTTCCCACCTATTCTCCTGCACTCCACACTTACCCCACAGCCCAATCCCATCTACTCTACCCAAACAGTAAAGATGCCCATGGGGAGTCAACAAAGCCTAGCACATAAAGTTGAGGTAGGACCAATGCCCTTCCCCTTGCAAAATGACTAAGCTTAGCATCTCAACACAGAAATGGGTTTTAAAAAGCTAACTCGTGCTCCTGGGATACATCCTGGTCCCACTGCTTGGGGCCTCTCAAGTAGAACAAGATACACAGCTGTCTCCAACATGCAGAGGGCCTAGTTCAGTCCCATTCAGGTTCCACAGTTGTCATTTCAGTCTAGAGTTTGCGAGTCCCCACCAGATTGATTCAGCTCTCTCTATAGGTTTCCCCATCATGATCTTGACCTCCCTAATTCATCAAATTCCTCCTTCCTCTAGTCAACCGGATTCCCAGAGCTCGGTCTGGTGCTTGCCTGTAGATTTCTGCAACTCATTCTGTCAGTTACTGGATGAAGGTTCTATGATGACAACTGGGATATTCACCAATTTGGTATCAGTGAAAGGCCAGTTCAGGCACTCTCTCCACTATTGCTAGGATATTTAACTGGGGGTCATCCTTGTGTGTTCCTGGGAATTTCCCTAGCACTAGATTTCTCCCTAATCCCATAATGGCTCCTTCTATCAAGATCTCTCTTCCATTGTTTTCTCACTCCACCCATCCTCCAATTTGACTATCCCATTCCCCATGTTCTCATTCCCCAACATATCCCCTCTATCGGTCCCTTCCTTCCCGAGTTTGCCTAGGTGATCTCATCAAATTCCTTTTCTCAGGGCCATCCTGCTTCCTTTAGGGTCCTCTTTGTTACCTAGTTTCTCTGGAGCTGAGAATTGCAGTTTGATTATCCTTTGTTTTACATCTAGTATCCACTTATGAGTAATTATATACTGTACTTGTCTTTCTGAGTCTCAGTTACCTCACTTCGGATGTTTTTTTCTAGTTCTATCCATTTGCCTACAAATTTCATGATGTCATTGTTTTTTAGAGTGAAGTAATATTTCATTGTGTAAATATACCACATTTTCTTTACCTACTCTTCTGTTGAGGGACATCTAGCTTATTTCCAGGTTCTGGGTATTATAAATATAACTGCTATGAACATAGTTAAGTAATTGCCCTTGTTGTAGGATTGAGCATCCTTTGGGTATATGGCCAAGAATGTATCACTGTGTCTTGAGATAGATTGATTCCCAATTTTCTGAGAAACTGATTTCCAAAGTGTAAGTACAAGTTTGCACTCCCACCAACAATAGAGGTTTATCTCCCTTACTCCATATGCTCTCCAGCAAGTTCTGTCCACAGTATTTTTGGTCTAAGCCATTTGGACAGGTGTTAGATGGTGTCTTGGAGTCATTTTGATTTGCATTTCCTTGATGATTCAGGATGTTGAGCAATTCCTGAAATGTCCTTTGGCAATTTATGATTCTTCTGTTGAGAATTATATTTAGAACTATACCGCTTTTTAAAAAAATGAATTATTTGGTATTTTGATGTCTAGTTTCTGAAATTCTTTATATATTTTGGAGATTATCCCTATGCCATATTTGTGATTGCTGAAAATCTTTTCCCATTCTGCAAGCTGTTATTTTGTCTTATTTACCTTGTCCTTTGTATTACAAAAGTTTTTCAGTTCCAGAAGATCCCATTTATTGATCGTTGTTCTCAGTGTCTGGGCTACTGTTTTTTTTTTTTTGGGGGGGGGGGTTCTTTTTGGTTTTTTGAGACAGGGTTTCTCTGTAGCTTTGGAGCCTGTCCTGGAACTAGCAACTAGCTCTTGTAGACCAGGCTGGTCTCGAACTCACAGAGATCCGCCTGCCTCTGCCTCCCAAGTGCTGGGATTAAAGGCGTGCGCCACCGCCGCCCGGCTGGGCTACTGTTATTATATTGAGGAAGTGGTCTCCTGTGTCCAAATGTTCAAACCTACTTCCTACTTTCTCTTTTATCAGGAACAGTTTATTTGGATTTATGTTGAGGTTTTTGTTTCACTTAGATTTGAGTTTTTTGCAAAAATATAGATATGGATCTATTTCTAAACTTCTAAATGTTGACATCCAGTTATGCCACCACCATCAATTGGAAATGCTTTATTTTTCCAGTGTACAATTTTGGCTCCTTCATTAAATTTCAGATATTCATAGGTGAGTGGATTAATGTCAGGATCTTTAATTTGATTCTATTCATCCACGTGTCTGTTTTAGGCCAATTCCAATCTGTTATTTATTACTATAGTTCTATAGTAGAGTTTGAAATCAGAGTTGGTGATACTTCCAGAAGTTCCTTTATTTAACAAGAATTATTCTGTGTTTTTGGTTTTCCCAAATAAAGTTGATTATTGTTCTTTCAAAGTCTGTGAAAACTTCTTTTGTATTTTCATGGGATTCTATTGAATCTGTAGATTGCTTTTGGTAAGGTTGCCTGCCATTTTTATTATGTTGATCCTACCTATCCAAGAGCATGGGAGACCTTTCCATTTTCTGATATCTTTTTCAATTTCTTATTTCAAAGATTTAAAGTTCTTGTGGTGATTTAGCTGACGATTATTCTGTTCTCCTGAGTTTGTAGGCTTTCTGTCATTTCTGTTGTTGTTGAATTCTAACTTTCAGCCATGGTGATCTGATAAGATATGTCTTATTTCAATTTTTTGTATCAGTTGAAATTTGTTTTGTGACTTAGTATATGTTTAATTTTAAAAAGTTTTCATGAGGTGCTGGGAAAATGACATATTCTTTTGTGTTTGGGTAGAATGATCTATAGAAGCCCATTTGAGTCATAACATCTGTTATTTTTTTAACAATCTGCCTGACAGACCTGTCCATTGGTGAGGGTGGGATATTGAAGTCTCCGACTATTAGTGTGTGTGTGTGTGTGTGTGTGTGTGTGTGTGTGTGTAATTTGATGTATGAATTAAGTCTTAGTAATGTTTTCTTTGCATATGTGAAGGTCCTTGTATTTGGGGCAAAAATGTTCAGAATTGAAACTTTATCTTGATAGATTTTTCTTGTGATGAATATGAAATGTCCTTCTTTAGCTCTTTTGATTATCTTTAGTTTGAAGTGATTTTGTTAGATATTGGGACAACTACATCAACTTGCTTCTTAGGTCCATTTGATTGGAAAGTCTTTTCCCAACAATTTACTCTGAGGTAATGTCTGTCTTTGAAGTTGGATTGTGTTTCTTGTATGCAGCAGAAGTATGGATCCTGCCTTCATATTCATTCTGTTAGCCTGTGTCTTTTTATAGGTGAATCAAGTACAGTAGTATTAAGGGATATTAATTGCCAGTGATTGCTATTTTCTGTTATTTTTGATAGTTGTGAGTTTACTTTATGTTTTCTGGTTTGCAATTTTCTATTGCATGTGCTTTCTTGGGTTCAGCTAACTTCCTATGGTTGGAGTTTTCCTTCTAGTACTTTCTGTAGGGATAGATTTGTGGATAGGTAGTGTATAAATCTGGTTTTGTCATGGAATATTTTATTTTCTCCACATGGTGATTGAAAGTTTTTCTGAATATAGTAGTTTGGACTAGCATCCATCAAGTCTCTTAGTGTCTACAAAATTTCTCTTCAGAATTTTCTTGTTTTCAGAGTCTGCATTAATAATTTGGGTGTAATTATGTTAAGTCTGATTATATGTTACTTGGCCTTTTCCCTTTGTAACTGTTAATATTCTTTATTATGTATATTTAGTGTTTTGTTTTGATTATTTTGTAGTGAGGGGCTTTTTTCAGTCCAGTCTATTTGGTGTTCAATAAGTTTTTGTATCTTATTAGAAATTTCCTTCTTTAGGTGGGAAAGTTTTCTTCTATGATTTTTTTAATGTATTTTTTGTGCCTTTGATCTGGTCTTCTTCTTTTCTTCCTCCTCCTCCTCCTCCTCCTCCTCCTCCTCCTCCTCCTCCTTCTCCTCCTCTTCCTCCTCCTCCTCCTTCTCCTCCTTCTCCTCCTCTTCCTCCTCCTCCTCCTCCTCCTCCTCCCTCCTCCTCCTCCTCCTCTTTTTCTTCTTCTTCTTCTTCTTCTTCTTCTTCTTCTTCTTCTTCTTCTTCTTCTTCTTCTTCTTCTTCTTCTTCTTCTTCTTCTATTATTCTTAGGTTTGGTCTTTTCATGGTGTTTGAGATTTCCTGATGTTTTGTGTTTTGACTTTCTTGGCTTTAATTTTTTTTTTTTTTTGGACTGGCAAATCTGTTTCTTCTATTGTAGCTTCAATCTTGACATTCTCTTCTATCTCTTGCATTCTGTTGGTTATGCTTACATCTGTAGTTCCTAATTGTTTACCCAGTTTTTCTATTACCAAAGTTTCCTTGTTTGTGTTTACTTTATTGCCTCTATTTCAGTTTTCAAGCCTTGAACTGTTTTCTTCATCTGTTTGATTGGTTTTGCTTGTTTGTTTGTTTTCTTGGGCTTTCTTTATGATTTCTTCCATTTTTGTTTCTCTTTTCCTTGATTTCTTTAAACGAATCTTTCATTTCCTCTTTAAAGGTGTCTATCATCATAAGGCTTATTTCAAGGTCATGTTCTTCTGTGTTAGAATGTTCAGGACTTGCTGTTGTAGAATGACTATGTTCTGGTGATACCACATGTCTCGTTAGGTTGTCGAATGTATTCTTACACTAGCATCTGCCCATCTTTTTCTCCAATCAGTGCAGACAGTTTTTGTGCCTCTTGGTTCAATCAGTAAAGGTGAGATCTGTATCTCGGGGAGCTACTGAGGCCATGAGAAATGAGTGAGTTTGGGGACATTGTGGAACTTGTAGTTACAGGGTCCAGTGGGGTGGTGGTGAGTAACTTGCCCACAGGGGGCTTTCCTGCTCACAATACAATGTGTTTACAATTGGTGGGAGAGGGGCAATGGTTGTGATCCTGAAATAGGGCATAGAGAATTATCAGTCAATCTGCTGGGAGGCCAGTCACTCACCTCTTGGTCTGATCAGTGCAAGCAGTTATGTGTGTCTCAAGGTGCTGCTGAGGTTGCAGTTGATAAGGGGATTTGAGGATTGAGTAGGACTTGTAGATTACAGGGTCAATGGGGGAGTGGAGCAGCATACCAATTGGAGCTTTGCCTGCTGACCAACTAGCTGGACTGATATGGGTAAGGCAGGAGCCTGAGGTTTACCTTGGGTTTAGAGCCTAGGGACTGGGCTGTCTAGCTGGGAGGCTTGTTACTCACCTCTTGGTTTGATCAGTACAGGTGGTGTCTGTCTTTAGGTATTTTTAGGAGCTAAAGTTAAGGTGTACATCATTTAGCTGTTAATAATCATATTATTGTTTTTAAATTGATATTTTTCCATTATTACAATTTTGCTTTGTTGTATTTTCAATGTGAAATGTTTCCTACAGACATATATATTCAGTAATATAATCCCTGAACTCTTGGTCCTGTACCGTAAAGTTCTAGAACCTTTAAGAGGTAGAACCTTGCTGGAAGAGTGAGTTTTTGGTGGTAGATTGGTAAATCGTGAATGCTTTAAAACTTGTTCCCACTCAATGTTGCCTCTGCTTCTTGATTAGAGCCATGATAGCATAGTGTGAACAACTGCCTCATGCCCTTACCTCCTTGCCTCCCCGTGCAAATGGATTGCATACCTTCCTAAGCTATGGCTGTCAACCATTTCCTCTAAGTTGTTTGTTATCATCTATTTGAATATAGCAACAAGAAAGTGCTACAGGCTTCTATAACTTTCAGTCTAAGTATCTATGTGTATTTCTTACATATTCTATTACTTTTTCATATTGCATATAGAATGCTTATTTCTATTTTCTTTTGATTTAGATATTCAATATATATGATTGTTACTTTATCTGTTATCTCTAATAGATGTTTTTACAGAAAATTTGATATTTTATTCTGAATTTCCTAATTAGATTATTAGATACTCTTAAAATAATGGTATACTTTGCCCTCTAAAAATATTCCTTCTTTAATATATGAATAATGGGCCCACAGTTTCAGAATAATACTGAATGCCATTGTTGACACATTTTGCTTTGTTTCTTACTTGGAATGAACATGATGTTTTAGCCCAAATACATATATATGTCATTAAATGCATAAATAAAATTTCCTCGATGTGTAAAAATGGTACTTCTATATATGTTTTGAGGACATACATAGAAGAATACACTGATTGGTTATCTAGTTAATACTTTGCTGTATGTGACTGTGCATATATATTTTTCATGAAATTTTGTCATTCAGCTGCTATTAAGTGCTACTTTTATTTGGTAATATATTACATTTTATGGCACACAAGTGCTATAAATTTATACATCCTTATCTTTTCAAATACAGGGGACAAACTTACTATATCTAATAGTTTTTCAATTCATTTTCTAAAGCTTTGTCACCAGAAAATATCTTACAAGTAATGCTGTTTTGTAAAATTTAAGCTTGAGGTGCTTTATTTATCTGCCTTACTGAGTTACCTGACACTATTTCTGTGTACTTATAATTAAATTTAAATCCTTCTAATGATTAAGTAGCATTATATTATTTGTTCATTATGTTAATTATCTTATTTTTTAATATCCTTTCTAACTTATAAAATTAATATCACAATGTCCATTCAGTTGCTCTAAATAATCTCTTTAAACTTTATTCTCAATATTCTATCATAATTTTGTTCCCAACATAGAATATTATAATAATTAAAGTAGAAAAAGAATAAATAAAATCAAGTTAATGATTTGTGTTGCTCTTGGAAAGTTCTGGCCTTCCCTCTATTTGAAGTCTACATGTAATATTTACAGTAAAACTCCCTAGAGAGCTTCAGTATTTACAAATTTGAATTTAAACTCTTTGATGTTTTCAAACATATTTCAAATGTAATTCAAAAGCCAGTGAGCTCTGGTCCATCATTGTTAAAAAGAAAAGTACAAAACAAAACAATCTTTAGTTCATAGGGAAGGGAAGCAGGGAAATCAAATTTAACCTATATATCTTCTTTTTATTTTACCTTCAGGTTTATTTTTCTGAAGATTAATTGTAGTGTATCTTCTACTTAAAATTAACAATACTTTCATTTATTTTAACAGTGTCATCTGTTGACTGTTATACTCTTTTGACAAATTCAAAGTAAAGAATCCACTTTTTATCAGTGAATTCTTGCTTAAATTTATACCTATTGAAAATTTAGATGTAATGGGTTGATGGCAATTATATTTAAATAATATAGAAAACATTTGCCTTTACATGGGACTCTCTTGTACAGCATACAATTTTTCTTTTTCTTTCCTTTTTATCCAGATTGAGGCTCTTGCCTATAAAAATTTAAAATTAATTTTAAAAGCTGTCCATTGATTATAAAGTTCCATATCAAGTTGACAGTATAATATAACCCAGACATAAATTAAATTGTAATATTTTGCTTTGTTACTGAAGATGGCATGCCCTAAATCTTTCTGTTTGACCTTTGTACAATAATAAAATATTCTGTCTCCCTGGCACTTTTGATTTTATAGTTTTATCCTTTTTATGCTCCTTGGGACACTCTTCCCGACCACTTTAAGTTTTCAAATAAAATTGTCTGATTTGGGCATAATAGGATCTGACAGACATGGAGAAACAGTCTTTTCTGAAGAATTTATGGATTTTTCAGAATGTTATCTGGGAGGCCACCTCTGCCCATATCACTGATGCATGAGTTCTTTGGCAAGACAGCCACAGAATTACTTTTCTACAGAGAACTGATAACTTCTTGGGGAAGAAGAGGGTCAACTTGCCACTGTATGACTACCATGCAGTTTAAGCCCCAAATACTATAAAAGTGTAAAAAGTCAGCATGTATTTTAGAAAATGAGGTTCTTGCTGCTTGCATTCCATCAGGCAGCAATTTTCACTCTGATTACCTGACTCCACTTCACCTGTCTCTCCACATTCCCCTGCCTGGCCCTTATCACTTTTACTCTAAGGAAGATTGGTTGTCATGTCAACTTCCCTATTGTTTCCGGCACTGTTTTGTCTGCATAGCATCTGAAAGTAAACACCAAAGAAAAGAATCTGAGGAGCACAAACTGCTCAAATTGTGTTTGCCTCTGCCAAATTTCCTAAGGTGTAAACTCTTTCACCAGATGGTGATATTATTGCAGACTTCAGTCTCTGTTGTCTTCTGAAATGTATTTAAGCTCCTTTAAAGCAATATTTCCTTTTATTTAGAACCTGGGTCCCCAGTAGCAAAATTCTTTCTTCTGTTCTATTTTCACCCTAAGTTTGATTTTTGAAACATGTCCATTCTTTTGGGAGATCTAAACCACATCCAATCCACTCAAAAAGGATTAAAGCTTGAAAGATATGACCTGAAACCATAAAACTCCTTGAAGACAACATACAGCAAAAGCCCCTTGACATTGGCCTTGGCTGTGATCTTCTGGCTATCATATCAAAGCCCCAGTCAATGAAAGCAAAACTCCAGCAAGATGACAGCAAACTAAAGTAATATTTCTTTATAGCAAAGCAAAGCAAGTAAAAAAAAAAACAACAACAAAACATTCAATACAAACAGGTAACAAATCTCCAAATTGAAAAAATATTTGGAAATTAGAAATCTGATCATAGATTCACAAAGCAATATATGATGGGCTCAGATAATTTCATTGTAAATCAAATTAAGTATATAAATAATAATTTAATTGAACATTTTCTATAGGATATATAAAAATTGGTCATCAGGCACATGGAAAGTAGTGTGATATTGCCAGTCATCATGATAATGTAAGTAATAATGAAACTTTATTTTCTACCTATTATGACTATAACAGAAGTAAAAATGGGAGGAGGCTTCCTTCAAAATTAAAAATGATACTATTAAGCATCCCTCTTATCAAATGCATTAATTATTCTTCATATATAAATAATGAAATACCTGTAATGAGAAGCTGAAGAGAAGGAAAATCTTTTTGAGATGGTCTTATGTGTGTGTTAACTTGCTATGTATGTATGGGTGGCCTTTAAAAACACCTTTTCTGTAGCCATTCCAGCATGAAGCAACTACAGGACATTATACCACACTTAACAGGAAAGACTAATTTTGACTTGAAAAGGTTGACTCAATTTTCATTTGACTGAATGTGCTGACAAATAACTATATGACGATAAGAACACATGAAGAACGAAAATCTTCGTGTCATGGTGATAAGGAAGAGGGGCGATAAAGACAGTGCAACACACACATCCTCTGAAGGCATTTTCCACTCAGTTGATTTCTCCAACTAGACCCATCTTCCATGTCTCCAGATATCTGAAATAATGTAGTCATCTGGAGAATAATCCTTCTAATGTTTTCCTTTATGAAGGGCATTTACGTCTTCAAAGCAGTGCCCACTCTTTGTACATAAAGACTTCTGGACATTTCATAATGTAAAATGAATTTGATGCATTTCCATGAGTCTTTCATGTCTTAACAACTTAAATAATTCTCTATAGTCAAAATTAAAAGTTGCCCCTGAGAGTCAGGAAACCTCATAACTATGATTCCCTGGAGAATAAAAACAACTCTAATATATTTTGTATATAAAATATCACAGGGTAAACTTTCCATCCCACAAGAGAAGAATAGGAACATAAAAAGTGTTCAAGGATGAAGGAAAGAAAAACCAACCCTACACTGAAAACATTAAGTCCTATGATTTCATCTCAGAACTTAGCTCAGTAGAGTGTCTTTCTAGAATAATTAAGGTCCTGTGTTTGTCAGCACCACATAATCTCTACAGCAGTTGGCTCTTGCAATCTCATCACATAGGGACTAGGGAAAGGAAGTCTGGAAGTTCAAAACCAACTTGGTCTAAGCAGACACAGGCTAGCCTGCATTATAAGAGACACTTCCCCAAAACAAGGAATCAAACACAAATGGAGAGAAAAATCTTAGAATTCCAAGAACAGCATCTGGGTCATACAATGTCCTGATATGAGCTCCAATTGGCTTGACTTGATGGCATGACCACCTGTGCTTTATCTTCAAATGCCTGTGGATTTCTTCATCAGATGTATCTATTTCTTGACATCAACAGTACACTCTATACCCCAATGCAGCTTCATCCTCTCTCCCAGGCAACATCAAATCTCAGGGAATGCCTGTTATTATATATATCCTGCTACAAATTATCTGGTCTCTAAGACCTTCATGAGAAATCTTGAATGAGGCCTCCTGAGTCCAAAACCTTTACATTCTACATGACTGCAATATAAGTATCACATGGATACTCCACAATGTGTCTAACTTTGTGTACTACTCTGGCTTCTTGGGATATGACTACAGTGACATCTGAGATTTTAGATGACAGTGGACCCACAGTAACCACCAGAGACAATTACCACAATCTTGACCAAGTTTTTCAAAAGAGTTAAAACTTCTTGCATGTGTTCCTGGGCCAGTTTCTGGGATGCTCTGACGATATCTGTGATGGCTAATCCTCACTGGAAACTTCACTGGATTTAGAATCACCTAGAAGTTACATCTCAGGACAGATCTGGTGCTCCCCCGTCTCTGCTTTCTGACCCTTCAAGATCTGAATAAGCAAAGACAGACTAACATTCCTCAACTATGGTACAAAATAAGCTCATGCTCCCTTAAGTGTTTTCTTATTAGACTTTATGTTATCACAATAAAGAAATCAGCTCTTTCTCAATGTCCTGATTCTGTAATCTACTCATCACTTACACCTTTCTTGAACACAATATTATGTACTTTTTTTCTGAATTAGTTGTGAGTTATACAAACTGTCCATCCTTCAGTTCCTTATATTTTCATTGCAGATTTAGTTAAAATCAGTCAGCACTACTTATGGCACAGCCTGGATGCTCTGCTGTACTGTTATATTTTCCAGTGCATTGATTACACTCTCACCTTTAAACTCAGTCTCATCCATGTCTCTCAAGAGTGTGAATGTATTAATAAAGACTCCAATATACTTCCCAATATGGTCCTTATTCTCCCCTGGAACTTCACTGCACAGACTCTTCTGTTTTCATTCCTATAGGCATTTCGTCTTTGAACTGACAGAATGATTACTAATAAGCTCTGAATGCACTCTTTTTCAGCCTTCATCCAGTAACTGACAGAAGTATATGCAGAGATCCACAGCTAAACACTGGGCAATGCTCCTGCAGACCAGCTGCAGTGATGGAAGAGAAATAATATGAGCAAATGGGTCAAGATCATGATGGAGAGATTTTATTTCTCTTATACCAATTCACTGTTGTCATTGGATTTTTACATTACTGTGATAGAATGCCTGCCATGAACTACTTAAAAGAAAGAAAGATTTACTTTGGTCATAGTTTTATTAACCAAGAAAGACAGGGTATGGTAGAATAGAACTACTCAGTTCACCATGAACAAAGCAGCAACAAGAGAAGGCTAAAGGATAGAATAACTATTAAGAATATGTCTCCAATGATGTACTTCCTTCAATTAAGCCCAAAGTCCTGAGATTATCAAGCTCTCCCACAATATCACCACAATCTGGGAACAAATGTTTCATGCAAGAACATGAGAATGAACATGTTTATTCAAACTATTCAGAACGTGTTCAAATTATTACATTCAGATATATTATTAAAAAATGAAATCTGTAGTTTACAAACATGTATTTATTTCTATGTTTACTTTATCTTTACTCACATGTCCAAGAGATAGACACAGTTAATAGCCTGCTAATGTATGAATAAATAAAATACAGTATGTGCCTGCTAACAGTAGAGTACCATTTAAGCTCAAAAGAAGGGTGCTGTGTTATTTTTAAGAACAAAAATTAATTTGCTAAGAAATGAGTAATGGTTAGTGAGCTAGATATTGAAAGGAAAATATGTATAATCTCAATCATAGGCAGAATGTTAAGCAGCAAAATGGTGTTGCCCTTCAATATTCAAGAGTAGTCTTTCTCTGTACATGCCAAATCCATAGTAATTTAAGTGCCATATATAAAATGGTATATTACTTTCATAATACTGACACATGACATTCTGTGTATAATTATTTCTAGTTTACTTACAATTGCTTCAACAACATAAATGCTATGCAAAGTTATTGTATTCGAGGTTGGAGAGATGGTTCAGCCAATATGAATGTTTGCTACTCTGGCAAGGCTTTACAGTTAAATTACCAGCACCTATGTCACACAGTTCAAGAACACTTATTACACTTATAACTGTAGGTCCATGGGATAGAACTCCATCTTTGGTCCTCTGTGAGGACACTTATGAAGGTACACACACACACACACACACACACACACACACACACACACAGAAACACATACTCACAGAAAGACATGAATACATAGTTTAGAAAATTAATATATGTGTTATTTTTGAAATTCTAGCTTTGAAATCCAATGCTATGTGCATATTCTTTACAGTCATTTTATTTCAATTATTTTAGACCTAGGGTTGTTTGAAGACAAATTAGATGTGTAAATACAGAGAGATAATTGCGTTCATAAGCTCAGTATAGGATATAGTTACTACACATATGTATAGAGATAGAAAGAGATTCTGGGAAATGGATGAGAAGGTCAAGTATAATTTCCATATTTAAGATAGGCAAGATATTAACAGATAACTGTTCTGTATTAGACATGCAAATATCCTAAAAGATACAGGTGGCATTATCATATGCAGATAAAATATGTAACTATGCAAAGTAAAATATTTGGTTCCATTCTTAAGTATTCTTGTCTTTTTCATGCACATACATATACAAACATCATATTGCATATTAGAAATATGTGAAATTTTATGAAAAATGTAAAGTTTAAAAGCAATTAATTGTTGTTGAGGGAGAGAACCAACTTTAGCAGGTTTTCATTTGACTTCTACATGTGTTCCATGGCATGTGCCCCTCCCTCATACACAAAACAAACAAAAAATGTGATGCTTTTAAAAATGAAAAAAGCAATTAAGCTGTTCTACTGAGAATAATGGGTTATTAAATAGACTTTCTTGCAAGATAGACCGATAAAATAGTAGAACAAAAGTGATGGGTGTCAAAATCACTTTTTAAGTGAATTTAAGGCATGACATAGAGTTCATGCATAAAATTGCTAAAGAGGTCAAGAAATTGAGACTAGATCACCCATGGGCCTATGTTGTAAGCAGGGACTGCTCATTCATTTGGCATATTCCTGGCTAACTCTTATATTTAAATTAACTCATTTCTATTATTCTGTGTATTACCACAAGGCTGTAGCCCACCAGTAATGTTCCAGTGTCTGTTTCCTTCTACAATTACTTGGTGTCTCCCTGACTCTACCTACTCTCTCAATATATCTATGTTCAAATTTCCAACCTGGGTTTATTCTGCTAAGCCACTGTCTGAAACATCTTCCTGCATTATCCCATAAAAGCAGTCCATATACAGAAGAACATTTCATATCATTTCCCCTTTTTTGTCTAAATAAAAAGGGATTCTTTAACATAAGTAAATTATATATACAAAACAGTTATCAAGCAGGAGTTAGAGTTACAATATTTCTTTGTGTGTCTAAAATTTCCTATCTACTTTATCTTTTATCACAACCAAGAAAAAGCATAAATATTTGTCTTCAGCTCCATCAGAGACCCTAGAAGCCTATAATATTACCTATGTAACAGGAAGTGCATTGTAAGCAACTTACAAAATTATAGTATTGACAGGAACATCACACAGCCTAGAGAGTCACCCAAAGTTCTTCTGTAATGTTGGAGCATTCATCTTCTGCCTACAAGTCCATAGTATCTGGCAGATTGTTTATGGACCAGGAAATTTGAAAGACTGTTTCTTCTATATTGGTAGTTTATCAGTCACTTTCTTTTGTGTCCTGCAGAATGTCAGACTCTTTCATGAAGCAGGAACACTGAAGAACACCTTGTCCTTTGGAAAATTCAGCAGTCATTTTTCTGTGGGTCCTGTGTGTCCAGTTCATACAGAATCCCATTAAGCAGTACAGGCAAGCACAATTTCTCACCCAAATGGCTAGCCTTCTCACATTGAAGGCAAATTACATAATGAGTTTCTTCAATACCCGTCAACTTCTCTGAAGTAATTGGTGCTGCCAGGAGCAGATGTTTCTCACTATCGAGAAAAGTTTAAATTCTTGAAACCTTTAAATACCATATTCTGTAGGAATATGAAATGTTGAAGATTATCTATCTAAGTGAAATATACTTCTGTATATATAGAAAATCTAAATAACATGACTACAAGTTTAACTATTATAAATGACCATCTATTAATCTGTAGTTTTAAATTATATATTGCATTTTTAAATGAGGTGCACAAAAACAATATCTTACACAAGAGCAGAAATACATAAACACAGTGTAACAAAATTAACCTTAAATTTGTATCAATAGACCAAGATTCATACCAATGTCAAGCATTCATCTCTATATCATATCCCCATTTAAAGGCAAACAAACATTTATAAGCAATCATTTTTGGAAATTGAGTGTTGTTATCTCCAAAGTGCTTCCTGCTGTTTGTTGAACAAAGTATTTTTATGGTTCATGAAGACTTTTTGGGCAGTCTTGTTTTATCAAACAACATTAGTCTGAAAGGAATCCACAGATTCTCATATTCTATAGAAACAAAAGTCGAACCTCTTTTCCAAAGTAACATATCCTTAGACTTAAATTTTGGAATCAAGATACCTTTAAAATATGTTAGTTTAGCTTAGAAGCTTGTACAATGATATGTCTCTCTGCAATTAGCTTATTAACGTTCAAAAATTCAAAGAAACAAAATAATATATATATAATACAGACTATGTATATTCCATCTTTATGTGGCTTACTTTTTCAACTCAGTTGTTTTAATAGTTATTTTATTATCTTTACTCCTTTAATCTATGACTATCTGTACTCTTATATTACATTTACTGTCCTATAACTGTATATACTCTTTTTCCTCTCTGTCCCAAGCCTATGTACATTTTTTTTAAAACACTGTGTCTCATTTAGAGGTCTTTGGAGAAAAAGCTTCTATTATTATTCTATTAAAGAAACAAAGTGATAAAATGACTCCTAATAATATATTACTATTACCAGAGGGCAAAAATTGCTCAATCCATATAAGAGATGATTCTTCTTGCAGAATATGCTAATTAATAAAGAGATCAAAGCTGGACAATGGGCATAGAGTGTGAGACTTTCAAAAACTCAGTCCTAAGTAGAATGTCCTTATCAACTTTCTCTATTCAAAGCTCATGAATCTATTTTGAAAAGGTGGTAGAAAGGTTGTTAACAGCCAGAGGTGGTGAATGGCTCCCAGGAAATAGATCTTCAAGGTTTAATAAGACTGATACACACATGAACTTATAGAGAATATGATAACATTATCAAGACCTACCCATGTTTAAAACCAGGTAATATTTTAGCACTGAAGTGGGAAAGTGATCTCAAATACCACCCCATAACCAAGAAGTTAATTGTGACTGAGAGCTGCTAAAAAATTGAATACCAGTTTTCTCCAATGGAGTGATACTGGTTATATCAAATACACTGCAGGGTGTGATCCATAGCCAGGAGTAGTTGGCAAACAGAAAAGGGATTTACTTTGTGTGGGGGGGGAGGGCTTTTGTTTTGTATTTTTTTTTATTTTCTTCTTTTTAAGTTTGGCAATTTTCATTTTAGCTTTTGGTACAGTGTTCACTGATTTTTTTTTTTTGAGAGGAGAGAGATCATGAAGATCATGAAGCTGAGTGAATTTTGGGTGGGGAGCATCTTAGAGAATTGATGGGGGAAAGAATATTATCAAAATGCATTGTATGAAAAACTTCCCCTTTTATTAAAAATAGATTATTTCACTCTCTAATCCTGGAAGATAATTTTTACATGTAGAAGGTTATGAATTTTCTTCTATTTTAAAGGCAGAAAATAGTGAGTTTTGAGGAGTAGACTAGTTACTGAAAGACACCAATAGATAGGAGGTTAATAGCAGCAAATCAAATAAAATTAGTATGTTAACAAGGTTATTCCTGAAAACAAAAAACAGGTGGCTACACGAATATTCAAAGAAATATGAAAGCTTGCTTATTTGTCCTATTCGCAGGATAAAACAGGGCTAAAACTGACAACATAGGAGCAGAGGAATGATTTGGGTGAATGATAAATTGAGTGCAAGAATAGATAATGACCTATGAAAAAGATCTTGAGGAGTTCTTCCATTCTCTAGGTCCGTTCTTGTGATCTGGTTTCATCACTGGCCCAATGTTGATTTTGAGAAGAGACTTCCTGACATTTAGATTCCATTTGTAGAATTCATCTTTTAGGAGATAAGGAAAATTCAGCACAAAATCCAAACTAAAAAGTCTCCCCAGTTTCCAACAGTTTGAAATACTGAGCAGAGAAAAGTGGTATACTTTGAGGTGATATTGTTTTTGAACTTTAGATAAAAATAGAACAGATCAGCTAGCGAAGAAATCAATGATTATAAACACAGGGTGGATAACACAAAACGAGGATCCCTAGGATTTTGTTACCCAGAGGCAAATAATAGGCAGCTGCTAAGAACACACACTCTTAGGTCCCACTCTGCATACATTGAGTTGCAGTACCTCTTGTCAGATGCCTCAATTGTCTCTTAGATGTCTCTAACACACAAAAATTCATTGCTATCTGCTCTTGGTTTTGGATGTGATGTCACCAGCTGTTTTAAGTTTGCACTGTCTCAGACAGTTTTGCAGTGATGGTCTGAAACCTGAATTGTGAGTGAGAAATAATCATCTCTTCTCTTTAAAAAGATAATCCTCTGTAACTGAATGCTTAAAAGGTTTGAGAAGTGCTGTTTCAGAAACATTGAACTTCAATAATTAAGTTTAATACAATCCACCAAATGAAATTTACATATAAACAAGTAGTATTAATCTAAATGTAAAGATAAGGAAATCCAGCTCAGAAAATTTAAACACCCCTTTCACATTCTTACCCTAAATACATTTTTGGTGATGGTTGTGAAATAATGCAAGATTTATGTAAATCGTTTTTGTCTGAACCTAAACTTGTGCAAAAGCCTGCCCATGCTCTGATCCAGAAGCTGTGTGAGTGCAGGAATGTGCTCTCAGATGTTTGAATGCTTTAAAATATTGAACCTGTGGGTCTATAACATATCTGAAAAAATAGATGAAATTTATGCTTCTTCTGTTAGCCAAAACATTGGTAAGTGTCAGTACCACTAAAACTAGTACTGGGACTACAGAATTTATGGCATTTATACTTTGTAACTCTCACTGTATAGATGTAAATATGATTTGATGATTTTATGGTGTGCTATATTAAAAAAGTACAATGGAAGATATTTTCTAAAATACCATAGTAAGATCTATGATAGAAGAAATAAGAATATCAATAGACTAATTAAATAAGATAATTAGTAAAAGTGTTAAAGGATTGATATTGAGCAAAAACATCCTCTATTTCTTTTTTTTCTCATTTTTTTATTAAAGATTTCCATCTCCTCCCCTCCTCCTCCCCCTTCCCTCCCTTCCCTTCCACCCATACCCCCACTCCACCCCTCTCCAAAGACAAAGAGCCATCAGGGTTCCCTTCACTATGTTAAGTCCAAGGTCCTCCCAGCTCCCACTAAGTCCAGGAAGGTGAGAAGACAACCAAACTGACAAGGCCTTACAGTGAGTCCATGCCATGCTGTAGAGTTCATGTCATTTGCCATTGTCCTTGGTTTTCTCAGTCCTCCTACCCCCACCGTCCAGCCATATTCAGAGAGTCCGGTTTAGTCCCCTGTTCCATCAGTTTCTCCGATTCCAACTGGACTTGGTGGTCTCCTCCCGTTAGATCTGTCCCACCGTCTTAATGGGTACAAGCACTCACTCCTCGCGGGTCCCCTGGCTTCCTTGCTCATGATCTCCCTCCTTTTGCTCCTCATCAGGACCTTGAGTGAGCCATCAGTTCCGGTGCTCCTATGTGGGGCTCTGTCATTTTCTCCATCCAATGCCAGGTGAAGGTTCTATGTTGATATGCAAGATATTCATGAGTATGGCAATAGGATCTGGACAATTCTGGCACCCTCTCCTCAGATGCCCAAGGAACTAGCTGGGGGTGTCTTCCTGGACACCTGGGAACCCCTCTAGAGTCAAGTCTCTGCCAACCCTAGAATGGCTCCCTTAAGTAAGATATATAATTCCTTGTTCCCATATCCACCCTTCCTATATCCCAACCATCCTATTCTCCCAAGCTCTTCCCATCCTCCACTTCACACTTTTCTCTCCCCATCCCCCCATCCCCCCATCCCACCCCACCCCCATGTTCCCATTTTTTTGTCCGGCAATCTTGTCTACTTCCAATATCCAGGAGGATAACTATATGTTTTTCTTTGGGTTCACCTTCTTATATAGCTTCTCTAGGATTTTTTACGAATTATAGGCTCGATGTCCTTTATTTATGGCTAGAAACCAATTATGAGTGAGTACATCCCATGTTCATCTTTTTGGGCCTGGGTTACCTCACTCAGGATGGTGTTTTCTTTTTCCATCCATTTGCATGCAAACTTGCTAAACTCTTTAAAATGGACTATATATATATATATATATATATATATATATATATATATATGTATATATATATAATTACTTAGGCAAGAAAAATTTATTTGCATGCCTATGTGCCTTATTGTTATGGCAGAAAGGCAAATGCGTGCACTGCAGGTGCCAGTCAACTCAAAATCCATTTATGAATGCAGTAGCTACATAGACAAATGAAATGTCAGTGGTGGATTGACAAAGATTTTAGCAGAAGAAATAAAAAAAAAAAGGTGTACTTTGAATGTAAAAGTATTTTAATTTTCAAGACATTTTGGGGAAATTTGCTAGAGTAACAAAATAACTCTAAAATGTAAGAGTTCTTATTTCCTCTACCTATAAATTATGTCTCATGAAAATGCCCTAGGCTTAGCTGTAAAAGATGTTCACAAATAATAAGATGGGACACATAGTACTAAAACAATTTTCATCTTCTTATACAAAGAACAAAAAGGATGGATCTTCTCTTTTTGACAATTGTCTTTGAAACTGTTTGTTTACAAAACTGAGCCAACATTTTCAACCTTCATGAAAAAGAAGAATGTTTTCATTTAAAATGCTATATAAAAATAACAAGTTTTCATCTCCTTTCTTCTGATGAGAAATGAATTTTTTTCTCCTGATGAGTTGTCTTTATCACTGACTTCTGCTCCAAAATCATTTAAAAGAATTGACTGGAAGTTTTAAGTCATGCCTATGAGAAGCTATCTTGAGTGCCATTAATGATATATGATTGCCACACAAATGCTGGAATGAAACTGTTTTGATTACACAGGTAGAATGAAAATTGAGGAAATAAGCACAGGTAGGAATCAATAGCTTTTATTTTAGAGAAGTGTTTGGTGATAAATACAGGACCTGCCATCAGATTGGCTTTCTGAACTTTTCTGTTATTATTCAGAAACACAGTGAGACTGGGATGTCACTAAAGGTAAGGGAGAATTATGTTGAAAATTTATTGGGAGAATTATTGGTCTGTCATAATAGACAGAAGAATAGTGGCTATGTTAATCTCAGGACATTCTCATATGTTACCAGTAGTATTGAGAAAAAGAAAGTATCCAAAAATGGCACAGAAACGTCTAGAAGAGTTTGAAGCTCTTCAAAAAATGTCTTCTTTATACTGTCTTTTACTCCCAATAAAATTACCAATAAAATTGTAGTTTTGCAAAGGCCCTTTATGTTCATGTTGAACTCAGGTATTATTAGCTGAGCAAAGATGAGTGTTCATGCATACACAGATTTGCATGTATGCATGTTGAATTTTAGAAAGTACTAAAGGCAGATAACTGATTGAGACCTACCTGTGTATCTACTGACAAAAGTGCTGAAATGTAAGTGCCTTCTGCCTGCAATGGACCTCAAGAAAACGGGAAGATGTCGATAATTAAATAAGTAAGTTTTGCTTTTTCAATTCTCACAACTGCACAGTAGCCAGCACCACCTTCTCATCTCCAGGTCTCTGAAAATAGAAGAAATCATAGACTTTCTGCTCACAACCTGGCAGAAGGATGACAAATCTTTCAAGATGAAGAATGGCAAAGGAAATGTGAAGCTAAAGATTCACTGAAACTGGTATCTTCCTCCATGAACATCACAGACAAGGAGAAGGCAGAGAAGGTGAAGAAGTCCCTGCCCCTGGTTTGGTAGTAAAGGGGCTGAAATGAGTTACACCTCTGCATTTTACTAAAAGTTTTACTAAATAACCTGAAAAGAAAAAAAAAACATAAAAAATGTATTTTCTAGTCTTTCTTTTTGGCTGCAGGGCTTGAATTTAAACAAATACAAATTAAAATCAGCATGAATAATTATAACAGTAGATTCAAATTATATATTTTCCTGAATGTTTGTTGCCTTCATTTTTTAACAGCCATTTATATAGAGTTTTTAGTGTAACTGGCAGTTAACTGATTGTTTTATGAATGTTGGATTAATGGTTAATAATATAACATGTCAAAATCAAATTCCAAGGGACTTTTCCTGCATATGTCTCTCATTGTAATTTCCTGAAAATAAATCAGAATAAAAGATTATATTCAACACACATGCATGAAGAAGTATGAATGTCCACACTCACCTTTGCTCAGCTAATAATACCTGAATTCAGCAGGAGCAGAAAGAGCCCTTCCAAGGCCACAACTTTATTTAGTTTGGAGTTAAAAACAATTTAGTGGCAACTTATGAACGTGTAAGTTATGAAAGGCATTGTGGCACATACCTTTAATCCCACCTCTCAGGAGGCAGAGGCAGGTGGATTTCTGAGTTAGAGGCCAGTCTGGTCTACAGAAAGTTCCAGGACAGCCAGAGATATACAGAGAAACTTTGCCAAAAAAAATAAAACAAAAGAATGTATAAATTATGACTGATATTACATCTGTAGATACTCAGAAATGCAAATAGCAATTTGTCAAAGATAAAATTATACTGGATGCTCATTAGACTCCTGTAAAGAGCTTTCCAATATGCTAATGGATTCTATACATGGTTGATAACTGGTAAAATGTCAACACATCTATACTTTTCACAGTAAGATAATATTCCTTGGGAAGATCTTGTTTAAATTTATTAAAATCTGAATTCATTTGTCAAATTATATAACTTCTGAAAATAACTTCAATCTAGGAGCTTGGCTGAAAATTCACTTTAAAAAGTGAATTAGAGATTTGACCCCTTCTCCACTCACAAGGAAGTATGTACATCTAATGGTTCATTTCTCACAGTTGAACTTATGTTCATTCACATCGCAAGATGTATAACAAAGCTTTCAATGAGATATATCCGGGCAACATTGTTATGAACAAATTTCTTTAAAATGACAATGAAGTAAACTTTTAAAAATCATAAGGTATAATAACATAACAGATTATATGTGCATGTAGTTCACAATTTGCCTAGATTATATATGCAGCAAATAAACATATATAACTTAATTGAAATCATTTTAACAGTGCTCAACCAAGATAATGAAGATATCTAGCTTGGTTAAGATTTGATTTTGTCATTTTATTAATTCTTCTCCATGTGTTCCTAAGTACAGCATCCAGAGGAAGATGAGCTTGCCTTGTGTCCTCTGGGAAATGTTCTTTGTTACTACTGATCAGACGGTTTGCTGTAGTTGTTGTTATTACTTTACAATTTAATATAGATAGATTCACAAAATGGGCCTTATTCTCAGGCTGATTTACCTCAGCATAAATTTTATTGTTTGAGATACATACATATATTTACATTAACTAGTAGTTCATAGTTTCTTGTAACCAAATAGTTTTCTGCACACTAAATGTGGTAACACCAAAGTTGTATTTTTGTTTTTCAGAAAGACTGCTTTGTTATTTAATGTCAAGTTTTACACCAAAGGTTGACAGTAACATTTGCATGCTTGGAGTTACATGAATATATGCATTTATTTTCCTTGTACAAATACTAGAAGTTGGATATTTAGATAATACATTCAGTGTTTGGTTTTTAATTTTAAAACTTACAGAAGGTGAATTTTGTTGCTTGCTTTCCTGAACTCAGATGCTGAATTTTCTGGCATTTCATAGGATTGCTTGTTTTTAAATCTCAGTTCATTTCCAACAGACAGACAATGATAGTTTGAAGAATTCAGACTTTATAGTATTTTTTCTTAGTAGATATTATTTTACTGGGGCTGAAAGGGGTGGTGAGTGTCAGATAACCCAGACCTCCGCACTGACCACCGGGGAGAAATATCCACACTGAGTTGGGAGTCTGTCAAAGCAGGATCTTGTTTAATTGAATCAGGTAGGAACTTAATATGGGCTGAAGTAGGGAGTAAGAAGCCTAGGATGAATTAAGATGGAACAAGGAACAAGGGCCAATAATATTCTGCCACATTAGTGGTGGCTGGGAGAAGTAGGGCCCAAGTTGGGTAGCTTAGCTCGAGCTAAGCTCAAGAAGTTACTCTTGGCCTCACCAAACTCAAGTTAGGCTTAGGAATTTACATTGGGCCTCATGCCCAGGTCTCATGAGGCTCAACACTGTTGAAATTGCTTCTACAGATGTACCACCGTATTCCTCAGTTACAGGACAATTAGTTTGTTCCCATTACTTGGTTTTTATTAATAAAACTACTCTGAATGTTTATGAACATAATATCTATGTAACCTAGAAATAACTCTAGAATATATATTAAATTCATGGCAAAAAGATCTTATATGTTGTTTTTTAAATTTATTTCTTCTGTACGTTTAGTTATCTCTAATAAAATCATTATAAAATGATATTTTTAAATAAGAAAGTGATAATAGAATGTATTTAATGCTTATTATTAACATGATGATAAAGTTGGTAATAGCAACATAAACCATATCATTAAAATCATAAAATAGTGTGGTTCATCAGTGAGGAATAGCAATCTATGATCTTCTCGCCCAGTTATGATGACCCTTGACAGGGCCAACATTACACAGATCCATCAGTACTCTGAGTTCAAGACTATGAGATCTGTGTCATGCCCAGAAAATATCGTCCTACGATCAGGTCTTACATTTGCCCTTTGTGCATAATGCTGACCAAGCCACAAGGCTGAACATTCATAATCACTTCTTTTCAGCATGTTGAACAGCTATGGGTATTTGAATTTACTGCCTGTGTCAGTAAAGAGAGTCTTTCTGATTCAGTCTGACACTGGACTTTGTCTAGAAAGGTATATACACATATATTTAGTAGATAGTTTAATATTACATCAACTTAACTAAATAACAATAGTAACTTCTTGCCAATGCCCTATGAATTCCCCAGTCATGCATTTTTCACCAGGTTTACAGTACTAGGTATGTAGTCACTTCTGTGAAGCAGGCTTATATCTTAGGGTGGTGGCTCTGAGAACTCCCTGGTCTTCTACTAAGACATCCTATAACAAGAACTAGAATTTCCATTTTGTAATCCACAACTTTTAGGGCCCACAATATCTAGCAATGAGGCTATGTCCCTTTTAAACCTTTTTTTTGCAATAATTCTATTTAACTGAATTACAAGATATAATATGTCACCATGACTTTTTTCATATACCCTTTATTTTCATTAATAGTCCCCTCCCCCATCACATTGTCCCATTGTTTCCATTCCCTTCTTATTTGTCATTTTTTGTTCCTTGCATTTTTCTTATTATTTTCATTTTACATGTATTCTACTTTACTCCTCCCTTGGCCCCTATGCAATGTCTTAGCTTACACAGATACTCCAGTAAAATATACAAGACAAAAGAATGGAAGCTAAAATCTATATATGTGGCAGAACATTCAATATTTGTCTTCTAGGCTTGTATTACTTTTTTCTGGGTCTGGGTTTCCTCATTCCTTATAATTTTTCCTAGTCCTATTTCCTTTTTCATTAATGTTGAATAAATTTCAATTGTGTATATGCACAACCTCATTATTATTCATTCATATGGAATGTTAATCCCTAAGAATTCACCATTTATTTTGTAAAGCACCAAGAGAGAGAAGTTCAAATCTTCTAAGCACAAAAACACAATAAGTGTTTGAAGAAAGGAGAATGCTAAGCAGAGCTTTTAATTGCATATTGTACACAGAAATTAAAGTGATGAGACCAGGTGATGGGAAGTGGTAAAATATAGCAAGGATATCCATTAATGGGTTCTAGATTTTTCTTGCTGGTGGCAGGCAGTTGCCCAGAAATACCTCTGGGACAGCTGAATCCACAAGTTTATCCTTTTCCATATACCTCATCTGCCATAAGTCATTTTTAAAAAACCTAGAACAATAGGTCATTGGTACCCTATTTCCTGGGCCGTCTTCTATAATATAAGATTTTTTATTTTCTCTCTCCTCTCTCATCCTCATATCCCTCTTAAGGTTCCACCTAAAATCTATGCTAAATTTCTTCTTAATCACACCCTCTGTCATCCATGAATTTTATTCTTTAACTGATTGAGGTAACTCTAATGTCATTAGTATGGCAGCCCTAGTGGCCTGAATTTTCTAGGCCCCTTGTACCTAATGGTAAAATAAGTGAGAGACCCACACACATATAACTGTATATTATACTTATTATAAACAAAAGCATTTAAAACACTTTAAATCACACAGTACAATGGGGTTTGTTTCACATTTCTGATATAACTATTAGTTAAGTCTAGCAATAATAGCAATTATATTAATATTTAAACTTCATAATGTCACAATTATTTCAGATATGCATGTTCTCACACATCTACTAAAGAAATGAAATAAACCTCTGAAATTAATGTACAATACATTGATTTTATATATTGTTTATTCTTTTTGTATAATCACAAGTTTATCTGGATGTGCACATTTGATATGTAAGAAATTTTGTATTTTGTGAAGCTAAAGTAAGAGAATCATTTTTTTGGCATTAAATCTTTTCAAGTCTCTAACAAATTTCAACTTCTGAAATTGTATATTCATTATAAATTGCTTGTAGAAAATCAAAAAGCTTTTTCTTCTACTTGGAGTACATTCAAAATAACGTCTTTTCAACAACAAAAAAAACCTGTTCATATATTTTGGAAATGTATTTTCCTACATTTTTAAAATTACATTTCACTTCAAGAAAAATGGAACAGATAATTTATATGCATTTTATTTTTCTTAAAATGCTTCTCATCTTGCTCAAGTTATAGAATTCTAGAGTTCAAGGGTTCCATAAGTTTGTTTAATTCAATCCATTGACTTTACTGTTCATAAAAAAGTTGTTCAGACATGGCAATTGACTAGATGACTGTAACCCACCTGTGTCTAGACCCATTCTTTAAACTACCAAGTACAATAAGGGATGATGGATATACTGCTGGGTGCCTATAATATCAGGTCTCTCAATGAGGATGAGCAATGAGAATCAACTGATCCTGGGAATCTCTGGCCAGCCTGGGCAATGAAGTCAGTCATTGTCAAAGCAAAAGCAAAAGCAACAAAAAGCTCCACACAAGCAACGGAAAAGAAACAAGGTACTATCTTTTCTAAAGAACTAGTACTATAACTGTCCCTAGAAGACAAGTTCCTTTGTTTGTGGCATGTTGTGTATTAACTGAATTTTCTTTTTTTTTTTTTTTTTTTTTTGGTTTTTTCGAGACAGGGTTTCTCTGCAGCTTTTTTTTTTTTTTAGAGCCTGTCCTGGAACTAGCTCTTGTAGACCAGGCTGGCCTCGAACTCACAGAGATCCGCCTGCCTCTGCCTCCCGAGTGCTGGGATTAAAGGCGTGCGCCACCACCGCCCGGCATAACTGAATTTTTCTTAACAACACCCAGAAACATTAATAAACTCAGCTACTCGGGATCAATTGTATTTCCTAGTGAGTCTACCTTGTGCAGTATGGTCGGAGACCAACAGTTACAACTCTCTGAAAATCTCTTCTTAAAGTGGTCCGTTCCTTTTCCATGTTAGTTACTGGAGTCTTAACAAGGCAGATAAAGACGGAATTTTCTAGACAGCATAGTTAAACAACAATCTCAAGATGAGATACATATCATACAGATAAAAGTCTATATAGCAAATGACCTTGAAGAACAATCATGGACTTTTGGTTTGCCTAACTCATCAAAACCATCTCCAAAGACCAAACAGCCCTGAAGAAGTTGTAAGCCCTTTGATTACATAAGAGTCTATGTAACATCCCATAGTAAAGTTCTTTGCAGGCTAGTTGAATATATTTTAGCAATAATTGGCAGCATATATTCTCAAGTGTATTAGGTAAAGTATTGATGAAAAATATATCCATTCCTTATATTACCTTAGGACTCCACATGCAACATGAACACATATGCACACACACATACACACATGAGTGAGCCCATTCACAAATAAATTCATATGCATGTTCATGCAAACCGTACCACAAAACTCATCCAAAACACACATTAAGATAACATGTTATTCATTGTCTGTTCCATGTATTAAAATATCTAGCAAAACTGTGCATTATATAGTCAGAATCTGTTATAAACTATTTGTTTCAAATGATGCCTTTTTATAAAGTAATGATAGACTCCTAGATAGTTTGAGGAGTTGTCCCAAAGCCACATGTTATTTGAGCCTTTTTTTTTAGGATCCACACTCTCCTACCTTCAAACTTTCATCTAATACATTCCTTTTAAAAAAATGACATATTAGCCGGGCGGGTGGTGGCGCACGCCTTTATCCCAGCACTTGGGAGGCAGAGGCAGGCGGGATCTCTGTGAGTTCGAGGCCAGCCTGGCTACAAGAGCTAGTTCCAGGACAGGCTCTAAAAAAACTACAGAGAAACCCTGTCTCGAAAAACCAAAAAAAAAAAAAAATGACATATTTGACTACAAGATGGGAAATCACATAATATTTCAGGAAGACCAACAATTTTTGAGTTATTGTGGTAGGCACATCTCCAAGAAATGATATAGTAAAAGTAATTTGACATGATGGGACATGCAGATTTAGATAGGTGATAAACCTGGCATATGAATGATGAAGAGGTAAAAATTAGTTGAAAAATGGCCACAATTTAACTTTTATCACCGCACATAAACTAAGGTACATCCACTAAACTGGAATAATATGCAACCATTAAAATGAGTAATGTTGATATCATGTAACTACAAACACATACCCTAAGAAAGATGATTAAATGGAAAAGAACTATATGCTTTCAGTCCATAATTACTTCCTGGCAATTCTGAAATATACAAACTTTATATATCTTACCTAGGTATGACATTTTTGGGCAAAAACTGTAGATTTGAAATGACATGAATTGATTTAGAGTCATCATTCTTTTAATATTTTCAAACCTCTTTGTAGATGCTAATAAAATATTGGACAATGGGGCAATATCCCAAGTTTATATGATACTTCATCAAGTAGAGGATCTTAAAACTTATCTTTCAAAGACCTTGAGGATCTCAATTTACAACTATATTGAACTCAAGACTTTACATAAATATTAAGGAATTGTTTAATAGTGAATATTCTTATAAGTAAAAAAATTACTAGCAAAACCCCTTTTGAGTAGAGGAATTTTTAAGGTCTGATGCATAATACTACACTAATTATGCCACTGACTTTAAAAACAATATATTTGAAAGTCAAAATGAACAAATGGGTTTGGAATATGTACATACTTCTAGTTAAATCCTAGAGTTAGGCATGATATTTTGTACCTTTCATACCCATAGCATTGTCTTTGAAAAAGCAGACCTCCATAAGGGGACAACAGTTGTCTTTACAATGCATGTGTAACAGACATAATCCCTCTAGAACTGAGAATGGTTCCTGGTATAAAATTCTTCTTCTGCCTGTACATGCCTCTTTACAAATGTATGATACAGGTCAGATTTTACTAAGAAAAATTGTTCTCATTTCACCCATAAAAACAGAAAAAATAGACTTATATGTCTCATAGAGTACAACTAAAATATTTTGGGAATTCACCTGGATCCAGTGTCTACCAGTTTTTAAAATCTTTGGAGTTCTCATTCTAACCATTGTCACATTTTCTTAAGGTATTATTTACCTTAAGAATTAATTAAATTATTAATTAAATTATTGATATGTATTCATGTGTGTAAATGTATGCTAATGATGTCTGAACCATTACCCTCTCTTCCATACCCATATAGACCACACTTGCTTCTATAAGTATGTTTCAAATTCCAAGATGGCAGTAGATGAAACAAATGAGAGTTGAAATCAAGCTTTGGTTTATTATCCTTTCTTTTTAGTCTCTCAAAGAACTAAATCATTCAGAAACAATCCTTTCGACTTGTTTAAGTGGGATTTATGTAGACTTAGCCTCTGGGTATGACCTTTGAGGGGTTTTGTAGATTAAGTTAATAAAATTAAGGAAATATCATTTTATGAGTTGAAATTCTGAACTGAATGAAAGAAGACAGTTGCCTAAGGACTGGAATTCATCTCTCTGTTTCACGACTGGTGCTGCAAGTGTAACTACCTGTCCCGAACTTTTCTGCCTCCTGTTTCCCCCACATTAAAGACTGTAAAGCAAAGTCAACCTTCCTTTTCTTAATTTAACTTCTGCTACATGCTGTATCATTACAGGTGGATACAGCAATTTTGCAGATAAAAGGCTTTGAATATTTATTAGTTACCTGAACATGTGCTTAGAATCAATACTTTTAGAGCAACTAACACTTCACATTATCACAAATATAGTCATGTGATATGAATAGTATTGACTTATTTTATATAATATCATATCGTTAGAAATGATGAAAATTTTACCAAAGTGAATGTAACTTTTTTTATACTTTCATTGTTTAAAATAATTTTTAAATTTAAATATTTGTGATCATATTATATTCCCCTCCCTACCACTGAACTTTAAGTTCTTTCACAAAAACCAAAAACACAATACAAACATTAAAATGCCCCAAAATAGAAATAAACAAAACAACATCCCAAAATTAAAACCAAAACAAAAACAAAAGACAATGAAAACACACCAAATTATGTAGTGATAAGCAGTGGGCTGTGATCCCGCCGCCCTGCTCCCAGCTGCCTGGCTAGCTTATGCCCCGAAATAACAACACACAAATTGTATCCATTTAAACACTGCTTGGCCCATTAGCTACAGCCTCTTACTGGCTAACTCTCACATTATGATTAACCCAAATTTAATAATGTGTGTAGCACGATGAGGGGTGGCTTACGGGGAAGATTTTAGCCTAAGTCCATCTTGGGTCGGAGCTTCATTGCATCTGTCTCCCTGAGGAGAAGCATCGTGGTCTGACTAACTTCCCAGCATTCTGTTCTGTCTACTCCACCCACCTAAGGGCCGGCCTATCAAATGGGCCAGGCAGTTTCTTTATTAACCAATGAAATCAACTCAAACAGAAGACTCTCCCACATCAAAATTATAATCAAATAAAGCACACAAAATTTTTTGAAGTCTGTTATATGTTGGTCAACTATTCCTGAACATGAGGTTTGCCCCGGAGTGGTTTATATCTCTAGTATTGGAGAAAGTTGGTTTCCCTCTCCCAGCAGGTATAAATCACAGTTCAGTCATTAATAATTACCCTAGTAGTGGTAGTGACTAGGTTTTCTTCTTTTCTTCCTTCTTTTGTTTCTTTGTTCATTTCTTCCTTCCTTTCTTCCTTCTTTCTTTCTTTTCTTTATTTCTTATATAACATAATAAAATATAGTAAGATAAAACTATAAAAAACTCTTACATCAAAATTAAATAGCCTAAATTTAAGTACTGGCAATTCTGTCCTGAATGACCATTCTTTCCGAGACCTGATTGACCGTTCTCTAGAACAATATCATTAATTCTGGTTTCTGTTACATAACTCAGTGTTAGAAGGTAATGTAACATCCACATTTTCCTATCTCTTAATGAATGCTACAGGTAAATATAAAAAAAGGGTCTTAGTACTTGCCATATTCAAACAAAAGAAAAAGTCATTAAATAGCAATAAAAATACAAATAAATTTTAGTGAGAGAGGACAAGGGAGGCTTGACCTATCAGAATAAAATTTAGTGAGAACTATCTATATTCTGGAGGGCTAAACAGATGGTTACTTATAAAACAAGGGAAAGACTGGGGAGAGCTTGTGTTTTGGGAGGGTGGAGATGGAGGAAGGTGGATATAGGAGCAGGGAAGAAGATATCTACATTAAGGGAGCTATTTTGGGGTTGGCAAGAGACTTGGATCTACAGGGGATCCCAGGCATCCACCGGGATGTCCCCAGCTAGTTCCTTGGGTAGCAGAGGAGAGGGTGCCTGAACTGGCCTTGCCCCACTATCACACTGATGATTATCTCGAATATCACCATAGAATCTTTGTCCGGTGATGGGTGGAGATAGAGCCAGAGACCCTCATCAGAGCAACTGACTGAGCTTCCCAGGTCCAGTTAAAGAGCCAGAGGGAGAAGATGAGCAAGAAAGTCAGGACTCCAAGGCTGGACAGGGACTGAATGAGCATGTGATGATGTGACAATGGGGGGCACTGGGACCTGTTTCTACTACATGTACTGGCTTTTTGGAATCCTAGTCTATTTGGATGCACACCTTCCTAGGCCTGAATGGAGTGGGGAGGTCCTTGGACTTCCCACAGAGCAGGGTACTCTGACTTCTCTTAAGGAGGGAGGGGGAGAAAGGAGGGGAAGTGGGAGAGCGGGAGGAGAATGGGAGGAGGGGAGGAAGTATAAATTTTTAAATGGAAAAAATAACAACAAAAGACTAATGTAAAAAATCAGATATGTAGATCTTGTCAATTTTTTTAACAATAAATGTAGTCTGGGTATAAAAAATAGGAGGTATAGAGAAATGGGTGGGAGAGTGGTGGATAACAGAATGAAGTAGGGGCTACTAGATAAGAGGAAAGGTATTAGGGTGAATGGGAAAGACCTGTATAATATGGTATGGAAATAAAGTATATAACATGATTTTTGAATAGACAAAAATCAGTTTCATTTTCTTGTGTTAAAAGCTAAAAAATAAACTGTGTAACTCTTTATTGGTAAGAACTACACTGTAAATAACAGAAAAATAGGGTAAAATGATATATTCAGTGTTCGAGCCTGCAGAGACACCTTGATATATTCTTTAGACCAATATAGAAATAATCTATCTTAATTTCTTGGTGATTTTCACAGAGTTCCTAACTGTTATACATGTTGGTGTATACAATAGTTATTTTAATTCTTATATGAAAAGATGTATTGCCTTTAACTTGCCCAAGACATTGCAACTAATACAAAAACTGATGTTTTTTATTAACTGCACAGATCAAACAAGAAAAAATCTAGTTTTCAAAAATAAATACAATATATAATATTGGGAGTGAAAATTCTGATAAATAAAATTCTTAAATGTAGAATTGAAACACTTTTAGAGCCATTTAAAACCTCTATGGGAATGTAGAAGAAGAAATAGAAATAATGACTAGAATATCCTGGTATCTTATAAGCAGCATCCTAAATTCAAAATGCTTCACACATCTCTGATCACCTTCATGATATTTTCATGAGGAAATGATGTCAGAAAGACATATTGAATACCATGAGACCGTTATTATACTAATTGCTTCACATGTTATGCATAATTCTCACTGTATTAGTAAGATTTATATTGCTGTGATAAACCACCATCACCAAAGAAAATTATAAAAGAAAATATTTACTTAGGCTTTAAATTAGATCATTAGAGACTAGGATGGTGGAGGGAAGACATGGTAGCAGGAACAAAAGGGAGCTCTGCTCTTGAATGGCAAGCTTACTTAAAATGGCAGTGGCATTCTGAAACTTTAAAGTCAGCCCTCAGTGACACACTTTCTTCTACAGACAGTACCTCCTAATCCTTACCAAATAATTCTCCTAAATGCGAACCAAGTGTTCAAATATACGAGAGCCTATTAAAAGTAGCACACCTATATAAATATCTATGGTAATTGCACTGGTATTCTGATTGGTATAATGAGGAAACCGAGGCAAAAGCAAATTCAGAAGTGTATTTACTTGTATATATCAAGCAATATTGGACAGTATAGAGAATAGCTAGAATGTAATCTCAATTCAAGTTCTTCATCACCAATTTTAACAATTATCTGGAATTTAAAAATAATTTTATTTCCATTTCACTCATTTAAAATTATTTTAACAAGTTATAGTGTAATCTACCACATGAGATGTTTACCTTTTGTTTTACCCAATGTTTTAATGTGTAGTTATCAAATGATATAACTATATTATCAGTATATTTTCAAATAAGATGTAGAAAGGATTTATAATTTTACTGTTGTTGTTTTGATAAGACTCAGTAGTAGTACCATCAGATCAGAACCATAGGCACTCAAACCATGTATTGCTGATTCATAGGAAGGTTTGCTCTGAAAATATTATGTCCTTTATGTTGCTTAGGCCTACGTCTGGTATATTGCCTGTCAAAATTAGCACTTCTATGGATTCTACTTAGTATTTACCCTATCCAATCATTTGTCTTTATTCCTTTAGTTAGCTTGATCAGATGACTGCACAGCATTCTGACTTTTTCTAAGAACTACCCAGGGTTGAATGAATAGATCACAATTCAGAAGTGATTCTGTCCTGTGGCCTGATGTTTTTGTATAATCTGGGTATCAACTTTTACTTACTTGTTTTAAGACCATAGAATCCTATCTAGTTTACAAAACTTAAAGATGGTGAAAGTAGTGTTAAATGTCAATACATCATACTAAGCCAGGGAAATCTATCTAATCTCTTGAAACATTATCATAGATGAGAGCCCTATGATATCGCTATTGCTCCTTCACAGGGGTCCTTTAAGAGTTGTATTTTTCCTTGTGTCTGATCAATGTAAGTTTGTATTCATGTAGTTTAATGTTACTCCAGAGCAGAAATGTTAAGTCCTAAATTTTGTGTATAGAACCGCTCTTCTTGCTTTGACTAAAGTAACCTTTACTGGGTTTTCTGCTTATGGTCAATTGAATAAGGCATTTGGTCTTTTCATTATACAATAATGATGTAGGGCTATTAACTATGGCCTAACAAGTTGACGTTGGGATATTGATGACATTCCTCATGTACTACAGATTTCCAGACAATACATTTGACACCATCGGAAAATGGATTTTTGTTCTTCATTTCCTGAATTATCTAGGTGGAAAGTGTTTGTGTTTAGTATCTATGTATCATTATAACAAACCCTGAGGGCATTATCAGAGATTGCAATTCAGAAAGAAATGATGTAGGTAATGAGAATTACACGCTTTTGCCAGAAAATAATTTGTATTGTACCTTACCTATGAGTAGAGTCATCCAGGAAGTGCCAATATATGATCGCTGGAACATAAACACCATTTTCACCTGCTTGATGGTCACTTCCTCTGTAAATATCAGGAAACAGAGGCAACAACTGTCTTTATGCTTTACTCTCTGCTACATGAACAAAGGAATTTTGAAAGCTGGAGAAAAGGACTTCCCCAGTTGGGTTTTATTTTTCACTTCATAACAACCAGATTTGTGTGAAAGAAATGTATGTTTTTTTAAGAAATCAATTCTTGAGGCTAGTCTTTATTTATTTCATCTTTAAAATTTTAGAGTCATTGTAGTTCATATGATCTGTCATGGGTCTGATAACTTCTAAAACACTGGGTTTTCTGTAGAGAATCTCAAGTCTTTTATTTGTGAACTTCATAAGTGCTTAAAGTCTTTCTGAATATTTTTTTTAATCAGCATGATGAGGAATACATTACATGTTTCCTAAGTCTTCAATGACAGTCAAGTGAGATCTAACGTGAAATAGTTCTGCAAACTTTTAGAGCACTTCATGGACACATGATGCCACCATTACTATCACTTGAAGCTCCCTTGAATCACCCACAGTTTTCAGAAGGAATTTTATCCCCGTTATATGCATATTCTTTTAGTCTGCTTCTAGAAAAAAAAAACCTGTAATATTCTCTATGTTGGAATTTTTTAAACAGCAAATAATTTTGCAAAATAAGGATATAGCAACCTCATTTACTCCTGTGTTAATAACCTGCTGTCTTTTAGCCTAGAGTAATGTCTTGCTTAATATAGTCACATACATAAGTTCAAAATAATTAACAAAATCTTAAAAGTTGAGAGCAAGTTAATAGCAAAAAATATTTTAATATCGATGTGAAATTTTTAACAAAAGTCAATTATCAATTGCTTCTCTCTCCAATCTTAGAAAAAGTTTGAAAATTTCCATGGAAAAAGAAATATGCTTTTAAATATTCAATTTTGTACATACCAAAATATCTTGTGATTGTCTTTAAAATGATAATATCTGTAATTCAGAGAAAATTGATGTTACATAGAATGTTGTCTGATACTGCATTTGAATTTATTATCTCAATAATATAGTAACTCTTTTTATAGCAACTCTTCAAAATCAACATTATGATTCTGATTTCAATAATTAACCAGTAGAAGGAGAGAAGTTACAAGATATTTTCAAGGTTATGATACCATTAATATTACATATTTCATACCCAGGATTTATTTGAAAAGCAGTATTGCTCAGTTTATCAAGTTAACCCTTTTGTAGAATACTATTATGACATATATAAATAATTTAAAAGCAGCTTGTTTTCCTTTTGTTTTTTTATATTTAATGTGACTTCTTTATTGAATCGTTTGGAATTTCACATCATGCATCCCAATTCTGTTGACCTCCCAGTCCTTCCATATTCTCCCATCGCAACTGTAGCAGCCTCCAAAGTGAAAATTAAGTTAATAAATAAATAAACAAACTGAATTAAAACAAGGAAACAACCAAAATGAAAAAAAAGAAACAAAACAAAACAAAATAACAATAGCAATACTTCTTTGATCTTCCATCCTTTCCAGGAACACCTCTTCATTAATCCTGGTGGCACTGAGAGTCAAGGTATGTCACACAGCATACCCTTCTTCCAATCAGCTTTACTTTCAAATATTCATTGCAGTGAGTCACTGGTCTAGTCCAAGGGTTCTGGTTTCTGGTACACCCTCATCACTAGATCCTTACAAGAACTTTTCTTGGCTATGCCAAGGATACTCTGAGTCATGGAGACCCTATCTATTCCACAGGAGCAGTTCTGTCACAAACTCCAGCAGGTCCTAGATGGGGTAGATGGCAGGGTAGGATAATCCCAGTCCCAGCTGTGGACCTGGGGGGTAGTTGAGCTGGTCAGTCAAGGCCACTAGGGCTGCCCCCTTTAGGCGAGGGGAGAAGCCAGCATCCCTATACCTGTGCCATCAAGGTCAGCTATCCAACACCATTGTGGTGAGGGGTGGGGCCATCTATCCCAAATGAGAGGAGGGGGCAGCTCTCCCATGAAGGTCAAAGTCAGCTTTTTTACTTGCTGTAGCATCCAATGATGGGCAGGCCCTGTAACACGTCTTTCTCTGTCCTGCCAGTTGGTGCAGGAGAATTGTCTGTATTCTGTCAATCATGTTTTAAATAAATGCTGATTGTCCAGGCCGGAAGTATAGGCAGGAAAACCAGATAGGAAGTAAAAATGATGCAATGAGAACAGGAGAATTCTGGGAAGGAGGAAGTTGATTCCTCCCAGTCCTGCACAGATCACCGAGGAAGCAGGATGTGACCTGCCAGCTGAAAAAGGTACTGAGCCATATGGCAAAAATAGATCAGAATAATGTTGGTCTGTGAGGGCTGACCTCCCACCAGGGTCATGCCAGTGTGGCTGGCTGGCATGTGCAGCCATCAGGGGTCATGGTAACATCCAGACAGGGCTGCTACCTAGTATCATATATGGATGTATTCATGATCCTATTGTACCCAGGGTCTAAGTTCAAGTCCATTGCCCATGTTGACCGTCCTCCTCAACAGACAACCCAGAAGTCTCTCATCTTCTCCAACAGCATCTCAAATCAAACTCCTTAAACTTGGTGTCCTTACCTTCTACTTTACTTCCTGTGTGTCTTTTTATCTGTCCCTTTAACTCTCTATGTTTTTTCCTTAATAATCCTATGTTTACTTCCTGTCAACTGGTTGCTTGCCCCACCTCTTAACCTGTGGCTGACTTTATTATTCTGTTTATAATATTCAAGCAAAAGTTCTTGGATTCAAGATGTGTGCTAGAACTGAGGCATACCACAATCAGAAACAGATTTTTCTGGTAATTAGTACAATGTTGGGGTCACAGTATATTCAAATATCCAGCAACATTTTCCACATTTTGTCTAAATAAAAGGGAAAGGCTTTATGTCTAGCACAGTAAAACTATTTATATTAGTGGATCTATTTCTGACAAGTTTATATAATGTCCAGCTTGGTTGTATTTGACAGTATTAGGAATAAGTTCTTTCAGTACTACATTCTGTAAACCATTCATGTCAGTCTCATGAACTCAGCAATTTCAATGTCATGGCAGTTTGTAGTCTGAAGCTGATCTTTGGGTGGTATTTGCCAGCCAAGCTTAGTGGCAACCTTGGCTAGGAAGAACACAGCAGTCAACCCAAAAATGTTCACTGTTTTCTCAGAACTGGCTGAAGAGGCACCGGGCAGTTTCATCTAGTGGTTAGTGTTACTACAATCAAGGTAGATGGGTTGTTAGAGGGCCCAATCATCTTCTTGGAGACCTCAAGTGATATTGTTAGGAATGGCCTACTGTAGAAAACTTAAGCATTTTTCAATGCCATATTCAGCAGATCTCCAAAAGGTTAGAAAACCACAATATGTTAAGTACATCCTAATTACACACACTTAGATCCAGTTACCTGCTTCAGACTCAAACCTGACAATACATACAAAAACCTAAATGAAACTTATTTCTAGAATTAGTACCTAGGAAATTCTATTCTGTGGTCATATTTGGAAATGTGCTCACTGACACTAAAGATGTATTTGTGTCATGTGTGTAAGTACTGAAGATACCATGCTTTGGGAATTCTATTCTATGGTCAGCATTACAGTATTTATTACATGAAGGGATTGGAAATTGTGTTCTGTGAAATATTGACCAGACAAATGCTCTCTATCATTGTTGGCAGAGCTTTATGTCCCACTCGGTCCCGCAAAAAACACAAAGGAACTATATTATTTGTAATATGTTTGACCAATAGTTTAAGTATATTTATGGCTAACTCTTAGATCTTAAATTAACCTGTTTCTATTAAATAGTGTATTACTGTGTTGCTGTGGCTTATTGGCAAGTTTCCAGTGCGTCTGTCTTCAGCGGGCAGCTGGTTGCATGGCCTTTCATTGTTTCTGCCTACCCTCTCCTCTTCTGTCTGATTGGAAATTCCTTGTTGCCCTATTCCTTATTCCTTTTTTTTTTGTGTGTGTGTAGACTTCTACCATATTTTCATTTTTTTTCATGGTTTTTTTTATATTTAAAAATTTCCATCTCCTCCCCTCCTCCTTCCCCTTCCCTCCCCTCCCCTCCACCCATACCTCCACTCCCTCCCTCTCCAGGCCAAGGAGCCATCAGGGTTCCCTACTCTATGTTAAGACCAAGGTCCTCCCAACTCCCCACAGGTCCAGGAAGGTGATCAACCAAGCTGAGAAGGCTCCCACAGAGCCCGTCCATGCAGAAGAATCAGAGCCCAGCGCCATTGTCCTTTGCTTCTCAGTCAGCCCCAACTGTTAGCCACATTCAGAGAGATGGATTTAGTCGCATGATCCATCAGTCCCATTCCAACTGGAGTTGGTGATCTCCCATTAGTTCTGTCCAATGTCTCCATGAGTGAACGCACCCCTCACGTTCCTGACTTTCTTTCTCATGTTCTCTCTCCTTCTGCTCCTCATCAGGACCTTGGGAGCTCAGTCCAGTGCTTCAATGTGGGGCTCAGTCATTTTCTTCATCTATCGCCAGGTGGAGGTTCTATGGTGATATGCAAGAAATTCATCAGTATGGCTATAGGAACTGGCCTTTTCAGGCTCCCTCTCCTCAGCTGCCCAAGGAACTAACTGGGGGCATCTCCCTGGAAACCTGGGAACCCCTCAAGGGTCAAGTCTCTTGACAACCCTCAGGTGGCTCCCTAAATTAAGAAATATGCTTCCCTACTCCCTTATCCACCCTTCCTGTATCCCAAGCATCCCATTCCTCCGAGCTCCCCCCATTCTCCCCTTCATGCTTTTCTCTCCCCATCTTCCCTTGGCCACGTCTCGCCCATCCGTCAAGTTCCCAATTTTTGCTTGGCGATCGTGTCTACTTCCAATATCCAGGAGGATTACTATATCTTTTTAGGGGGGTTCACCTTCTTATTATCTTCTCAAGGATCCCAAATTATAGGCTTAATGTCCTTTAATTATGGCTAGAAACCAATTATGAGTGAGTACATCCCATGTTCATCTTTTTGGGTCTGGGTAACCTCACTCAGAATAGTGTTTTCTATTTCCATCCATTTGCATGCAAAATTCAAGATGTCATTGTTTTTTACCGCTGAGTAGTATTCTAGCATGTATATATTCCACAGTTTCTTCATCCATTCTTCCACTGAAGGGCTTCTAGGTTGTTTCCAGAATCTGGCTATTACAATTAATGCTGCTATGAACATAGATGAGCATATGCTTTTGTAGTATGATTAGGCATCTCTTGGGTAGATTCCCAATAGTGGAATTGCTGGGTCCTGGGGTAGGTTGATCCCGAATTTCCTGAGAAACTGCCACACTGCTTTCCAAATTGGTTGTACAAGTGTGCATTCCCACCAGCAATGGATGAGTGTACCCCTTACCCCACAACCTCTCCAGCAAGGTTATTATTGGTGTTTTGGATTTTAGCCAATCTGACAGGTGTAAGATGATATCTCAAAGTTGTTTTGATTTGCATTTCCCTGATAGCTAGGGAGGTTGAGCATGACCTTAAATGTCTTTTGGCCATTTGAACTTCTTCTGTTGAGAAATCTCTGTTCAGTTCAGCGCCCCATTTTTTAATTGGGTTAATTGGCATTTTACAGTCCAGTCTCTTGAGTTCCTTATATATTTTAGAGATCAGACCTTTGTCAGTTGCGGGGTTGGTGAAGATCTTTCCCAGTCAGTAGGCTGCCTTTGTGTCTTAGTGACAATGTCCTTTGCTTTACAGAAGCTGCTCAGCTTCAGGAGGTCCATTTTATTCAATGTTGCCGTTAATGTCTGTGCAGCTGGGGTTATGCGTAGGAAACGGTTCCCTGTGTCCATTTGTTGTAGAGTACTTCCCACTTTCTCCTCTATCAAGCTCAATGTGTTCAAATTAATATTGAGGTCTTTAATCCATTTGGACTTCAGTTTTGTGCATGGTGATAGATACGGATCTACTTTCATTCTTCTACAGGTTGACAACCAGTTATGCCAGCACCATTTGTTGAAGATGCCCTTTTTCTTCCATTGTGTACTTTTGGCTCCTTTATCAAAAATCAGTTGTTCATAGGTTTGTGGATTAAGATCCGGGTCTTCTATACGATTCCATTGGTCAACTTCTCTGTTTTTATGCCAATACCAAGCTGTTTTCAATACTGTAGCTCTGTAATAGAGTTTGAAGTCAGGGATGGTAATTCCTCCAGAAGTTCCTTTATTGTATAAGATTTTCTTGGCTATCCTGGGTTTCTTGTTTTTCCATATAAAATTGATTATTGTCCTCTCAATCTCTGTAAAGAATTTTAATAGGACCTTGATTGGGATTGCATTGAATCTATAGATTGCTTTAGGTAGAATTGCCATTTTTCTATGTTGATCCTCCCAATCCACGAGCAGGGGAGATCCTTCCATTTTCTGGTATCCTCTTCAATTTCTTTCTTCAAAGACTTAAAGTTCTTGTCAAATAAATCCTTCACTTCCTTGGTTAGAGTTACTCCCAGATATCTTATGCTAGTTGTGGCTATTGTGAAACGTGATACTTCTCTGATTTCCTTCTCTGCTTCCTTATCTTTCGTGTATAGGAGGGCGACTGATTTTTTGGAGTTGATCTTGTAGCCTGCCACGTTACTGAAGGAGTTTATCAGCTGTAGGAGTTCTTTGGTGGAGTTTTTGGGGTCGCTTATGTACACTATCATATCATCTGCAAATAACGAAAGTTTAACTTCTTCCTTTCCAAATCGAATCCCCTTGATTCCTCGTGTTGTCTTATTGCTATTGCTAAAACTTCAAGCACTATATTGAAGAGATAAGGAGAGAGTGGACAGCCTTGTCGTGTTCCTGAATTTAGTGGGATAGCCTTGAGTTTCTCTCCGTTTAATTTGATGTTAGCTGTCGGCTTGCTGTAAATAGCTTTTATTATATTTAGGAATGAACCTTGTATCCCTAATCTCTCCAGGACCTTTATCATAAAAGGATGCTGAATTTTGTCAAGTGCTTTTTCAGCATCTAATGAGATGACCATATGGTTTTTTTTTTCCTTCAGTTTATTTATATGATGGATTACATTGATAGATTATCGTATGTTAAACCAGCCCTGCATCTCTGGGATGAAGCCTACTTGAACATAGTGGATAATTTTTCTAATGTGTTCTTGGATTCGGTTTGCCAGTATTTTATTGAGAATTTTTGCGTCAATGTTCATGAGTGAGATTGGCCTGTAATTCTCTTTCTTGGTTGAGTCTTTGTGTGGTTTATGTATCAGGGTAACTGTAGCTTCATAGAAGGAATTTGGCAGTGACTCTTGTGTTTCTATATTATGAAATACCTTAAGGAGTATATGTATTAGGTCTTCTTGGAAGTTCTGGTAGCATTCTGCATTGAAACCATCTGGTCCTGTGCTCTTTTTGGTAGGGAGGTTTCTGATAACAGTTTCTAATTCTTCGTGACTAACAGGACTATTTAGAGCATTTACCTGGTCCTGGTTTAACTTTGGTATATGGTATTTATCTAAAAAACTGTCCATTTCTTTTACATTTTCCAATTTTGTGGCATACAGGCTTTTGTAGTAAGATCTAATGATTCTCTGAATTTCCTCTGTGTCTGTGGTTATGTCCCCCTTTTCATTTCTAATCTTATTAATTGCGTGTTCTCTCTCTGCCATTTGATTAGTTTGGCTAAGGGTTTGTCAATCTTGTTGACTTTCTCCAAGAACCAGCTTTTTGTTTCATTGATTCTTTGGATTGTTTTCTGTGTTTCTATTTTGTTGATTTCTGCCCTCAGTTTGATTATTTCCAGTCTTCTACTTCTCCTAGGTGAGTCTGCTTCTTTTTTTTCCAGAGCTTTCAGGTGTGCTGTTAAGTCACCAATGAGTGCTTTCTCCATTTTCTTTAAGTGGGCACTTAGTGCTATGATCTTTCCTCTTAGCACTGCTTTCATTGTGTCCCATAGGTTTGAGTCTGTTGTGTCTTTGTTTTCATTAAATTCAAGAAAGACTTTAATTTCTTTCTTTATTTCTTCCTTGACCCAGGTGTGGTTCAGTAGTTGACTGTTCAGTTTCCATGAGTTTGTGGGCTTTCTGGGGGTAGCATTGTTGTTGATTTCTAATTTTAATCCATGATGATCGGATAAGACACAGGTGGTTACTAATATTTTTTTGTAACTGTGGAAGTTTCCTTTGTTACCAAGTATATGGTCAATTTTCGAAAAGGTTCCATGAGCCGCAGAGAGCCTATTTGGGTGGAGTGTTCTATAGATGTCTGCTAAGTCCATTTGGTTCATTACCTCCATTAAGTCTTTCAATTCTCTGTTAGGTTTCTGTCTGATTGACCTGTCCATTGGTGAGAGAGGAGTGTTGAAGTCTCCAAGTATTAATGTGTGTGGCTTGATGGCTGCCTTGAGTTCTAGAAGTGTTTCTTTTACATAAGTGGGAGCTTTTATATTAGGGGCATAGATATTCAGGATTGAGACTTCATTTTGAAGGATTTTTCCTGTTATGAGTATAAAGTGTCCCTTTCCATCTCTTCTGATTGATTTTAGTTTGAAGTCAACTTTATTGGAAATTTGTGTGGCCACACCGGCTTGTTTCTTAGGTCCATTTGCTTGATAACCCTTTTCCCAACCCTTTACTCTGACTAGGTATCTGTCTTTGTGGTTGAGGTGTGTTTCTTGTAAATAGCAGAATGTTGGATCCTGTTTTTGTATCCAATCTCTTAGCCTGTGCCTTTTTATAGGTGAATTGAGTCCATTGATATTAAGTGATATTAATGACCAGTGGTTGTTAACTCCAGTTATTTTTTTTTTGTAGTAGAGTTTGTGTTTCCCTTCTTCTAGTTGTGCTGGTGAAGGGTCACTAGATGCCTGAGTTATTGTGGGCATTTTTGGACTCCTTGGTTTGTGATTTTCCTTCTATTACTTTCTTCAAGGCTGGATTTGTGGCTACGTATTGTTTAAATCTGTTTTTGTCCTGGAATATCTTGTTTTCTCCATCAATGGTGAATGAAAGCTTTGCTGGGTATAGTAGTCTAGGCTTGCATCCATGTTCCCTTAGTGTCTGTAGCACATCTATCCAAGCTCTTCTGGCTTTCATGGTTTCCACTGAGAAATCAGGTGTAATTCTGATAGGTTTCCCTTTGTATGTTACTTGACCTTTTTCCTTTGCAGCTCTTAATATCTGTTCTTTATTCTGTATGTTTTGTGTTTTGATTATTATATGGCATGGGGATGCTTTCTTTTGATCCAGTCTATTTGGTGTTCCGTAGGCTTCTTGTACTTTCATAGGAACATCCTTCTTTAGGTTGGGGAAGTTTTCTTCTATAATTTTGTTGAATATGTTTTCTGGGCCTTTGAGTTGTAATTCTTCTCCTTCTTCTACCCCAATTATTCTTAGGTTTGGTCTTTTCATGGTGTCCCAGATTTCCTGGATGTTTTGTGTTAAGAATTTGTTAGATTTGTTTAGTTCTTTAATCTGTGAATTTATTTCCTCTATAGTATCTTCAGAGTCCGAGATTCTTTCTTCCATCTCTTGTATTCGGTTGGAAATACTTGTCTCTGAAGTTTCTCTTCGTTTACTCAGAGTTTCCATTTCCAGTCTTCCCTCAGCTTGTGTTTTCTTCATTACCTCCATTTCATTTACCAGGTCTTGTACTGTTTCCCTAACCTGTTTGATTGTTTTTTCTGTTTTTCTTGTTTTTCTTGGGTATCCTTGAGAGATTTATTTATTTCGTCTACCTTTTTGTTTGTCATCTCCATTTCTTTATGGCAGTTTTTTACCTCCTGTTTAAGGTCCTCTATTATTTTCATAAAGTACTGTTTAAGGTCGGTTTCTTCTATATCTTCTGGGGTAGGGTGTTCAATTCTTGTTGTTTCAGGATGTCTGGGTTGTGGTGATGGCATGTTGCATTTCATGTTGTTGGAGGAGCTCCTGCATTGGCACCTGCCCATCTCTTCCTTCAAAAGGAGCCTGGAGGTGCTTGGTGTCCTAGACCAATCTTTGCTTGACTGAAACTGGCTGGATCTCCCCAGTGCCAGAGGAGGACCTATTCCTTGCGTCACAATCTAAAGAAGCCCACACTCCCTAGCAGGAATCCTCAAACCTGCCTGGAGGCCAGAGTCTGACCCCTTTGGGTGGATGGCCTTAGTACAGGAGCAGGACACCTGAAAACACTAGGGAAGGCTTGGGAGAGGCAGGGACATGAGAAACAAAGACTAGCCTGCAGAGGGAGCTGAGAGGAGGGGGTCTGTGCTCTCTTCCTGGGCAGGTTGCCCCAGGGTCTGCCATCACTCACCAGTCCAGATGGAAGTTCAGGGGACAGGATCAGGGATTCCAGGCAGCCCAGGGACGCCGCCCGGACAAAAGGGCCAAGGTGGGGGCAGGGCGGGATGGAATATCACACAGTGAACCTGGCAGCACAATCTGAAGGAGCCCGCACCTGTTTCCCTATTCTTAAGCCACTGGCTGAAACAGCTTTATTATTAACCAATGGTATACAGAGGGGAATCCATATTATACCATAGACTGTTTTAAATTTTCTTTTATTTATTTTAGTGGTGGAACAATAATAGTTGTAAGAGAAAATTTTATGGAAATTGTTCTCTGTCTTTTCACTATGGAAGTCCTTGAAAATAAACACAGAGTGTCAGACTTGGTTGCACTTGACTTTATCAGCAGAGTCATTAAACTGATCTACTATCAAATTTCTTATTTTGAAGCTTGTTTAAAATAACGAAAACCTGTCTCTGCTATTTTTCCTGGATTTAATCATTTCAAATTTTAATGATAATCTTGTGTTTCCCTCCAAAATATCCATTCTTTGATAGATGAAATTTGTCTCCAATTATGCCCAAGTCTCAGTCATCCTATCATCATTCCCCTGAAGGAATTCATAATGCAGATAGAGTGATACCATTTACCTTGGTTCTTGCTTTTGTCTTTTTTACATTCTTTTGACAATCTGAGTTTATAAATTTGGTACAAACAAGTGAATATTTTAAAATAATAATATCAGCTATCCTGAACTTTTGACTTTATCTAATAAGCCCAGTGTTTCAATGATATAATGGAAGTATGTATAGCAGATGTATCCTGAATAAGCATAATCAATAATTCTAGGATGAGCTAAGTATATGACATGATGTTGTTTGAATACACTATTGAATTATAGATATGGGCAGTAGGAGTTGACTAGTATTTTTTTCCTCTGTGTCCACACAGTTTGACAATTGCTACCAATAATGTATTATTCACTTTATGTATACACATATACAGAAATATCTATATCTATATCTATATTATATTTATTCATTATATTTAATCTTCTTTAATTTAATGATAAATTTCATCAATTTGATTATCAACATATACAAAATACTTCAAATTAATTGAGTATTATTTAGTAATTACTATCAACAATAAATTTGTCTTACACATGAACTCAGTTGAGAATTCAATGTTAATGCTTATTTCAAGAACCAAGTACTATGAGTATTATAGTTAATATAAGTTGAAGCATTTCCTTTATTAATTAAATCATTTTGAATGATGCTACTGTTGCTTGATATATGTATAATATATATATATAAAATATATACTGCAAAATTAACTATAAAGTAAAATGCAATACTATAAAAGAAATATAAAAGTATATATAAAGAGATGATTTCAAAGTGGTTGATATTCAGAGAAGTTATTAAATAATCATAGAATTTTGAACAATGTAAAGTAGGAAAGAGTATATATCAATGAGAAAAAATTAAAGTCTCAGTTTAAAATATACAGCATAACTTAGGAAACCAACTGATTAAATTATATGAGCTTATGATGGACAAGAGGGAAATACAAGTATGTTACTTATGATCAAAGTCTTGAAAGCCCTCAAATGTAGTTCAGTTTTATTTTACATTGAAGGATTTCTATCTTATTGGTTGCACAGGAATGTAGCCCTCCATACTTGGAAGGTTGAGACATGATGATCTTAAGTTCAAGGCCTACCTTGGAAACTTAATTAGATACTGTTTCAAAAATGCAGCAAAAATATAAAAAGCCACCTGGGGTTATAGGTCAATGATAAAAATCTTGCCTACCACATGTAAAACTCAAGTGCCAATCTTTAGTGATACAAAACAGAAATTATTTCAAAGTATTTTTTAATAATAAGTCACAAGAGTGACTTGTTGACTATCTGAAAGACACTATTCATTTGCGAGAATTTACTGAAGGTAAAAATAAATATAGGTGAGGGTTGGGAGTTTTTTTGTGTTTTTTTTTATTTTTTTTCTCATGGTTTATTTTTTTATATTTAAAAATTTCCATCTCCTCCCCTCCTCCTTCCCTTTCCCTCCCCTCCTCCTCCCCCTTCCCTCCCCTCCTTCTCCCCCTTCCCTCCCCTCCCCTCCACCCATGCCTCCCCTCTCTTCCTCTCCAGGCCAAGGAGCCATCAGGGTTCCCTACTCTATGCTAAGACCAAGGTCCTCCCAACTCCCCTCAGGTCCAGGAAGGTGATCGACCAAGCTGAGAAGGCTCCCACAGAGCCCGTCCATGCAGAAGAATCAGAGCCCAGCGCCATTGTCCTTTGCTTCTCAGTCAGCCCCAACTGTTGGCCACATTCAGAGAGACGGGTTTGATCGCATGATCCATCAGTCCCATTCCAACTGGAGTTGGTGATCTCCCATTAGTTCTGTCCCACCGTCTCCATGAGTGAACGCACCCCTCACGTTCCTGACTTTCTTTCTCATGTTCTCTCTCCTTCTGCTCCTCATCAGGACCTTGGGAGCTCAGTCCAGTGCTCCAATGTGGGGCTCAGTCATTTTCTTCATCTATCGCCAGATGGAGGTTCCCTCACGGTCCTGACTTTCTTTCTCATGTTCTCTCTCCTTCTGCTCCTCCTCAGGACCTTGGGAGCTCAGTCCGGTGCTCCAATGTGAGATATCACATTGGATATCATCTTTGAGATATCATCTTACACCTGTCAGATTGGCTAAAATCCAAAACACCAATAATAACCTTGCTGGAGAGGTTGTGGGGTAAGGGGTACACTCATCCATTGCTGGTGGGAATGCACACTTGTGCAACCACTTTGGAAAGCAGTGTGGCGGTTTCTCAGGAAATTCGGGATCAACCTACCCCAGGACCCAGCAATTCCACTATTGGGAATCTACCCAAGAGATGCCCAATCATACTACAAAAGCATATGCTCATCTATGTTCATAGCAGCATTATTTGTAATAGCCAGATCATGGAAACAACCTAGATGCCCTTCAGTGGAAGAATGGATGAAGAAACTGTGGAATATATACATGCTAGAATACTACTCAGCGGTAAAAAACAATGACATCTTGAATTTTGCAGGCAAATGGATGGAAATAGAAAACACTATTCTGAGTGAGGTAACCCAGACCCAAAAAGATGAACATGGGATGTACTCACTCATAATCGGTTTCTAGCCATAATTAAAGGACATCGAGCCTATAAATTTGGGATCCTTGAGAAGATAATAAGAAGGTGAACCCCCCAAAAAAAGATATAGTAATCCTCCTGGATATTGGAAGTAGACACGATCGCCAGGCAAAATTGGGAACTTGAGGGTTGGGCGCGACCGGGCCAAGGGAAGATGGGGAGAGAAAAGCGTGAAGGGGAGAATGGGGGGAGCTCGGAGGAATGGGATGCTTGGGATACAGGAAGGGTGGATATGGGAGCAGGGAAGCATATATCTTAATTTAGGGAGCCACCTGAGGGTTGTCAAGAGACTTGACCCTTGAGGGGTTCCCAGGTTTCCAGGGAGATGCCCCCAGTTAGTTCCTTGGGCAGCTGAGGAGAGGGAGCCTGAAAAGGCCAGTTCCTATAGCCATACTGATGAATTTCTTGCATATCACCATAGAACCTCCACCTGACGATAGATGAAGAAAATGACAGAGCCCCACATTGGAGGGTTGGGAGTTTTAAGAAGTGTTTTGTTTGCCTCTTAGTTCATAGAATGTTAGATACTGAGTAGATAAATATTTTGGCTACTGTGTTATTAGAAGTTACTAAGCATTGTAAAAGACAGATAGATTAAACTAAATGGAAACATAGTAAATTTCAAAAGGGATGAAATTTTCTACTAGATTTTATAATACTGGGTAGCAGAACAAATAACACATATGGAAAGCTAGGTTTTAGTTACATGCTATGAGAAACTTCTACTTTGTAATTTCAGGTTTTCTAATGTAAGAAAAAAATGTGTGGTCAAAATTACTAAGAATAATTCAGTGTGACAGAAGTGATTTTCTCCTCAGATGAATTGTGTTTTCTTTATATGTATAATGATTTCTTCTTTTGTGGCTAAATTTGAAATTTTTCTGGAACAAAGTAGTTATATTTTTTTCATTCTAAATAACTATAAAATCAGTATGAAGGATTCATTTCTTTTTGAGTTGCTCCAGTTGGGGATATTAGATAAATTCTGGAAAAATTTAAGCTGGAAATATTTTAACATGTTTAACTAAATGTTTCAGAATGCAATGTTCTGCTGTAGCTTCAACACCCTAATTAAGGAAGATTTGTATTTGAAGACCAATTAATTGTGCTTTCTTATTTTAAGATTTATTTTTATTTTTGTGTATGTTTCTGTGTGGATATTTGCCTTTTAGTGTGGGTACCAAAGGAAGCTACAAGACAGTGTCAGATGCCGTAGAGTTGGAGTGATAGTTGTGCTACCTGATGTGTGTGCTGGGAATCGAACACATGTCCTCTGTAAGAGCAGCAAACACTCTCATCTACCTCCATGCAGGTCTCTTTTCACTCAATAAAAGTATACTTTCTGTAAACAAAATGACAGTGTAGCTCCTACAGTTAGCATAAAAACAGAGGGCTTGAAGATTGTACAATAATTGTCAAGCCAATAGACAGTGTTTCATTCTCTGTCTGACATTTATAGAGTGTTTTTGTCTTAATCCTCAGAAAACAAATATACTTTTTGACATTTATTCTTCCTTTAAAAGTATGTGCAAAGTATATCATATCATCTGCAATATGGAATGTACTAATTCAGGGATGTCTAAACACCCTCTACTGTGTATACGATAATCAACATTCATTGAGATACGATATCGTCAATATTCTGGAAATTTACCTTAAAATACATAAGCAGAGTTATAGTAGGAATTTTAAATGCTAATTTCCTAGCTATTAAATTTTGATTTTTAGTATATAGAAAAATCAGATAAAATTCTAATACTAAGTACTATACTATTATTACTATTAGTGATAGTCCATATAATAGTATTATATGCAGACAAATATTGTGTAATATATATATATACATATATATGTGTAATATATATATAATATACATATATATATTTGTATCATCTATATAAAAATCATGTTTCTGAACACAGAAACCCATCTTATAATTTTCTCCTTGTAATCTTTATTGAGTGTTCTATACTAGAAACTAAAAACTGCTTATTAGGATGATTCCTTTTTATCTGAATTAGGATCCCTGGATCTGTGAGCCAGAAAATCACATTAGTAATAATTAATCCAGATTACTTACATCTAAACAAAGGTTACTCTTTTAATTGCAAGTACTTTTTAAAGTATTTTTAAAAGAACAAGAAACAATGGGGGAATGTTGAAACCACTACACTTCAAAGAAAGGAGCATGACAGCAGGCTTTTGACCCCAAGAAAGACTGCTCTCACCACTTTTAATGTTACATTTTATTTTTTTATTGATTTTATTGAGCTATCCATTTTTCTCTTCTTCCCTCTCTTTATCTCCTCTCCCCTTCCACACTCTTCATGGTACACATGCTCCCAATTTACTCAGGAGATCTTGTCTTTTTCTACTTCCCATGTAGACTAGATCCATGTATGTCTCTCTTAGTGTCCTCATTGTGGTCTAGGTTCTCTGGAATTGTGAATTGCAGATTGCACACTGGTTTTCTTTGCTTTATGTCTCAAAGCCACTTATGAGTGAGTAAATGTGATATGTGTCTTTCTGGGTCTAGGTTACTTCACTCAATATGATGTTTTCTAGATCCATCCATTTGCCTGCACACTTCAAGAAGTCATTATTTTTTTTCTGCTGTGTATACTCCATTGTGTAAATGTACCACATTTTCCTTAAATAATTCTTTGGTCGAGAGACATTTGGGTTGTTCCTAGGTTCTGGCTATGACAAACATTGATGCTATGGAGAGAAGGTCACTGCAGTCCCACTCTTTGTACTCTGTGAGCACCACATGGATCATAGGATTCAGTAGCAGATTCTGGTAAACTGGGTAATGTATGGTCCCTTGATAGCCCAGAGATGTTTCCTACATAGTAAGCCATTGCTGGGGAGTTTTGCTCAAAAGTCAGCTTGGCCTTGTCTGGGCTTCCAGAAATTTCAACTATCACTGCTTCTCTACCACTAGCTCTTTTTTGTTGAATTGAATGAATGAATGAGAACATAGCTGCTAGAGTAAATGTTAACAACTGACTGTTACTTATATCAGCTGGGAGAGGGAAACTCTACTGGCTTTTATTCATTTATTTTTTATTTACTTTTTTGTGTGTTTTCTTTCATTTGCTTACAGTTTGGGGGGGTTGTTTGTTTTTTCTGTTTTCTGCTTTCTTTTTTTGTGATTTTATTTTGTTTTCCTTGTTTGGGGGAGTTGATGTTTTATTGGTTATTGTTTTGGGAAAGAACAAATGTGAGTGGGATAAGAGGTGAAAAGATCTGGAAGATTTGGGGAGAGGGAACGAATATATTTAAAAACTATCTGAAAGAACAAAAATACTTTTAAGAAGAAAAAATAGAAACAATAGCAAGCCCCTTATACTTCAATAGAGCTAACAGTATAAGACTAACACCCATTTCTATCACCAACGGATCACTGATAAACATGAAACTTTGTTTTAAAAACAAATGAGAAATTTTTTTTGCCTTTTTAAAAGGCTTGCTCAAAAATGAAGGGTGTCTCCTAGGAAGAATTTGTGATGGCAGTCTTTGAAATGCTGAAATAAGGTTTCCGGAATTTATTTTATTTCCTCTTTAGCTTATTCTCAATTTTATAGGCATCTCTCTTCAGATAAATTCCCAAATGGACTAGCAATAGAAAGAAAAGGAAAAATTCATCTTCTTGAAACAAAAAATAATGAGTTATTTTACATCTACCTTAAGTCATGTTAGTTACTATTCTGAATCGCACCTTACCTTTCATATACCTAATCGGATTGTAAAGGGAGAGCCAGAAGGACAAGGGAAAAGATGGTACATTTGTGGATAGCAGTCATCATAAAGTTAAGATAAACAGAGAGCTTCTTAACTAAATATTCTGGATGTATCTTGGGAATACTCTCAGGAGATAAAAGGGCCTTTGAAGAATGCTGTATTCATAGTGAAATGCAGTTGTGTGGCAGAAGACAATTGGCACAAGAAAATACCAAATTCCCATGACTTATAAAGAAAATGGAAGATTGACAAGTCAAAGATTTGCACAAAAAACACATATTGGAAGATGAACTGATGTTTATCTTCTGAGTTGGGTTATGAAATATATTTTTGTTAATTTAGAATAATAACATGTAGATGAAATTATATTACATCATGACTAAAAATTTTACCTTTTTCAGTTGATTCATTCATTATTTACTTAATTAATTTCAAGTATTCGAATATGCTAATCAGCATTAAGTGAATGAAAAACAAGATGAATTAAAATAAACTAATTTTTATCCATAATGTACCTGCATCTAAAAGTTATGGAGTTAGTAAATATATGAAGAGATCTAGTATGCAATTATAAAAAGGAATACTTTCTGAGAAAACAATCATCTAATTATCTGGCAGGGACTTTTCTGAGTATGCATTCAATTAAGTTGAAAATATAACAGTAGAGGAAACACACATATTTGTGCCTTATTGGTTATACTCATGATTTCCAAAAGCTAAATACTGGTAAAGTAACTTTTATAAATGAATGGATAATGTGTGATGGCCAGTATCAAAAGAAACCTTGGCAGAGCTACAGTATCATTTTGTCAATCATAATTCTAACAAAGATTGTTTTATAATTGAATCATTAAACAGACTCTGATCCAGAACTTGGATGATCAATGTATCTTCCAAAGACTTCCACAGAAAACATATGGTATTTCTGGAGAATGCGGAAATTGATACCAAAATATATGTAGATTCCAAGTTTGGAGCTTCCTGAGGCTTCATTCTGACAGAAGAATGTATGGAGATTTTGAACATATCCATCTTCAAAATGACATGAGCTTATTCTTTAAGTACCAACTTCTCTAATTATAGCTGCATCTATATTCTTCTGCCTTCCCTTTTTCTGGCAATTTGCCCTCTACCTACACAGTCTTGCTGTAGGAAATGTAGAAATATGAAGACAGTGAACAGTCAATATGTTTAAGGACTCTAGGAGAAAGAAGGAATAGGGTTAGAAAAGGATGAAATTTTATTGTAGTGAACACAGAATCTATGAAAATATATAATAGTGCGTAACAAAGATTGCACATGTGCAAAAAAAAATCATAGGCCCTCAAGAATTAACCTTAATGTGAATAGTGATATACTAAACTAATACAACATTCCAATAACAAAGGAACATATCTTTGGGGTAGAAGAAAAGTTGTTACATAATAACTCTGTACCTTATTTCCTACAAATAGAAAGCATAAAAAGTAAATTTATTAAACTTAGCTGGCAGATGCATACCATAATTAAGAGGGCAGGTTTTCCAGGTGAGGTTTCTATATTTTACTTGGGATATTATGGATTTGTACAAATTCTAAAAATTCAGGAAAATTAATTCCATAATTTATTGGAATGATGGGAAAAAAGTAACAGAATAACAGATTGAGAAAAGAAGCCAGGATGTGGATTAATGAAAATGATTAGGGGAAGGAGACATTTTTATGTCATTGAGGTAAATTATGAAGTATTCCACAAAGAATAAATTCAAGTTTCAGTGAGAAGTTTATGATTCTGTGCAATTTGCATTTCTACCTTTAGCTAGTTCTCCAACAGACAGGTGGCCAAACTCTAATATAAGAATTATGAATGAAGTGTTAGTTACAAAACTAAATTATTCTTACCTCTACTGTCTGGTCATGCTTCTTACATAGTTATTTATTTTCATGATCTTCAGTGTATTCATTTATAAGATAAAGATATGAGTGTGTTTTATATATGTAATGTAATTTTGTCAATATCTTTTAGAATTCCACATAATATTAGAATAATTATGTATCAAATCTTAGGGTTATCAGCCTTGATGTTTTAAATTTCCTACTGTTTTTCTCTCCTAATATCTGAATTTCAACCAAGTTCATGGCATTGAGAAAAAATAATGACTTATTAATAGATAAAACCTCTCAACATGATTTGTCATTTTTCTTGTATCATAAAAGTAGATCCTGTGTTTTATATCGCTATTTGGTGCAGAAGAAAATAATACAGTGATCATAATGTGGCTTAGGCCCAAATCTAGTTATGCTGAATATATTTGTATTCAGCACAAGTATTGGGACAGTTGACTAAATTGCAGTGAATTTTCTGTTTGCAGTGAGTTAGCTACTTTAATTAGTGTTTGGCTCATGGGTCACTTTGGAACTGGAGGCAGCATGGCATGGATGTGCAAGTTTTGAAACTATCTTCCAGTTTGTAGTTCAGATGTGATCTCACCCACTCTAGCTCCATAGATCCAGACAATTGTTTCCCAGCCTATAAATCTAACTTGCCTTTTATACATAAATGACAGCCCCTAACTTAGTTGCTGTGATATTAGCATGAACAAACACAGATGAGACAGTTAGTTCAAACATGAGCACATAGAAAATGTTCACTGGACATTATTGCAATAATCATAATTGTTGTTCTTAATAATGAAGGCACTAAAGACTATCTGTCATTCCCCTAAACACACAGCTCAAAGTGGAAATGTTGCAAAAAAACACATTATTGGATTTATATGCACCTCATAAAACTTTACAGAGCTGATTTCTTCCAGCCTACAGTTACTGAATTCAAGGTAGTAACTATTTATGAATCATTTGCCAGAGTTGGACTTTACCCTGGAATTTGTTGAGTACAAATGGAGGAGGGAAAAGATAAAATTCTCCTTTCTTAGTGTTACAGAGGTTTATTGGGAAGCCATTCTATTGTTGGAATATGCCCCATCCCCTTTATCTCCTCTTCTATTAACTTTATTGCACCATCATTACCCTGAGTCTACTCTCCACTCATCTGGTAAACAGATATTAAAAAGCTAATTAGATGACCATCTCATTAATGTCCAAGACCAGCTTCATTAGCTCAATAATGGTTTGAATTATCAATTAGCTGCAGGACTTATAGTTTTAAAAGTATGGTGCAGGGCAACATGTCAAAATGTAATTACAGCACAAGCTATAAAAAGCCTTTAGAAAATGCTTCATGGCTAAATTACAATAAAATATCTTGAAAATGTAACTACTAAGAAGCCTTTAGCTTTAACTTTTAATAAAGCCTCCACAGCATAATTGCTAAGAATAGATACATTGATCTAATTGGTACTACATAGTCTCCCAGACTTGCAATAATAATTAATTCTGTCAAAATTGTTTAGCATTTTTGTGTTGCTTTTTTAAGACACAAACAGAAAATAGTCGAACAAATATCAATTCTTTATGAAGTGTTCTGAGCTACTACTATACCTCAAAGTCCTCCACAAGAAGTTTAATTTAGCTTGGATAAATACTTCTGAGAATTAAAGAAAAACCTGCATTTCAGAAAACAACGGCTTGGCCTCTACATTGATATGCCAAGATAACAACAAGATTTATTCTTAGAGCAGGATAATGTGATCGCTTCATTTCACCTACCCTGGAAGAAATGAAGTATCATGGCTATTAATTACTACAAAGAGTTGTCAGGCCTACGTAAATGAAGCTAGAGCTAGAGCTGGGGCTAGATTAAACCTACTGACCTCTTTGAATGTTCTGTGGACCTAACATAGGAAGAGTAGTTTGAGCATAACTCAGCACTGTCTGTGGAGTGCCTGATCAAGGGATTTTATTGCAAATGGGCATGTATATTTTGACGCCAGTACTAAGAAAAGCTGGTGCGGATTATCCTCTTATAATTCTTATCAAGTGACAGTTAGCTACACACCTGTAAGCAATTTCCCCTCAGCCAATAATCTTAAAAAATTATAGAATGCCAAATGCAATTCTCACAAATAAGGCATTTCATCAGCCTGCCTGAGAAGGGTAGATGGTAAATAACCACTTTCTCCTAGAGGAGATACATCACAAACTTAAAGATCTCCTTCATCAGCTTCAGGGTTGTGCTACCAAATACAGAAGGATTTACCTCTCAGTTCTGTGGAAATTGTGCCTTGAAGTGCATGGAGATTTTAGGAATAACTGACCAAACTATTGGTCATGAGAAACCTAGAAACAAGTGATTGGGTTGCATTTACATTGTATGTTCTCATTGTAGTGTAGTTAAAGATTAGTAGGGAATTTCATACTGTATTGCTCACATGTTGTAGAATATTAGTTTCAGTTGTGTGAAGATGTGTCACTGTGACTGCTTTAATAAAGAGCTGAATGGGCAACTAGGCAAGAAAGAACAGATGGGACTTTTGGGGAGAAAGAAGAACTCAGAATGAATCTAGGCTTGCATGAGATGCCAAGGCAAAATTGAAGAAGTGAGAAATATGATATAAATGAGAGGTAACCAAGCCATCTTGCACAATGTAGACTAATTAAAAGCAGGTTAATGTAAGTTTTAAGAACTGGTTGGGAAAAATCCTAAGCTAAGGCCAAGATTTCATAATTAGTATTAAATTTTTGTTTCATTATTTGTGAGCTGGTGATCCAAAAGAAAGTCCAACTAGAAAAAAAAAAGTCTGTATTGCTCTGGTCTTTGTTCATTGTGATGGAAAGCTGAGTCAGATGCTGTGCACTTAACATTTCTTCCTCTTTCCCAGAATTTCTTAATTATCAAGTTCTGTTTCTTCCTTCCAGAAACTTTGCTTGATGACATGTTTCTGTTCCTTCTTTCCCTACTTTCTTTAGATAGATGCATTTTCTGCTTCTACTGTTCTCTAATTCCTAATATATTTGATTGTCACATTATCTCAGATTATTTTATAAAACATTAACCCTGTCTTCTATTTCGGACATCAAAAATATATTTTATTGCAGAATTGAGATTAACTATTTTAAGATGCTATAAATTCATGTAAAACTAATCTCCTTTTTTACATTTATCATGACTGAAAATGTATCTCAAACTATGGCAAAACAAGAAAATTAATTATATAAAGAGAAATTTTAAGCAGAAGTTGAGAACTACAATTGTGGAAAGGAAATTTTTTTTTTTTTTTTTTTTTTTTTGGTTTTTTGAGACAAGGTTTCTGTAGTTTTGGAGGCTGTCCTGGAACTAGCTCTTGTAAACCAGGTTGGCCTCAGACTCACAAAAATCCACCTGCCTCTGCCTCCAGAGTGCTGGGATTAAAAGAATCTTCCACCACCACCCGGATTCTAGTCCATTCTTCAGAGTAATAATTACTTTGAAGATACTTAGCATGTCAAAAACAGAATTTAGACAAGGAATGTCATATTTAGAGATTTTTGTAGAAGTGTTTGTTATTTTGAAAATTTTTATTATTATATTTTTATTATTAAGAACTATTTCTAAATTTAAAAATACTTTGATCATATTCTTTCCTTGTCCCAAGTCCTTCCAGATATTTCCCCCTCCCTTATAATTCTACTTAGAGATGTTTCTCAAAAAAAAATAGAAAACCCAATAGGACAACAAAACCAAGAAAAGAGAGTAACCCTTCCCTCCAACCCCCATCAGACAAACAAACAAATCCCAGCAGATTAAAAAGCTAAACTGTAACTAAATAAAAGCAAACAAAAAAATTGTGCTGTCCAATTGTTTGTTGGGCAACTACTAAACATGAGGACTGTCCTACAGTGGTTGATATTCCCAGTGTTACTTTGGCAAAACTGATATTCCTTCTCTCCACAGGTATAAGTGACAGTTCAATTTTTAGCCATTACCCTAGTGTCATTCATTCATTGACTTTAAAAAAATGCATCAAAATAAAATATAATAAGACAAAATAAAAACTATCACATCAAAGTTGGATGAAATAAACCAAGAGAAAGAAAGGTCCCAAGAGAAGCACAAGTACTAGAGACTCACTCATTAGCACAAAAAAGAACTCAGGGAAACAGCATCTTTCCCAATAACCTCAAATAATAGAAAGTATTTTAGGATTTAGATAATCAAGCAGGCAAAATTTTTGTATGATTAAAATTCTGAGTTAGTGAAGAAAGAAATTGAAAAAGATATTAGAAGATAGAAAGATCTTCTATGATCATGGATCAGAAGAATTAACAAAGTAAAAATGATGATCCAACAAAAAGCCATCTAGATATCCAGTGAATAACACCAAAATCTCAACACAATTCCTCAAAAATCATTTTCAGTTTCATATATCAACACAAAAACCCACATCAGCAAAAACAATCATGAATAATTAAAAAAATTCTGAAGGTGTTACCAGCCCCAATTCAAGTTATATTATAATATTAATGTATATCAGAGCATGGTACAAAAACATAAATGTTGATCAATTAAATTGAGCTGAAAATCCAATTATAAATATACAAACCTATGTACTTCTGATTTTTGATAAAGAGGCCAGAATTACACACTGAAAATAAGTCAGCTTCTTCAAAAATTATTCCTGATCAAACTAGATGGTTGCATGTTAAAGAGTTCAAAATAATCAATAGCTATCACCCTATACTAAACTTATCTACAAATGGATCAAACATTTTCACCTTAACTAGATACACTGTACATGGTAGAATTATAGTAAGGATTACCAAGACATGAACAAAAATAATAAAACGCAGAAACACATAGGACAGTACCGAGAAGGAATTTCAGTGAGTACTGGAAATTCATCCCATTTTTAATTTCTAAAAGCTTAATATACCCCTGATTTCAAAAGGTAGGAGCAGAACAAAGGACTCCATCAACATACAAATTGAAAGTCACAGCTTACATTCATGCTCATGCCCTTGACTCAAACCACTCCCTGGGTGGGATCCCAAGTTATTTCCATAAGGGGAACAAGAACCCAGTTGGTTCCTTAGACTTTTGTTTTAGGAAGGAACCAACTACCTCCCTATTTCTGGAGCACCAGGGCAATTAGCCACACCTGTTTACAGTGGGCTTGAGAGAGCTGAGCTCTGATTTCAAAACAGGTGAGACCTTTGTTTGAGTTAGAAGCACAATAATCTCGGACAAGTCCCCAAACTCTCTGACCTTTGGCCTTTTGGGGGTCTCCACAAAAAGGGGGACATAAAAACAGACATGAAAGAAATCCAGAGAATCATTAGGTCATATTTTGAAAACCTGTACTCCACAAAATTGGAAAACTTAAAGAAAATGGACAACTTTCTGGATAAATATCACTTATCAAAATTAAATCAAGACCAGATAAGCAAGTTAAATAGACTGATAACTGCTAAAGAAATAGAAACAGTCATCAAAAGTCTCCTGACCAAAAGAAATAAAGCTCAGGACCAGATGGTTTCAGTGCAAAATTCTACAAGGTTTTCAAAGAACTCATACCAATACTCCTCAAATTGTCTCACACAATAGAAACAGAAGGCACATTGCCAAACACTTTTTATGAGACTACAATTACCCTGATACCCAAAACACATAAAGACATTACTAAGAAAGAAAATTATAGGCCTATTTCACTCATAAACTTTCATGCAAAAATATTCAATAAAATACTGGCGAATTGAATCCAAGAACACATCAGAAAAATCATCCACCATGAACAAGTCAGATTCATCCCAGAAATGCAGGGATGGTTCAACATATAAAAATGTGTGAATGTCAGTGTAATCAACCATATAAACAAACTGAAAAAACCACATGAATATCTCATTTGATGCTGAAAAAGTCTTTGACAAAATACAAAATACCTTCATGATAAAGGTCTTGGAGAGAGCAGGGATACAATGAAAATACCTACACATAATAAAAGCAATATACAGCAAGCCAACAGCCAACATCAAACTAAATGGAAAAAAACTCAAAGCAATCCCACTGGAATCAGGAACAAGACAAGGTTGTCCACTCTCTTCATATCTATTCAATATAGTTCTTGAGGTCCTATTCAGAGCAATAAGGCAACAAAAGGAGATCAAGGGGATACAGGTCAAAGAAGAAGAAGTCAAACTTTCACTATTTGCTGATGATATGATAGCTTACATAAGCAACCCCAAAAACTCTACCAAGGAACTTCTACAACTTATAAACACCTTCAGTAATGTAGCAGGACAAAAGATTAACTCAAAACAATCACTAGCCCTTCTTTACACAGACGATAAATGGGCTGAGAAAGAAATTAGAGAAATAACACCTTCCACAATAGTCACAAATAGCATAAAATGTCTCAGAGTAACTCTAACCAAACAATTGAAAGACCCCTATGACAAGAACTATAAATCTTTAAGGAAAGAAATTGAAGAAGACAGCAGAAAATGGAAAGATCTCTCATGCTCTTGGGTAGGTAGATTTAACACAGAAAAGATGGCAGTCATACCAAAATCAATCCACAGATTCAATGCAATGCCCATCAAAATCCCAGGAAAATTCTTCACACACCTCAAAGGAACGATACTCAACTTCATATGGAAAAGCAAAAAAGTCAGGATAGCTAAAACAATACTGTACAATAAGGAAACTTCTGGAGGCATCACAATCCCTGACTTCAAACTCCACAATAGAGCTACAGTACTAAAAACAGCTTAGTATTGACATAAAAACAGACAGGATGACCAATGGCACTGAGTCAAAGACCCAGATACCAATCTACATACCTACAAACACCTGATTTTTGACAAGTTAAAATATAAAATGGAAAAAAGAAAGCATATTCAACAAATGATACTGGCGTCTGGATATCAACATGAAGAAGAATGAAAATAGATCCATATCTATTGCCATGCACAAAACTCAAAACCAAATGGATCAAAAACCTCAACATAAAGTAAACACACTGAACCTCATAAGAAAGAAAGTGGGAAATACACTTGAATGTATTGACACAGGAGACCACTCACTGAATGAAACCCCACTAACACAGACACTGAGAAATAATTGATATTTGGGTTCTCCTGAATCTGAAAAACTTCTATACAGCAAAGGACATGGTCAACAAGACAAAACAGCAACCTACTGAAAGACCCCCAGGGCCCCCAACTCAGGACCCGCATCTGGACTGCTCCCATGAGAACATCCTGTTTGCTTGAAAAATACTCAAGACCTGCAGCTAGCCTGTTCTCATGAGAACATCCCGTTTGCTTAGAAAAACAGGATTATCTGTAGTCGGCACATGTACCAAACTTAGAATGTTAGCAGTTCACAAAAGGAACAATCTGTCCCCTTGAATAATCTATAAAACCAGATGGGGAAGGTCAGGGCCAGAATGGAACATCTGGGAAATGGAATGAACAAACAACTTTGTCCATTGTCAATGTCTGATCTATTTAAAATAACCAATGATCTCTATGCTCTGAAAACTGCCAATTACTAATCAACTTTGCCTATATAAGCTTGCTGAAATTTTGCTCGGGGTATCTCAGCTAGCAGGAGCTGGGCACCCATAAGCGCTTGTGAACAATAAAGAAACCTCTTTCTGATTGCACCCGCTGGCCTGGTTTATTGAGTCTGGGGATATTTCCAAACACCTTTGAAAAGAGGGTCTTTCACTACAAAATGGGAAAATATCTTCACCAACCCCAGATCAGAAAGAGGGCTGATCTCCCAAATATATAAACAACTCAAAAAATTGGTCATCAAAAGAACAAATAATCCAATAAAAATGGGGTACAGACCTAAACAGAGAACTCTCAACAGAGGAATCTAAAATGGCTGAAGACACTTAAGGAAATGCTTATCATTCTTAGCCATCAGAGAAATGCAAATCAAAACAACTCTGAGTTTCCATCTTATACCTGTAAGAATGGCCAAGATCAAAAACACTGATGACAACTTATGCCAGAGAGGTTGTGGGGTAAAGGGAACACTCTTGCATTGCTGGTGAGACTGCAAACTGGTATAGCCCCTTTGAATATCAGTATGAAGATTTCTCAGAAAATTAGGAAATTACCTACCTCAAGACCCAGCAATAGCACTTTTGGGTATATACCCAAAGGATGCTCCATATTACTACAAGGACATATGTTCAACTTTGTTCATAGCAGCATTGTTTTTCATAGTTAGAACCTGGAAACAACCTAAAGGCCACTGACCAGAAAATGGATAATAAAATGTGGTACATTTACACAATGAAGTATTGCACAGAAGAAAAAAGATAATGACATCTTGAGATTTGTGGCAAATGGATGGATCTAAAAAATATCATATTTAGTGTGGTAACACAGACCCAGAAAGACAAATATCATATGTACTCATTCATAAGTGGCGTTTGGACATAAATCAAAGAAAAACAAACCTACAGTTCACAATCCCAGAGAAACTAGACAACAATAAAGACCATAAGAGAGACATACATGGATCCAAACAACATGAGGAGTAAAAAAAGATAAGACTTCCTGAGTAAATTGGGAGTCTAGGGTCCATGGGAGAGGGTAGAAGGGGGGGAGAGGTAGGGAGCAGAGCAGAGAAAAATATATAGCTCAATAAAAATTAAAATAAAAAATAAAAAAGAATATCTCATTAAAAGTGGGAGGGGTAATATGGTGAGGATTTTCTTTGGGAAGCTTAGAAGCTGTATTCCTAAGACAAGGCATAATTGATTAATAAGAAAATTTCCACCAATTCAATATCCCCAAATTGTAAGTATTAAAAATCCTACAAGTTGGCAACTTGTAGAAATCAAAACCAAAACTGGCATGGTGGCTATATATGGTTCCATTTTGCTGGATCTTTGTCAGGCAGCTGTGCTGGCTTTATTACTTTTACCATTCCTATTGGATATGGCTGTACCAGTTTGTTCTTTCCTGATATGCTGTACATGAAGATATTAATTTTTCTCTGAATTCTTATGGTCCGGACAATCTTATATCTATGTTCATGGAATTTATGCATAGGTTTACACTACAACTGATCAGATCAGATGAGTTTATATACATATATCCTCTTTTTCCATATTTAGATATTTGAGAAAATGGGCTCTAACAAAAAAGAACCACAATAAATAAAAACTTTGTAATATGCTACATTTAGAGTTTATCATAAAAATATTAATAAGAGTAAATAGTTGTGGTAGAAGTAGACATGTGCTATATGAAGAATTTGAGGAAATCATGGCTGAATGGACAAATGATTTTTTGTAATATATTAAAATGGGTGTGGCCACAGAAAGTGGAAAAATGGTTAAATCTTGCATTAAATAGCTTTTTTTCTCCTATAGTTTCCCATTTATTTCTAATAGCTATAAGTTTTTTCTTATAATATCTCTGAGAATCCACTCTATTTATTGTACACATAAGATTTCTTCTATAGCATCATATTCCTATACAAATCTTGAGTTAATGACTGTATCCTTGGATGATTAATAGTCATTAGACCAGGTGGAAAATTTAAAAGTTAAATCTTAGCATAGTCATTACAGATGAAACCTGAACAAAGAATTCCATGCAAGTTATCAGCAAAGACGATGCAAGTGAGTGTTAATCAAGCTCTGCTTCTTATTTTAAACACCTGGAACCTTTAAATAGCTTATGCCCAGATGCATAGCATAGTAATTACATCTGAAGTTCAGGGGTGTGACTCAGTCATCAGTATTTTAATGTACACCCAAGATTAAGAATTACTCAAAGAATAACAAAATGAAGGATCACAAGATCATAGCCAAATATAAGTGTTTAAAGAGCCAGAGAAAGGGAACAAGTAATAAAGGTGATTGAACTAATTCATGGGGATGGGACTTCAGTCTTACAAAAGGGAGAGTTAAAGTCATTGCTTTGTCATCCCTTCATCAAACACAAGAAAGAAATTCTTCATATATGTATGTCTTATACTGTCAGGCTTCCACATTCACAGATCCAACCAATAACAGCATCAAATTACTTTTAAAAATGAGTCTAACTGAATATGTAAAGACTTTTTCTTGTGCTCTTTCTTGAAATAATGCACTGCAAAAACTCTTTACATAGAATTTACATGGCAAAGTATTGCAAATAGTCTAGATGTAATTTAAAGTTTAAAAAATGTGGGTAAGCTTAATCTCATACCATACCATTTCATTTTTTTTTGCTCATTTTTTAATTAAAATTTTCCATCTCCTCCCCTCCTTCTCCCCCTTCCCTCCCCTCCCTTCCACCATACCCCCTCCCTCTCCAGGCCAAAGAGTCATCAGGGTTCCCTTCACTATGTTAAGTCCATGGTCTTCCCAACTCCCCCTAAGTCCAGGAAGGTATGCAACCAAACTGACAAGGCTCACAGTGAGCCCGTCCATGCTGTAGAGTCCAAGCCCATCGCCGTTGTCCTTGGTTTCTCAGTCCTCCTCCACCGTCAGCCACATTCAGAGAGTCCGGTTTGGTCCCCTGTTCCATCAGTCCCATTCCAACTGGATTTGGTGATCTCCCTTTAGTTCTGTCCCACCGTCTCAATGGGTGAACGCACCCCGCACGGTCTTGACTTCCTTGCTCATGATCTCCCTCCTTCTGCTCCTCATCAGGACCTTGGGAGCTCAGTCCGGTGCTCCAATGTGGGGCTCTGTCATTTTCTCCATCTATCGCCAGCTGAAGGTTCTATGGTGATATAAAAGATATTCATGAGTATGGCAAAAGAATCTGGACATTTCTGGCTCCCTCTCCTCAGCTGCCCAAGGAACTAGCTGGGGGCATCTTCTTGGACACCTGGGAACCTCTCTAGAGTCAAGTCTCTACCAACCCTAGAATGGCTCCCTTAATTAAGATATATAATTCCCTGTTCCCACATCCACCCTTCTTATACCCCAACCATCCTATTCCGCCAAGCTCTTCCCATCCTCCACTTCACACTTTTCTCTTCCTCATTCCCCCATCCTCCATCCCACCCCACCCCCAAGTTCCCATTTTTTGCCTGGCAATCTTGTCTACTTCCAATATCCAAGAGGATAACTATATGTTTTCTTTGGATTCACCTTCTTATTTAGCTTCTCTAGGATCACGAATTATAGGCTCAATGTCCTTTATTTATGGATAGAAACCAATCATGAGTGAGTACATCCCATGTTCATCTTTTTGGCCCTGGGTTACCTCACTCAGGATGGTGTTTTCTATTTCCATCCATTTGCATGCAAAATTCAAGATGTCAAGATGTCATTGTTTTTTACCTCTGAGTAGTATTCTAACATGTATATATTCCACAGTGTCTTCATCCATTCTTCCACTGAAAGGCATCTAGGTTGTTTCCAGATTCTGGCTATTACAAATAATGCTGCTATGAACATAGTTGAACAAATGCTTTTGTAATATGATTGGGCATCTGTTGGGTAAATTCACAAGACTGCGATTGCTAGGTCCTGGGGTAGGTTGATCCCGAATTTCCTGAGAAACCACCACACTGCTTTCCAAAGTGGTTGCACAAGTTTGCATTCCCACCAGCAATGGATGAGTGTACCCCTTACTCCACAACCTCTCCAGCAAAGGCTATCATTGGTGTTTTTGATTTTAGCCATTCTGACAGGTGTTAGATGATATCTCAAAGTTGTTTTGATTTGCATTTCCCTGATTGCTAAGGAGGTTGAGCATGACCTTAAGTGTCTTTTGGCCATTCGAACTTCTTCTGTTGAGAATTCTCTGTTCAGTTCAGTGCCCCATTTTTTAATTGGGTTAATTAGCATTTTAAAGTCTAGTCTCTTGAGTTCCTTATATATTTTGGAGATCAGACCTTTGTCTGTTGCTGAGTTGGTGAAGATCTTTTCCCAGTCAGTAGGCTGCCTTTTTGTCTTAGTGACAGTGTCCTTTGCTTTACAGAAGCTGCTCAGCTTCAGGAGGTCCCATTTTTTCAATGTTGCTCTTAATGTCTGTGCTGCTGGGGCTATACGTTGGAAGCGGTCTCCTGTGCCCAAATGTTGTAGAGTACTTCCCACTTTCTCCTCTAACAGGTTCAGTATGTTCAGATAGATATTGAGGCTTTAATCCATTTGGACTTGAGTTTTGTGCATGGTGATAGATATGGATCTACTTTCATTCTTCTACAGGTTGACATCCAGTTACACCAGCACCATTTGTTGAAGATGCTTTCTTTCTTCCATTGTGTACTTTTAGCACCTTTATCGAAAATCAGGTGTTCATAGGTTTGTGGTTTAAGATCCGGGTCTTCTATTAGATTCCATTGGTCAACTTCTCTGTTTTTATGCCAATACCAAGCTGTTTTCAATACTGTAGCTCTGTAATAGAGTTTGAAGTCAGGGATGGTAATGCCTCCAGAAGTTCCTTTATTGTATAAGATTGTTTTGGCTATCCTGGGTTTCTTGTTCTTCCATATAAAGTTGATTATTATCCTCTCAATATCTGGAATTTTGATGGAACCTTTAAGGGGATTGCATTAAATCTATAGATTGCCTTTGGTAGAATTGCCATTTTTACTATGTTGTTCCTCCCAAGCCAAGAGCAAGGGAGATCCTTCCATTTTCTGGTATCCTCTTCAATTTCTTTCTTCAAAGACTTAAAGTTCTTGTCAAATAGTTCTTTCACTTCCTTGGTTAGAGTTACCCCAAGATATTTTATGCTATTTGTGGCTATCGTGAAAGGTGACGCTTCTCTGATTTCCTTCTCTGCTTCCTTATCCTTTGTATATAGGAGGGCAACTGATTTTTTGGAGTTGATCTTGTATCCAGCCATGTTACTGAAGGAGTTTATCAGCTGTAAGAGTTCTTTGGTGGAGTTTTTGGGGTCGCTTATGTACACTATCTTATCATCTGCAAATAACGAAAGTTTAACTTCTTCCTTTCCAATTCGAATGCCCTTGATCCCCTTGTGTTGTCTTATTGCTATTGCTAGAACTTCAAGCACTATATTGAAGAGATAAGGAGAGAGTGGACAGCCTTGTCGTGTTCCTGAATTTAGTGGGATGGCCTTGATTTTCTCTCCATTTAATTTGATGTTAGCTGTTGGCTTGCTGTAAATAGCCTTTATTATATTTAGGAATGACCCATGTATCCCTAATCTCTCCAAGACCTTTATCATAAAAGGGTGTTGAATTTTGTCAAATGCTTTTTCAGCATCTAATGAGATGATCATATGTTTTTTTTCCTTCAGTTTATTTATATGATGGATTACATTGATAGTTTTTCGTATGTTGAACCAGCCCTGCATCTCTGGGATGAAGCCTACTTGATCATAGTGGATAATTTTTCTAATGTGTTCTTGGATTTTGTTTGCCAGTATTTTATTGAGAATTTTTGCATCAATGTTCATGAGTGAGACTGGCCTGTAATTCACTTTCTTGGTTGAGTCTTTGTGTGGTTTAGGTATCAGGGTAACTGTAGCTTCATAAAAGGAATTTGGCAGTGACTCTTTTGTTTCTATATTATGAAATACCTTAAGGAGTATATGTATTAGGTCTTCTTGGAAGTTCTGGTAGCATTCTGCATTGAAACCATCTGGTCCTGGGCTTTTTTTGGTAGGGAGGTTTCTGATAACAGTTTCTAATTCTTTGCGACTAACAGGACTATTTAGAGCATTTACCTGGTCCTGGTTTAACTTTGGTATATGGTACTTATCTTAAAAAGTGTCCATTTCTTTTACATTTTCCAAATTTGAGGCATACAGGCTTTTGTAGTAAGATCTTATGATTCTCTGAATTTCCTCTGTGTCTGTGGCTATGTCCCCCTTTTCATTTCTAATCTTAATTTGTTTGTTCTCTCTCTGCCGTTTGATTAGTTTGGCTAGGGGTTTGTCAATCTTGTTGATTTTCTCCAAGAACCAGCTTTTTGTTTCATTGATTCTTTGGATTGAAGAAACAGAATTTCCAGATTTTGGCAACAAGACTGGGGAATCCTTGAACACAGTATTATTCGGGATTCTCACAAAATGGACAGAATGATTGCATTCAATAAAATTGCATTTTTACCTTGGCTTACAAAACTGTGGCTGAGTAACTGAATAATAGCTGCGTGCATGCTAAAGAAGCTGAGAACTTTGTAGTTATTCCTGCTACAAGACTGTATACCCCAGCAGTGTTGAGCAGAAGGTCTGAAGGGTACCTGGAGTGCTGTTGGTCTTCATCCAATGGTGCAAGGCCAAAGAAGCTGAGTTTTGATGGCAATGAAGGATGACAGTAGTAGCAATAACATCGGGATAGAGTCACTAGCAAGAAGGGGTAGGAAGCCGGGCGGTGGTGGCGCACGCCTTTAATCCCAGCACTCGGGAGGCAGAGGCAGGCGGATCTCTGTGAGTTCGAGACCAGCCTGGTCTACAAGAGCTAGTTCCAGGACAGAGAAACCCTGTCTCGAAAAACCAAAAAAAAAAAAAAAAAAAAAAGAAGAAGGGGTAGGAAATCAGAACTGCTCTGCTTGAACCAGTGACAGAAAGTGTTACCCATTCACAGAGGGGCTTCCCTTTTCAGTTTATCCTTCATAATCTCATCCTTACATTCCTTTCTCCAAAAATTTTCTCAGTAATACTGAGATCCAGACAAGTTGACAAGATCAAACATCTCAGTTTCTATAAAATGACTCTATGTTTTGATAAGGGTCAAGTAAGAATACTGAGTATCTTTGGAAGTGAAGAGTCTAATAACATCCTTTACAAACAACTAAATGCAGTATCTGTAATATCTCTCCTGAAGTTGCTGTCATTGTAGAAATAAAAATGACAGTCAATGACTTAACATTTAGTGAGTGAAGTCCTGAGAGCTGTGTTGAGAATGTAAGCACATCTCAATATAAAGTGCTTTTAGTGATTTTTTTTGTCCACTCACATTATCCATTTACTTTTTAGAATAGGGAAATATTGTGAATAGATGAATATTTTCTGGCTCCAAAAATATGAAAAATTTAAAATTTGGAGGGGACTTCATCTACTACTCTGAGCAAGATATGTTTTAAGTCTCAGATACTATGATTCACTAGGCTTGAAATATTTGAGCCTCAGATAATAATCTGCTTCTTACATTCACAGTTGTCTTACAGGAGAACTTTATGCAGAATTCTCTCCCTAGATACTTATTCTTCACTCATTAATGAGTAAGGTAGTTTTGATTTATTCTTTCACAGAGGTTAAATAAGTCACAAGTTTATAATTTGTAAATGTCTATTTATCCCAAATGAGGATAGAGCCATCATTCTACTAAGCATCACTTCTTACTTTCCTCCTGATGTCTCTTGAAATGTCAGTTTGTAAGAGAACAATTTATAAAACTGTACTCACAATTGTATGTCACGAATTAAATATGGTGCACAACTTATGCTTAACCTTTTCTAGAGGGGTTGCTTTTGCCATCTGTCTTAGACTGTTCAGGCCAATAAAGCAAACCATTATCCATCAGGAAGATCATTACAACTGAAATTTATCCCTCAGTACTGGGAACCCAAGACTTAAAGAACATCAAGATACAACCAAATTTTGAACCTGATGAAACTGGCTGCATGACTCAAAGAAATCATGGCAATCAATTTCATCAGGTGTAAAGGGGACTCATGAGCTCTCTGGCTTCTCTTTTACAATGTCATTTTACCCTGTATGATGGCAGAATCTCAATCCTGTCACCCTGCCAAGTGTGCACTTTGCACCCTCACTACAAAATTTCTTTATATTGTCATTCCAAATACATAATTTTTGTTATCATATGAAGTATAGCAAGGAATCCATTTCTTCCAGATTTTCATATCCTGCTTGAACTCTGTTAGCTCCATTAGGCCCCATTCCTTTCTGGTTGCTGAGATCCTTGGTGTTCCCTACGCAGAATAATCAAGACTTAATTTAACTTAACCAGCACTGATCAGAGGTAGATCCCTGGGAGAATTACTGATGCCCTTTGAAGAAGTTTAAGTAAATGGCTAGTCAATTATCTTGTCTTCAGAAATGAAAGAAGTGATTAAATTCAGCCTCAGAGAAAACTAATGTTAAATTCAAAGAGAGAAGGGATCCATCTTTCTCTCTATTTCCTTCTGTGAGTGAGACTTCATAAACAGATTAATCATAAATTATTAATTCCAGTGAGACTGAAGTATATTCATCTCTTTTTATTGAAATATGACTCCCAGACCTTCTGTGGTGGGTGTGACTGATAAGGTAGAGCATTTGCATAACCATGCTGGCACCTTTCTCCAGCTTCTTACTGTGGTGTGGACAGAGTGACATTTGATATATTTCCACTTGGGTTAATCTTGATGGTCCAATCAACATCTTTGTTTAGGAAATATATAAATAGTTTATAAGAAATGATTTTTCATATGATTAATGAATATGTCTAAGGACAGTTTGAGGGAATAATAATCCATCTACATTTTGGTGAAAATAAAGTCTAAATGAAGCTTGCTAAAATATGGAAAGAGAATGAAATATGGCATTGCCTAAAAATGGAAGCTTTTCTAAATAACCTGGGCATTCACTGAAAGTGACTCTTTTTAATTCCAATAAACTTCTTCATTTTTTTCCAATAAACATCTTCAGTAAATAAAATGAGTACTATTGAATACTTAGACACAATTCTATGTTTAATACATGCAAAGGTAATCACTAAGTCCATAAAGAATATAAATGAATAGAGAAGGTCAAGCTTTCACTGGGTCAAAGCAGCCAAGAAATTATAGAGCAAAAGAATATTTGCCTTGCCTTGGTATTTGAGGGTTCTTGTGACATAACATAAAATGAACATTTAAGGTTGGCTTGGTAATGGGCTGTAGGCTTAAGTGAATTTAACACTCTCTAAAGGTCTATTGATATTAATGTTCTAAAGATCTAAAAAAATAATGGAAGTAAACTGAGAGATTTAATATCATACTTCACTTTTAGAAAACTAGTTTTGTGATATGTATCTGAAGTGGTTTATTTGAACCCATTATTTGTATAAGGAAATTGAATTTTAAAAAGATTGTGATTGGTTGTTGCTGGACTTTTCTTGAGCTATTTTGGTTAGGATTTTGATTTGAACCAACTTAAACCTTTTCCTTCCATTTAACTAAAATGGCATCAAATAAGTTTCTTTATCTAAGGGTTTAATTTTGCATGAAATTTAAGTGGCAACATTATGTATTTTTCCTTTTATTTTATTTATTTTTTGCTTCTCAAACTATGCAGGTAGAATCATATTTCTACTTTATGAGATTTACATGATTTAGGACTGAAACTGATACTAGTCAAGTGTTCAATAAATAATTCTTAAAGCAAATGCAAAATAAATAAATAAATGGATAATAAAAAAGCATATCACTAAATGAACATCCTTTCAATGTATTTTACCAATCATCTTCAGACAGACATCATTCTTTGCCATAATAATAGTAATCTCAAATTATTATTGCCTAATTATTTAAAGCTTATAAAGTAATGCTTTAAATACATTACTTAACAAATCCTCATATTAGAGCCTTTTATTATAGCTGTCTCTTTTTCTATTAAAGCTCAGCTTGAATGTTATCTTCTCAGGAAAATATTCCTTGGCTATATTTTGTAAAGTATGTGTTCCAACAGTATAATATTTCTCAGCCATGCTAAAATATGAATTTCCTTTTTCATATTATCATTTACCCAAATTCTCTACTTTTTTCTCTTTTTCTGGCCCTCTCTCTTATCCCTAAAGTCTTGAATTTGGGTTGTCTTAATTACAACTTGTTATTCAGTGTGTCAATAACTCAGGATGTAGTGGTAGATTTAGAAGATTTACATATGAAACAGAATAATGAACAGGCTCTCAACAAATAAGTGCATCAATGAAAGTCATAATCACCCGAGTAAGATTATTAGATCTACAAGTGAGAAAATGCTAAAACTGTAGCAAATTAATTTAGATGACTTATTTCAGTTATTTTTAGAAAAAATACAATGAGAAACCATATTTATAAAAAGTTTTATGATAGATACAAGTATAATAACAAGCTGAAATAATGGCTGACTGACTAGATATAGGGAATGCAGATAAAGACATACTTAATACAAAAACTTTTTAAAAGTTACTTAAATGTGCCTTGTAACTTTTGACAATAACATTAGCATCCAGACTGTCCAGGATAGCAACAACTGAAGAACCACCATAAACAGACTGCTTGTGCATACTTAAGAATTGCTGGGGCATAAATGATGATGATGATGACAATGAAGATGAAGATGAAGATGATGATGATGATGATGATGATGATGATGTAATCTCTTACCATAAGTTATCGAAGTCTATGTACATGGAGTTGCATAGCCCATTAAAAATTATTCATGGAACATATCTATTGACTTATCCTTCTCTATCTTATAACTAGGCTTTCATAATATAGAGATATTGTCTCTGTTTAGTGGGTGCTTTAAAACCTGTGTCCTGTTGCAAAATGTCTGGTATTGTAGTACTCAGGTTTCAATATTTGGATCACAAGGTATCAGAAGTATTTGTGGTTGTTCTTGAGCTCTTGTGGTTCTTAAACTTAGGAAAAGACCTTCTGCAGAGTTAGAAGATTCCCATAGTCAGTCTATGGGAAGATTATCTGGATATTTTGTCAGGCAAAGTTGGTTATTTTTACATGAAGAGAGGTTTGTGCTGGAAGGAAAGGGAAGGAGCATAAGGCAGGCAGAGAGCATTAATGATTTTCATACAAGTCAAGGGGATGAGTAAAGTAAGTATGGATCTGGTTCTTCACCTTGCAGAGGCATGAGAGGGGTAGTCTTCAAGTATCTATCTAGAGAAGGGGTTCGGTGTTTGCAGCAGGGTTGGGTAGAGTGGGAGAGGTTGAGTAGAGTAGAGAGACAGAGTTGAATTTCCAGAACAGTTTAGCAGAATTAGGGAATTAACAATAGAAAGAATTACAGATACTATGAAGTCCAACGAGAAGTACTAATAACTTTTATTTGGATTATTTATAGAATAATTAATTGATGTGGGATTCCTCTCTGCATGCTATTAATGTGTTTTATTACCATTGGTTAATAAAGAAGCTCTTTCAGCTTATGGCAAGGCCCAATAAAGCCAGGCAGGAAATATGAGCAGAGATATATAGAGAGGAGATAGAGTCAAAGAGACACCACATAGCTGCCAAAGGATAAAGACACAGGCTGTCAGCCAGGACCTTACCAGTAGGTCACAACCTTGTGATGATTCACAGATTAGTAGAAATTGGTTAATTTAAGATGTAAGAGCTAGCTAGGAACACACTAAAGTTATTGGTCTAACAGTGTTTTAATTAGTATAGTTTCTATGTGATTATTAAGGTCTGGGCAGCTGGGAAATAAAACAAAGTGTCAGTCCACAAAATGGTGCCCAAATGACTGGGGCTGACATGCATGGTCTGCTACCCACTTTGGGTCAAGTCCTTGTACACCCGCTAATGGTTAGGAGGAAAATAGTTGAGAGCATGCAGGCAGCTCAGCACTCTACCTGGGAAACCAGCTAGATACAGTCTTCTAGGTGTACAAAGGCAGGACAGAGTGGCTGTAGGGCACGGATCTGCCCTTGTCCCTGGGGCTCATCTTGAGGACAGTTTCTGGTCAGATGACTAAGCATTCTGTTTGTTCCTGTGCTCCCTCTGCCATGCCTGGTGATTTGTTGTAGGGCATTTTTGACTCTATTGTTGGTATGGTAATTTCCCACCTGCCTGGGTGGAATTCCTTGGGTAGGAGTGGGGTATATAAGATTTTCCCCAAGGCTAAATAAATGGCATTCGGCTGATCTCCTTTCGAATGACGCAGGTCTCTTTGTGTGTTCTTTCAATCTCCAGGCCCTTGTCCGACTCGCGTAAGGTACAGTGGCGCACGAACTGTACTGAGGGGTAACACAGAATCGGGTGTTACAAGTGGCAGATTCCTTTTGCCATACACAGAGATATTTCCAGGTTGTGCATTGTGCTGCATGGTAGATGTAGCCTTTACACATATGAAAAGGTTTTACGAGTTGCATGTTGCTTCCTAGAGTTGAAGTGGTAAGTGTGGTTCCTACCCAGAGGTCCTAGAGCTGGTGGTAAAGGTATCTCTGCCATACTTAAAAGCTGAGAGAGGCAGAGCCAGCATCCAGGGCTACTGTGGACACAATGCTTACATTTTAAAATGCTCCTTTTTAAAAAAGGACTTCAGATATTCAATAATGACAGATTCAGACAAAAATAAACCTCTGAATGGGTCACAAAATGTTTTAAAAATTATGAAGGTTTTGGAGAGTTAGGAAAAAGAGTATAGACAATTATAAAAATAACTGGATATCAACATGTAGAAGAATGAAAATAGACCCATATCTATCACCATGCACAAAACTCAGGTCCAAATGAATCAAAGAACTCAACAAAAGCCAGCCACACTGAACCATATAGAAAAGAAAGTGGGAAGTACAATTAAATACATTGGCACAGGAAACCACTTCCTAAATATAACCCCAGCAGCACAGACACTGAGAAAAACGATTAATAAATGTGACCTCTTAAAACTAAAAAGCCTATGTAAAACAAAGGCCATGGTCAACAAGACAAAATTATAGCCTACAAAATAGAAAAAGATCTTCACTTTCACCTACATCAGACAGAGGTCTTATATCCAAAATATACAAAGAACTCAAGAAATTGGTCCTCAAAAGAACAAATAATCCAATAAAAAATGGAGTACATGCCTACACAAAGAACTCTCAACAAAGGAATCTAAAATGGCTGAGAGACACTTAAGGAAATGGTCAGTATCCTTAGTCACCAGAGAAATGCAAATAAAAACAACTCTGAGATTCCACCTTACACCTGTAAGAATGGCCAAGATAAAAAACACCGATGACAACTTATGCTGGAAAGGTTGTAGGGTAAAGGGAACACTCTTGCATTGCTGGTAGAAATGCAAGCTGGTACAGCCCTTTGGGTGTCATGTGACAATTTCTCAGAAAATTAGGAAACATCCTTTCTCAAGACTACTTTCGGGTATATATCCAAAAGATGCTCAATCGTGCCACAAAGACATGTACTCAACTATTCTTATAGCAGCATTGTATGTCATAGCCAATAACTGGAAACAACCTAAATATCTGTCAACCAAATAATGGGTAAGGAAAATATGATATATTTACACAATGGAGTACTACACATCAGAAAAAAAAATCTTAAATTTTGTAGACAAATAGATGGAGCTAGAAAACGTCATTTTGAGTGAGGTAACCCAAACCCAGAAAGACAAATATCACATGCACTCACTCATAAGTGGTTTTTAAACATAAATCAAAGAAAACCAGCCCACAAATTACAATTCCAGAAAACCTAGACAACAATGAGGACACTAAGAGAGACATACATGGATCTAATCTACATGGGAATTAGAAAAAGACAAGATCTCCTGAGGAAATTGGAAGCATGTCAACCTTTGGAGAGGGTTGAAGGGTAGGGGAGAGGAAGGGTGGGAGCTGAGAAAAAATGTAGAGCTCAATAAAAATAATTTTAAAAATGACAAAAATCCAAAGCATTTAAAGAGACAGTAAAGGTAATATAAAAGAGTGCAGGGAGTCATAGATTAAAGTAATAGAGAAAAATAAGACATGTAAAGATGGAAAATACACAGAGTATAGATTATTACATTATTGTGTTTTCTTTGAATTTTTTGACTGCAGAGAGATATTTGATTCTGGGACCTGCTAAGCTAAATATATATAATTTTAAAGTTACCTGGACTTCAAAGTTTGAGTCTGAGGTTATGTTACTTTGGAAAAGATGTTCTGCTTTTGTTTTCACAGAAGATGTGAATCTGTCGATTCCTTCCAGGCTAATGTTGTTTGAAGGAACAAGACTCCCTGCAAGGTCTCCATGAACGCCCAAAATATTTTGCCCTAAAAGTAGCAGGAAACAGTCCAAATACAAAATATTATTTATAAAAGCTCATTTTTGTCTAGAGGGTGATATGATATAGAGATGAATACTTCGTATTGTTATTGATCGTAGTTTATTGATACTAATTTAAGGTCAATTTTGTAATATGTATATTTCTGCTCTTGATTACATAACCCAAAGTATAAGATCACACGAAAGGATAAATAAACTCATTTTATTTACCTCATATGTGTGGTTTAAATTTTATTCATAAAATTTCATTTATATATCTATGTTTTCTATTTATATGTCAAATATATTTTATGTATAATCTATCTATCCATCGTCATCATTAACATCAAATATCTGTTTACATTGTGAGTTTAAAGAATTATTAATTTTAGCCGGGCGGTGGTGGCGCACGCCTTTAATCCCAGCACTCGGGAGGCAGAGGCAGGCGGATCTCTGTGAGTTCGAGGCCAGCCTGGTCTACAACTGCTAGTTCCAGGACAGGCTCTAAAAAAAAAAAAAAAAAAAAAAAAAAAAAAAAAAAAAAAAAAAGCTGCAGAGAAACCCTGTCTCGAAAAACCAAAAAAAAAAAAAAAAAATTATTAATTTTTTAAATCATGAATAATAAAATGATTGTAACTTGGCATGTGGACATCTTCAAAACACAAATAAGTCACCTGTATTTGGTAAACAAACTAAGAGGGATAGGCCAGGTAATGTGATGATCAAATGTGATTTTAAATGTCCCAAAACAATATCACTCTAATAGAAGTTTTGAAGTTCAAAGTAAGTTAAATTAGATGGAAATGTGACTCAGTAGGAAGCCATTTGAATGATATACATGAGAGATAATTGTAGCTTTCAGAATTGTAGGAATTGTGCTGTTGGCAAAGTGTAATCAGAAACTGTTGTGTTTGAAAATAGAACATAAATTTATTATTAATTACAAAATGATTAAAATAGAAAGAGAAGAAAATAAAAAAAATAGGTGGACAATTGAAATGTAAGAAAGTATAACTTCAAGTTAGAATAACTGACTTATCCAGGAACCCTGCATTATGATGTAGTATATATAGGATAAAAAAAATTTTAGTTTTATATAATTGTTATATTTCTTCCTTTGTGAATGACTTTCATAAACAAAAATAATTACCAATAATTCCTTTACTATGAACAACTCCATTCAGGCATTATTGTCATTAAATCAGATTTATAGGGGACTGGAGAGACACTTGTTGACCATGAACATCGTCCACTATATTGTAGGATCCAGGTATATTCTCAGCACCCCTTTGACAGTTTACCACAGTATGTAACTCCAGTACCAGTTGATAGGATGCTTTCTCAGATACCAGTTATGCAAATGGTACACAGACATACCTGCTGGCCAATAACCTACACACGCAAAATATGCTTTTAAAAGACAGATGCATGCAGAAACTAAATTAGAGTTGAATGGTTTCCAAGGAAAAGAATAAATTCCTGCATATATAATCTTGAACAATAATTTAAACTTTCCAGTTTCATTTTCATTCCTGATACCTTATTATTCTTGTTGCATATGTGAAAGTTGAATAATTGAAGCACTTCATGTAATAACATTGAATTGTTAAGAAAATTCATTTTAAAGGTTAATTGGTGACCAATTTTCTCATTCTATTTTTATTCTTCCTATCTCAAAATTTCTCAATACTGTGATAAATCTGTATCCTTATGTTTATATGTATAGACTAAAAGTGATTGGCTAGTATTGAGAACAATGATTCTCATAACACAGCATACACTGCAAGAATAAGAGGGCATTCTAATGTTCAAGTTACTAATCTTTCTCTGTAGAGTGTTCAGTTTTCTAAGTGTGTGTGTGTGTGTTATGTGTATGTTCATATTTGTGTTCAAATATGTGTAAAGGTGCATGTGTAGCTGAAGGGCTCAGATGTGTCTTCAACTTTGCAAATTTCTTATGAGACAAGGTCTCTGAATGTCTTGGGTGTTCTCTGAGAAGCTAGACTAGCAAGTTAGCAAACATTAAGGCTTCAGCCTGTATTTGTCTCACGTCTCTTCATTACTAGGAGGTTGAGATAGGGGGACCAGATGTTCAATGACATCCTTAGGTACATGAGGATTTTTAAGGTCAACATGACCAACGTAATGCCTTGTCTAAGCTCAGAAAAAAGAATACTTACTATAAACTAAAAATGAGCAAAATATCGTACACTTTTATGATAGAATTAAAAATTGTGGAAGAACTGGCTTTCCAAATTAACATTGAAAACAGATGAACTAACAAGAAAAAAGGGGAAAATAAATGTCACATAAATATAAAAAGTATATTCAACTTAATTAATAATCAGATAAGTGCAAATTAAAAGTCATGAGATATTTTTATAATCACTGTGTTTACAAAATGCCAAAGAATATTGGGAGAAAAAACTTGTATCTTAGGGCATCTCTTGACAAAATGATGAATACCCATGAATTTTAAGTCAATCAACTCCTCAGTTTTAAAATTTTATATGAATAGGACTATTCATACAAAATCAAAAAAAATGAGAGAATAAATGACCTAAAAACTAGCTTAAATAAATCCAGTATATAAAGACAGATATGTAAGTGAACATGCTATAAATCTTTGAAAATGATTTAAGTACAAGTAAAATTATTAAAATATATACCAGTTGAAGATAATTGATTTTATTGATAACAAAATATAAATCAATGCCATAAATGATTGAATCAAATGCATCAATTTAAATAATGTATCTTTATTATGTACTGTTTTTATAGATTAGGGTATGGAGTCACTTGCGTAGCAAGTGTAAGCACAGGTTAGAAAGACAGAGAGAAAGATAAAAACAGAGAAAGAGAGATGAAAATGTTAATATAATTTATAGTTTATTGCTATATGAAGTTTGTAGGAAATACAAATCCAGTATTTTGTTCTAATGATTAGCTTTACAAATATATAATAAAAGAGAAGAATATTTAATAAAATAAGTTAGTTATACTGTGAGACAAGAATAATAGACTTAATCTAGGAAGAGTACTTAGGCTTTGCTTAAAGGAATTGTGAACAAAGAGGCTTTCAATTAACTATTATTTAGTATTTCATTGATATATATTCTATTGGTTCTAAAATTATAGTAAAGTGATATAGTTTTATATTCAGTAATTGATATTAATATTTCTCATTTTAATATTCTACAATAGAACTCAAGCATGGGCTTCCATACACAATTGCCAAGAATTATAAGATATGTATTTCCTATTATTGTTGAGCATGCAGATAAAAAATATGCTCAGTTGACCGAAGCCTTTGCTTTACAGAAGCATTCTAATTTAAGGAGGTCCCATTTACTAATCATTTTTCTCAGTATCTGTGCTACCTATTTAGAAAGTGGTCTCCTATACTAATGATTTCAAGTGTACTTCCCACTTTCTCTTCTTTAAGGTTCAATGTGGCTGGCTTTATGTTGAGGTCTTTGATCCATTTGTGCTTGAGATTTGTGCATGATGATAGGTATGGATCTATTTTCATTCTTCTATATGTTGATATCTAGTTATGCCAGCATTATGTTAAATATGTTTTCTTTTTCTATTTGATTTTTTTTTGCTTCCTCATCAAAACTTAGGTGTTTGAGGGTGTGTGGATTAATATCTGTGTCTTCAACTCGGTGCCACTGGTCCTCCTGTCTGTTTTTATGCCAATATCAGGCTGTTTTCAGTACTGTAGCCCTGTAGTAGAGTTTTAAGTCAGGGATTGTGATGCCTCCAGAAGTTCTTTCATTGTACAGGATTATTTTGGCTATCTTGGGCATTTTGCATTTCCATATAAAGTTTAGTACTGCTCTTTCATGATCTGTGAAGAATTTTTCTGAGAATTTGATGGGCATTACATTGAATCTGTAGATATCTTTTGGTAAGAAAAGCTTCTATAAAGCAAAGGACATGGTCAACAAGACGAAATGCCATCCTACAAATGGGAAAAGATCTTCACTAACTTAATTATACAGGGGTCTGATCTCCAAAATATACAAAGGACTCAAAAATATTGGTCATCAAAAGAACAAATAATCCAATTCACAAAATGGAGTACAGACATAAACACAGAGAAACTCTCAACAGAGGAATCTAAAAATGGGCTGAAAGACACTTAAGGAAATGTTCAACATGCTTAGTCGTCAGAGAAATGTAAATCAAAACAACTCTGAGATTCCATTTATACCTGTAAGAATGGCCAAGATCAAATACACTGATGACAACTTATGCTGGAGAGGTGGGTGGGAAAGGAACACTCCTGCATTGCTTGGTGGGAATGGCAAGCTGGTACAGCCCCCTTTGGATGTCAGTGTGGTGATTTCTCAGAAAATTAGGAAACAACCTTCCTCAAGACCCAGCAATACCACTTTTAAGTATATATGTAAAGGATGCTCAATTGTGCCACAAAGACACGTGCTCAGCTATGTTCCCAGCAGCCATTACTTGTCATAGCCAGAACCTGGAAACAGCTAAATGCCCTCTGACCGAAGAATGGATGAGGAAAATGTGTTACAACAAACAACTTACACAATAGAGTACTACACAGCAGAAAAGAATAACATCTTGGATTTTGCAGGCAAATGGATGAAGCTAGGAAACATCATTTTGAGAGAGGTAACCCAGCCCAAACCCAGAAAGACAATATCACACGTACTCACTCATAATTGGTTTTTAAACACAAAACAAAGAAAACCAGCCCGGAAATCACAATCCCAGAGAACCTAGACAACAATGTGGACCCTACGAGAGACATACATAGATCTAATCTACATGGGTAGTAGAAAAAGACAAGATCTCTTGAATAAATTAGGAGTATGGGGACGTTGGGAGAGGGTTAAAAGGGAGGGGAGGAGCAGAGAAAAATGTAGAGCACAACAGAAATCAATTAAAAAAAAAAGTTTGCCCTGGTGTTTCATGTTACATTTTATGCATGTTACATGATTTTGCTTTGTTGCTTATTTCAAGTTTTCAATTTTCTTATGCACATATTATTAAAGGCAAAACTCTATGAATATACTTTATACAAAAGTCTAATATTCTGTACTTGCCTGATTTTTACTTCATTTTAAAAAGATACATTTTTTAATTTCATAGAAATTTGTTCATATAGGTCAATTTTCTCTGGAATCAATAAAGATACTACTATGATTTCCAGAAATATTTAAAGAAATTTTAATTCCCAGCATTCAGGGAGACAGGGGGATCTCTCTGAATCTGAGGCCACACTGGTCTACAAGAACTAGTTCCACGACAGGTATCAAAGCTACACAGAGAAAAACCTGTCTCAGAAACAAACAAACAAACAAACAAACAAACAAAAACAAGAAGGTAATTGGGATTTTATGCATTATAAGAGTTGTCTGAATCACATTAACAGTTTCTAATCTGCAATGAAAATTTTTAAGCTCATGACAACTATACTGGAGACTGCCCATTTAAGTTTTAAATTCTTGAGGTTAAGTTTTTTTTGTCTGTATATTGTCTCAAGCCTAAATGCATACTCACAAGAAACACACACACATACACACACACACACACACACACACACACACACACACACACAAAGGTGGGCACAGATGAGAATACATTCATATACAAAACAGAGTGAATATTTATAAAAGGCAAAAAATAATGCTTATCACATTGTGTATGTGCTGTGAGTACTTGCTCAAAAAATAAGTATTTATATGGGAAAGATTCTCAAAACCAGTGATATAAACTGCAAAGATTATCAAGGACAGTAAGTCGACAGCTGGTACTTCAAAGAGAATAAAACTTTGAGAAGCTGTATAGCTTGCTTTTACCATTGCTTTTTGCTCACACTCAAAAAACATGGTTAATATTTTACTGCTTTACCACAAACCAAGGCAAAAGAAAATGAGACAAATGACTAAAGCAAGAATACACAGAACACTTGTAATAAATTGTCAGAACATTGCTCAGAGGTATGTTTAAGTTTAATGAAAACTTCTTACGACATAACTAATTACTCCAACAGCATTTAACATTATGAAATATCTGGTAAGGACTGCGTGTGACAAATTGCAGGCTTTGTTTTATAAAGATTAGTGAAATTACATGATGATATCCATTAAAGTTCTCATAAAAATGAGAAAGTTCAGGCTCAATCCAAATCTTCCATGCCTTGTATATCCTCACCATTGACTTTCATTGCCAAAGAAGCACAAATAAAAGATGCATACATTTAGGCTAGTTATAGCTATTGGATATCTGCTTCAAAAACAGATCATTGTTTGGTAAATAAATATGGCTAAATGAATCCAGCACTTGACTCTTTTTTTATATTTTTTTATTAAAAAATTTCTGCCTCCTCCCCGACTCCCATTTCCCTCTCCCTTCCCCCTACTCCCCTCCCCTGCCTCTACAGTCCAAAGAGCAGTCAGGGTTCCCTGCCCTGTTGGGATTCCAGGGTCCTCCCCCCTCCATCCAGGTCTAGGAAACTGAGCATACAAACAGGCTAGGCTCCCACAAAGCCAGTACATGCAGTAGAATCAAAACCTAGTGCCATTGTCCTTGGCTTCTCAGCAGCCCTCATTGTCCGCCTTGTTCAGGGAGTCCGGTTTTATCCCATGCCTTTTCAGACACAGTCCAGCAGGCCTTGGTGAGCTCCCATTAGATCAGCCCCATCGTCTCAGTGGGTGGGTGCACCACTCACGGTCCTGACTTCTTTGTTCATGTTCTTCCTCCTTCTGGTCCTCATTAAGACCTTGGGAGCTCAGTCCAGTGCTCCAATGTGGGTCTCTGTCTCTATCTCCATCCAACGTCAGATGAAGGTTCTATGGTGATATGCAAGATATTCATGAGTATGGCTATTGGATCGGGCCATTTCCGGCTCCCTCTCATCAGCTGTCCAAGGAAATAGCTGGGGACATCTCCCTGGACATCTGGGAATCCCTCTAGAGTCAAGTTTCTTGCCAACCCTAAAATGGCTCCATTAATTAAGATATAAACTTCCCTGCTCCCATATTCACCCTTCCTTTATCCCAACCATCTCATTCCCCCAAGCTCTCCCCATCCTCCCCTTCTCACTTTTCTCTCCCCATCTCCCATTACCCCCATCCCACCCCACCCCCAAATTCCCAATTTTTGCCTGGCAATCTGGTCTACTTCCAATATCCAGGAGGATAACTATATGTTTTTCTTTGGGTTCACCTTCTTAATTAGCCTCTCTAGGATCATGAATTATAGGCTCATTGTCCTTTATTTATGGCTAGAAACCAATTATGAGTGTGAGTACATCCCATACTCATCTTTTTGGGTCTGGGTTACCTCACTCAGGATAGTGTTTTTTATTTCCATCCATTTTGCATGCAAAATTCAAGATGTCATTGTTTATTTTTTACCACTGAGTAGTATTCTAATATGTATATATTCCACACTTTCTTCATCCATTCTTCCACTGAAAGGCATCTAGGTTGTTTCCAGGTTCTGGCTATTACAAATAATGCTGCTATGAACATAGTTGAACAAATGCTTTTGTAATATGATAGGGCATCTCTTGGGTATTCCCAAGAGTGGTATTGCTGGGTCCTGAGGTAGGTTGATCCCTGATTTCCTGAGAAACCTCCACACTGCTTTCCAAAGTGGTTGCACAAGTTTGCATTCCTTATTACTAACTTTCCTAATGAGACTAAAGTCTTAATGCTGTGTTCTGGAGTGGACACTTTAGATATGTTAAATTGTGTCTTTCTTAAATCCATATGACTGAAAAAAATAATATATGTAATTACAAATGAAAATATATATTTAATTCTGGTATTGTCAAATTATAGTAACTCATTTTGGAAATCATTTATTATTTACATTTCACAATTCTAAAGTTGTTATGCTTGCCACTGGATTAGAAAAATGACCAGTAGTCTTACCATGAAATGCAGTCTGTGAGTTAGAATAAATACCAGCATAACAAAATACACCACTGGTGCAAAGGTGTAGTGAGGCACTGCGGGCGGCTTCCCTCACCCTGCTCTCGGCCACCGGCTAGCTTAAAACCCGAAATAACAACACACAAATTGTATTCTTTTAAATACTGCCTGGCCCATTATTTTCAGCCTCTTACTCACATCTTGACTAACCCATATCGAATAATCTGTGTAACACCACAAAGTGGTGTCTTACCAGGAAAGATTCAGCACATCTGTCCTGGTGGCTGGCTTCATGGTGACTGGTTCAGAGAGCAGAGGCAGGGCAATTGTCTGAGCCATCTACCTCACTTCCTTCTTTCTGTTCTGTCTACTCCACCCACCTATGTTCTAACCTATGAGACCAAGCAGTTTCTTTATTAATTAACCAATGAAATCATCTGATACATAGAAGACACACCTACATCACAAAGGTAGCACAAAAATCACAGTGGTGAAAACCCACGTTCAGATATGATCTAAGGCCTTTCTGGATGAGATGAAATTTAAACCTTGCAGCTCTGTGTTAAGAAAATTATAGGCCTCCAGTCTAACTAGAGAGCAGAGGGCATATGTGCTACTACTGAAGTGCAGTGTTAACTGCCATGCTGGTTAGTGTTGTGTTTTATAGGCATCATAGTTGAGAATTTAAAAAGGAAAGGGGAGGATTGAAAATTGGATAGGTGGTAATGGTGGATCTTGGAAAATTTCAAATAAGGAGAAAATATGATCTTAACACTTTGGATAAAAATATTCAAAGAATATATCCCATGTTCATCTTTTTTGAATCTGGGTTACCTCACTTAGAATAATGTTTTCTATTTCAATCCATTTGCCTACAAAATTCAAGATGTCATTGTTTTTTATCACTGAGTAGTATTCTAATATGTATATATTCCACAGTTTCCTAATCCATTCTTCCACTGAAGGGCAATTTAGGTTATTTCCAGGATCTGGCTATTACAAATAATGCTGCTATGAACATAGTTGAACAAATGCTTTTGTAGTATGACTGGGCATCTCTTGGGTAAATTCCCAAGAGTGGAATTGCTGGGTCCTGGGGTAGGTTGATCCCAAATTTCCTAGAAACCGCCACAGTGCTTTCCAAAGTGGTTGCACAAGTTTGCATTCCCACCAGCAATGGATGAGTGTACCCCTTACTCCACAATCTCTCCAGCAAAGGCTATCATTGGTGTTTTTGATTTTAGCCAATCTGACAGGTGTAAGATTGTATCTCAAAGTTGTTTTGATTTGCATTTCCCTGTTCACTAAGGAGGTTGAGCATGACCTTAAGTGTCTTTTGGCCATTTGAACTTCTTCTGTTGAGAATTCTCTGTTCAGTTCAGAGCCCCATTTTTTAAATGGTTTAATTAGCATTTTAAAGTCTAATTAAAGGACATCGAACCTATAATTCGTGATCCTTGAGAAGATAATAAGAAGTTGAAACCAAAGCAAAACATACAATTATTCTCCTGGATTTTGGAAGTAGACAAGATTGCCGGGCAAAAACTGGGAACTTGGGGGTGGGGTCAAGGGGAAATGGGGAGAGAAAAGCATGAACGGGCGGATGGGGAGAGCTTGGGGGAATGGGATGCTTGGGATATAGGAAGGGTGGATATGGGAGCAGGAAAGCATATATCTTAATTAAGGAAGCCATCTTAGGGTTGTCAAGAGACTTGACTCTATAGGGGTTTCCAGAAATCCAGGGAGATGCCCCCAGCTAGTTCCTTGGGCAGCTGAGGAGAGGGAGCCGGAAAAGGCCAGATCCTAAAGCCATACTGATGATTATCTTGCATATCACCATAGAACCTTCATCTGGCGATTGATGGAGATAGAGACAGAGCCCCACATTGAAGCACTGGACTGAGCTCCCAAGGTCCTGATGAGGAGCAGAAGGAGGGAGAACATGAGAAAGAAAGTCAGAACCGTGAGGGGTGCGTTCATCCACTGAGACAGTGGGACAAAACTAACGGGAGATCAACACCAGTTGGAATGGGACTGATGGAACATCTGACAAACCGGACTCTCTGAATGTGGCTGATGGTAGAGGCTGACTGAGAAGCCAATGACAATAGCGATGGGCTTGGACTCTACGGCGTGGACAGGCTCTGTGTGGGCCTTGTCAGCTTGGTTGCTCACCTTCCTGGACCTGGGGGGAGTTGGGAGGACCTTGGACTTAATATAGTGTAGGGAATCCTGATGGCTCTTTGGCCTGGAGAGGGAGGGAGTGGGGATATGGGTGGAAGGGAGGGAAGGGAAGGGGTAGGAGGAGGGGAGGAGATGGAAATTTTTAATAAAAAAAAAATGAGAGAAAAAAGTTCCAAGCATAAAATTTTTGTTTATTCTTGACAGCGTTCTCCAGAAATGGTATATCAATATGAAGATTAATATGCATGGAATTTTTGTATAAGGTTTTTGCTTCTCTATAATATTGACTGAAATCAGACAATTTGAAATAAAATCATCTTTATTCATTTGAAAATTAAAATATCATTATTTTAATTAAAAATTTTAAATTATCCTAAAAATATTCAAAGAATTAAAAGACATTGTTTAAGTTTACATATGATAAAATATCCTTAAAGCACACTAAATATTTTGTTTAAAAAGGAATTAAAGTCACTTGTTTAGGGTAGAGATATGGGTCACCAATTTAAAGCACTGGCTGCTCCTCCAAGGTATCAGTATTTTATTCCCAGCAGCCAAAAAGTGGTTAACAAGAGTGTGTAAATCTAGCTACAGGTGATCCTCTGACCCTTCTGATATCCATATACATTATATACATGTGGAACACAGACACACATAGAGGTAAAAGATAAAAATGTGTTGATCTTAGAAACCACAAAAGAACACTCATATTTGTTGATATATGAATATATGAATAGCACCAAATTAATTCAAAGTTAAACAGAAAACTATAATGGTTTAAATGAATGCCACATGAGTTTTGGTACTTCCTCTTTTCCCAGAGATATAATTTAATACAAGTCTCTGGCAAATAAAAACAAATGAAAAATACATTTACATGGTGAAAACTGATAAATATAGTTTCTGGTTTTAATCATGGTTAACACTATGGAATCATCTTGATGTTACTTAGCCCTTTGAGCTCAGCATCAGGTAAGATTTATTACTTGTATAAGAACAGTTCCTTATCTCTCAAATCCCTAATGAACTTCTGACTACAGTAAGAAATAATTTTTTTAACAAACAAATTTCATTTATTTTTAAATTTCTTCTTAGTTCTTTTTTTTTCTCGTTTTTTTATTCAAGATTTCCATCTCCTCGCCCTTCCCTCCCCTCCCTTCCACCCATACCCCCACTCCACCCCTCTCCAAAGACAAAGAGCCATCAGGGTTCCCTTCACTATGTTAAGTCCAAGGTCCTCCCAGCTCCCCCTAAGTCCAGGAAGGTGAGCAACCAAACTGACAAGGCTCACAGTGAGCCCAAAATAATTTTATATTGAGAAATACTCTATGAAACTCAACTACCATCCTGCAAAAAGTCCATATCATGAATAAAAACAGATATGCAAAATGTTACTGACTGAAAGAAAATAAGGAGTTCCAAGGATGATCCATCAGATTCTGGTCATTCTGGCTTAAATACATTAATATCGCAATTGAAAAAACTTATAAAATTAGAATTAATTTTATTAATTTATTATTAATTTAGTAATGAGTTTTTTAGTAAAAATTTTTAGTTCTAAGATAATTATATAAGAAAATAATTCAAGGAGTAAATGATTTAAGAGTATGTCAGACATTCTTAATAAATCTTCTAAAATCTAAATTAGAATATTATAAAACCATTATTTCTTCCAAATTATCAACACTACAATGTGGGAAATTCTTTTATCTGAAAGTAAGAACTACATACCAAGAAATGATGTGTTCATATCTATTTTGAGTAAATGAGTGTATGAGGGTGTTTATCTATGGTAGGTTTCATTTCTTTTCTTTTTTTTTCTTTTTTTTATTTTTTTTTATTTATTATGTATAGAGTATTCTATCTGTGTGTAAGCCTGCAGGCCATAAGAGGGCACCAGACCCCATTACAGATGGTTGTGAGCCACCATGTGGTTGCTGGGAATTGAACTCAGGACCTTTGGAAGAGCAGGCAGTGCTCTTAACCGCTGAGCCATCTCTCCAGCCCCGGTAGGTTTCATTACTTTCCCCCAAACTTTGCCTCTTCTCAGATTTCTTTCTCATTATTAATTTAAAATTCCATTCCTTAATCCTGTTGTTTAAGTGGAGATCCTAAGAGCAATAAGTTCCTGTGGTTAAGTCGTTAGAGACAGTGATAAGTTTCATGATGGCCATATGACCACACCTCTCAACACTACCCCATGAACCAACCTGGTGAGATATCTGTCCACTGAAACTTCTGCTAGGAGATGCTTCCTTCAAAGATAATATTTTACAGTTTATAAGAAAACACTATAAGCAGCATGAAGAAAGACAAAGTGAGAAATTTACCTAGTGTTATATGTTGGATAACTTGTATTTTTCCTTCACTCTGTGTTTGAATGCTTTAGTTGCATTATCTAAATAAGTTACTTTTTAAGCTTAAATCATACTACATACAGTTTTATGACTTAGTAAACTCAATATATTAATAATGACTTATTAAGTAAAATTAACACAAATACATATTCTCAAGATAGTTATGGTTGTTTACCAAAAGGGGAATAGTACCCTATGTTCAAAGAATTTGAGAACATAGTTACATAGATTTTACCTAAATAAATACTCTTTAATGATATGTGTTATCATAATAACAAACAACATACACCTGATTATATCATACTTTGAGATTCGGAATCTGCATTTTTTATTATGTGTTTTGTGTCTGTAAATGTGTCAATAGCATATTGTGTAAGTGCAAATATAAGTATCAGTGAATATATCCATAAGCAGTATCTAAACAATCAAACACATCTCTTACTCTACTTCATTTTGATACACTAATTTTCTTCCCATTCATAATTTTGCTTTCAGCTTTAACCTTTCCAAATGATAACCTTTTGAAAGTTAACCAAATTTCAATGAGGAACATAAAAATATGTTTACAAATGAACCTGTTTCAAGTTTTTCTTACTACATGAACAGCCACACAAATTAAGTGCTTACATGTGTTGGCTGTTGTGGGTGTTATAAATTGTACTACTATTAGTATGTGAATATTTACATTATGAATAAATTGCATGGTATTAAATAAAAAAATTCATTATTTGCCGGTAATTCAAATGCCTTATATGATCATTGTCCAACACATTTGTTAAGTCAGGTAAATATTCTGTAATGTATAAAGTGCTGCAGTAAAAATATATGTTAGGGCAACAAAAAGGATAGGAGGAAAAAACTGTCTTCAAAGATAAAAATATAATAATAATAATAATTCTCTCATAATAAATGATGCCACAGTGACTGAAAATGGATTGAATCATGTAGGAGCCTCTCCAAAGTTAATTTCCTTTGTACTTCCCCCATAAAACATGGAGTTGAGAAGAGCTGCCCTCCAGGGAATCATTATCTAATCATCAAATTCTGATAAAATCAGAGCTGTGAATGTCACATTTGTTGTCCACTGAAGGTCATTTCTCTGTCTTATTCACTTGCAAATAATATGTATTAGCTGATGATTAAATTTGATAGTTGTCAAATATTAAATTATTTCTTTGGTGTTACCTTGCTCCAGTTTGCTTCTAGTTGTTGCAGAAACATCTTTGTAAAATGATTCTGATGACACCATTGTCTCCTTGTTAACAACGGCTGATCATGTTTGGTTCCTAGAAAACACACTCATTACATCAGGACGTGAAAAGACATTCTCAGTATTAACCTAATCTGCTGGTTAGCCTCATCTTACCCCTCCTGTTCTTTATTTTCAGTTTCTTTATATATTCCTCTAGCAACATCAACATTCTTCACCATGCACTGAATATGTTCAACTCCTTAATAACTTCCAGAACTGGATTTCTTCTCCTCTTCACCCATGATATTTTCCTTATTTCTAGATGTAGCTTCAGTATCCCACTTTTTTCTATTCCTTGGATCTAGGAATTACTTTCCGTCATGGTACTAAGATTGTTACACACCTCAAAAGAAAACGAGATGCTATTCACCTAAACACTTTCATGTGCCTCTCTGCATCTTTTCATAGATTTTGAGTCTTTATAGGAAGGGTATCACATGTCATACAAAAATCTCCCTTATCCACAACATGTACAGCACAGAAGAAATTGAAACTGTACTCATTAACTTTTAACAAATAAAGACTTGTTTCTTCAAATGGGATAGTTTATTATTTTAACTTGAGAATTTAAATAAATGAAAATTTTCCTGAACAGCTAAATTTATACTCCCAATGGATATTAGTTAGCTAACAAACTGAAACCAGGTTTGATAATTATCAAATATTCAATAAAGATTATGCCTCACTAATTCTAAATATGACAATGTAAAAAAATAAGATGTCAATTTCCAGTGTATCAAAGGCAATGAAAAGGAAGAGACATATTGGGTTGGATCTTGATGAATGTATCCAAAATTTTTAGTATAAGAGTTAAAATATTGCTGGTGCTTTTTCATTTCCATGGTTTGCATAAAAGGGTGATTATAGAAAGAAAAATGCTTGAACATAGACTAATGAAGAAATGGGTATATTATTGATGTGTCAGTATTTGTATTTTTCAAGTCATTCATTGTGAAACCATTTTCAGGCTAAGCTTTTAAATCATTAACTCAACAATGCTGTCAGAATTCAAATGCACCGTTTTTCCGAAACAAAAAAAGTTATTTAAAAGGTCAGAAAAATGCTATAAATAATAGTAGGCCATCATTCATGGTTAAATACTTTAGTAAGACAGGTATACATTTAAATAATCACAACAATTACCTGGAAGTATTAATATAAAGACTGCAATAATAAAAGACTTCATCAAAGAATACTGGGAGTTCATGTGAGTCACATTCTCTTCAATGAGAAACTCGGATTTAAAAAATGAGCACTGTTATCTTTTCAGTCTAAAAGACTGGAAAGTGTTACAGTTTTTAATCAAATGTTACTCTATCAAACAGACCAGAAAAGGGACCACTAGAAAAACAAATTGAATTTTCATAGCTATTAGATTTCAAACTTTCTCAAACTATGCTCCATTTTCATGAAACTTCCTATAAATGATGAACTATGTTTTTTAATAGAGAAAACATACAGAATTCCTCATCAAAATTTTACAAGTGAATGCTAAAATTTATAAGCTAGGCATATGACACAACCCTAAAATTCCAGCATTTGAGAGATACAAGCAAGACGATTGATGATTCCGGGTCATTCTGTACTACATAATGAGATACTGTTTCAAAACTCTAAAATAACTGCAATATGTAAACAAACAAGCATACTTAGGAACTGCTTAAATATTAAAAGCTCAAAGCAATTTTGTGAAGTCAGAAAAATAAATGATATTGTTGCAATGCGCCTACTAATAAGTGCCATTTTAAGAGGCACAGATTAGAACATAGCGTTTTGGTCTGTTTTCTTTTGCTACTGTAATGAACTCTTTATACAATAAAATGAGTTTTATCTTTCAAGTCATAGGATATTTCTCTCCTTATAATTTCTGAGGATGAAGAGAAGTCATAATTCATACTTGATCCATTGGTTAAACTTGTAATTCATCACTGAAGATGTCTAATGATGCTGTTAATTAATTCTTTTTGTTTTTTTTTAATTTTTTATTATTTATTTTTAAAATTTTTTTAAATTAATTCTTTCTAGAATGTTCTGATTTGATGTGTATGTGTCCTGTGTAGGCTATAGCTAGGTATGGACTACTATTTTTTTTTTACTCCAGTAGGTCTAAAGTTTCAGTTTCCATTGTAGTTTACCAGCCCTGGGGCATGTAGCAAGTCACATTCAGTATCTTTTACTTCAGTTGTCTTGTTGGAAGGAAAATTAATTTTTAAATTTTTAAAAGATATAAATGACATGATAAATATACATATGCTCAACATCAGAAGCTACTCTTATTTCTGATTAGATTTATAATATAAACACAAATTCTGGGTCCTTAAAATGTCAGTCACCAGCAATGAGGTTAACCATATAAGTCAAAATTTAGAATCAGTTCAGTGTAGACATAAATAGCAAATCAATTTGCAAATTTTCATAGCAAATACATAAAAGTTCATTCCCTGGAGATTTTCCAATTGCATCCAGTTTTTCTACCTACATAGCCACAAACTTCCAAATCCTGTATATAACTGGTATTCATTTTCAAATTAAATAGCTTGTTATTTGTGTGTATTTCTTCAAAATACACATATAAACAAACACCATTATTTTTATCTTTATAATACAGTATTGTAGAATTTAAAAGGAAAGGAAATTAATAGATTCAAATATAAGGAAATATTAACAACTTCTGTATATTTTATTGTTGGCATCCTCTAATACTTATTAGTTCTAAACCAGCTAAATTTTAACTCAAGTTGGCATAATATTTTTACATGGTTTATATAGTCAATTTTCACAGCTAATCTCTGATGACATGTGGTGGCTAAAAAAAAACAAAATACAAGGACTTATTGCTTTATATGATGCCTCATTTAGATCAGCATTTTTATCAAAAAGCTCTTTGCTATGTATGAAATATATTTAAGAATGATGAAAAATCACATGACAATATTTTTATTCATGTAGAATTCACTTAGTTATACTTTTATAATCTAATTTTGTATATAACACATAAGAGAAAGTACAAAACATCCTGGGATCACCTTGGAATTAAAAAATAACCATAAATCAAATAGATACATTCATTATAAGATTTGTTGAAAATTATTTCAATAATTATGTTAAAGATAAATTGCACCTTTAATTTCCCTTCCATATTTTATAGAGCGGAATTCAGTTCAATGAGTAAGAAAGTCTGAACTGAAATCTGTACCATTTGTATGATGTTCTGAATATCACACTGCCTGAGATTTTTAGTTGAACTAATTCATAATACCTCTAACACGTTATTTGTTTTCTCTTTCTAACTCCTGGGATATGGCAAAACATTTATCGTATACTTACTATGTTATACTCATTGTCTCTTTTACTCCATAATTAGCCTATCAGGAAAACACTATTTTGTATCATTTAATTTAAAATAAGATCAAAGCTTCCGAAGTTCATATAGAAAAGAGGTGTGTATAATGCTATTTCTAGCAAAAATGAGGGAATTCCAGCATAGTACAGAAGAGCTAACCCCAGAGGAATTTAGGGTTGTCTAAAGCAACAATCAACTTTATTTCCTAAGTGTGAGTTGATCAAGGTCAACAATTAACATCCCTAAAATGAATAAGGGAGAGATCATGAGACACTACACAAAGAACTACATGCAACTAAGGGATGCTGAGAGGAGGAGAAATAGTCTTCCCAAGGGAGTAATACACCAATTAGTTAGTTAATACCAAATGGTCTGTCCAGAAAACATGCATACAGGAGGTGCTATACAGACTGGGCAGGTTATGTAACAACAGTTAATGAAAACGGAGGTCATGAACAGGAAGTGGTGGTAAACACCATTAATCCCATCACCTGGGAGGCAGACCTCTGTGAGTATGAGTCCTACCTGGTCTACAAAGTAAATTTCAGGACAGGTTACAAACCTGTAAAGAAAACTTTTCTCAAAACAAACAAGTAAAAAGAAATCAGAGGCGTGAATTAAAGAGAGCAAGGAAGAGTATACGGTATGGTTTGAAGGGAGGAAAGAGAGAAAATGAAGTAATAATATTAGATTCTCAAAAATAAAATGAAAATATTTTTTCTAAACTGTGGCCAATTCATGAAATACCAGTCTTTACAAACAAGATTGCACACAAGGGGCACTTGTAGGATCACTGAGACACTCACAAAGTCAATTATCCTATATTGAATATACTTAGTTATAACTAGGTTATGGCTATAATTACATAGGCCACTTCAATTTCCACTCATGTATCCAACTTGTGATTTGCCACAAACAGAAACTGGTATGGGGATAAAAGGAAATCTAGTTCAGTCATGAAGACTTACCATTTCTTTTTCCTCAACAGGTTTCTATACTTAAGAAGGAATTATTAACAATATAGAGTTGGTTAATCAAATAAAGAATACAATTTTGTTTTATATTGAGATTCATTTTAATTATTTAATGACAATAAGATGTCATAAGATTCATCTGGGTATAGAAATAAGCTTTATGGCATCCTCAGAGAAGCTCCATGTTGCGGAAGAGGGCAATGAGTAAAGAGAACCGACACAATGTCAATGTGAAGAGAAAAAGAATATCGACATTTGATAGTTTTTGAAAGAAGAAGAATCACTTCTCTTAAAGATATGGGGTCATAGGTAAGTTAACCAGGGTCCTGGAAAGGCCTCATGCCCTAAGCAAATAGGACTATTTTATTTAAGAGTAACATGCAGTAGAAAGGTAAGGAGGTAAGAGTGGATCTGAGAGGGTTTGGAGGAGGGTGGACAAACATGATAAAATACATTTCATAAAATTTAAAAATTAATAAAATATTTAAAAAATATTTCTTAGAATTTTATCTAGAGGATTTAAAATAAAATAAGAATAGCTTTTAAGATAAATTTAATTGATTTATAATTATGAGTAAGTATACATACCTCTGAGCATGTGAGCCTGAATACAGGTGCACTTTGAGGTCAGAGGCATTTGATCACTCTGGATGTGGAGTTAAGGTAGTTACAGAAGAGCCAAGAACAGATAGTCTTTGGCTGTTTATCTAGTTGGACTATGTAAGCTCTAAGTTCAGAGGGAGACCTTCTCACAAAGGAACTAAGTGGGAAGTAGAAGAAAATAGGACTCTATATTTTCCCTTAGCCTCTCTGCACCAAACAGTTGCACACCACAAACAAGAATTAGAGAGATGCAAATCAAATAAGAATATGATTTGTATAGATATTTAAAATTAAATGAACTATGTCTGAAGAGGAGATGTCTTAGTGGGTATTACCACAAAGTTTTACAAACTGTCCTCTGTGTTAAGTTCTTAAGTTCTAATCTTATTTTTCATGAACAAGTACAAGTACTTGCCTAACATAAAATTTTAGTCTCATACTAGCTCAGAATTGAATATAATAAGGGGTTCTTTATTTAGGGATAGACTCATAGATCAACTATAAGAGTGGGGAACAGGAACCAAATCCAACAGCTGAGAGAGAACTCACAAGCTTTACATCTGCATTTATAGTATAAGAGACCATTCCCAGACCATTCCCAAGTGGGCTGGTATATTAAAAGCTATTGGCTGAAAGAGTTCCAATAGCACCTCCCCCTTTTGTCTAAATAAGAAAGTGTAAGCCTAATACAAAGCTATATACAATAAAAACAAATATCAAGTATAAAAAATCAAATTATACCAGCATAAACAATTATCAAGCAAGAAACATATGCTAAATATTTCAATAATTATCCTATCCTAAAGAGTCTAAGTCTTGTATTAGCAATGGCTTTGCTAAATAATGAGAGAAAAGTAACTATGACTATCTAGTCTTCAACTCCAAAAAGACCTGAGAAGGAAAATAAAACTAATTGAGTAAACAGAAAGTGCAATCAAGCAATTCCAAAATGTCCAATAAATGACAGAGACAACTGGCTACGTGGTCAATCACCCAAAGTCTCATTTGCAACATTGGAGTTGAAGCAACCAACTTGGCTAAGGCCTAGAGTAACTGACCATTTTCAAAGGAAAATTTCCAAAACCATCTTACTCTGTCTTGGCAAGATGTGGCATTTTTTGTTGTTGTTTTTTTGTTTTTTGTTGTTTTGTTTTTTTCCTTTTTATCCTGCTCATACAATCATACAATGTGCATTTTGTCAGTGGTTGAGAAAGGGCCAGTTCTACCAAGAAGAAAAAAGATCCAAGTGGAACATCTTCAGTGCCCAACATTCTCTTCTGAAGACATCAGTGCTGCCAAGTGTAATCATGTCTCATGTCAACAGAACCCTAAGTTATTTAAATGCCATATTTTACAGTTCTTTGAAGTGGTTGAAAATTACCTATTTATGAGGAATACAATGTAAAGAACCTGATTAGTCTAACTATAAGTATGACAAATACGTATGACTATTGACCTATAATTCTTAATACCTATATAGCTTAAAGAGTAAGGCCTTATATTAGAGTATTAAACAATCTTTAAACAACTGTACAGGACAGTGACCTCAAAATGTCAACAATGTATAAGTATCTTGATCAGAGTTAAAAATGTATAGTGTAATATGATACATATGATAAAATTATATCAATATACAAAATGTCTTACAAAGAGGCAGAAATATGCATGCATAAAATATGACAAAATAACTTTGCATAGGTGTACAGAAACTGTAAACAGAAATAGGAACATATTTAATATAGTAAAATCTGAATTTGTATCAATACACAAGAATCTATACTAATGTAAATTGTCTATAAATAGTAGCTCACAAGTATGTATTTGAATACTTATTATTATTATTAGTGTGAGTAAGCTCACACTAATCTACCCATTATCCCATTCAATTTCCTTTTTTTTGCCAAAAGAGATCCCTGAGGCTACAAAATTTCCATGCCAACAACCCTATACCAGTTATAATTAACCCCTAATTTATGTTCCTAACTCTGGAGATAAACTTTGATGGAAGAAGAGACATCATCTGCTTTAATTACTTCTGTATCTCATGGGGGGTAATGTTCTTTCTATGGGATCCTGTACAACTAAAATGATGTTTAAGTTTCAAGATTACTGTCTGGTATAACTGCAAATAATCTCTGAGTTTATAGGGTTTTTCTGAAGTTTCTATTTAAAGTTATGGTCAGAATATTTTAAGAAAATAGAACATTTCAGATAACCAAGTTGTAGTATCTTGAGCAGCTGGTACCCAAAACTGACCTTAAGGTAGCGCTATCAGCATCACGACATCATATCAACCAGGTAAAGTTGTTATTATGAGGCTCCATATTCTTCCTGAAAACTTCAAAGATTACTGCAGAAAAATTTCTTGTTCATCATGGAAAACTTAAACATTATTCATATAGACATTTATTCAATGAATGGTACAATAGAGACAAAAATGGGTATGGAGAAATGTAAAATTTTCCTATTTTCTTTCTTCTTTCTGTCACATCCTGAATGTATCATGATAAGAGACAGAAACTCTGAATTTTTCTTTTTACAATATGCTTGGATTTAGAGAAGGATAGTCATTGTCCAACTCAAAAGCCAACTTTGATTTTTAAGTGATTTTTGCCTTTACTATATTGAGAAGTATACAAACACACACACACACACACACACACACACACACACACACACACACACACACACACAGAGAGAGAGAGAGAGAGAGGGGGGCAATAAAATTTTACTCTATAGAGGATATGGCACCATAAGTCAGATTTCTCTTTACTTGGTGATTTTTTTTTCTGGGTAGCTATCTTTTCTTCTTTAAGCTTGTAAAATTTCCAAGTTCTTTGACTCTGTCTCAAGAGGTTTCCCTTTTCAAACTGAATCTTTATTAATTTTGATGGTATCCATCTCTTTTCTTATCCTGTGGAAACAAGAGTGAAACCTTTTCCCCAACATAGCACATCTACTGGTTTTTATTCTGATGCCAACGCATCCTTGAAATACACTGACTGATATAATTCAGATTTTTTTATTGTTGTTCATTTCTCATTAGCATTAAGAGAATTCAAGTTTAGTAAAGCATTACAGAGTCTCTTTCCGGGGGTATTTCACATCCTTTTCTGTTTGTTTAACATATTCTTTATAGTTTGATTTGGTATTTCTATGACTGCCTGACCTGTAGGATTGTTTGATATACCTGTAATAGGATTTATATCATAATAAGCAAAACATGATTTTATTTTCTTAGAGACATTTGCTGGACCATTGTCTGTCTTTATTTGTGCAGTTATACTCATGATGGCTTCAAATAAATGTGTGATTACTGAATCAGCCTTTTCTAAGCTCAAAGCAGTTGCCCATTGATAATGTGAATAAATTTCAATTGTGTGATATATATATGGAAAATTATATATATCTATATAATTTTATAAATTCTGTAAAGTGGAACTCATCCATCTGCCAGATTTCATTTCTTTGGGTTCCCTTTGAGTTACTTCCTGCTAGTAGCAGTATTTGGTTATAGATAGAGCAAGTAGGAATCTCCTTATAATCTCCTTAGCTTGCTGCCATGTAATAGAAAACTCTTTAAACCTTTGCTATTGACATGACAGTTTTTTTTAATTCTTTATTTTTTTATAAAAAATTTCCATCTCCTCCCCCTTCCCTCCCCTCCCTTCTACCCATACCCCCACTCCCTCCCTCTCCAAGCCAAAGAGCCATGACATTTTTATAAAATTCTAAAGCCTTCAGCACATTTCCAATCAATAATCAAACAATTTCTGTATTACCTTTTGCTAGAGGACCTGACAGACATAAGAATGTGATTGGATGTGTGTCATGTATATGACAAAGCCTATTCCTGATTAAATCCTGAACTTGAATGAATAATGAACTTAATTCTGTATCATCTGGAATAAATTCATCAATTTCAATATGCAAAACAACTCCTATTGCATAATACAAATCAGTAACTATATTGAGAGATTCTTTAAAATCCCTTAGTACCTTGAAAATTGCATATTATTCTCACTTTTTGACAGAATTATAAGGGCTTTGTTCCACTTTACTAAAATCTTCTGATTTTTAACCTGCCTTTCCTGATTTATTTGCATAAGTATAGAATATATGGATCCCAAGCCGGGCGGTGGTGGCGCACGCCTTTAATCCCAGCACTCGGGAGGCAGAGGCAGGCGGATCTCTGTGAGTTCGAGACCAGCCTGGTCTACAAGAGCTAGTTCCAGGACAGGCTCCAAAGCTACAGAGAAACCCTGTCTCGAAAAACAAAAACAAAAACAAAAACAAAAACAAAAGAATATATGGATCCCAGTTATTGGTGTTTCATTTACATGTGGGGAAGAATCTAAGAAGCCTTTTTTATAAGGTTAATTCTATCACTTTTGTGATAATTTTTATCAATCTCACCTAAAAATTAGCACAAGCTCTTTGACAACATTCACTGTCTTCCCATATTTGTTTTAATTTTATCTGTAGTAAAAGGTACTATAATCTCTACTGGGTCTATTTCTGCTAGTTGACAAAGTCACAATTTTCTTTTTACAATTAATTCACAGACTTTTTCCACATAGGTTTTAATTTTTTACTCAGTTTATGTGGTAAAAATCATCCATTCTAAGATACCATCTTCCCTCTGCATCAAAATTTCTGTAGGAGAAATTTTGAAAGGCAATATGATAATATGAATGCAATTAGGATTTGGATCCACCCAATCCACGTGTGCCTTCTGCAGTTTCTCTTCAACCAAAGTTATTCTTTCACAGTTTCACTTGTTCATTTCCTGGGACTATTTAATTTTAACAACTAGTACTTTTATGACAGGACTCTTTTATTTTTATACACTTATTTTATTTTATATACCTAGAAGTTTTTTGTCTGTATAGATCTCTGTGCACCATGTAACACAGTGCCTTTGGAAGCCAGAGAGGAACTGATAATGCTACAGGTAGATTTGTACACTGCTGTTAGACATTTGTGGGTACTAGAAATCTAAAACTGGTCTAATGGGAGATTCATTTCCTCAGCATCCAGTCCGTATGTTTAGGTTTCTCAGGATTAACTTCGGTCCTTACACAAATAAAATATTGCTTTATCATTTGGGGAAAGATAGAATGTGTTCAAAGTAGTTATTTTGGAGCCTCGGGATGGTAATAGTAACACTGAAAGTGTTAAAGGCAGTAGGTTAGTCACTAAGATATCACGCAAGTGTGTTGGTGTTTCAGTACTCCGGTATTATTGTAGTTTTATAATCATTGAAATAAATGGCTTTGAAAAAATCATCAGAATTGACTTGTTTTGATGTCGTAAAAGAATAATCTATGTTACGCCGAGAAAAAAGTTTCTGATCAGAAGTTATTGAGTCATAGAAAGATAAATCAACCAAGAGCTACACACACATAAAAGTGATGTCTGAGAGGAAATATTTATCTTCTAAATGAAGCAAATTCAGTTTTATTTCATGAAGTACAGCTGTAATTTCCAACACAAATTTTGTGTGAATAAATTGTTAAGTATTTAATATCTTCAGAAATTTCTGAGCAAAAATGAGAATATAATTATTACTATGTAGGTACATTCTAAGCATGTGGAATCAATTTCTGATGGTCATGTAATAGTTTATGGACCACTGGAAGTACTGGAGTAAATATATTATCAGAACTTAATTACACAACTCTTACACATACTTTTCTTTAAATTCTTTTGATTTCTTTATTCAGTGTACTATCTCTTCCTAAGTTTGCAATGGGGAGAGATGACTAGAATTGGAGGGCAATGTGTGTCAATGTTTTTTTTGGTGATGTATAGCTCAGTGCATTAGAAACTCCCAGGATTCTACATGGTGACCCTGTTAGTACCCCCTAGTAATGAGAGAATTTCCAACCTGAATTGGCCATCCTCTATAGCCAGATAAGGTTTCCAGTGATAGAATTGCGATACCAACCCAGTCATAAAACCTTCAACATATGGTCTATCTACCTGAGAGATAAGCTGGTGCAATGCTGAAACAAAACTTATGGGAGTGACCAACCAATGGTTGAGTTTAATTTGAGGCTATCAAAAGGAGAGGGAGACCACAGTCTACACTGCCCAGATGACAGGAACTGGAAGCTAGATAGCCAGAGACCTATGACAGAAAAAATAGAAGCAATAATGTGGTATGTGAATGTATTTGTCCCCCATAAGCTCATAGGGAGTGCATGGACTAGGTTTGTGTGGCTCTGTTGAGTAGGTATGGCCTTTTTGGAAGGAAGTGCGTTTATGTGGAGGTGAGCTTTTAGGTTTTATATATATGTTCAAGAGCCCCAGTATATTTATTCACTTCCTCTTGCCTTTAGAACAAGATACAGAATTCTCAGATCATTCTCCAGCACCATGTAGAGCATGCATGCAGCCATGACCCACCATAATAAAAAGAACTAAAATACAAACTATAAACCACCTCAATTAAAATTTTCTTTATAAGAATTGTCATGGTTGGCTGGAGAGATGGCTCAGTGGTTAAGAGCACTGACTGCTCTTCCAGAGGGTCCTGAGTTCAATTCCCAGCAACCACATGGTGGCTCACAACCCATCTATAATAAGATCTGGTGCCCTCTTCTGGCCTGCAAGGCATATGTGCAGGCAGAACACTGTATACACACAATAGATAAATAAATATTTTTTTTAAAAAAGAATTTGTCGTGGTCATGGTTGTCTCTTCACAGCAGCAATAGAAACCTAAACTAAGAAAAAGAAATGATTCCTAATAGTATTCTTATATACACATAGGATCCGTGCCTGAGCCCAATCATCACCAGAAGGGCCTCTGACAGCAGCTGATGGGAGTGGATACAGAGACCTACAGCCAACCCTTAGACAGAGAAAGCCCCAAATTGGAATTCTCCATTACATCCCTCCCCTGGAGCTCAGGAACATGAAGAAGAGGGGCGGGGGATAGTTGTAATAGACAGAGAAATTGAGGACAGCAGGAGAACATGGCCACAGACATCAGCTCAGTAGGACTCACAGGGACTCACCGAGACCAAAGGAAAGCAGCAGTCACTGAGTCTATATGGTCTGATCTAAGTCTTGTGCATATGTGTTATGTTTGTTAGCTTGGTGTTTTTGTGGAACTCCTAACAGTGAAAGTGTGGGTTTTTCTGACTGTTTCTTTTGGTCTTGGGGCCCTTTTCCTCCTACAAGGTTACCTTGCTCAGTACTGATATAAGGATTTGTGCCTAGTGTTATTGTATCTTTTTTTGTCTTGTTCACTTGATATCCCTGGAAGACATGCTTATATCTGAAAGGGAATGGAGAATGAGCAGATATGTGGGAGGGAAGAGGGGAAGGTGGTGGTGGTAGGAGTGTGTGTGGGGGGGACTGTGAAGATAGAGGAAGGGGAAATTACTATTGAGATGTATTAAAAACAGAAAAACAAAACCAAACAAAACACAGCAAAAACATGTTCAAGGGAAATGAAAGAACAGTAGATCTGGTGAATAGGGGAAATGGGGGAAGTCTGGAAGTAGTGGAGGGAGGGGAGACTATATTTGGGCTGAATTCAGTGAGAAAGAATAAAACAAACCAAAAGAAGGAAAGTTGAATATTAAATAATTCATATACTAAAATATTTTTATTCAATTTTTTTTTTACTTTTAAAGAGCTGTTCATGTGATAGACCCATAAAATATCTAGCATAGTTCATTATTATAGCTTATTTCTTTTGCATAATGGAAACATGTGCTAGCTGCCCAATTTTATCAATCTTCAATCTTTTTCATATTTACACTTTCTCTAGTAAAGACGGCATATTTGTCTTTGAAATTGAGAATAATATCATCACTGCCAGTTTGCACTAATGTTCCTGAATCACCAGTCCAATCAACCAAATGTTTAGTATTAATATTCAGGTAGACATGATAGGTAGACATATTTTATTCTCAAATAGCCTGCTCTTCCACCAGGGCACACAGTAATTGACCAGAAATAGTGCGAGGAAGTTAGAGTTTACAAAATCTAAAAGACTATTTTTAAACTAATTTTATCTGTTTAGAGATGCTTATTTATTTCATGTTTAACCCTTCCTGAAATTTAAAAAAAAAATAAATCTGTTCCCCCGTCCTTCCACCTTCCTGGCTTCTGCCACCTAACTATATCAAAATTTTAAGTTGGTCAGATAACACAGGTATCTAAAAATGTTTTGTTTGTTTGTCTGTCAGAATGATGTGGTCACAGTATGTCTGTGTAACTTTATAAATGTTTCTGTGTGCATATGTGCTTGTTTTAAGGTTCTTTGATTTATTAAAATATTCCTTTTAATCTTCTTACATCTACTAGCATTGATAAACTGTAACTAATCTGATAAAATTCAATTCTAAATTTAGCTTATATGCCCAGTTTAAATAATAGGTAATGGTACTTAATTCTCAAGGGCCTTTACAGATCTGCGCACATAGCGTTTTAGCAACAAGAATGTCTAACAAAGACATGCAGCTTCCGCAGCACCCTTTAGCTCCTCCATGAAGACAGAAGACCTTCTGCCTCCAGTCCTTGCCTCTGGGTTTGGCAAAACAACCCACCTAGAAAAAAGTGCCCTTCACCTCTTCAGCTTCCTGGGTGCTACTTCACCTCGGAAATTGATCATCTCATCCTGCCAAGACAGGTAGATGAAAATCCCCCACCCACGGGAAAATTCTTTGGGCCTCTTGTACTCAGCAGCTAATGGCAAGCACTGCTTCTAAGAGTGGTATTCTCTATAGACTAAGGAGAGGATTTGGGATTGCCTGTGTAGCTAAAAAGCTGTCTCATTTTTGCTCATTTATCCATTCCAGATCTGTCTAATGACATTTGACAGCCTAAGGTACTGGTAGCTCATTACTTTATCCGTGACACTAAAGAGCAGACAGGTGTGCCCTTTTCACAGGCTTCAGAGTCCAGGACTGACGGTTTCAGGTGTGTCTTCAGAGGGTCAGAGTTCCCAATTTCCTTTACATTTTTAACCTAAAGCAGTAGCCTTTTGCTATGACACCAAGAAATAAATCTGTTCCAGTTCTCTTACAGGTTCCTGGAAAACTTCTACTGTTGAATCACAATCAGGTCTGGTAAAAACTAACAGTCTCTAGATCCTTTTGCTAATCAGTTTCAAGTATATTTCATAGTTTTCTCCTGCTGCATGGGCCAAAACCAACCTACAAATTGCTCCCCAAACAATGCCAAAAAACCTGCACCAGCTCCTGGGACTTCACCATTGGTAACAACTCTCCTGGACTATGAACACCTGCCAACTAAAATCTGGTTTTAAAAAGTCAGGGTTTTCTGCCATTGTGTCTCATCTCCATTGCTAGCCCCATTTCACAGGGCCAATAATTACAGTATTTTCCCCATCTGTTTGATTTAATCTTTTTTTTTAAGTTTTACTTATTTGCTATGTATACAGTAGTCTCAGTGCTCTGCCTGCAGGCCAGAAAAGGGCACCAGATCTCATTACAGATGATTGTTAGCCACCATGTGGTGTTGGGGCAGCTGGCCCAATCCCTGCGTTCAGGGGCGTGGCTGCCCCAGGGGCGTAGGATACCCTTAAAAAGGATCGGGGCGCCGGAAGGAGCCCTGTTTTGCTATCCCCCGCATTACCTTCTGCTTCGCTGGACCCTTGGTTCTGTAAGTTCCCTTATTTCCCCTTTTATTAAAACTGATTTATTATAAAAGGACTATTTTGGTTATTTCCAAACTCCTCCGACCGCTGGTACAATGTGGTTTCTGGGAATTGAACTCAGGACCTTTGGAAGAGGGGGTGGTGCTCTTAACTACTGAGCCATCTCTCCAGCCTCCTTGATTTAATCTTAAGAAAGGCCACTCCACCAACACAAAGAACTACAATCATACCAGATTATACCAAATTAAAATACACATGTTTAATAAATGTGGCACTCTCAGGTAGACTAAGACAACATGGCAGGGAGAGGAACAAATAATTCAATAAAAAATGTGAATGTGATATAAACCTCAATAGAGAACTTAAAACAGACGACTCTCAATGGCTGAAAGACACTTAGAAAAATGCTCAACATTTTTAACCATCAGAGAAATGCAAATCAAAACAGCTCTGAGATTCTATCTTACACCTGTCAGAAAGGCAAAGCTCAAAACGCTGATGATGGCTTATGCTGGAGAGGATGTGGGGTAAGGGGAACACTCCTGCATTGCTTATGGAAATCAGTATGGAGATTTCTCAGAAAATTAGTAATCAATACTTTTAAAATGTCATTATTTGTACCCACTCCTATCATTCCTACCATTTCATTACAATGCTAAAACAGAACAAAATACACAGTTAAGCGAAATAACTTTCTTATAATGAAATATAAAAGAGCAGAAACCCTCAATAATTGACAGCACATTTTACTTACTGTCCATACCCACATTCACACAGACACAGTCAATTTGTGTTATTTGAGGTTATGTTCCATTAAATTGCTGTCAACAGTGAATTGGCAAATATTGAACTATTTCTCCTAGGAGAAATACAGGGTTAGGTGGCAATGAGCCTACAGTTACAGTGGTTCCATAAACCAATCAATAGAAGGTTGTAGTTCCTGTTTCTCTTTAAAGACACTAAAAATACATCAGTTTTCTACATAAGGGCATTTTTCGTTCTCTGAGAAACCAGATATATGAGATCAGACTCATAAGCTGCATTACCACATTGTTGTTGTTCCTGTCTTGACATATGTGAGTACACTCTGAAGTTTGCAGAGAAAAAAACATGCCTAATGAAGCCTTTCTCGGGCCTTCTCTTCCACTGTTAAGTAAAACACAATAATGCATTAGTGATTCAATAACAGTGAACTACCAGACAAAGTGAGCATAACCAAACCAGAGTGAAGTTCATGCTAACAAATATTCACAGGAGGATATACCACATCTTATTGCACTGAAGTGAAGATCACCAAGAATTGGTTTTCTTCCCTGCTCTCGAAAACACAAAAGTTCAGAAAAGCTGGTGACAAAAGCACACTTTCTTATTGTATCACAATTCTATTTAAAGTCTGCTGAGAATATATATATATATATATATATATATATATATATATATATATAATGTACAGAAAGACACATTATTTTCACATATACATGTGCACATGTTTAAAGTGGCTTCAAGTCAACTTTGACATTGACATTTGAAGAAATAACACTTGTTTTAACATATAAACAAATTCAGAAATGAAGAATTCATGTATACTGAGCATTAAAAATATGTATAATTTTATTCTGATGAGTTTTAATATACATATAACTCATAATTTTATAAAAATCTACACTAATTTCCCCACAAACAGGTATGAAATAGGGAGTGGAGCAAAGAAAGGTTTTGTTGAAAAGGGCCTTCTCTACAGGCATGGGAAGATGAATTTTGACTATCACCCCCCCAAAAAAAATAAAAAGGCTGGCAAGGGCATGCATGTGTGTCTGTAACTCCAGAGCTGGAGAGATGGGGATAAATGGATTCCAAAAGCTTACTGGTTAGCCAACTGATATGGGGTCCAGGTTCAGTGAGTAATACTTTTTCCTGCAGTAAGATAGAGAGTAATCAGGGAATTGACCTGAGATCAACTTCTGTCCTGAATGTGAATAAGCGTCTATTCAAACTGAACTCTCTCTCTCTCTCTCTCTCTCTCTCTCTCTCTCTCTCTCTCTCTCTCTCTCTCTCTCTCTCTCTCTCTCTCTCTCTGTCTCTCTGCCTCTGTCTCTCTCTGTCTCTGTCTTTGTCTCTCTGTCTCTGTCTCTCTCTTTCTCTCTCTCTCACACACACACATACTCATGCACACACACACACACTTTAAAGATAAAATATAAATATATAGGGTCTGGGAATGTAGCTCCAGCTAGTAACACTTTTGGCTTTTCAAGAGGACATAGGTCTTTTCCAAGCAACCATATAATGGCAAACAAACCTCTGCAACTCCAGTTCCACAGCATGCACTGCCTCTGGGACATACACTCACACAGTGAACTGACAAACATGTAAGCAAAACACCCTATATACAAAAATTATATATTTATAAAAATAAAATAATTAAATGATATATAAGTAAACATGATTCAACATATATGTTAATTATTTTTTGAGACTTTCATACAGAAATAGGGTATTTTTCCAATTTGCCTTCCACTTTAATCCCTCATATGGCCCCTAGCTTTCTCTCAAAACTCATGCCATATTACACACACACACACACACACACACAAGCACACACATGTACTACCAGGCACTTACACCGAATCCTTATGAATACTTGAAAAAGACATAAATGTTATTGTTTTACAAGCTTATTTAAAAGTTATTACATACACATATATGAATATATATATATGTATGTATGTATACACTGTTAATGTTTCAGATACATTAAAGATAAAAAGGATCATGTTATAGAATAACTATGTTGAAAATAGCTTTCTTTGTTTCTGAAGGAATGAGAAATTAATTATCTCTATCTGGACATTGACTTTTAGTTGTCATGTTTTTTTTATCCATATTACTAGTTTGAGACACCTTGAAATCCTGAAGAAGCCATGCTGTGGGTTACAATATACTGCCTCTGCTTTAGAAGAAAAGTTGAACAGCCACTGTTTCCCAGAATCTCTCCAAACAGATGACCTATTGTGTTGAATCTTAACTTAACCATTTACCTGAATAAAACTTTCAGTGAACATATCCTACTGCCTTGCTAAGACATCCTCAAATCCTTAAATCAGTGTGTGTTGCCTTCAACCTTTTCATTCCCACAGTTAAATATGTTCCTGTGGCAATTTCCTGTCCTTGGAGATTAAAGTCTCTAGACTAGTTTACTTAGAAGAAAAAGAAATAGAAATAATACCTTTATACAGAGGTCATTACAGGCTCCATAACTCCATTTTTCCTGATTTTTTTTTTTATGCAAGAGCTGGACTTGGTGTTTTAGAATGTGAAGTTTGTGATTTTTTTAATACTTTAACATGGAAATGAATTTCTGACTTGGGGAAATGCTGTCAGCTTTTTAATTTATTTAGCTTCTTCCACATATATTCCTGTGACTCCTTCATATTACAGCGTAGTCTCTTGTGGATATATATTATTTATATTGAACAAGAAGTTGACACTCTCTTGCAACTTTTCTTCCAAATCATTTAATTTTAAAAGATGGGGTTGAGGAAAGAGACATGTTTACTTGAAAGATCTGTCTTTTAAATTAAGCATTGGCTTTTCTCCTGTGTATTTTTTTTCTTTCCTCAGGTTTCTGAAGCAAGATGGGAAAAATGAAACAAAATGCTACTATTTAGACCAACTATTTTTAACAGTTAAAAATAAAAGAATGAACAAATTCAAGCCCCTCTGAGGAGCCCACATAAAGTACTTACTGTAGTGAACTTTCAGAAAAGGAGAACTGTTTGAATAGCCATGTATTAAAATTCTCATTTTCCTATAGAACAAATTGCTCCACAGAATAACTTAACATATTAATATTTATACCACCATTTCCTGGGTGAAAATTTATGATCAATTATAAAAATAAAATGGATGGTTATAAAGTGAATATTGATGCAAAAACCTTCATCAATACTGCCCACATGATCTCATGTTCCCATATCTATCTGAAACTATCAATCTTTATAAAAACAGAAATTGAAAATTTAATTAGCAAAGTTTCTCCACACTGGAAATTTGACTTTGCTCAACCAGATTTGCTTTTCTTTTTAGGGTTTCCTCAACAACTTATAAGATAATTATCCTATTTGTTTCACCTTAAAAACATTAATATTAAATATAAAGTGCTCATAAAGAATTGCATATTTAAGAAGTATTACTTTTGTAAATGTTCATCAATATTCTGGGTGATTCATTACTTATAACTTTATTTTTGATTTTTGTTTTTTGCATAATAAATTTTTGAAATGAAATTTTGAAAAATCTCCAAAATATGAGAGTTGAATTCTAAGGAAAAAACTGCTATCAAATTAGAAAAAAATGCAAATTGACATTTTAACTCTTGAAAGAATATTACTAAATGCATTTGAGCAGTGATGGTTCTCTGGGGAAAGTAGGTGGTGTAGGCTCTAAGTCCTTATCTCACTCCATGTATGTTTGAATATGGATCTGACTCTGAATTGCATACTAATCAGGCAGTCTTGAAAACAGTTCCTGGCATATGCTATTTTGATAGCTAATCAGATTCTCAATGATAACCCTATCCAAGGTTCATGATGATTCATACAAGACATCTTTGTATGTTATTAAATGTAATACTATAATCCACTTAGCGAAAGGAGAAAATTTTAAGATATAAAAACATATTCTCTTTAAACTTAACTCAGTGTCTCTTTGGAATGATTTTTTTTTTTTTTTACATCTCAGAATCCCAGAGGACTGGTAGCTCATTTATTTTGACAAGGCACACTAACTACGATGTCCGTTTTCCGATGCCAGCCTTTTCTTGGGACAGATGTTTTAGCTCTGGCTTAGCAGTCAGGAGGAAGACAGGTTGCAATGCATTGCAGAGGAAATCCTAGGCTAGCATTGTCTTCCACAAAGGGACTGTCTCATTTATGTCACAGAAAACAAAACAAAAACTCACATTTAATGTTCCAGGAATAATGGAGGCTGACAATATTTTCATGTAATCAAGCAACAAGTTCATAGTAAAAAAGATAGAGAAAGATAAATGAGAGAAATAGATGAGAGAGATAGATAGATGAGAGAGAGAGAGAGAGAAGAAAGAGAGAGAGAGAGAGAGAGAGAGAGAGAGAGAGAGAGAGAGAGAGAGAGAGAGAGAGAGAGAGAGAGAGAGAGAGAGAGAGAAAGAGAGAGATTTTGATTTAAAACTGGTTTTTGGTATAAAAGCATAAGAATAGCTCTTATATGACTTCCTGTGTGACCCATAACTTTTGTCTTTCAACATTTTCCTCACAAACCACTTTCTCTAGGAGTTACTTCATTATCCTTTAAGTTTCTCCATTTATCTGTGTCTTAATGGCTCATCATCTCTGGGCACCTATCATCTATTCTTCTGTAGGCCCTCAGCACAAGAGTGCCTCACTTCTCCTCTGATGCCATCTTCATTTATTCATTGTGTGTGTAGATCAAAATTCCATGAGATTCCTCCTCAAGCAGCATTGAGAAAGAATTGAGGAGAATTTCTGGGCATCAGTATTATTTCTTTCAATGATTGTAAAATGTTTTGCTTCCTTTAAGATTTAGCCCCATGTTAGTCCTTGGCTCCAATGACAACAGTTAAATTATATCACATTTTATCCTTTCCCTTCTGGTTCCTTCTCAGGTGTTCTGTTCATTTCTTAAGTCTTCTGTGTGAATGTTTATATGTGAAAACTGGCCTGTTGCAGTAATTTTAATATATATTTTATTTTAATTAACTCAGAAATTTACACATGTATATAATTTATTTTAATAAATTATGATATAAAATAAATAATTTTCTATCTTAAAATTATTTTATATTTGAGATTATAATTATATCATTAAAAATTTATATAATTATATCAAAAAATCATACTGATTATAAGTATTATAAGTATATTGGCAGATGTGTCAGTATTAAATTTTATCTAAATGTTGTTTGATTTTCAAAACTATAACTACAACCCAGAAAAGATATTTTGATTGGTTGAACCTAACTAAAATTAATTATTCTTTTCTGATTCTTCCCCTAATACACCTGGTCTCATTCTCTAACAGTTTTTTCAAGCTGGAGAATTAATGAATAACTATTATTTCCTTGAGGAAAATAAACTAACTGAGGATGTAATGGTCACAGAAAATCTTTGATTTGGAGAATCTGCACACAAACATTTTCTAATTATTCCATCTAACATTGGTAATTAACCTTATGATGCATACACCAACAACTTCTTATATTCTATGCATATCTATGACTGTAATACTTCTATTTGCTTCTTTTGTTTGCCACATGTTCTCTACGATCTTCCTATACATGAGCCTGCGTTAAACATAGGTGAGGAATATGCTCCCATTTTAGAATGGAAATTTCTGTTCATTATTTTTAGCATTTTATTAGTTCTGACTAGACTAGTTTTAGCTTAAAATTCTTCATTTTATGGCTTCATAACAATATTATAGATTTTTTCGGTTGGAGTTAGATAATATGGTACTTAAGAATGCAAATTATATTGCCTGGACTGTTGCAGAAGAAGAAACTGGACACAAAGAACCCACAGAGAGAGGACTGCTGAACTTGCCTAAATGTGAGAAGATTCTTTGGGGTTCCTGATTCAAGAAAGAGTCTGCAAGACATTCTGAAGGACACAGCAGATAGTGACTGAACTGCCTTCAAAATTTCCTGCTGCATAGAAATGTCTCTGGATACTATGGGCCTGAAGGCCAAAGATGGATGCCCCAATGGTTACAGAGGAACTTTGGGTGACTGTCCAGGCAGTGAGTTGTCTCTGTTTTATTTCTAGAGTTTGGAAGTTGTTTATTTCTTGTTTACTTAGGTAATATTATACCTTCTGGAGTCTTTGATGGAGTGAAGAATAGTTATATTTTTTCTTAGTTATGATAAAAGATAAAATATATATAAATATTGTAACTAAAAAAAAGAATGCAAATTATAGTTGCCCTGTACTTGTTGTAGTTGTGTAGTGAGGGCTTTGGGCAGGCCTGCTTTTCACCCTGCCCTGCTCCTGGCTGCCGGCTAGCTTGTGCCCCAAAATAACAACACACAAATTGTTTTCTTTTAAACACTGCCTGGCCTATTACTCACATCTTGACTAACCCATATCTAATAATCTGTATAGCACCACAAAGTGGTGTCCTTACCAGGGTAGGATTCTAGCGTACGTCCATCTTGGGCTGGAGCTTCATAGCATCTGGCTCTCTCTGAGCAGAGGCATGGCAGTCTGTCTAACTTAGGAGAGGCGTAGCATCTGACTGAGATCTACCTCACTTCCTTCTTCCTGTTCTGTCTACTCTGCCCACCTAAAGGCTGGCCAATCAAATGGGCCAGGCAGTTTCTTATTAGCCAATGGGAGTCCTCCATCATTTCCCCTTTTTCTGTTTAAACAAAAAAGAAAGACTTTAACTTTAACATAGTAAAATACATATAACAAAACAGTTATCAAGTAAGAATTACAGTTACAATATTATATCTACTTTATCTTTTATCATAACAAGGAAACAACTATAACTATCTATTCTTCTTCAGGTCCATCAAAGACTCCAGAAGGACACAATATTACCTATGTAAATAAGAAATATGCAATTTCCATATCACTCTAGAAATGATAGAGACATCTTGCTGCCTGGACAGTCACCCAAAGTTCTTTTGTATTGTTGGGGCATCTATCTTCAGCCTATAGGCCCACAGTATCCAGCAGAGTTTCCCATGAAGCAGGAAATTTCAAAGACAGTTCAGTCGACTATCTGCTGTGTCCTGCAGAATGTCTCGCAGACTCTTCATGAATCAGGAACCCAAAGAGATCATCTCACCTCTAGGCAAGTTCAGCAGTACTCTCTCTGAGGGTTCTCTGTGTCCAGTTTATGCAATAGTCCAGGCAAGAGCAGTTTCTTGCCCAATGGCTATCAAACTCAATAAGGATCCTTTTCGATGCCCATCTTCCTCTTGAAGTAGATTGGTGCTGCCAGGAGCAGACGTGTCTCATTGTCATGAAAGATCCTAAGCTATTAAAACATTTCAAATGCAATATTCTGTAGTCTTTGAAAGATATGAAGAATGCATATTTAACTTAAATATATCTCTATATATCTAGAAAATCTAACTAACATAACTACAAGCTTTACTATTATTGATGACTATACATTAACAACCTATATACATTACATTTTTAAAATGAACTACACAATCACAATACCTTAATCATTATTAGAAATACATATACATATAAAAAATTGACCTTAAATTTAAATCACTAAAGCAAAATCCATATCAATGCAAATTATTCATCTCCATATCATATCCCCCTTTAAATGTAAAAGAACATTTATAAACAATATTTGGGAATATGGACGCAGTTATTTCTCTCCAAACTGCTTCCTGCTGAATGGGGACGCTGTTAATCAGATCTTTCATGGTGTAACCTGTGTGCCAGGTTCATCTCAGTCATCAGTTGGGTGAAGTAATTTTCTGAAGGTGTTCACAGCAACCTTTCAGGAGGGCGTGGTCTATCATACCATATTGGGATAGAAGCAATCCAACGGGTCTCATTTTCTGTAAAAATAAAAGAAACTCCTTTCCAAAGCATCATGTCCTTAGATCCAAATTGTAAAGTCAAGGTATTTTCAAAATACCTCTTCTGGAATAGTTTAGCAGCATTTGTAAATAAATATCTTTTAGCAGCTGTTGCTCCTTCCTCAGCATTCAAACAATTCAAAGAAAGCATAATAGTATACAGCATCAAGATTCTTTGTGTATTTTCCATCTTTGTACGGCTTTATTTTAACCTCTATTTCGTTTATTTTTACTTTTATTTTTTGAGACAGGTTCTCTGTATATCTTTGTCCTGGAATAACTCTGTAGACCAGGCTGTCCTTGAACTCACAGAGATCTACTTGCCTCTGCCTCCCCAGTGTTGGGATTAAAGGTGTGCTCTACAACACCTTGAACTCACAGAGATCTGTCTGTCTCTGCCTCCCAGGCACTGGGATTAAAGGTGTGTGCTACCACACCTCGAAGTCACAGAGGTCAATTTACCTTTGCCTCTCAAGTGTTGGGATTAAAGGTGTGTACTACCACACCTAACTACTTTCTTTCTTCCTTTTTTACCCTAAGAACTTTAACCTTTAGCATGCATATATTTTAACACACTATAAATCATTTAGAGGTTTTCTTTGTTTTTTGAATCTCTCTTTACTTTATCTTTCTCTCTCTCTTTCTGACCACCACAAGTCTTTAAATTACTGAGCAATATGTGTAGGATTCAAGCCGTGGCTTTGCCAGCTAGATCCATCCCATCCTTAGCTTCCCAGCCTCATGGCAGATGGTACTGCTAGAGCCATTTTATTACCACAACTCTGTGGCCGTTTCAAGGTACTTGCCAGCAAGCAAGCTGCACAGTGTTAAACAACCAAACAAAAGCTCCATAGTCAGGACCGCCTGCTTGAAAGAGTCAGAGTTTGCCCTGGCAGGACGGCCCAGAAAGCCGGCATTTTAAAACAGCACAACTTTTTTCTTGCTACAGCTGAAAACTGAAAAACATGCATTCAGCTTTTCATCAACACCTTTTAAGTGTTTCGTGGCAGGACCTCTTAAAAGAGCTGCAGGTTTTTGCAGCTAAAGCTGAGTCAGGAAGCCTCTCTTAGATGAGAGCTCTTGCTCTAGCAAGCAAAGCCAAACCCGAGAAATTGCTGCTACCGAGAAAACATACTTTACTCTATTCTTTCCCAAGCTTTCTCAGGCTTTCTGTGGATTCAGTTATCCACGTTGGGTGCCATTCTGTAGTGAGGGCTTTGGGCAGGCCTGCTTTTCACCCTGCCCTGCTCCTGGCTGCCGGCTAGCTTGTGCCCCAAAATAACAACACACAAATTGTTTCTTTTAAACACTGCTCTGGCCTATTACTCACATCTTGACTAACCCATATCTAATAATCTGTGCAGCACCACAAAGTGGTGTCTTACCAGGGAAGGATTCTAGTGTACGTCCATCTTGGGCTGGAGCTTCATGGCATCTCTCTCTCTGAGCAGAGGCATGGCAGTCTGTCTAACTTAGGAGAGGCGTAGCATCTGACTGAGATCTACCTCACTTCCTTCTTCCTGTTCTGTCTACTCTGCCCACCTAAAGGCTGGCCAATCAAATGGGCCAGGCAGTTTCTTTATTAGCCAATGGGAGTCCTCCATCATAGTTGCATATATGAATTTCACTCCACATAGGCTTTGATCAAATAATTACCTTAACACAGTCATACTCACACAAACAGTTCTACAAAGGATTCCAACTGCTTTATACAGAATATATGGAGTAAAAAATATTCAATGACCTATTTCTTTTTATTTAGCAATTGTACCTTTTCTTCTATCTTTCAGGGGCTTCTACATGACTGAGTACATTTAGTTGGTTATTTGCTTGAAACATACAGTTAGAAATAAATCAGAACCTATAATTTTCAATATTGAAATAATAATTTTTTGAAAACTTCTGTGAAGATGTTAAAGAATCATTCCAATAATTATAATAATACATCATTACGGATTCATTTCATGTTTCATAGTTCACTAGTTTGAATCAGACTTCTTATTATAGGGAAGAGTGCTAATTAGAAACAGTGTATTTGACTCTATTTGTCTTACAAAATCATGTTCTATACTTCAATTACAGATTTATGTACTTGAGCCAAGCCACTATTCCTTAATGCCACATGCACAGAAGACTTCAATGTATTCATCTTTATATGATCAAATAAGAAACAAAATATGCACACCAACAAAATGGGACACAATGCTGTTATTCTTAACAGTATACGTGCAAATGGAGAGTATTGCATTAAATGTAGTAAGACACAGAAAGGTGACTACATTGGGCATAGGCAGAAACTTTAGGATGGTGATTTCACAGAAGTTGAAAGTACAGTGGTAGTCACCTGAAGCTAAAGAGAGTAGAGAAGGAATGACAGAGTTTCATCATCTTTTAGTTTTGTTTTGGAAGAAACATAACATGTTGGCATGTTATTGTAGTTAGGATGAAAATAGGTAGTAACAAAGCATTATTTTCATCAAAAAGAGATATTAGATAATGAAGAGATAAGGATCTTTCAACAAAGATAGCATAGCATAGCATAGCATAATGCAATGAGTTCCTTGTTCTGTATGGGCAAGAGTATATGACTTACAGAAAATGCAGCTCCACATTGCCACCTTGAGTGAAGTCTCCTAGATCATGGTGAGTTTGGCCTATTGTACCCCTATTTTGTGGGGTACTTTATCTGGTTTGGGTGTCTGATTTCATGAGAGAGATTTGAGATACCATCCCTGTGACCCTGAAAGTTACAAGTCCTACTCTGCCCCAAACCCTCCTTACCTACCTGAAACCTCAGTGGAACTCTGAAACACAGCTTGACCAAGAGAGGAATGCTGAAGCGCAAGTTGCAGCTACAGATGTTGTCATTCCCAGTCACACAAACATGAAATAGTCAAAGAGAAACTGTATTATTATAACACTGCTTGGACAATCACTTAGGCATATAACTCTATATAGCTCTTATAGCTAAAATAAACCAATTTCTATTAATCTGTGTATTGCCATGTTGTTGTGGCCTACCAGTAAGGTTCCATCTAGGTTCTGTCTCCTGTGGTGGCTATATTGCATCTCCTTGATTCTGCCTACTCTCTCCTCTATCTGCTTGGAATTCCTATCTTGCTCTATTCTGTGCTGCAATAGGCCCAAAGCAGATTGCTCATTAACCATAAAGAGTGGAAACCCACATCATACACAAAAAGGACTTAAAGAGGGCCAAGAGAGAGAACCAAGAGAGGAACTCGGGATAACAAGTTGTGAATGCACAGAGTGGACCAAGAGAGTTAGCCAAGAGAGCAGACCAAGAGAGCACTCTAACAGAAAGGGCCAAGAGAGAACTCAGCATCTCCCTGAGACACAGTCAGTGACAGTACAGAGCAGACCAAGACAAAGACAGCCACTGCAAGGATTGGACCAAGAGGTAAAGACACAACCAGCACCAATTAAATAAAGAGATGGGTAGGCGCCAATGCAAGAATTCATCCAACAACTTAAAAAGCAACATGATAACACCACAACTCAGTGGTCATAGAACAGGAAGACTTTATCATCCTAACCCAGAGGAAGAATGATTTTAAATGTAACTTTATGAGAAAGATGGAGACCTTTAAAGAGGAAATGAAAACTTACCTTAAAGAAACGGAAGAAAAGACAAGCAAAAAATTGGAAGAAATCAATAAATCTCTCAATGAAACCCAAGAAAACCAAGAAAAAACAATCAAACAGGTAAAACAAATAGTTCAAAGAGTTCAAGACTTGAAGAGTGAAATAGAGGCAATAAAAAAAACTGAGGAAATTCTGGATCTGGATATGTAAAATCTGGATAAACAAAAGGAAACTACAGAGGTAAGCGTAACCAACAGAATACAAGAGATGGAAGAGAGAATCTCAGGTGTTGAAGATACTATAGATGGAGTAGATTAATTAGTCAAAGAAAACATTAAACCCAACAAATTCTTAACACAAAACATCCAGGAAATCTGGGACACCATGAATAAAACAAACCTAAGAATAATAGGGATAGAAGAAAAGGAAGAAGAGCTTCAGTTCAAAGGCACAGAAAATATATTCAACAAAATCATAGAAGATAACTTTATCAACCTAAAGAAGGAACAAGAAGCTTTCAGATCAACAAATAGATTGGACCAAAAATAAGTCTCCTCACCATATACTAATAAAATGTAAAACATACAGAATAAATAAAGAATATTAAGAGTTGCAAGGCAAAAAGGTCAATGTGTAAAGGTAATGTGTAAAGGTAGACCAATCAGAATTATATCCAACTTCTCAATGGAAACCATGAAAGTCAGAAGGTCCTGGACAGATGTGCTGCACACACTAAGAGACCAGGGATGCAAGCTCAGACAAAGATACCCAGCAAAGCTTTCAATCACCATCAATAGATAAAACAAGATATTCTATGACAAAATCAGATTTATATAATAAATGTCCACACATCCAGCCATGTAGAAAATACTAGAAGGAAAACTCCAACTCAAGGAAGCTAATTGCACCCACAAAATCACAGGCAACAGATAACCTCAAACCAGCAAACCCCAAAGAAGGGAAGCACAGAAACATTACTACCAAAAAAATAAGAGGAATTAACAATCATTGCTCATTAATATCATAATATCAATGGACTAAATTTACCTATAAAAAGACACAGGCTAGGAGAATGGATAGACAGCAGGAGTCATCCTTCTGCTGTGTACAAGAAACATACCTTAATATCAAAAACAGATATTACCTCCAAGTAAAGGGTTGGGAAAAGATTTTCTAATCAAATGGACCTAAGAAACAAGTGGGTGTAGTTATCCTAATATCTAACAAAATAGACTTCAAACTAAAATCAATCAGAAGAGATGGAGAAGGACACTTTATATTCATCATAGGAATAATTTAACAAGATGAAGTCTTAATTTTGAACATCTATGCTCCAATTACAAAAGCATCAAGACATGTAAAAGAAACATTACTAAAGCTTAAATTTCACATCAAACCCCACACAATAATAGAATAAGACTTCAGCACCCCACTCTCCCTAATGGACAGGTCAACCATACAGAAACTTAACAGAAAAATAAGAGAAGTAACAGATGTCCTTACTCAAATGAACATAACAGACATCTACAGAACTTTCCACTCAAACAAAAAAGATTGTACCTTCTTCTCAGCATTTCATGGAACCTTTTGTAAAATTGACCACATACTTAGTAACAAAGCAAACCTCAACAGATACAAAAAATTGGAAAAGCATGCTATATCTTATTGGATCATCATGGTTTAAAGTTAGAATTCAACAAAACTAATTGTAGAAAGCCTACAAACACATGGAAATTAAACAGTGCTCAAGTGAATCACCTTGTGTCAAGACAGAAATAAAGAAAAAAAATTAAAGACTTCCTAGAATTCAACGAAAATGAAAGCACAATGTACCAAATCCTGTGGGACACTAAGAAAACTGCTAAGAGGAAAGTTCATATCACTAAGTGCCTACATAAAGAAAGTACAGAAAGCTCACATTAGTGACTTACTTAATAGCACATCTAAATGCTCAAGAAGAGAAAGAAGCAGACTCACACAAGAGGATTAGATGGCAGGGAATAATCAAATTGAGGGTGGAAATCAGTAAAATAGAAAGAAACAAAACAATGCAAAGAATCAAGGGAACAAAAGAGCTGGGCCTTTGAGAAAACCAACAAGATAGACAAACCCATATCCAAACTCATCAAAAGGCAATGAGAGAATATCCAGATTAACAAAATCAAAAATGAAAAGGGGAAAATAACATACACTGAAGAAATCCAGAGAATTATTAGGTCATACTACCGAAACCTGTACTCCACAAAATCGGCAAATGTAAAAAAAGTGCATGATTTTCTGGTTAGGTACCACATAACAAAATTAAATCAAGATCAGGTGAATAATTTAAATAAACCTATAATCTGCACGGGATTAGATGCAGTTATCAAAAGTCTTCTAACCAAAAAAAAGTCTAGGGCCAGATGGTTTGAGCTCAGAATTCTACCAGAACTTCAAAGAAGACCTAATGCCTATACTCCTCAAAGTGTTCCACATAATAGAAACATAAGGAACATTTCCAAACTATTTCATGAGTCTACAGTTACCCGGATACTGAACCCAAATAAAATTCAACTAAGAAAGAATTGCAAACCAATCTCACTCATGAATATAAACACAAAAATAATCAATAAAATACTGGTAAATCAAATAAAATAACACATCAAAAAATTATCCACCATGATTAAGTTGGCTTCATCCCAGAGATGCAGGGATAGTTCAACAATAAAAAAAAAAAATCACACTGTAATCCACCATATAAATAAACTGAAAAAAAAAACATGATCATATCATCAGATGCTGAAAATGCATTTGATACAACCCAACACCCCTTATGATAGAGGTCTTGGAGAGATCAGGGATACAAGGAACATATCTAAACATAATAAAAGCAATATATAGCAAGCCAACAGCCAATATCAAATTAAATGGAGAGAACCTGAAAGTTGTTTTACTAAAATCAGGAACAAGACAAGGCTGTCCACTCTCTCCATGTCTATTTAACATAGTTCTTGAAGTTCTGACTATAGCAATAAGGCAACAATAGTAAATCAAGGGGATTCAAATTGTAAAGGAAGAAGTCAAACTTTTGCTATTTGCAGATGATTTAATATTATAAATCAGTGGCCCACAAAACTCTACTAGGGAACTCCTACAGATGATAAATACCTTCAGTATATGGCAGGATACAAGATCAACTCAAAAAATCAATAGCCCTCCTATATATAAATGATAAAGAAGCTGAGAATGAAATCATAGAAATATCACCCTTCACAATAGCCAGAAATTACATAAAATATCTTGGGTATCACTAACCAAAGATGTGAAATACCTGTTTGACAGAAACTTTAAGTGTTTGAAGAAGAAATTTAAAAAGGTACCAGAAAATGGAAAGATCTCTCATGCTCTTAGATAAGTAGGATCAACTTAATGAAAATGACAATCCTACCAAAAAGGAATCTAGAGATTCATTGTAATCCCCATCAAAATCCCAACACAATTCTTTACAGATCTTGAAAGAACAATAATTAACTTCATTTGGAAAAAACAAAAATCCAGGATAGCCTAATACAATTCTGTACAATAAAGGAACTTCTGGGGGCATCACCATCCCTGACTTCAAACTCTATTATAGATATACAGTAATAAAAACAGCTTAGTATTGTCACAAAACAGAAAGGTTTACCAATGTAATCAAATCTAAGACACAGATATTAATCCACACACTGAAATCCTTTTATGTTTTAATATCTACAATTATATATGGTATATAAATGCATGAATACCAATTATATACTTGAAATATTTTTTCATAAAAAGCATATTTTTTTTTGGTTTTTCGAGACAGGGTTTCTCTGCAGCTTTAGAGCCTGTCCTGGACCTAGCTCTTGTAGACCAGGCTGGTCTTGAACTCACAGAGATCCGCCTGCCTCTGCCTCCTGAGTGCTGGGATTAAAGGCGTGCGCCACCACCGCCCGGCTCATAAAAAGCATATTACAAATATATGTGTATATGCTATGTGATATGAAATGTATAATAAAGTACTCCTCACCTTCCATGCTTCTTTATTGTTATATTTATCCACATTGCTATAACTTTTGTTGTTAGTATTCAGATTTAAATTTTAAATATCTCATCTTGACATGATGTAATTCATAGGATTCTAGGAAATAAGTTGAAACAAAGTCAACTGAAAATATTATTTTTACTACTTTACATATCCTCAATTTTAAAAGCACTGAAATTCAACAAAGTTCCAAATAATTTCAAAAGTGCATTTTAGAAGTAGTCTTTGGAAATCTCTTGACAGCTTGACATCATTCTATTATAGAGATGATAAATATAGTAATGAATATATCTAGGCCTAGGACTAGCACTTTTTTCTGTGCCTCCACTAAAGTAGCTCTCAGCCCTCAGCCGACACAGACACAGCCAACCCATCATTGTTTTAGCACATGTGTCTGGTCTGTGGCTGAGTTTCTTTTTGGAGTTTTCTGACATAAGAACAAACAAAATCTAAATCAAATCTGACAGAAGCAATTTTAGGGAAGGTTTTGGCTCATAATTCAAAGATACATGCTCGTTGTGGGGAGGTCTTGACAAGGAGCTTGAGATGTCTGGTTACATTGCATCCACATTCAAGAATTGGGTAACAGTGAATGTGTGTGCTTATCTTACTATGTTGTTTTTATGCTGTCTCATTTCCAGGCACAGAAAATAAATGGAGCCACTGACAGTTATAGTGAGGGAGGGCAATGCCTTTCCACTTCAATTAATATTAATCAGGATAATCTCGACTGGCATCCTTAGAGGCCAATTTACCCATGACGACAACTCCCAGATGTTCCTGGAGTTGTGACTTCTAGGAGATTCAAGATCCAGTCTAGTTAGCAATCAACACTCACCATCAAAATCTACTTTAAAATAGCTCCCAAGGTCCTGATGAGGAGCAGAAGGAGAGAGAGCATGAGAAAAAAAGTCAGGAACGTGAGGGATGCGTTCACTCATGGAGACGGTGGGACAGAACTAATGGGAGATCACCAACTCCAGTTGGAATGGGACTGATGGAACATGCGACCAAACCGGTCTCTCTGAATGTTGCCAACAGTGGGGGCTGACTGAGAAGCAAAGGACAATGGCGCTGGGCTCTGTGGAAGCCTTCTCAGCTTGGTTGATCACCTTCCTGGACCTGGGGGGAGTTGGGAGGACCTTGGTCTTAGCATAGAGTAGGGAACCCTGATGGCTCCTTGGCCTTGAGAGGGAGGGAGAGGAGGTATGGGTGGAGGGGAGGTGAGGGAAGGGGGAGGAGGAGGTGAGGGAAGGGGGAGGAGGAGGGGAGGGAAGGGGGAGGAGGAGGGGAGGGAAGGGGGCGGAGGAGGGGAGGGAAGGGGGAGGAGGAGGGGAGGAGATGGAAATTTTTAAATATAAAAAAAAAACATGAAAAAAATTTCTTGAAAATGTGCACAGAAAACAGGTAATTTTAAAAGTATTATCGTATTCATCCAAGGAAGAAATTAAAATTAGTTTCAACTTTCTTCTCAGCACAGATTTATGCATTTATGTATTTTATTTATTTATGTGTTTATTTATTTATTGTGATTTGCTCTTTAGGTATTAGTCACAGGCTTCATACACTCCATCAAGGTAGAAAAATCTAGAGAAAAAAATGAAAGAAATATTATTATAGTTACAATCAACGTAGGTCACTTCATTGTTATTCATTAAAGTAAAAGTTCTTTAATTATAAAACCTTAAGCAGGAAGAAGTATTTAGTTAAGTAGAGAAGCATTATCTGATATTTCTTTTACATAACAACATACTTAGATAGCCTGGTATAAAAGTCATTTCAAATAATATGTGATTTTTAAGTAAACAGTCAAGAATGAGTTTTGAGAAATAAAGTAAAAGCAATTTTTTCTGAATAAAAAGTAATTCTTTTTTTTTTTTTTTTTGGCGGGAGGAATGGCCTTTAATGGTAAAAGTAATTCTTAAAGTTTAAATTTGTTGTCTCTAACTAATATTACTGTACACCCCAAAAATAAATATGTTAGAACAAACTTTATAATATCTGTGCATTATTCTACACTAATTTTATTTTACTTTCTAATAAATTGTTAAAAAATGATGAAAGTTTTAAAAATTAAAAATCTGTACTATGAACAATTTGGTTCTCTGTTATGAGATACCACCTTTAATGAATGGTAAGCACACTGGATTCTAATACATTTTAAGTGATACTCATTTAGTATAATTGTCTGAATTAGTGGCAGTAGCTTGAGCTACTTGTCTCATTCCATTTCCTTTTTGCCTCAATATTATTACAATAACATCACACTTACTACCTGGCAAGCATCTTTTATTGTGTAAGATACCCGTTATAGTGGTTTATTGTTAGTCTTTGTCAGATAAACAGTCTAGAGTAACAAAGGGAAAATGCATGCTCCAACAAAAAGCAATTGTGAAATTGATATTCTTTTGACTTGAGAAGAATCCCTTCCTTTCAAATCTGAGTTTAACTTTGAAAGTCAGCAGGCTCTTATTACCAAGCCAGAGGTTGCAAGTTATTTCCTACTTCTATAGTTAGATATTCCATTGGTAGCACATTTTAATAGCACTAAATAGAATCACTTAACATGGCAATTCAGTGCTAGGATTTTTATGATTGACTTAATCCTACATTTAAAATAAACAAAATTGACCCTACCTAGTTATAAATGGATAGAAAAATCTGCATGGTGAAATCTTCACAGGGAGTTTACCAATGAAATGAGAAGGCAAAAATAGATAAAAAGCAAAGAAAAACAAAAGTAAAATGAAATATCCAGCCACCTATTCCAGAATTTCACTTTTTATAGTGGCTGTGGAAAACAGTGTTTCCTTTTTATCTTAGGCTCCTTAATATCAATCAGAATCAGACATATGTTGAGAAAGTCTGCTATAAGCTGTAGTGCATAGAAAGCACATAAGCACAGATATGGTTGCTGATTAAGTGGTTTTTTTCTTCTTCTCCTCTCTTTCTGCTTTTCTCTCTCTCTCTCTCTCTCTCTCTCTCTCTCTTCCTTTTTTCCATTCTTTATACTATGTCTGTCTGTCTGTCTTCTTTCCTTCTCACCTTCTTCCCTCCCTCCATCCCTTCCATCCTTCCTGTCTTTCCTTCATTCTTTCTGTTTTTTCCATATTTCTCTTATTTTTAACCCCCCCAATTTCTTATATTATACAATTATGGACCAAGAATCTGGATAATAAAACCTTAGAGTCACAAAACATGCTAAGTCCTTTTTTGTAGAAAAGGTAAAGTCAACTAATTATTGAAAATTATATCTATATTAAATTTTAATACCATAAAGACAGAACAAGCCATTTTATATAATTCCAGAAATTTATGAGAACCATGAAGTCTATTTAATACACCACCAATCATTCCTGGTCTCTTCTATAATTTGAAGGTTTATTTATTTATCAAAAAATATTTTTGAGGAATGAATGTTTAAAAAGTTATTTTTCTACTTCTATAAAATCACACATATTGAATAAAACAGGTTTCTGACAACCATAAAATTAATGTCTACCATACTATGTGACACTGAACTTTCAACTGAATCTATGTACCTTCATCAGTCAAAATACATTATCATATATTGCATTTATATGTGCTCATTTTGACTTGACATTTCTCCAGTCCACCACTATGTGTTTTAGAATGAAAAGCAAGTGCTTTGTGTCATGCATAAAATAATTACTTTCATAAATGAAGGTTCATATTTAAGCCTTGGCCATCGAGGTAAATGACAAAGGCAAGTGTATTAATGGTTCTAAGGCTTTTGAAACTAATTTCAAATAAAAATATGCAATTATTAATGTACATAGGTGTTAATTTATTTAAACATATTCATAAGCAAAATTAGGAAACATCATGGACTCTCATAAATGTCTAATAGAGTTTCTACATCTGTTACTTATTAGTAAGTCTGTAATTTCTATACATAATTTCTATACATAATCTACCTTATTAAAAACTGAAATATCTATGGGAAGGTTAAGAATTTTATATAAATTTAATTAGGTAACATTAAGTCCACATCTAACTTAACCCTTCAAATCAACAACATCAATAAAAGCAAATTTTAAAAGGATGGTAAAGTTTTAGAAATAATTTCATTATGTAGATGTAGAAAAGACATGAAAATCAGAAGTACAAGACTGCCACTAGTTCTGTCTGTTTGCTTCCCTTTTTTTATAGCTTCCAGAGGTTTCCTCCAGATTAACACAGCTGAGAGATAAAAATGGAAGACGTAAGAAGGTCATTTTCTCATGCAAATCTTATAATTTTGTGTTTATTGGAAGAGTTGAAAGAGGTAAGATTTTAGAATTGTAGAGAGAGAGAGTAAATTGAAGACAAATGTATATGCAGAGTAGCCAGGCAGATGGCTTGTACATCCTCTGGACTCTGATATAGTCCTACTTTGTGGTGTCTCTACTTATCCTCATCACTTGGAAACTCACTGCCTAATCATTAAGCTGTAAGGGTGCCATACAAAAACCTAGCATTGTTTTCAAGTCTATTCTAACATCTTGTTCATTATAAAATTATTGAAGCATTTAAACTACAAAGGCCCCCATGTACAACTACTTGAAAATTATTACAAGGTCTGAAGAGATCTAAGAGTCAATAAGACTGCTTGTGGGACAATCATGAAAATTGAAGTCTATATGTGTGCACTCATGGAATAATCTTGGTTCCTTGCAAATATCTCTAACTCAAACTCCAAGGAATCAAATGCTGTCTTTTGATATATTTGATCATACAAATGATGTGCCTATATATGTACATATATAAAAAATTCAATGTATATAGGCACAGATATGAAAATAAATTATGTATACAGAAACAAATAGAATTTTATATGATACATGTTAATGTCTATTGAGAACTTCTCTGTTCCTTCAGATCAAGTCCTAGAATATTTTTTTCTACTTTGCAAATATATTTCTGAGATTTTATTTCCTGACTTCATTACATTTCCAGATATATAACTTTTTGTCTTTCCAGGCAAAGTATTTTAAAAACCTTATTTTGTAATACTATTTTACATTTATGAATACAAAATACTGTTGTTTTCATAGTTTAAACTATTATTTTGAGATAGATGCATTTACATCCCTACCTGTATGCACCTATTTAAAATATTACATTCATACAAAACTTTCTCCATTTTGGGTAGTACATTTTCCCATGACTACTACGAAAAGAAAAATGATATCTAGTTGTCAAGGTATCTATTCTTGTCTACCGTACTTATAAGTGTATAAACTTTTAGGCAATTTTGGTGTCCTTGGCTTTCAAGTTCTTCCTGTTTTGGGTTTGCCAGCTAAAGCTTCAGGCCGAACAAAAAGAGACAAAGTTGAGTTTTGTATGAACTCAATTGAGTTATGTATGAACTCTGAATTTTAGAATAGTCATATACAACAAAGTAATCATTTTATACAATTTTAGCATTACAGTGTCGGTGCCACAGCAGGCAGAACAGAACAGTCTCCATCTAAGAAGTTACTTGGACACAATCTAAACAAAGTGGTCCTACTCAACAGTCTCTTGTATGGATACTTTTCAGTGGGATACTTTTATGAAAAAAAGTCATAAAAATATTTTAGGCATGATTTTCTGCTTTCCAAACTCATCCCAGATCCTCCCCTACATCCATTCCCACTCAACTTCATATTCTTTATATTTCTCTTTATAAAATAAAATTAAATAAAATACACAAACAAAAAATTGCTGTGGGAGAATTGTCTGTAATCTGTCAATTATGTTTTAAATAAACGCCGATTGGCCAGGCAGGAAGTAAAGGTGATACAATGAGAACAGGAGAATTCTGGGAAGGATGAAGTTGATTCCTCCCTCTCCTACCCAGACACCGAAGAAGCAGGACGTGATCTGCCAGCTAAAAATGGTACTGAGCCATATGGCAAAAATAGATTAGAATAATGGGTTAATATAAACTACAAGAGCTAATAAGTAGACTGACCTAATGGGCCAATCAGCTTTATAACTTATAAAGATCTCTGTGTGATTTTCTTTGGGGCTTGCCGACTGTGGGGTACCAAGAGGAACAGAAAACCCCAATGAGCAGGCCATTCATGGTACAAAAAATCCCCCACAAAACAGAAAAATAAACACCTTTAATTGGGGATAATATATTCAGTAACTCATTTGGGGAAACTAAGTTTTCTTTGCCAAAGAGTATCAATTGTCTATAGATTTTTGGTTAGGAGTGGGAACTATGTCCCCTTTGTTCTGTCAATGTTGGAACATATCTTATTTGAACTTGTGTAGGCTGTGTCTTCTACTACAGTCACTGTAAATTCATGTATGCCTCATAAGTGTTGTGTCTGGAAAGCAGTGTTCCTTTGGAGTCATCTATCACCTCTTGCTCTGATAATTCTCTCTTCTCTCTTGCATATAGATTCCCTGAGTTCTGAAGGGAGAGCACTGTAGAAGACATTCTATTTGAAACTGAGTACTCTGAAGTTTCTCACTCTCTGCACACTATCAAGTTGTAAATCTACATGTTATTCAAAAAGCAGTCAGGAAAAGTTTTTCTGATAAAAGCTGCATGAGGCAATGAGCTATGGATCTAGAAGACTGCTGTTATAAGTAATTTTTTTACTATGTTCATTTAGCAGAATAGTGCTATTTGGTTTTCCCCTAGAATCTGGTCTATCTCATAATAAGTTCTTGATGACTTCATTCTGGCAAGATATTGGTTCTGTCACAATAATCCATTAAGAAAGTTGTTGATTACTCACATAACATCTTGCCACTATTGCCCTAGTGTATCTTTCAGGTAGGTAATTATTTTATGTCTTATAGTTTATAGTTAGGATGATAATTATCTCTCTATCCTGGTAATACAGAGTATCTTCCACTATTATATTCACTAGTCATTGAAGGTGAAGCTTCTAGTTTAGCACCTGTTTAACTTCTCCATGTAAGCATCTCAATATGCTGTGTAAGTGTTGTCTTCAGCAACAGGCCCTTGCCATCAGTTATGGAGAATATCTAATAGCCTTAGCAACAGACTGTTATGTTTAGGGGTGCTCCATGATTTGGACAATGAGTCAGTAAAACATAACTAATTTCTGGCTTAGAGTCTTCAATTGGTGTAAATTAGAAGGACACATTTTACCCAGAGATAATTTTGAAATTCATAATTCTGAGACTTATATATAAAATATTGCTCATGTGTATTTTATGTAACTTGAAAAAGATAGGGATATATTAAATTGTGACAAAAGGTTTCACAGCAAATTTACTGCATCTGTTTCTACTATTGGGGTGTGGTGAAAGAACAGGAATGCAAGGGATAAAGGAAAAACAAAAATGTCAGTGGTACCAAGTGATTAACAAACCAGAATTATTTTTTAAATTGTTTAACTTAAATGAAAGAGAATCACAACAAATCTCTATGGTCATGATTATGGCAAGAATAATGAAAACTTTTTCTGTTCATTGTCATAATGCCAAACAACCACAGTTTTATATGTGCTATGTTATTCGATCTTTAATTTTTGACTTGGGACATTTTAATTTTGTGACAAAATGGGTAGCACATAAAAACAAACAGAAATGCTAATAATGATGTAATAATATTGATATTAATGATAGTGTGATTTGCATTACATTTTATTACAAAAATATGTTCTCTCTTTCTTAAAACTCTGTATTAATTCTTTGTGTATTTCATACTATGCATCCTAATCTCTCTCATTTCCTATACCCCCACTTCTGCCCTCTGTCCTTGCAACCTCCCCCCAAAACAAAATTTAACTGTAAAACCAAACAAACCCAAAAGACAGAAGATAAAACAACAAACTAGCTAAGAAAATATTCCTAATGAAAGCTGTAGTGTGGTCTAGTGAGTCACACAGTATACCCTTTAATCCACATATTTTTACTCACAAGTGGATGCCACTCCCAGAAAATATGCAGTCTTTTTCCAAGAAATGTACACTACATGGCAGACTACTATCTTTAACTTTTCCTGTTTATGCACAATTTGTGTGTGTATGTCTGTATTTGCGTGTGTTTGTATTTATAAATCATCCAAGTAAAATAATTTCATTCCCATTTTTATATAAAAAAGAAATGACTAGTCCGACCAAATCTCCAGGAAAAATAAAACTGTCAAATGAATGGATATATTATTATCAAACTATTGATGAGGTGATATTTTTATCCCTATCTATTTCGATAGTAGATAAATTCTGAGCATGTATCAAGCTTCATTAAATGTGTTTCTTGTATTCTCTAAGCAAAAAGTGTTTTGATTAGTCTTTCCAGGATATCTGGCCAGAGTGAATTTTTTGACAGACTAGATGGTGGTCTGCTGATAACTAAGATTCATGTGTACAGGGTGAGCAATGCTTCCATTTGCCAGTAGGAGACAAGGCTAATGATGCTTACAGCTGTGTTACTCATAGGGTCATTCTTGCCATGATCTGACTTTTTCAGAACCTTTTCTTCAGCTCTCTACAGTGAAGATGAAGTTCTCTAGTCTCTGACACTTCAGCTCCTGCTGACTTCACTCATTAACTGATTCCAGCTGTTCTTCCATGGCAACAGACAATTTTACATCTGCTGGGCCATTTGGATCTCACATGTGTATGGCAAAGAACTACTTGACTGTTTTTAGAGTTTCAGGTTGTAGTTAGAATTGAGCCAATAAAATAAAATGTTTCGATTAAATTATATTCTGACACAGATATTTAATTCAAAGGTTTATGCTGTGTAAACTCTGCAGTTAGAATTTCATGTTAGAATAAGTGAAGATGACACACAGAGACAAGTAGCTGGAAAGGGCTAAAAGCCAAATCCAAATCATTTATCATTAACTTTCGATGAAAAATAAAAATAACGCATTTTGCTTGTCTGAATTTCTGTCCTTCTTGGTTTCTGTTTTCCCATCAGGTCCTACAGCCATTTAGCCCCAAAGAAATCACACAGAGGTCTATATTAATGATAAACTGATTGGCCCATTAGCTCAAGCTTCTTATTAACTCTTATAACTTATATTAACCCATTATTCTTATCTATGTTAGCCACATGGCTCAGTATGTTTTTCTGCACAGGAAGGGGGGAGAAATGGGCTTCTTCCTTCCCAGAATTCTCCTGTTCTCATTGACCTGCCTCTACTTCTTGCCTGGCTACTGGCCAATCAGCATTCATTTAAAACATAATTGACAGAATATAGACAATTGTCCTGCACTACCCCTCTCTCTCTCTCTCTCTCTCTCTCTCTCTCTCTCTCTCTCTCTCTCTCTCCCTCTCTCCCTCTCTCTTTAAAAAAACAAGAACATCCATAGTCCGTTTTGGGGGGGGGCAATGTGGGCAGTTTTCCAGGCTACTTCCTGCTGGTTGGGGTGCAGATAATCTTATGAAGACCTAAAGAAAATTTAGGATTATAATCAACCCCTGACTAGAGTATCCTGTGAGTCTTGATCATCTCAGGCAGCAGTCTTGAATCTGTTCTGGATGTAGAACTCAGACATCCATGCCATCTGTTCCTACTAGAGATTTCTCATTAGTCTTCCTTGATCAAACCTAATTTTTCTTAGCCTAGAATGAATCCACAGCCTCTCATTTTCTGTGGAAACAAAAGCAAAATCTTCTCCAAAGTAACATACCTTTTGACTTCAATTTTGAAGTCAAGGTACTTTCAAAATACCAATCTTGAATTAATTTAGCAGTATTTATAAACAAATATCTTTTAGCAGTTGTTGCTCCTTCCTCAGCATTCCAACAATTCAAAGAGAGCATAATAACATACAATATCCAGATTACCTTGTGTAAGTTTCCATCTTATGTGGCTTTACTTTAACCTCTATTTCTTTATTTTTTTACTTTTACTTTTTGAGACAGTTTGTTTTTTTATATCTTTGTCCTGGAACTCCCTCTGTAGATCAGGCTATCTTGAACTCCAAAAAAGAGATCCACCTGCCTCTCCCTCCCAAGTGCTAGGATTAAAGATAGGTTGCCACCACACTTTAATTCACAGAGGTCTTCTGTCTGCCTCTAACTCCCAAGCTTTGGTATTAAATGCATGTGCCACCATGCCTTGAAGTCACAGAGGTCTGCCTGTCTCTGTCTACCAAGTGTTTGGATTAAAGTGTGTTACTACCACACCCAACTACTCTCTTTTATTTCTTTTTTTATTTTAAGGACTTTAACCTATAGCCTGCAATATGTTTTTTAACACACTGTAAAACCATTTAGAGGTTTTCTTCATCTTTGAAAATCTCTTTTAACTGTACATCTCTCTTTTTTTTAACCACAGGAATCTTTATTTGCTAAGCAGTATGGGTAGATTAAAGGCTTGGTTTTGACTACTAGACCCAGCCCATTTCTTAGCTTCCTTAGAGATTCCAGCCTAATGGAGGAGGTACCCCGGCTGGCCAGAGTCATGTTTATTGCCACAACTCTATGGCATTTCAAGGTCCTTGCCAAAAACCAAGCTGCAACAGTGTGTCCACAAACAACACTCAAATGCTCTCTCTGTAGCTGGACCTCCTGCCTGAAAGAATTAGATTTTGCACTGGCAGGATGACCCAGAAAGCAGGCATTTTAAAAGAAAGCAGCACAGCTTTTATCCCTGAGATGGTTTGAAAAACCAAAAGCATGCATGATGGAAGACTCTCATTGGCTAATAAAGAAACTGCCTTGGCTTTTTGATAGGGCAGGAGTTAGATAGGTGGAGTAGACAAAACAGAATGCTGGGAAGGGAAGTTAGTCAGATGCTTCAGGCAATCGTCATGCCTCTCCTCTCTGGGTCAGATGCGATGAAGCTCCAGCCCAAGATGGACATACGTTAGAATCTTCCCGGTAAGGAACGTAAGGGTGCTACACAGATTATTAGATATGGGTTAATCAAGATGTGAGTAAGAGGCTGAAACTAATGGGCCAGGCAGTGTTTAAATGAATACAGTTTGTGTGTTGTTATTTCGGGTTTTAAGCTAGCCATGTGGGATCCGGGCAGGATGAAAAGCAGGCCTGCCCGAGCCTCCTCACTACAGAATGGCACCCACATGGATAACTGAATCCACAGAAAGCCTGAGAAAGCATGGGAAAGAATAGAGTAAAGCATGTTTTCTCGGTAGCAGCAATTTCTGGGGTCTGGCTCTGCTTACAAGAGGCAAGCAAACGCTCTCAATTAAGAGAGGCTTCCTGACTCAGCTTTAGCTGCAAAACCCTGCAGCTCCTTTAAGAGGTCCTGCCATGAAACACTTACATAGTGTTGATGAAAAGCTGACCTCATGCTTTTGGGTTTTCAGCTGTAGCAGGAAAAAGTTGCACTTTTTTAAAATGCTGGGTTTTTGGGCCCTCCTGCCAGGGCAAACTCTGACTCTTTCAGGCAGGCAATCTGACTACAGAGTGTTTGAGTGTGGTTTCTGGAGGCAATTGCTACAGCTTGCTTGCTGGCAGGGACCTTGAAAAACTGTAGAGCTCTGGCAATGAACATGGCTCGGCCAGTATCTCAGCCACAAGGCTGGAATCACAGAAGCTAAGGAATGGGCTGGGTCTAGCTGTCAAAGCCACGGCTTTAGTCCTACTGATATTGCTGATAAATTAAAGACTCATGTGGTCACAAAAAAGAGAGATATATAGTAAAAAGAAAGATTCAAAGTCGAAGAAAATGTCTAAATGGTTTACAATGTGTTTAAAATATATGCAGGCTAAAGGTTAAAGTTCTTAGGGTAAAAAAGGAAGAAAGAAAGTAGTTGGGTGTGGTAGTACACACCATTAATCCCAACACTTGGGAGGCAGACATAGATTGACCTCTGTGACTTCGAGGTGTGGTAGCACACACCTTTAATCCCAGTGCCTGGGAGGCAGAGACAGACAGATCTCTGTGAGTTCAAGATGTTGTAGCACACACCTTTAATCCCTGCACTGGGGTGGCAAAGGCAGACGGATCTCTGTGAGTTCAAGGACAGTCTGGTCTACAGAGTTATTCCAGGACTAGATATACAGAGAACCTGCCTCAAAAAGCAAAAATAAATGAAATAGAGGTTAAAATAAAGCCACACAAAGATGGAAAATACACAGAGAATCTTGATACTGTATGCTATTATGCTCTCTTTGAATTGTTTGAATGCTGAGGAAGGAGCAACAGCTGCTAAAAGATATTTGTTTATGAATGCTGCTGAACTAATCCAAGATAGATATTTTGAAAATACCTTGACTTCAGAATTTGGATCTAAGGATATGATACTTTGGAAAAGAGTTTCTTCTTTTGTTTTTACAGAAAATGAGACTCTGTGGATTGCTTCTATCCCAATATGGTATGGTAGACCACGCCCTCCTAAAAGGTTTTGTGAATACCTTCAGAAAATTACTTCACCCAACTGATGACTGAGATGAACCTGGCACACAGGTTACACCATGAAAGATCTGATTAACAGTTCTCATTGACCTGCCTCTACTTTCTGCCTGCTACTGGCCAATCAGCATTTATTTAAAACATAATTGACAGAATATAGACAATTTCCCTGCACCAGATTTCTATTAATAAAAAAATATGAGCCTAACTAGTTAGCATTCCATTTTTGAAATTGATAAAATAAGGTAAAATTAGATGATCTATAGGCATATTTTGGTCAAGAATTTTATGATATTGTAAATTCATTACATAGGCATTAGAAATATCAGCAATCATTATTATATGAGAAATGAGGGGTTTTTTTGCCAGGACAGTGTTTTGTAAATGAAAATGATAGGTATATAAAAATTGGACACCTATGCTTTGTGTATATCATGACAAACCACAGTGATCAAACAATAGTTGGGAAGAAGAACTTAGGCATAATGGAAACAAATTGTGATATTTATGACAATTATTTTACAAGACATGAATGAACATCAAAGCTAGAGATGTAAGGAAAAATAAGATTAGTTTGGCAGAAAAAAAATTCTGTTCAGTTCTCATCAATCTTTACCTGAAATGTAGGACACATTACAGCAGGTTTTTTTCCTAAGCTAATGGACTTCTTTTTGGATCATTTTCTTCATCAACCTGTAAAACCATAAAGAAAAGCCTTTCAAATTCTTTTGGTGAGAAAGAGTTTTGCAAAGTTGGTAGTATTTCTTGAGGGGAAAAATCATGTGCTCTTTAGGTATAAGTAATCCAGGCTGCTGAATAGCATCTTCCTTCCTCCTCCCTCTTTCTCCTCTTTCCTCCTTCCTTTCTATGTACCTTCCTTCCTTTCTTCCTTATTCCCTGTAGTAATCACAATGAGGGCATTGGTTTAGAGGAAACATACTTTAATGTTTTATGTTATATTTTGAGACATTTTGGAATATTCAATTACACATTGAAATATATTAGTCACCTTGCTAAGTAACCCATTTATATATTAATATCTAGCACCTTATAATATAATATCAGAGTTTCTGATTTGAGAACACAATGTGCAGAGAATTTTATCATTTTTTCTGATGTAGCATTCCTCTTTGTATGCTGTGAATATTATTAGTTAAAAAAGAAACTGATTTGAGCCTATAGCAGAGCATGGCAGAACAGAGCTAGGTAGGGAAAACAAAACTGAATGCAGGGAAAATGGAGGCAGAGTTGAGAAAAGCCATGTTATCCTGAAAGAGACAGATGCTCTAGATGTAACGTTACCCAGTAAGTCACAGCCGTATGGCAATACAGAGATTAATGGAGTTGTGCTAGTTTAGGGTATAAGAGTTATCCAGAAATATGCTTAAGCTATTTGCCAAACAGTACTTCTTTTTTAAAATTTATTTATTTATTAAAAAATTCCACCTCCTCCCATTTCCCTTCCTACTTCCCCCCTCACTCCACTCTCCCCCCTCTTCTCCAGTCCTAAGAGAAGTCAGGGTGCCCTATCCTGTGGGAAATCCAAGGCCCTCCCCCCTCCATCCAGGTCTAGGAAGGTGTGCATACAAACAGACTAGGATCCCAAAAAGCTAGTACATGCAGTAGAATCAAAGCCTAGTGCCATTATCATTGGCTTCTCAGTCAGCCCTCATTGTCAGCCACATTCAGAGAGTCCGGTTTGATCACATGCCTGTTCAGTCCCAGTCCAGCTGGCCTTGGTGAGCTCCCATTAGATCAGTCCCATGGTCTCCATGGGGGAACTCACCCCTCGTGGTCCTGACTTCCTTTTTCATGTTCTCCCTCCTTCTGCTCTTCATTTGGACCATGGGAGCTTGGTCCAGTGTTCCAATGTGTGTCTCTGTCTCTATCTCCATCCATCGCTAAATGAAGATTCTATGATGATATGCAAGATATTCATCAGTATGGCCATGAGATAAGGCCAGTTCAGGCACCCTCTTCTCTGCTGTCCACGGAACTAGTTGGGGAAATCACCTTGGACAACTGGGAACCCCTCTAGAGCCAAGTTTCTTGCCAAACCTAAAATGGCTACCTTAATTAAGATATCTTCTTTCCTACACCCATATCCACCCTTCCTCCAACTCAACCATTCTATTCCCCCTTGCTCTCCCTAATCTTCCCCTTCTCCCTTCTCTCTCCTCACCTCCTCTTTTCCCCATCCCACTCCTACCCATGTGCTCCCAAGTTTTGCCTGGCGATCTTGTCTACTTCCAATATCCAGAAGATAAATATATTTATCTTTGGGTTCACCTTATTTAGCTTCTCTAGGATCTCAAATTATAGGAATGGAAGAAAGAAAGCATCTTTAACAAATGGTGCTGGCATAACTGGATGTCAACCTGTAGAAGAATGAAAATAGATCCATATCTATCATCATGCACAAAACTCAAGGCCAAATGGATTAAAGACCTCAATATAAATCTGACCACACTGAACCTGACAGAAGAGAAAGTGGGAAGTAGTCTGCAACACATGGGCACAGGAGACCTCTTCCTACGTATAACCCCGGTAGCACAGACAATAAGAGAAAAAAATGAATAAATGGGACCTTCTGAAACTGAGAAGCTTCTATAATGCAAAGGACACTGTCATTATCAAAAAAGCAACCTACTGAATTGGAGAAGATCTTCACCAACCCTGCAACAGACAAAGGTCTGATCTCCAAAATATATAAAGAACTCAAAAAACTAGACTTTAAAATTCTAATTAACCCAATTTAAAAAATGGGGTACTGAACTGAACAGAAAATTCTCAACAGAAGTTCAAATGGCCAAAAGACACTTAAGGCCATGCTCAACCTCCTTAGCAATCAGGGAAATGCAAATCAAAACAATTTTGAGATACCATCTTATACCTGTCAGAATGGCTAAAATAAAAAACACCAATGATAGCCTATGCTGGAGAGGATGAGGAGTAAGGGGAACACTCATCCATTGTTGGTGGGAATACAAACTTGTGCAACCACTTTGGAAATCAGTGTGGCGGTTTCTCAGGAAACTGGGAGTCAACCTACCACAGTACACAGAGATGCCCAATCATACTACAAAAGTATTTGTTCAACTATGTTTATAGCAGCACTATTTGTAATAGCCAGAACCTGGAAACAACCTAGGTGCCCCTCAATAGAAGAATGGATAAAGAAGGTGTGGCACTGGGAAAATATCTTCACTAACCGTGCAACTGACAAAGGTCTGATCTCTAAAATATATAAGGAACTCAAGAGACTAGACTTTAAAATGCTAATTAACCCATTTAAGAAATGGGGCTCTGAACTGAACAGAGAATTCTCAACAGAAGAAGTCCAAATGGCCAAAAGTCACGTAAGGTCATGCTCAACCTCCTTAGCTATCAGGGAAATGCAAATCAAAACAACTTTGAGATACCATCTTACACCTGTCAGAATGGCTAAAATCCAAAACACCAATGATACCCTATGCTGGAGAGGATGTGGAGTAAGGGAAACACTCATATATTATTGGTTGGAATGCAAACTTGTGCAACCACTTTGGAAAGCAGTGTGGTGGTTTCCCAGGAAACTGGGACCCAGCAATTCCACTCTTGGGAATATACCCAAGAGATGGATGCTCAATCATACTACAAAAGCATTTGTTCAACTATGTTCATAGCAGCACTATTTGTAATAGCCAGAACCTGGAAACAACCTAGGTGTCCTTCAATAGAAGAATGGATAATGAAGGTGTGGAACATATACACTTTAGAGTCTACTCAGTGGTAAAAAACAATGACATCTTGAATTTTGCATGCAAATGGATGGAAATAGAAAACAGTTTACTGAGTGAGATAACCAAGACCCCAAAAAATTACAACTGCAGTGTTATCCAAGGTATGCAGGATTTTATTGTGAGCTGTGATAATAAGTTTTGTTATAGATTCAATCTGGAATTGCTTTCTAAATTCATGCTTTTAGTCTTGATTCCTAGTAGTGGTACAGGTTTGAAAGCTCTGGGTCTTTATGAGATCTAACAAATGGAAATAGTCACTAGGGTGAGGCTGTTTTTAAAGTATTAAAATCACTTTTCTGTAACAAATTCACAAGTAAGAACATCATGCATCTAGAGGCATTAAGAAAGCCAATAACACAATCTCATGTCCTAGTCCCAAACTGCACACATCTGATAAAACTATACAGTTTTAATAACCATCCTGAAACTTTACTTAGTGTTTTAAGTTTCATAATCAACTACATTTAATGCATTTATCCCCTATAAAAAAGAGAAAGAGAAATGATTAAGGAAATAGAGAATATGATATAATTAAAATAGAAAAATAATTAACTCTGTGTCTTCTTTCAGAACTCATGTACCTTTTGTTCTGCATTCTGCCCTCCAATATCAACTCTTACTACCCCTTTATAATCTCCTTGTAGACATTAAACTCTATTCATAATACAGTTACTTATATTTCTATCTATATACATTACAGGTTGGATTTTGCATATGAGGAAAAACATGGGTTTTCATTCTTTTGACATTTGTGACCTCCCTAAAAATTATATATTTCAAGGCCATTCAATTCTTTCCAATTTTGTTATTTTATTTTTTTCTCTAAAGCTGAACAGTATTACATTTTCTGTCCCTATAACATTTTAATTATTCTTTCATCAGCTGTTGGATATCTATGTTGCCTCAACTTCATTGCTTTAGTAAATGGAAGAGTAAAAACATGGATGTGCAAATATTTCTATGGATAAACATGAAGTTCTCTGAGTATTTACACAAGTGGAACAGCTGGAATAAGGACTTGAGGAAATCCTTCTCAAATGAGAAACAAAATGTCAGTAACTGCATTAGATGTTCTTTGGCATCCATTGTCATTGGGAATGCAAATCATTTAAATTGAGATGTCATATCACACAGGTCAAAATGAATGCTATCAATATGTTTGACAATAAGTTTGGTAGAAGTTGGAGGAAGAAAAGGACCATTATTCACTCTGAGTAGGAATACAAATGATAAAATTATTTAAAACGTCAGTTTGAAATTTAGAGTAAACATCAAAAAAGCAAGACTTCCTTTTTAAATTAATTGCTGTTGTTATAATTATAATCTAGAAAATGAAACTATCCTATCCTGGGGTGGACTTTTGGAGGTGTTTCTGACTGTTTATGGTCTAGACCCTTCTGATTAGTGATTTGTTACCATATGAATAGACCACTGGTTCATAGTTCCTTCACTAACAAGAGATGAAACAATCTGCCCTGCCTTCTCCTCAATGATGAACTGAAGTCACCAACTCATAAGCCCAGATAAACCTTTCTTCTTTTTGTTGCTTTTGTCTGTTTTTTGGCCACAGTAGTGAAAAGTTGGTTATATAAGACTAATCATGTGCCTCCTAAATTCTACATTCTACTCTATGTAGCAAAAAGAATGAATGTCAACAGTTCTATATATTAAATAGAAAGGAAGGAAATGTTTTTCTTAATTTGATAAGTTTTCAGTATCATAAAAATTCTGATAAAATTTCTTTCATCTTAATAATGTTTTCTATTTCAAACATCTTCTAAGTTATTGTGTTTTAATATCTGAAGAGGTATATAATAGTTATATACTGTAGATGTGTGAACATATTAACAACATTTAGACCTCTTAAAATGAATTTAATATCAACAACTATTCACATTTTCATGGCATTTTAAGCTAAAATGTCATAATATACATTTTCATTTACTTCTCATAACTCTTTGAGATAAGAATTATTTTATATAATTTCTCTGTGACAATAATACAAAAATGTGACTATGAATACTTCCTTTCAACATTTTCCTATTCTTTTTCTTTTATTGTTCCATTCAAAAATTTACACTTCCTCCCCTCCTCCCATTCCCCTCCAGCTCCCCCACTTACCCTCCTTCCCTCCTTAAGAGAGGGCAGGGAACCCTGCCCTGTGGGAAGTTCGAGACCCTCCCCACTACGTCCAGGCCTAGGAAGCTTTGCGTTCAAATAGACTTGAGTCCCAAAAAGCCAGTACATGCAGTAGAAACAAGTCCCAGTACCTTTATCAATGGCTTCTTAGTCAGCACCATTTTCAGCCACATTCAGATAGTATGGTATTGATCGCATGCTCATTTAGTCCCAGTCCAGCTGGATTTGGTGAGCTCCCATTAGAACAGGCACGCTATCTCAGTGGGTGGACCAACCCCTCGCCATCCAGACTTCCTTGCTCATCTTTTCCCTTCTTCTGCTCTTCAACTGGACCTTGGGGGCTCAGTTCATTGTTCTGATGAAGGTCTCTGTATCTCCAACCATCGCTGGACGAAGATTTTATGGTGATATTTGAGATAAACATCAGTGTGATAGTGGAGCAAGGACAGTACAGGCACCTTCTTCTCTGCTACCCCAAGGAACCTAGCTGGGGACAATTGCCCGGTGGACACCTGGGGGATCCCCTCTAAGAGCCAAGTCTCTTGCTAACCCTGAAATGACTCCCATTAATGTAGATATCTTTTGCCCTGCATCCTATATCCGCCCCTTCCTTCATCTCCACCCTCCCACTTCCCCAAGCTCTCTCCAGTCTTTTCCTTTTCCCTCTCGCTCCCACTCTCCCCCTCTCCCCTTCCCCCAACCTCACTCTCACCCCTACCCCCAACCCCATGCTCCCAACTTTTGCTCATTTTTCTATTCTTTATCCAAACAGGACCTTAGATACTGGGTGCCATACGTATTCTATTTCGTTTCTTCATTTTGTTTTATTTTTGCTTTTTCAATAGTAAGTTTCTCTCTGTAGCCTTGGCTACTCTGGAACTTAGGCTGTAGACAAGGTTGTTACTGCTATTTCTTCCTTTCTAGTGCTAGGATTAAGGGCATGTTCTTCCACTGCTGGGCTACATACATATTCTTATTTGTATTTCTAAATGCTTAACAAGGAAAAACTACTGTCTTTAAACATATTTATTACATTTTTTAAAAAAAAATGGAAACTGTTTCTTCACTCATATAGTACATCCCAAACCAGTTTCTCCTCCTTCCACACTCACTCTAAAATATAAGTGTACATTCACATATCATTTCAACACAACCAAGTGCTAAGAAAGGTTTAAGTGTTTTCATGCTCTAAAAATTCCTACTTTAATATTTTGCTGTTGAACTTTGTGTTTATTTTATATTTTCCATAGAAACATTTTATTTGATGTACAGTTATAAATATTTTCTTGCATTTTATAGGCTATTTTCTTTATTCTTTAGAATACTTACTTAATAGTATAATCACTTTTGGATTTTAAATAATCCTATTTTTCATTTTTACATCATATGCTATACATGGGCATCTTAAAAAAACAAACAAAAAACCCAGAAAACAAACAAATGAAAAAAACCATAACATATACTTGTCTGTTCTGAAGACCAGGAGTGGTTTTTTTCTTTCAGGCCTTATATTCAAGTGTATAATTAATGTTATAGAGATATTTTCTTTGAGGTTGCTACAAGGTTTTAATTAGTTTTGGTTACAGCAAACTAGTATACAGTGATACTACATTAACCAAATCCATTTCTATCTGATTGAAGAAAGCTAATTTGAATAAAAGCAAATTAACATAATTATAAATATAAAAACTAAAATATAAAGATGAAATATATGCTATAAATATTCTATGCATTACTATATTGCTCCCTGCAGTTTGAATTTTTGATATATCCCTGTCAAAACTTTTTGTATCATCTTTTGTATTACTCAGCTTTAGCACTTAGCTTCTCTGTATGCCTTGTTCTTGATTTTTCTAGATTAAGGCTTTGTTTTTGTTAGGGTTTCTATTGCTCTGAAGTGACACCTTGACAACAGCAACTCTAATAAAGTAGAACATTTATTTGGGGCTAGCTTATAGTTTCAAATGCTTAGTCTATTATCTTCATGGCATCATGCAGACAGACATGGTGCTGGAGACATAGCTGAGAATTCTACATCCTGATCCATGGGCAACAAGAAATGGCATGTGTCCATGCTGGGCTTAGTTTGAGCCTTTGAGACCATAAACCTGCACCCACAGGGACATACTTATTTCAACAAAGCCATACCTATTCCAAGTAGACCCTGCCTCTTCATAGTGACTCCCGCTATAGGCCAAGCATTCAAACAAATAAGACCATGGGGGCCATACTTTTCAAATCACCATAGATATAAATGTAGTTTAATTGGTCTATTCAAAAAAGATACATCTCTTCCCATACTTCTGCATTTCATAGAGGAGCAGAAAGCATGGCTTTAGCAAATATGTGGTAACTCTTAGACACCGGTGTCATACAAAATACATTCAATGTCATAAAATACACATTGTTCTATCTCTTTCTCTTTCCGAAAACAGCTCCCTCCATTATTGTCCCTAAATATTATATCATAAATGTCACCTTTATGTTATCAATAATGCATTTCAATAAAAAGGTAATGTGTCTGAGACTGTAAAGGTGATTGGAAAGGAAGAAAGAGATGCATCCTGAGGACAGTCACAGTGGTACATATCTGAAAATGCTTCTAGTTAGCAGGCTAAGACAAATAAAATTGCCTCAAAATATTGTAATATCAGTTACTCTTTCAGTTTGCCTTATGTGATATTAAAGTACATCATACCTTCAGGAAATAGGAAAGGCTTTTCTTGTGTGCTTTCTCATGAAATAGTTAGACGGCCCTTGTAGAAGACCTATGAAATATCCTCCACTAAACTTATTTTACCGTATGTTGAACATACACTAAAAATGGATGGAAAGGGAATCCTTGCTATTGTACTGCTGGAAAATTCCTTTTGGTGATCTTGTTAATTTCTAGACCTTCCCCTGTATTAAATTACTGCAATTTCATGCAGAATACAGAAAGTTAAAAGCATTCACATTTTACCCCATTATAGAGTGAAAATGACACATTTTAGGAAGTTCTTGGTGATTTGTACAATGAAGTTTTCAAATTATGATCATATTTCTTAATTGTTAGTGTTATATCTTAATTGGATTATATTGCCATTATTTGAGAATTTTTTATCTACTTATTTAAAACTGATATTGGGAAATAAATTTTTAGTGCGAGAAATTTCAAATGGCTTTCTTAGTGGAGATAATAGCAGGCTTCCCACTCAGTAATTTCTTTTTCTGAATACTTAATATAAAAGGCTTTGAGCAGTAATTTTGTCAGTGTGCCTTTTACAGTAAGTAGACTGTGGCAAACACATGCTAAAAGTTCTGTCAGGGGAATCATAGCCACACTTGCTTCATCCATCTTAAGATTTCAGTTGACAGCTCCAATTGCTGAATACCCCAGTGAAATGACATTTAATGCTATGACATTATATCTATGTTAGTGTGTCAGTATCAGAGATACAGGAAGCAGCTACTATTTAATAATGCTTCTAGAATATTAAATGCCACACAATTGTGTTTGTTAACCTCAATTTTTCAGCTAAGAGAGGCACATTTCTCTTAATTTTAAGGAGAAGAGGAAACTGAGGCTTATTAAATAACACATTGTAGCGATGAGGCAAGCGCCCGGCCCCCCCGCATGGCTAGCTTAGGCCCCTGGAAATAATAACACAGAAACTGTATTCATTTAAACACTGCCTGGCCATTGGTTCTAGCCTCTTACTGGCTAACTCTCATCTCTTACTTTTAACCCATCATCTAGTAATCTGTGTATCCACCCACAGGGTTGTGGCTTACCTGGGACGATTCTAACCTAAGTCCATCTCGGGCTCGGAACTTCACGGCATCTGCCTGACTCTGCTTCTTTCATCCCACAATTCTGTTCTGTCTTCCCAGGCCTACCTATGTTCTGACCTATCAGGCCAAGGGCAGTTTTCTTTGATTAATTAACCAATGAAAGCAACAGATAGATAGAAGACCCTCCAACATCACACATTGAACATATTTCTAGACATGAATTAAGTAAGATGAATTTCAAATTATCTGTTATAAATATGTTCAAAATCTAAAGTAGACTATGTTTAAATAATTAAATAAAGTGATATGGCTCATCAAACTATCAGTATATAAATAGATAATTAATAGTTTAAACTATTTATTCATGTATTTACTTTTATATGTGTGTTTGTTTATGAGGTGTATGCACATGTATATGTATACATGAACACAAAGTCCAGAAAAAGGCAGTGGTATGGACTGTTTTCTATTCCCTGCTGCCTGTTCATCAGATGCAAATTCTCTACCTCTACCAAGGGCTTGGCATTTCTCAGTGAGGATGGAACCACCGAGCCATCTGTATATCTCTCAAATAGTTAATTCAAAAGTATTCAAAATGTAAACATTACATTGGAATATGCAATCAATGAAGCTATACTTTAGCCAGAGGACTTAGAAGCAGGCTTGAGTTACCCCTGCTCTCCCTACTGTTTTATAGTTATGGTCAGTGCAGAATTGGTAATGCTATAATTTCCATCTTTCTCTTCCATAAAAATGTAAAATGTTTCTACTAACAGTCTGCATTGATCTTGCTCCACTGTCTACATTTTTGTTGAAATGTCCAGACTAATTTTACTTACACAATTATTTCTGTAAGTAAATTTTATTTATCTTACTTTTTAAAAATAATATTTACCTAACAATCCCAATTCTCCATCACCCCCTTTCTCCAGTGCCCACGCCCTCCTTTTCCCCACATTACCTTTCATCCACTTCTCCCAAAGGAAAGGCCTTCTATGGTGAGTCAACAAAATCTCCTTGAAGCAGAATCAAGGTCCTTCCTCGATATCTAGACTGAGCAAGGTATCCCTCCATAGGGAATGTATTTCAAATTAGTTTTCTATCTACCATTCTTTTATCTTTTTTTCTACAATGGTCTTAGACTATTTTATCAAAAATTATTTTTCTACCTACTCTTCTAATATCTAGAAATATTTACTGATTCATAATTGAGCTATTTTATGTTAGTAATGTGCTAAATATTGTAATAAAGGGAAACTTTGTCCCATTACTATTAAATTGATTTTTTCATTGTTTACATCCCTATTGTTATTTGTAACCCACTTTTTCCAAAAGTATAAATTTATAAAATTATAAATAAAATTATAAATGACCACATCATAAGACCAGAAACAGAGAATCTGATAGAAGATAAATGAGAACTAGATTTGAACTCATTGACACAGGATAAGACTTTCTGAACAAGACAGTGGGAGCACAGGCATTAAGACCAATCAATAATTAGTAAATTAGACCTCATGAAGCTAGAATGCTTCTATACCACAAAGTACACCATAATTCTAGCAAAGCAATAGCCCACAGAATGAGAAAAACTTAGTCAATTATACATCTGATAGAGAGTTAATATCTAGAATATACAAAGAACTAAAAAAACTTTACAGAAAGATGACAATAACTTAACTAAAATGGGGTACAATCTACACAGGCTAAGTGGTTAGTAAGGGAACACAACAGAAGTTTCAAATCAGTATGTCTTTGCTTTTTATACTTTTATGAGATAAATTTTCTATTTGGAAGCCAAAGAAACATAGAATTCACTGTGAAACCCTGGCTGACCTTAAGGCCCTAACAATCCTTACCTCTTATCCTTTATTACTGAGGTTACAGGTATGAGCCAAAACAGCAAGAACACAGGTTTTATTTTAGCGAATAAAGCTTTGCTTGGTTTGAAAAGGACAAAATATTCAAAGTAGAATTTGTAGATCATAGGAATATTTGTATACCTATATGAAGACTATACACACATAAATGAATGATGTAGCACATACATATGTGCATAACATGTTACCATATATTGTATAATCATTTATATTCAGGAACACACACATATTTAGTTGATCAAGGATTTAACATGGTCATATATGCACATTTCTATGTACTGTCCAAAAAATATTTAAGGGAGGTTCAACCAAACAACCTCAATACTAGAATGGAGTTAATACTACATATCTAAAGATCTTAATGAATTTGTTGGAATAAGCAATAGACAATTTAGAAAGGCTCTTTATCATGATAGTCCCAAGGCATAATTTAAGTTATTCTTTATAGTAAGAAACTAAACAAAGTTTTGTGGAATGCCTTGTCTAGTAAGACAGGATAGTTTTTATAAAGAAACTAAAATTGATATTTTGAGAGGTCAGGTAATCTTTAAGAATTTTAAGGGTATCTGGGCAGTGGTGGTGAACGTCTTTAATCCCAGCACTCAGGAGGCAGAGGCAGGCAGATCTCCGTGAGTTTGAGGCCAGCCTGGTTTACAAGAGCTAGTTCCAGGACAGGCTCTAAAACTACAGCGAAACCCTGTCTCAAAAAAGAAAAAAAGCATTTTAAGGGTGCACAGTATTGTTTTAGATTGATAAAGTATGAAGAAAACTTCATGGATGAAATGGAATATTTAAATAAATGACTTAAAGGTAGGTTTTCAGTTTATTACAAAAATCAAGGAAGCTAAAAACTGTGAAGAATAAAATACTCAAAATACATAGATACTCAAAGGAGAATTATTTCTATAACATGAATTATGTTTACAATTACTCTATGGATGTCCTGATCCAAAGCTTAACAGGGAAAACAAAGTTATTCTATTAAAGGCACATGTCTCTTTTTCTTTCAGTATTGTCACTAATTTACAAAGATCAAAGTTGTATAATCATAAATGGTTAAAATTGTGTATTATTTTTGCTATAATTTCCTGTTGTGCATTTCTGAGTAGGATTGTAAGAGAGAAGTTGATTTGGGTATTTATAAGATCCATAGAAAGGAAAATAAATTTAAAGACATATGCAATTTAAATTTTAATTGTGAATATGCACATTTCTGTCTCTTTCTTTCATTCTCCTTTTCTGTGTGTGTATATCATTGACTAAAATTTTATCACCCTTTTCTTCCAGTACCTATACATTCCCATTATGTGCATGGTGAGATTTAATTGATGCAGCTTCATGACCTCTGACAGAACTGTAGGTGCACTGTTTTATCACAAAATAAAAAAGAAAAGAAATGGATGAAAGCAAAGAAAGAAGATCATCCAGTAAGTCAATTCAAGAATAAAGATAGAAAGACCTGGTCTTTCTAAAAAGTACACAATAAAATCTTTGTCAAACAAAAACAGACAGTATCTGTCTGTTTATTCTGTATCTGTCTATTAATCTGATCAATTAATATGTTTATGGAGTTTTCTGTAAAATTGTTTAACTTATAATATTATTGTTTTATTACTTACTATGTATAATATCTTGTGCTTACTATTTTATTTCCTATTGACTTGCTTATTCTAAACCATTCATGATGGACTTTATTTTTTTCACAGCAATTTAGGACAATGCCAAATAGTGTGTTTGTCACCAAAGATGCCTTCACTCTATGCTTGTTTGCTTATTTGTTTTATGGTGGGTCCAGTTGTTGGGAATGGAACCCAAGTCTTCATATATGGTGAACAATGTTCTACCACTAAGCTACACTTTGTTCTTAAATTGACTTATCTGAATCTAAGCTTTGTGCTAGTCTTTTGTTTACTCATTTGTTTGTTTTTTTATCGAAGTGGTTCTTTAAATACAGAATATAACATAATCAGAATTCTGTCAAGTTTTAACTAAAATGATTGCTACAAACTCTAAAAGTTAACAAAACAACTAATAAAATATTAAACTTCTGTTGAACAAATGTTTCCAAAAGGAGTTTAAATTTGAACCAGGACTATGTGGAGAATAAATTATGCTGCTCTTTCTCATAGTGCTACAATGTAAAACACTGTAGAAAAATATTCTCTTTAAGTCAGTTTTGTTACTGAATTAGATTATTAAGATAATAGAGAGCAAATGTAGCTTGAAAAGATTTGAATTCATTTTTGATAACCACATTGATATCCTCACCATTATAATTTAGCTCTTAATATTGTTCAGGTTAAGAACATCCTACCTCATAGACACTCAACCTTAAAAAATATATCAATACACCAATCATTCCTTCTTCCATAGAACTAATTTCTGGATTTAGAAAGTATGGGTTTCTTCATGCAATAATTGTAAAACAACAACAACAAACAAACAAACAAACAAACACCCCATCCAGAAAGAAACTAGGTCATATTATCAATCAGTATTTTAATTAATTAATTACATTATTTATTTAAAAAAACTATCTTTTCTCATATTACATACCATTCCCAATTCCCACTCACTCCCGTCCTCTTGTTCTCTCTACTTTCCCTTCCACTCTGCCCCTATCTACTTCTCAGTGAGGGTAAGGCTTCCCATGGGGAGTTAACAAACAGTAGTCCGTTGCTTTGAGGCAGGACCAAGGCCCTTCCCACTATTTCTAGGCTGAGCCAGGTATTCCTCAAAGAGAACAGATTTGAAAAAAAAAAAAAAAAAAAAAAAAACAAAAAGGTGTAGAAGTAAATCCTTGTCTCACTTTCAGTAGCCAAAAATCTGCATCCATCTTACGACTGTCACTCACATTCAGAGGGCCAAGTTTAGTTCTATGCCGATTCCCTCACTGCTATGGAAAGTTGGTGGGCTCCCCTTAACTCGGGTAAGCTGTCTCAGTGAGTATTCGCATCATGGTCTTGACCTATTTACTCCTATTTTACTCTTCATTTTGTGAGCTCAGTCCAGTGCTCTGCTGTGGATTTCTGCCTCTGTTTCTATCAGTTGCTGTATGAAGGACAGTGGTAATTTTTAATGTAATCATCAATCTGACTACAGGGAATAACCAGTTTGGGAAACCTCTCCACTATTTCTTAGGGTCTTAGCCGAAGTCATCCTTGTGGATTCCTGGGAATTTCTCTAGTACCAGGTTTCTTTCTAGCCCCATAATGGCTCCCTCAATCAAAAGAATCTGTTTTGCTCTCTGTCACTGTCCTTCCCCAATCTCGACCATCCAGTTCCCTTAAATTCTCCTCTCCCCTCCCTTTCTCCTCCCCTTCCTCTCTCCCTTTTCCCCTACCCCTATGCTCCCAATTGGTGCTCCAACATGATGCACTAAATCGACTTAAAAACCTGAGAAGGCTTAAAAAGGAGAGAGAGAGAAAGAGAGAGAGAGAGTTTAACACAGCTTTTTGCTGTTTGCTAGAACTTGCCACAGAGAGATTTCCTGTTTCAGCAACAGTGGCAGGAAAAAAAAGCATCATTTTAAAACGTGACTTCCTGGGGGCTGTGCCGCCAGTACAAACTCTGGCTTTAAAGCATTTCAGTGGCTTTTATGGGACTGGATGTTTGTGTTCCCGCTCGGGATCTGAAATGAGGTACTCTGAGACCATGCCAATGGCTCAAGCACTTACAGGCTACACCTGGGCAGATGCCAGGATCAGGCTTAGGCCGGTGAGAGAGCATGGCAGATTTCTGCCACCATAGAGAGATGTTTCCAGGCTACACAGCCTGTCAGATTTGGTTGTAACTTGGATGATAAGAGTTTCTGTGTTCTTTGCTTTACAGAAGCTTCTCAGTTTCAGGGGGTCCCATTTATTCAATGTTGTCCTTAATGCCTGTGCTGCTGGGGTTGTACATAGGAAGTGGTGTCCTGTGCCCATGTGTTGTAGAGTATTTCCCACTTTCTCTTCTATCAGGTTCAGTGTGTTCAGATTTATACTGAGGTCTTTAACCTATTTGGACTTGAGTTTTGTGCATGGTGATAGATATGGATCTATTTTCATTCTTCTACAGGTTGACATCCAGGACACTGTCATTAAGACAAAAGGGCTACCTACTAACTGGGAGAAGATCTTCACCAACCCCACAACAGACAAAGGTCTGATCTCCAAAATATATAAAGAACTCAAGAAACTTGACTTTAAAATGCTAATTAACCCAATTTAAAAAATGGGGCACTGAACTGAACAGAGAATTCTCAACAGAAGAATTTCAAATGGCCAAAAGACACTTAAGGTCATGCTCAACCTCCTTAGCGATCAGGGAAATGCAAATCAAAACAACATTGAGATACCATCTTACACCTGTCAGAATGGCTAAAATAAAAAACAATAATGATAGCCTTTGCTGGAGAGGATGTGGAGTAAGGGGTACACTCATCCACTGCTGATGGGAATGCAAACTTGTGCAACCACTTTGGAAAGCAGTGTGGAGGTTTCTCAGGAAATTTGGAATCAACCTACCCCAGGATCCAGCAATACCACTCCTGGGAATCTACCCAAGAGATGCCCTATCATACTACAAAAGCATTTGTTCAACTATGTTCATAGCAGCATTATTTGTAATAGCCAGAACCTGGAAACAACCTAGATGTCCTTCAATGGAAGAATGGATACAGAAAGTGTGGAATATATACACATTAGAGTACTACTCAATGGTAAAAAACAATGACATCTTGAACTTTGCATGCAAATGGATGGAAATAGAAAACACTATTCTGAGTGAGGTAACCCAGACCCAAAAGGATGAATTTGGTGTATATACTCACTCATCAGTGGATTCTAGGCATAAATAAAGGTTAGTGAACCTATAATTCCAGATCCTAGAAAAGCGAAATAAGAAGGAAAACATATAGGTATCCTCCTGGATATTGGAAGTATACGAGATTGCCAGGAAAAATTGGGATCATGGGTGTAGGGGTGGGTTGGCAGTAAGGGGTGATGGGGTGATGATAGAAAAGTGAGGAGGGGAGGATGGGGAGACCCTGGGGGAATGGGATGGTTGGCATGGAGGAAGGGTGGATAGTGGTGCAGAGAAGAAGATATCTTAAATAAGGAAGCCATTTTAGGGTTAGCAAGAGACTTCACTCTAGAGGGGGTCCCAGGTATCCATGGAGATGTCCACAGCTATTTCCTTGGGCAGCTGAGGAGAGCGAGCCTGAAATGGCCCTTTCCTATAGCCATACTGATGAATATCTTGCATATCACCATAGAAGCTTCATCTGGCAATGGATGGAGATAAAGACAGAGACCCACACTGTAGTGCAGGACTGAGCTCCCAAGGCCCAAATGAGGAGCTGAAGGAGGAAGAACATGAGCAAGGAAGTCAGGACCACGAGGGGTGCACCCACCCACTGAGACTGTGGGGCTGGTCTAATGGGAGCTCATCAAGGCCAGCGTGATCTAAACTGAAAAAAAACATTGGATCAAACCGGATTCTTTGAAGGTGTCGGACAATGAAGGCTGACTGAGAAGCCAAGAACAATGGCACTGAGTTTTGATCCTACTGCATGTACTGGCTTTTGGGGAGCCTAATCTGTTTAGATGCTTACCTTTCTGGACCCAGATGGAGTGGGTTGGACCTTGGACTTCCCGCAGGGCAGGGAACACTGACTGCTCCTTGGACTGGCAAGGGAGGGGGAGGGGAGTTAAGGGAGGGGAAGGGAAATAGGAGGTGGGGAGGAGGTGGAAATTTTTAATAAAAATAGAGTGTCTGTGTCGCACACTCAGTCTCAGAGTTAAAGTGCTGTGTATGGCTCCTACCTGGTGGCCCCAGAGCTAGTAGAAAATGGTACGTCCCCCATTTTGAAATTGGACAGAGGTGGAGCCAATATCCATAACAGCCCACTGCTCTGCAGCTCAGAGGAGCAACTGGTTCAGAGTCACAAGCAGCTCTGCCATTTTGGACTGGCAAGCCCACAGTACCTGGTTTTGACCTAGGAATGTCACAGCTTAGATTCTTAAGTGCTTAGCAATTTAAAAGCACAAAGCAAAAACAGACAATGCAATAGGAAAGATTCAGACATAAAAGATTTCTAAATGGGTCATAGTGTTAGATATACGTAGGCTTGGAAGAGAGAAGGAGAATATAGAGAATAAAGATAATGTCTTAAAAAAGGGTAAAGTCTTTAAAGAGACAGAGTACAGATAGTTATAGATTAAAAGAAATAAAGAAAAATTAGCCATGTAAAAATGGAAAATTCACAGAGAGTTTGGATTTTGTATATTGTATTTTCTCTGAACTTTTTGACTGTGAAGGAGCTAAGTACAAAGAGACATTTCATTGTGTGGAATGCTAAGCTGATCCAACATGTATGTTCTAAAGGTACCATGACTTCCAAATTTGGGTCTAAGGATATGATGCTTTGGAGAGGGTCTTCTTTTGTTTTTACAGAGTATGAGACCCTGTGGATTGCTTCTATCCTGATATGGTATGATAGACCATGCCCTCCTGAAAGGTTGCTGTGAACACCCTCAAAAAATTTATACCAACTGAGGTGAACCTGGCACACAGGTTACACAATGAAAGATCTGATTAACAGTGACCCCATTCAGCACGAAGCAGTTTGGAAAGAAATAACTACGTCCATATTCCCAAATATTGCTTATAAATGTTCTTTTACATTTAAAGGGGGATATGATATAGGTATGAGTAATTTGCATTGGTATAAATCTTGACTTATTGATACAAGTTTAAGGTCAATTTTGTTATATGTATATGCATTTCTGATCTTGATTAAGGTATTGTGATTGTATAGTTCATTTTAAAATGTAATGTATAATAGGAAATATAGGTTGTTAATGGACAATCATTGATAATAGTCAAGCTTATAGTCATGTTAGATCTTCTAGATGTGCATAGATATATTTCAGATAGGCATTCTTCATATCTTTCAAAGACTACAGAATATGGCATTTAAATGTTTTAATAACTTAGGGCTTTTCAGGACAATGAAACACATCTGCTCCTGGCAGTACCAGTCTACTTCAAGAGGAAAATGGGCATTGAAGAGGCTCCTTATGGAGTTTGTTAGACATTTGGGCAAGAAACTGCTCTTGCTTGGACTATTGCATAAACTGGACACATAGAACCCGCAGAGAGAGGACTGCTGAACTTGCCCAAAGGTGAGATGGTCTTTCGGGGTTCCTGATTCATGAAAGAGTCTGTGAGACATTCTGCAGGACACAAAAGAAAGTGACTGAACTGTCTTTAGAATTTCCTGTTTATGGAAAAGTCTGATGGATACTATGGGCCTGAAGGCTGAAGATGGATGCCCCAATGGTAGAGAGAAACTTTGGGTGACTGTACAGGCAGCGAGATGTCTCTGTCATTTCTAGAGTTTGGAAGTTGCTTATTTCTTGTTTACTTAAGTAATATTATATCCTTCTGGAGTCTTTGATGGAGTTGAAGAATGGTTAGTTATAGTTATAGTTTTCCTTTGTTATTATAAGAGATAAAGTAGATACAAATATTGTAACTGTAATTCGTGCTTGATAACTGTTTTGTTATATGTAATTTTACTATGTTAAAGCCTTTCTTTTTTGTTTAAACAGATAAAGGGGAAATGATGTAGGTGGGTCATCTGTTTATGTGTTACTTTCATTGGTTAATAAAGAAACTGCCTTGGCCTTTTGATAGGTCAGACCTTAAGTGGGTGGAGTAGACAGAACAGAATTCTGGGAGGAAGGAAGCAGAGTCAGGCAGATGCCTTGATTCTCCAACCTGAGACGGATGCAGGTCAGCATCTTTCCCGGTAAGCCACCACCTTGTGGTGCTATGCAGATTACTAAATATGGGTTAAAGAAAGATGTGAAAATTAGCCAATAAGGGGCTGAAAATAATGGGTCAGGCAGTGTTTAAATGAATACAGTTTTCCTGTAATTATTTCGAGTAAAGCTAGCTGGGAGCTGGGCCACAGCCCACTACTCTCACTACAAAATCTTGTCTTCTTCCCTTCTCAGGGTGATCTAATTATGTTTCTCTTATGGTTCTCCTTTTTATATGGTTTCTTTCAGGTCATGAAAAATAGGCTCATTTTACTTTGCTTTACAATTAATATCCACTTATTAGTGCCATATCATTTCATCTTTCTGGATCTGAGTTACCTCACTCAGGATGATTTTTTCTAGTTCCATCCATATGCATGCAAACTTCAAGATCTCATCACTTTTCATTGATGAGTAGTATTCCATTGTATAAATGTACCATATTGTCTTTATCCATTAGTCTGTCGAGGAGCATCTAGGATATTTCTAGGTTCTAGCTATTACAAATAATGCTGTTATAAGCATAGTTGAATAAATGTCATTGTATTATGATTGAGCTTTCTTTAGGTAAATGGCCAAAAGTGATATTGCTAGGTATTGAGGTAGGATGATATTCAATTTTCTGAGAAACCACTATACTGATTTCCAAAGTGGTTGTAGAAGTTTGCATTCCCACCAGCAATAGAGGAGTTTTCCCCTTACTTCTCATCTTATCCCGCATAAGCTATCATTGGTGTTCATGATTTTAGCCATTCTGACTTGTGTTATATGGTATCCCAGAGTCATTGTGATTTGCATTTCCTTGATGGATAAGGATACTCAACATTTCCTTAAGTGCCTTTCAGCCGGTTGTATTGAATTTTAATATAACAGTTTAGTTGCCTTTTGGTTATATTTAGTTCATACTTCAAAATTCTTCACAGATTCATCTCTGCCTTCTCTAACTCCTCTCAAATTATATATTATTTATTTATTTATTTATTTATTTACTTACTTACTTACTTTTCTGTTTTAAAGAACTTCAAGTCTTAGATACTACTGTAGTAGAGAATATAGAAGTATTGAAGAGGCAGATATTAGAGAAAACTGGAGTGAAAGTTTCTTCTGGACATTGCCACAGCAAAGTAGTCGCCTGCAAAAGACCTTCAGGAGATCAAGTCAATTGAGATTCTAGTTTGCAAGGGAAAGCGATCATCAGATTTTACTCATGGCTGAGGTATTGTTGACAGTTGATGGCTTCTGAATCAAGGAGATTTAGACTTTTAAGGTTCTAGCATCTAGTTGGTAAACAGTGCTCTAGAAAATATCTCCAACCTTTGAGAATATATGCAAAATATCTTGGGCACACTGAGTTATTTAAAATAAAACAAGTGTTTTAATTGTATTTTTCATACTTTTAGTGTTAAAATAAATATATATTTTATGTATTGTTATGTCTTTGTTATATTAATTTAGCATGTAAGAGTTTGCTATCAATTAAACTTTATAAGTGCTTCTTATTAAGCCTATTTTGAAATTATGTTCTGAATATTTCTCTTTTTGATGTTTTACTTTGAAAGAGTAACATATCTGTAATGTAGAAAGATTTCTATGAGAATGATATGATGAAATGAGACAGAATGCTTGCCGGGCGGCGGTGGCGCATGCCTTTAATCCCAGCACTCGGGAGGCAGAGGCAGGCGGATCTCTGTGAGTTCGAGACCAGCCTGGTCTACAAGAGCTAGTTCCAGGACAGGCTCCAAAGCTACAGAGAAACCCTGTCTCGAAAAACCAAAAAAAAAAAAAAAAATGAGACAGAATGCTATTGAGTGATACCTACACATTTCTGTACACCCACATCAACATTCTGATGGAAAAGTAGAAAGAAAATTTTGTTGAGATTCAAGAACACTTATACACAGCTATTTGAATGTTTGAAGACTAAAAGCTGCTTATGTTTGAGTGTGATCCTGACTACTAATGCATCTTTCTATAAATGCTTAAGGAGAGAGCAGGATAGTAAAGGTATCAACAGATTCTGCAGACAGTAGAAACCAAGTTTGTGTTTTTTGTTGTTTTGTTTTGTTGTTGTGGTTTTCCTGGCAATGCAGGCTATAGTGGCATGGATATGATAGGAAAATATAGCTATAAGTAAATTTAATTTACTGTAGGATTACTAACCAAAACATGAACATAACTGGGCAGTGGTGGCTCACGCCTTTAACTCCAGCACTCAGGAGGCAGAGGCAGGCAGATTATAGTAAGTTCAAGGCCAGTCTGTTCTGCAAGAGCTAGTTCCAGGACAGTCTTTAAAGCTACAGAATTCTTAAACCTGGTCTTGAGATAAATAAATAAATAAATAAAACATGAACATATGCATAAATGTTCATATAGATGTTTGCACACATATTTGAAGGAATTCAAATGGCAATTTCAACTAATAAATGACTGATGAGATGGATCAACAGGTAGTTATATTTCCTGCCAAGGCTGAAAACATAAATTCAATCATTGGGGCTCACATGTTGGAAGGAGGGAAAACACTCTTTTCTACTACATACAGGGCATTGCTTGTTATGTGTACACAAATACATACACACATGTGCACACATATGTATACATGTAGAATAGATGAAAAATATAATAAAAACTGAGTCAAATGGTAATATGATGTGTTCAGATTAGTAGGTGATTAAAATTTTGAAGTAAATCAAGAAAAAATAAAAGTGAGATATCATTAATATAAAACTTCTCTCTGTGTGTCAGTTAAATTTTATCAAATAAGTAAATTTTTCATTTCATCACAATAAATCAAATATAAACTAGCAAGAACATGCAGTTTTGTCTCTCTCACTTTGAGTCAATTTGTTTAATGTACATTCTATATGTTTTTTCCTGTAAGTTTATAATGTCATTTTTCCTTATAATGATAAAAATTCCATTGTTTCTATGTAGTACATTTTCATTATCCATTTGTCTGTTGAGGGGCATTAAAGTAATTTTCATTTCTTTGTCATCTCAAATAGAGCAACAGTTTGCATGGATGTACAAATATCTCTGTAAAAGGACAAATATCTCATGTTCTCACAATTTGTAGTGTAAGTATGCATGAATGAATTTATGTATGATTGTAGAGTAATGTGTTTAAACAAGAATGAAGCTTGTAAACCTAGAAAGGAAAATAGGAGAGTGTAAAATGAATTCTAGGAAAAATAAAGGAATGAAATTATGAAGAATTGAGAACAGTGAAAATTGCAGAGGAATAAGAAGAAAGAGAAGATGACTGAAAAAGATAATAAACTAACATATTTTTAAACAGATAACCTCATTTATTTATTTTTAAACAGATGACCTCATTTATTTATTTTAAAAGAGGACTATAAATTACTGTGCTTGTATATAAATAGTTTAAACAAATTCATTAACAACTGTCTTCAATATCAAGTCCTATTGATTTGCATGAAGTCTTTGATTTTGTAACAGATGTGTTTAAAAATCATTAAGGCAATCATAATGTTTCAGAATTGACCATTCTTATTAGCTAATGTAGCTTCACATAATACAAACTTGGTGAAGTCTTGACTATGAAAGTTTTCTAAAATGAACAGGTGTCTTTCAGATTTGTGCAGATATTGGCTTTAGATCCTTGGTGCATTGACATTCTGTAGAATGATTATAAGGAATATTTACATTATCCTTTAAGAGCACAGGAAATCAGAGGGGATTAAGTCAGGTTCCTGGAATGCACATCACAGAGGAAATGAAAGCATTTGCCTGAGAAATCAGAGGAGCACAATTGTCAGGAAGGCAGGACTGACTGTAGGGAAAATGCTTGCTACTTGTGACAATGTATTTCATTCACCACTACTGAGGAACCAGAACATAACATTAAAAGTAGAATTATCCAGATTGGTTTACACATGACCCACTAAACTGGAAAAAATGAATAGAGAGAAAATATTATCTGAGATGATGGATGAGGAGCAGGGAGACAGTGTGTTCATATTTGCAGTATGGGCTCACAATGAAGTACATAAATAACTAAATTTCCCATATAGAATTTTTTCATTAAAAAAGAAAAGTACATTGCTTTAACGTCCTGAGAACATAGGCTCTTATTAAAAGGTTAAAATATAAATATTAGAGAAGTATAAACTTGTCAATTTCATGGTTTAAAGGCAATATCAAATTTAAGGAATTGTATGAAAGTTTCAAAACAAAACAAATGCCTAAAACATTTTTAAGTTATTTAAAATTCCAGTCATTATTAATATATTCAATAGAGAGATGACTAGAAAAATGATTGGAAAATCATAGTTTTTTCCTCATTTGTTATTTTTATGCTTGATTTATATCTGTGTAGTGTATATATGAATGCATATTCATATATGTGTTCATATGCATGATGCTCTCATAAATGTGTGCTTTTCAACATTTTAGTCCTCATCTAATGATGTACTTCTGAGATGCTTTCTTTGGCATCTAGCAACCAAGGCTTTACTTTTAATTCCCTTCACTCCTCTTAGCTCCACCAAACTCCCCTCTCATCCAGGTGCACTCCTTTGTTTCCCCTCAGAAAAGAGAAGGCCTCTAAGAGACAGCAACAAAACATGACAAAACAAGATACGATACACCAAAACAGCTCTAATTTTAATATAATTAATACTTTTTGATTTTTGAAGCCTCAAATTGAATAGTTTATTAGAAAATTATTCATAGAGAAATTTCTCTAGAATTTACAATACTATTTATGTATAATGGCAACAACTGTAATACATGTATCTACTAGATTAATTATACATACACATAGCCATTTACTATTTGCTCATGTAATTATCTCAGTTCAGTAAAACACAATGTATGGAATTACTACAAGAAGGGATTTTTGTAGCTTTTATTTGACTGAAATAGCTACTATCATAAGACACAGGAAGAAAAGTTAATGCTGAACTTTGGTGTGATATCCAAGTCAGGTAGATTAAAATGAGAATAACAATCACATTATTCTCAATATTATTAATGCTCTGATTAGATTCTTGTGATTAATCTGAGATGCTCATGCCCATAAAACTGAAGAAATTTCAGAAAGAACAGGAAGAAGACATAAAAATCCATAAAGAATGTGACATTCATAGAGAGGTGATAAACATTTGCATTTCTTCATGTGGATATGAGAAAGCCCAATGTATATGAAAAGCTGTTTCAAGCTGGAGAGCAGCTTCCTTCAATTTCAGTGTCATTTCTAATAAGTAAACACATTTTATATATAAATATATTATGGTGACATTTACTTTAGAAGTCAAAATGGAAGTTTCCAGGTAACTATGAAAAGCTAACGAAATCCTTCCTTACTGAGGCAGATAATAGAAAGCCAATGATACAGCAGGTCACCCTGCCTAGGAAGGCAGGAATGAATTGAATGACCTTATCAAGAATATCGTAGAAAAATTAAAAATAAACAAATCATAAAAATCCAATTTTTTATCCCTGGACATGAATCGCTCTACCCCTGTTTTATTGCAATACTAGAATGGATACCACATAAAACTTTCCAGATCTTACTAAACCATTTGCATTTATGCTTGCCTGTTTTAAAGAATGAAACACTCAACAACACTCTGCCTCATGTGTGTATGTGTGTGAAAATAACCCAGTGTATTTAGGTGATTAGTAGCTGAGGAGTTCTTTCTTCTGTTGTGGGACAATGGTTTGTACCCTGTCAATTGTATTTTAAATAAGTAGCCAGGCAGGAAATATAGATGGGGCGACCAAGCAGAAAGTGGAGGCAAGGCAACAAGAATTCTGGGAAGAGAAAGAGTCAGTCTGCAGCCATCACCCTGAAAAAAAGTACCAAGCCATGTGGCTAACATGGACAAGAATTATGTACTAATATACGTTATAGGAGTTATAAGAAGCCTGAGCTAATAGGCCAACCAGTTTATTATTAATGTAATAGACCTCGGTGTATTTCTTTGGGACTAAATGGCTGCAGGACCAGGAGGGACAAAAACCTCAGTCAACAATTGGAGCCCAACGTGTGGACAACTGATTCCACAGAAAACCTGAGAGAGCTTGGGCTTGATAGCAGCAATTTCTCATGTTTGCTCTGCTTGCTAAAGAAAAGTGCTTTTATTTAAAAGAGGCTTCCTGATTCAGCCTTAGCTGCAAGGTTTTGCAGCTCTTTCAAGAGCTCTTTTAAGAGGTCCTGTCAAAAAACACTTAAATGGTGTTAATGAATATCTGACCACGTGCTTTTTGGTGGTGGCAGGGACCTTGAAATGCCATAGAGTTGTGACAATAAACATGGTTCTGGCCAGTACCTCTGCCATGAGGCTAGAATCTCAGAAAGCTAAGAAATGGGCTGGATACAGCCATCTAAGACACAGCTTTAATCCTAGCCATATCATTTAGGAAATTAAAGATTCAAGTGATCAGAAAAAGAGAGATACAGTAAAGATAGTTTCAGACAAAAAAGTCTCTAAGCAATTTACAGTGTATTTAAAAATATATTTAGGCTTGTAAAAAAGGATAAAATCCTTAAAAGAAAACAGAAAAAAAGAGAGTAGTTGGGTGTAGTACACACATTTAATCCCAACACTTGTGAGGCAGAGGAAGGGAGATCTCTGAATCTCTGAGTTCAAGGACAGCCTGGTCTACAGAGTGACTTGCAGGATGAAGATACACAGAGAAACCCTGTCTCAAAAAGCCAAAACTTAAAAGTAAAAACAAAAGAAATAGAGGTTAAAGTAAAGCCACATAAAGATGAAAAACGCAGAGAATCTGGATACCGTATGTTACTATATTCTCCTTGAATTGTTTGTATGCTAGGGAAGGAGCAACACTTAAGCAAACTTGTGTTTCCTTGTTTTGAATCCCTTAGGTTTATTAGTAATTTTTCTTTTTAGTGAGAACACAGATGTGTTACATAACATATCTGTAGATATGTGTCTTTTCGCTTTGCTTTTAATCGGCACCTTCCCTTTCTCTTGTTCCTCTGTGCCCTACTCTGTCTTTTTCCCTCACCACATGGTTCTCTTCCTATTTCTAAATAATCCTATTTTTTCTTTTATGTCATATATTTTACACATATGGGAACACACACATATTTTCATGCATGTATTCTGATTTTGAAATTAAAATATAGATTTTAATATAAAAGACGGCATTGATGGTTTGTCTTTAGTCCTCCCCTGTGACAATGCAACATCCTGATTCTATCCTTTACTTCTAAGAGATGGAACTTATCCTGAACCTCAAGGCAAAGTTAATAATACATCTTGATGTCACTTAAGACTTAAGATGACTAGCATAGCATGTAATCATAAACATAAACTGTTTGTTTAATCCATCTTTAAAAGAACAATGCAGCAACCAACCTTATTTACCTTGAATTTCCTACATAATTAGTGTTTAAAACCTAAGGTATATTTACTTGTAATCTAAAATTATGTACTTTTACTTGCTTCTGACCTATAAATTACATGTATATCATTTTCTAAAAGCAGCAAATATAGAAGTTGGTGGTAGCTTCCTAAAATCTACCGTAAACACTGAAAGCAACCATATATGGATAACAGGTAATAAAAAATGATATTTTATATCTGAGCAAGCTGGGATCATTTTGAGTCAGTGATTTAATTAATCCCTTGTAAACCCTGTAAAGTTGTCTGTAATGTGTTCTATTCCTTCATCATGTGATTCTTTCTGTGCTGTCCAATAATGACAGAGAGAAATGCCCTGCTAAGGAAAAAACACTTAGCTGCAGATAGATAACATAGAAACACTACACGCAGAAATAACAGACACACAGAGACACATGAACAGACACAGGGACAAGCCAATTAACTAAACAACCTTCAGGCTGGCACAGATTCAGACTTCTACAACAGACAGAAGGAGGATAGAAAACATGGGAAGAAGCCGGGCGGTGGTGGCGCACTCCTTTAATCCCAGCACTCGGGAGGTAGAGGCAGGCGGATCTCTGTGAGTTCGAGACCAGCCTGGTCTACAAAAGCTAGTTCCAGGACAGGCTCCAAAAAGCTACAGAGAAACCCTGTCTCGAAAAACCAAAAAAAAAGAAAAAGAAAAAAAAAAGAAAACATGGGAAGAATGAAATAGAGAATTCTAACCTGTACTCATTCTTGCTTAAACAGCTCCAGGCAGAAATCTTTTTATTAATTAAATTTATTAATTTATTTATATCCTGACAGCAGTTTGCTTTCACTTATTTCTTCCCACCACACTCCTCTCTATACTTCTTCCATCCATTCATCCCTGGATTCTGTTCAGAGAGGGGCAGGCCGCCCATGGGTATCAATGAAGCAGTAAGACTAAGCACCTACCCTTGTATTCAAACTGAGCAAAGCAATCCAGTATGATGTAAGGTTCCCAAGAGTCACCCAGACATTAGTAGTCCCACAAATAGACCAAGCTGTACTAATGTTACATATATGTAGAGGATGTAGTTCGGTCCCACACAGTCTCCCTGGCTGTTGTTCCAGACTCTGTGAGATCCTTTGAGTCGAAGTTAGTTTTTTAAATAGGTTCTCGTGTGATGCCATTGACCCACCTGGCTGCTACAATTCTTCCTCCCTCTCTTCAGCAGGATTCACTGAGTTTTGCCCAATGCTTTGCTGTGGGTCTCTGCATCTCTTTTCATCAGTTACTGGATGATGGTACTGTAATGAAAATTGGGGTAATCACCAAAATATGAGTATAGCAGAAGATTGTTAGACATCATTATATTTATATTTTCCAGTTGTTTTTGGTTCTATTCTAGGAATCTGGACCATCCAACCTCTGGGTCCTGGCACTCCAGGCAGTGTCAATGGTGGGCTCACATTCCGTGGTGTTGTCTGAGGCTGGGCCAGTCATTGGTTGACCACTCCACAATCTACACACTTCCCTTATCCCAACTTCCCCTAAGTAGGAGAGACTCTAGTGTTTTATTTATTTCTTTCCTTAATGCCATACACATGAATTATTGCAGCTGAGAGTTAGTAACTAATGTATTACACTCTGCACATTTCCCACATGTCCTCACACAGTCTCTTAAACCTAGATTTTTTTTCAGATAATCAATGATATATCATATATTTTTGGAGTCAAGAAAGCTCATGTTTGATAACTTTTTCAAAGTGCAATCATCAATGGGTTATACCAGTCCTTCACATTAAAACACATTCAAAATTCTAGTGAAGCAAAATCTTACAATTAAGCAAGATTTTTGTAACTGACAAAAATAAAAAATCAGGGTTAAAATATGTGTTTTCTTTAGAATTATGTGTGTATTCATGTTTGTGTGAAGAGGGTGCAGGTGACTGAGGCGTGTGGGAGAAAGTGTTCGATTCTCTGATGCTGGAGTTACAGGTAATTCTAGCTGTCCATCATAGGTGTTGAGCATTCAACTCAGTCCCTTTGCATAAGTTATATATGTTCTTAACTCCTGATCCAACTCTCTGGATAAGTGACAGAATATATAAATGACTGAATGGATATATAAAGGAAAATTTTGTTAAGCACCATGTTACATACAGATTGTTCTAAATAGGCACAGACATAATTTTACATCAAAACATTTTAGATTTCCAACAGAAGAAGAATTTAAGCATGAAGAATTAAATATTTTTATGCTAATGTACCATAAATTTGGGAGAAAACACTTTGCTGTTTCAAATATAAATTTATTACTTGTTGGCTTGCCTTTCTGTAGTTCTGAATATATCAAATGGCAATGTGTTCATACCTTGCTTATATTAAAAAACTGCAGTGTTTGCTCTAGTCTCTGAAACTACAAGTACTTCAATAGTCATGAAGAGTCTCCCTTTTCACCTAGAGGACAGTAGGATTATAGCATTAGCAAGTGCCAGTAATAACATTGCAAATATCAATGTCTATTTGAAATTACCACTATACTTGTATCTACTCCTACTTTTTGCGTGGTTTCCTTCCTCAGAGATAATGATTTACAGCTGTAGATATTTTACTTTATTGAAAGAATTGAGAAATTGATTAATGCCACAGGTAAGTTGCATGGAAATCATTTAAAAATATTATTTATATATTATAGGCAGGCAATGCTAGAAATCTGCTGAGAAAATATTACACATAGATAATACAGACATTGTATGACACAAAATGAATCAAATAAACTAAAAGTCAGCCAGAGAAAATGTTTTCTTAGGATTACTTACATTTAAATAGGTTATTTGGTATTAGTATAACACACAAATGTTTGAACAAAGTGAATCTCAGAATGAAATTGTACTCAATTCTGAAGATAATTAGTTTTCAAGGTGTGGTTTTCCAGGTTATAATCACCAGCATTACCTGGAATTTTTACTAAATACAAATTCTTGGGTTTTACCCATACCCTCTTGAACTTCCATGACTAAGATTAAATATAGAACCTGTTTTTCAACACATTTTCCAGAATATGTTTTTTTTTTATTCATTTTTTTTCCTCCCCCCTCCCTCCCCTCCTTCTCCCCTTTCTCTCCCCTCCTTCTCCCCCTTCCCTCCCCTCCCCTCCACCCATACCTCCCCTCCCTCCCTCTCAAGGCCAAGGAGCCATCAGGGTTCCCCACTCTATGCTAAGACCAAGGTCCTCCCAACTCCCCCCAGGTCCAGGAAGGTGATCGACCGAGCAGAAGGAGAGAGAACATGAGACAGAATATGTTTTTATAGGCTAAATTTGAGAATTACTTAAATAGACTATAACAAATTAAAATATTCTTTGCATGAGGTCTCATTCTGCTTTCTTTCTAAATATTATTGTGTATCATTTATAATATTTATTTTCCTGAAAATTCCCTCATAATGTCAGAATAGTAAGGTTGATGAGTTAGCTTTCCTTAATGTGTTATCAAAAACATTTTTGAAAAGAAATATATTTAAAATCAACTATGTACTATTTTTTCATAGTTTTGTATATTTTACAGATCGAATTTATCTAGAAAAGATAGGAATACTGTAAGTCTATGATCAAAGACTGACTAGATTGTTGTATATATATATATATATATATATATATATATATATATATATATATACCAATGAATCTGTTTTATTCTTTTGATGTTTTAGGATCCACCACACATTTGACCCTTGTAGCTGAAGCAGCTGCCATTCTTTGAAAGCATGTTAAACAAGCAGCCCTGTCATTATCTTCTTAGCCCATTAATTTGTGGAGGTAATTTTGTGGACATCAAATGCTCACTGGTGTTCATTGACAGCATGTAACCTCACTTGTGTTGATGCAACATTAAATATTACCTTCCCTAGGTCTTAAGACTATTCATCTAGAAACAATCTCAGTTTGTTTTGCTCAAGAACATACATTATCCATGTGCCACAGGACAATCTTTGTGCAAATGGGAAAATTAGTAGAAGTTTACAAAATATTTCATCTGGTGAATCTCAGATGAGTGGTTCTGATATGCTTCCCACATCCATTTTCATAGTCCCCAGGAAGAGTGACCCTCAGTTACCCACAGCTAGAAGAAGTTCAATCTTGCTACCTTGGATTTCTTCTCCCTCAATCTGTTTTGTTCTTGTTGGTTAATTTTCAGATTTAACTACATACTTATTGTGGAAACTAGAAAATAAGATATGCAAAGACTTTGTTTTATTTACAATGGATGTTTGTGTCAAGATTTAGAAAATGTATCTACACACATATACACACACACTCACACATAGAAAACTTGACAAAAACAAACCAATGATAGATCACAAGGTTCTCATAGCTATGGAGATTTTAAAAAGTTACACAGATGATATGAACAGAACATATTTAGAAAGAGTGGAGTGTGTAGATCATATGCTTTGCTGCCAATATTGTCATTCAGAGAGTTTGTATAGACAATGATATCTGGATAAAACTTCAGACTTAGCAAACCTTTGAGTCCACGTAAAGCACTTGATAATCACTTTCCTATATAAAGTAGGTTCAAGAGGATGCTTGGGTATAGTGAACGCAAATATAAAGCACTTAGATTAGAAGAGTCTGAAATAGCAGTCAGAAATGAAGTATGAAAAAGGACCATGGGAGCAGGAGAAGATCCAGTCCAGGAACACTGGCAGACAAGGACTGAGCCAGTGACCTAGGCCAGAGCAAACCTGATACAGCAAACTCCACCAGAACAGGTACAGGGGAGCAACCGCTGAGTGAATGAGCCAGAGCTAGAGACCACTGAGGGTGCGAACATGAATATAGGACATTCAAGGGAGCAGACCTAAGCAAGGACCCCTGTGGGTCTGGGCATGAGTCTATAACCTCCCAGGAATTAGGTCTGAGCCAGGACCTCAGCATGTCTGGGTGTGAATCTGGGATTTCCAAGTGAGTAGGCAGGAACTAAAGATCTCTGTTGGTCCAGGTGTGAGTCTGGGACCTCAGTGGAGTAGACCTGAACCAGGACCTTTGTGGGTTCTGGTGTTTGTCTGGAAAGTCAAAGGAAATAGGCAGGAACCAGAAAACTCTGTAGGTCCAAGCATGAATCAGAGTATAAGCTTGAGCCAGGTCCTCTGCGGGTCTGGGCGCACCTGAGCCTAGGAACTCTGAGGTAGTAGACCAGAGCGAGAGTCATTTGCAGGACCAACTCGAAGCCAGGGACTGCTGCAGGATCAGATCCAGACCAGGATTTACAGAACCAGGTCAAAGCTGGTAACCTAGGTCAAAGTAGGCCTGAGGCAAGGAACTCCACCTTGGGCTGGAGCAAGCATGAGGCACCAAACTCCATAGGAGTGAGACTGAGCCAGCTACCTAGGCCAGAGTGGTACTGAGAAAGCAAGCTCCATGGGAGCCGCAGCAGATTCAGTTCAGGGACATTTTACAAAACATGTCTGAACCAATGACCTAGGCTAGAGCAGGCCTGAGACAACAAAATCCAAGAGAGTGGAGCAAAGCCCCAGAGCACTGAGAGTTCTCCAGGAACACGCAATGAACAACAGGGTAACTAGAATGGTGGCACATACCTTACCATGAGGAACAACTATCTGAGCCTTGGATTCACTGGCACCTAGAAGATTAATCAACAGAAACAGACAGCCCCAACCACACCTATTAGAAGAAAAGATGAGTAGAAAAGGTAAGAACAATGCAATACCACAAAGAGAACGTGACACCAGTAAAACCTAAAGATCCTACAACACCAAGGCTTGAACAACCAATTATAGATGCAGCAGAAGAAAATGACCTAAAAAATAACCTCAAGAGAATGTTTGAAACTCTTAAAAGAGCAAATGAGAAATTCCCTCAAAGAAATGGAGGAAATGAAAAACAAAAAATAAATGGAAGACAACAGAAAAGCCCTTAAAGAAATCCAAGAAAAAGCAATCAAACATATGAAAGAAACTATTCAACACTTTAAAACTGAAATAGAGACAATAAAGAAAACATGAGCTAAGGGAATTATAGAAACAGAAATCATGAGAAAATGATCAGGAACCATGAACACAAGCACGAACAGCAGAATACAAGCAATGGAAGAAAGAATCTCAAGTGCTGAAGATACAATAGAGGAAACAGACTCGTCAGTTAAAGAAAACATTACATTTAACAAAAGCTTAACCCAAAATGTCCAGGAAATATGGGACACCATGAAAAGACCAAATCTAAGAATAATAGGTATAGAAGGAGAAGTTCAACTCAAAAGCACAGAAACTATATTTAATGAAATCATATAAGAAAACTTCCCAACCCCCCAAAAAAAGATATGCGTATGAAGATACAAGAAACTTATAGAACACCCAAGAGACTAGACTCCAAAAAATGTTCCCTCGCCACTTATAATCAAAATACTAAATATGCAGAGTAAAGAAAGAATATTAAGAGCTGCAAAGAAAAAAAGCCAAGTAACATATAAAGGCAGAACTGTCAGAAATACACCTATTCATTGGAGGCAATGAAAGTCAGAAGGTTATGGTCAAGCATTATGCAGACATTAAGAGACCATGGATGCCAGCCTAGACTACTATAACCAACAAAACTTTCAATCACCATAGAAGGACAAGACAAGATATTCCATGACAAAAACCAGATTTAACCAATACCTAGCAACAAACCCTGCCATACACAAAATACTAGAAGGAAAACTTCAACCTGAGGAAGTTGGCTACACTAACAAAAACAGAGACAATTATGGTCTCATAGCAGCAAATACCAAAGAAAGGAAAAATGCACAAATTAACATCATTAACAATGAAAATAAAATTCACAGGTGATGGAAATCACTGGTCATTTATATCCCTTAATAAAAATGGACTCTACTCACCTTTAAAAAGTCACAAATTAACAGATTGGATAAAAAAACAGAATCCATCCTTCTTCTGCATTCAAGAAACACACCTCAACCTCAAAGACAGACATTGTCTCAGCGTAAAGGGTTGAGAAAAAAATATTTCAAACAAGTGTTTCTTAAAAAACATGTTGGTGTAGCTATCCTACAAAATAGACTTCAAAACAAAATTCAATCAAAAAGAGACAAAGAAGGACATTTCATATTAGTCACAGGAAAAAATCCATCAAGAGAAATACTGAACATATATGCCCCAAATACAAGGGCACTCTCATATGTAAAAGAAACACTTCCAAAGCTTAAATTATACAGTAAACCCCCACACTAATAGTGGGAGACTACAACACTCCACTCTGGCCACTGTACAGGGTCAGTCAGACAAAAAAATAACAGAGAAATAAGGAAACTACAGATGTTATGACTCAAATGGACTTAACATATTCTATAGACTCTCCATCAAACAGAAAAGATTATAACTTTTTCTTAGCACCTCATGGAACCTTCTCAAAATTGACCACATACTTGGTAACAAAACAAATCTCAACAAATACAAAAACATTGGAATAACCCCAGGTATATTATCAGAGCACCATGGTTTAAAACTAGAAGTCAACAATAATACTAATTCCAGAAAGCACACAAACACATGGAAATTAAACAATGATCACCTGAATCATCAAAGGGAGAAGGAATAAATAAAGGGGAAAATTAAAGACCTCCTAAAATTCAATGAAAATGACCACATAACATACCCAAATTTATGGGACACAATGAAAGCAAAGTTAAAAGGAAAGTTCATAGCACTAAATGTCTACATAAAGAAGCTAGAAAAATCCTACACTAGTGAGTTAACAGAACATTTGAAATCTTTAGAACAAAAAGAAGCAAACTCATCCAAGAGAACTAGATGGCAGGAAATAATCAAATTGAGAGCTGAAATCAACAAAATAGAAACAAAGAATACAATACAAAGAATCAAGAGACAAAGAGTTGGTTCTAGAAAATCAACAAAACAGACAAATCTTTATCAAAACTAACCAAAAGGCAGAGAGAAAATATCCAAATTAACAAATCAAATGAAAGGGGGACATAACAAGGACACATGAAGGAAATACAGAGAACCATTAGGTCTTATTTCAAAAACCTGTACCCCACAAAATTGAAAACTAAAAGGAAATGGACAACTTTCTGGATAAATATCACTTGCCAAAATTAAATCAAGACCAATTAAGACCAGATAAGCAAATTAAACAGACCTATAAGTGCTGAAGAAATAGAAACAGTCATCAAGTCTCCCAACCAAAAAAAAAAAAAAAAAAAAAAAAGTCCAGGACCAGATGGTTTTATCTCAGAATTCTACAAGACTTTCAAGGAAGAACTAACACCAATATTCCTCAAATAATTCCAGAAGAAGAAGGAACATTTCCAAACTATTTTTATGAAGCTTCAATTACCCTGATACCCAAACCACAGAAAAACATTACTCAGAAACAGAATTACAGACAAATCTCACTCATGAACATTAATGCAAAAATACTAAATAAAATACTGGCCATTTAAATCAGAACACATCAGAATCCTCATTGACCATGATCAAGTTGGCTTCAATCCCAGAGTGCAGGATGGTTCAACATATAAAAAATCTGTCAATGTAATCCACATTATAACAAACTGAAAAAAAAACACATGATCATCTTAATAATGCCAAAATATCTTTCAACAAATACAACATTTTCATGATGAAGGTCTGGAGAGAACAGGAATACAATAAACATATCTAAACACTCACTATTTGCTGATGATATGATAGTTTACATAAGCAACCCCAAAAATTATACCAAGGAACTTCTACAACTCATAAACACTTTAAGTAATGTAGCAAGATATAAGATTAACTCAAAAAAGTCAGTAGCTCTCATGTACACAGATGATAAAAGGGCTGGGAAAGAAATCAGAGAAACATCACCCTTCAAAATAGCCACAAATAGCATAAAATATCTTATAGTAATGCTAACCAAACAATGGAAGACTTGTATGACAAGAACTTTAAATCTTTGAAGAAAGAACTGAAGAGGACAACAGAAAGTGGAAAAATCTCCCAATTCTTTGGTAGGCAGAATTAATGTAGTAAAAATGGCAGTCTTACCAAAAGCAATCTACAGATTCAATGCAATGCCCACCAAAATCCCAGCAAAATTCTTCACAGACCTCAAAAGAATAATACTCAACTTAATATGGAAAAGCAAAAAAAAACCAAGGAGAGCCAAAACAACCCTGTACAATAAAAAAAAAAAAAAACTTGTGGAGGCATGACAATTCCTGACTTGAAACCCTACTACAGAGCTAATGTAATGAAAACAGCCTGGGATTGGCAGAACAGACAGGAGAACCAATGGAACCAAATAGAAAACCTGGATATTAATTCACACACCTTCAAATACCTAATTTTTGACAAAAAGCAAAACATATCAAATGAAAGATAGAAAACATATTTAAAAGATGGTACTGGCATAACTGAATATTAACATGTAGAAGAATAAAAATAGACCCATATCTATCACCATGCACAAAACTCAAGACCAAATGGATCAAATACCTCAATATAAAGTCAGCCACACAGAACCTTATAGAAGAAAAAGTTGGAAGTACCTTGTACGCATTGAAGCAGGAGACCACTTCCTAAATATAATCCCAGCAGCACAGACACTGAGAGAAACGATTAATAAATGGGACCTCCTGAAACTGAAAAGCTTCTGTAAAGCAAAGGACACAGTAAACAAGTCAAAATTATAGCCAACAAAATGGGAAAAGATCTTCATAACCCCACATTAGTCAGAGGTCTGATCTCTGACTAATATACAAAGAACTCAAGAAATTGGTCATCAGAAGAACAAATAATCCAGTAAAAAATGGAGTATAGACCTAAACAGAGAACTCTCAACAGAGGAATCTAAAATGTCTGAAAGACACTTAAGGAAATGCTCAACATCCTTAGCCGTCAGAGAAATGTACATCAAAATACTCTGGGATTCCATCTTATACCTGTAAGAATGGCTAAGATCAAAAACACTGATGACAACTTATGCTGGAGAGGTTGTGGGGAAAGGGGAACATTCTGCATTGCTGGTGAGAATGCAAGCTGGTACAGCCCATTTGGATGTCAGTGTGGCAATTTCTCAGAAAATTAGGAACCAACCTTCCTCAAGACCCAGTAATACCACTTTTGAGTATATACCCAAAGGATGCCCAATCGTGCCACAAGGACATGTGCACAGTTATGTTCATAGTAGCATTGTTTGTCTTAGCCAGAATCTGGAAACAACCTAAATGCTCCTTGACCAAAGAATGGATAAGGAAAATGTGGTACATTTACACAATGGAGTATTACACAACAGAAAAAATTAAGACATCTTGAATTTTGCAGGAAAATTGATGGAGCTAATAAACATCATTTTGAGTGGTGTAACCTAGACCCAGAAAGACAGTTATCACATGACCTCACTCATAAGTAGTTTTTAAACATAAAGAAAAGAAAATCAGCCCACAAATCACAATCCCAGAGAACTTAGACAACAATGAGAACCCTAAGAGAGACATACATAGATCTAATCTACACGGGAAGTGCAAAAGACAGAATCTCCTGAGTAAATTGGGAGCCTGATGACCTTGAGGGTGGGTTGAAGGGGAGGAGAGAGGCAGGGAGGGGAGCAGAGGAAAATGTAAATATCAATAAAAAAAGAAAAGGAAAAAAAGGAGCTAGTTCTAGGAAAGGCTCCAAATCTCTAGAAAAAAAAAAAAAAACCTGTCTGGGAAAAAAAAAAAGTAGAAGGTATAGAATAAACTAATTGCATCCAACAAAACCAACAATATAGAAAGATCTGAGCCAGGCAGTGGTGGTGCACACCTTTAATCCCAGCACTTGGGAGACAGAGGCAGATGGATCTCTGTGATTTCAAGGCCAGTTTTGTCTACAAGAGCTAGTTCCAAGACAGGTTCCAAAGCTACAGAGAAACCTTGTCTCAAAACATACATACACACACACACACACACACACACACACACACACACACTATAAATCAGGATACAGACTTATAATTTATGACTCATGTAATTTTGGATCATATATTAATAATGCATTCAAAACTCCATTCATACAAAAATTCATTTATAGAAGTAAAAAAAAAACAAAAAATAAAGAAAAGGTACCAACAATAAGAGACATACTGAAGACAGCAACTAAGATAGAGATGAAAAACACTGTAAAAATTCTATAGAAAAATGACTTATCAACTCGACCTAATGTGTAATAGAGTGGATTTGAACATAGGAATTTGAGAAATGGAAAGAGGAAATAGGGAATGAATTCGAAGATACATGTTCACCCTAGACTAGGTAACATGGTATAGTCAATATAGAGCATATAAGGAGAGATTTATTTTCAGTGTTGAATCACTTATAGTTGAATGCATAATAAATGAAGTTTCATGCACCTTTAAAATGGAATTATCATGCAAATATTATTTGAACAATTAAATGATTTGAATTTGCTAGTGCAACATAGATTAGGTAATAATGTGTGTATTACCCATAGAGATGGGCACATATTAGCTTTGAACATTTAGGACATTTCTAAAGTATCAATAATAATGTGAGTTTTAGAAAAATGTACAGTATAGCAGAGCCTAATGATCTGATTAATGTGTAGCCCATGGATGCCTTTGCACTGTATAGCCATGACTCCTTTGCACTCAGCCAACGTGGCTCTAGATAAAACAAGGGACCTCTCTGAACCTTGATTAAATATTCTACAGAATGAGATCAATATATAATAAGGAATTTGTATCATACATGTTCTGATGGAAATGATTTCATTAACTTCTCTTATGGAAGTTATTTCATGATAAAATTTCAAATAACTAGTATTTATAAGATCACTTATGTTATTATTGTTTTTATTTGTCAGGAAAAAACTAATGCATTTTACAAAATAACAGTCCCCAGAAACTAAGTAGGAAAATACTGAAAGTTTATAAGATAGAAAGTAAAGAATAAGAGGAAATAGAGAGAAAGATAATTTGGGGAAGAAAAAAAAGCTATGGATGGTAGATAGTATTATTTCACTTTTGAATTTTAAACTTTACCATGGTTACAATGTTAAAATTTGCACATTCTTTTCCATTTTAATCTTAATATATGAATAATGGCATTCAATAATATCTTGGGATAGATGACTTACAAGACACCTAGATATTCATCTGAAAATGCTATAACCTTAGATATTTGGAAAACAAAACTATATAAGTAATAAATGAAAGGTCAAATTTGAATGTGTGTATCCTCTCTCTCTCCCTCTCTCTCTGTTTGTGTGTGTGTTTAAAAATAAGGTGTGTGTCTGACGGTGGAGGAGGACTGAGAAACCAAGGACAACGGCGATGAGCATGAACTCTACAGCATGGACGGGCTCACTGTGAGCCTGTCAGTTTGGTTGCTCACCTTCCTGGACTTAGGGGGAGCTGGGAGGACCTTGGACTTAACATAGTGAAGGGAACCCTGATGGCTCTTTGGCTTGAAGAGAGGCAGAGTGGGGGTATGGGTGGAAGGGAGGGGAGGGAAGGGGAAGGAGGAGAGGAGGAGATGGAAATTTTTAATAAAAAAAGAAAAAAAAAAACAATAAAAAAATAAAAATAAAAATAAGGTGTGTGTGTGTGTATGTGTGTGTGCTTATGTGTATGAAAGAGAGTAGTGTGTCTTATTGTGCTAATTCTTATAAAAGATTTTTTTACACCATTGAGATTGGTTCTAAGAAAATAGATTAAGGAAAATGGTGGAAGTCAAATATTTCAAAAAAATATAAACCACAACTGAAGTGTTGTATGATGCATAATAGAAAAATTTACAGAGCACAGTTTTTGCTCTCAGTTTACTAAATGTTTGTATAATTTAAAATAAAATTGTGGTCACTGAGATTTTCATCTTCATGTCTCATGAAATCTTGAATTTTTCCAAATTTAAACTCACCAGAAATCTAGCAGGCATCAATTTCTTCACGTATATTTAATACAATGAGAAATGTGAAATAAGTACCTGAAATAATTTACAAATATATGAAGCAGACAGACTGTTGTATCTATTGTGTTTTTAGATAAGTACTCTTCAGCAATGTTTTCCTCTGTAGGTATGAAAAGCTTTAGATCTTTACTTTTTTCAGCTATATTCAAGATTTTAGACATCATGAAATAACTTTATCTGTCCTGAGATTTAAATGTTTATTCTTCCTAAAAGTATTATTTTAAAATATATAAGTTTAAGCTAGAAACAGAAAACACAAGATTAGACAGATCTATTCATGGAAATATCCCTATGTCTCTCCTTTTTTACCCCCTCCCCCACAAAAGGAATCTACATAGCTACAGTCATTTTTCACCCTATCAACAATGAGCACTTTATGCGAGGGAGAATAGACTCAGTTGAAACCTGTATAGCAACCCAACTGGGAGCTCCATAGTCCAGAACAGACCTCATATATATTCCAGGGCAATACTCTGCTGTTCATTGTAGCTTCAGTTCACAACAGGGTCAGTTATGAAGGTGGCATCTGAGAGTAATATGAATAGCCACTTATGTGCCTGATAACCACACTGGAGGCTAATGTCTGAGGTTTGAAAGTCAGTTAATAATAGGAGGGAGGCATTGGGCTGATTTTGAGAAGTCCTTGCACTGAACCTTTATTCTCTTGAAAGTTAATGCAGCTCGATCAGCTCAATATAACAGGTTTATTGATTATTTTTGATCATTTATATTCTAAATAATTGAAAAAAAGATGAAGAGGTCTACAAAGAAGCATGAGGCTGAGCTCTGGGAATCCAATGGAAGTGAGGGAGGAGGTAGTTTATGAAGAAGAGAGGTCAAGATCATGAGGGAGAAATCTACAGACACAGCTGAACCAAGCTTGTGGAAACTCAGGAACTCTAGTCTGAAAACTATGGAGCCTCCCTGGGACAAAACTAGGTCTTCTATATGTGGGAGACAGGGGAGAAGCTTGGACTACCTATGAGACTGTACCCCTGCTTTATGAAGTAGCATATTGGAACTCATTCCCTATGGTGGGTTGCCATGCTCAGCCTTAATGCAGGGGTGTGTGTGTGGGGGGGGGGGAGAAGCCTTGGTCCTACCTCAACTTAATATGCCAGACTTTGTTGATTTCCCATGGCAGCCCTTACCTGTTAGGATGAGTGGATGGGGGATGGGCTGGGGGAAGGCAGGAGAGGGGGGAGGGTAAAGGAGGGGTGGGTAAGGGAAACTGCAGATGGAATATAAAATGAAATTAAGAAAATAAATTTAAAAAAATATGAATATTAGGAATTAAGTACTTACACTACTAAGAATAGAAAGATTGTTTAATAAAAATAAAAGCAGATGCTTTAGTTTACACTTATGTGGTGACAACTAATGATACATGTTTTCCACTTTGTACTCCCTTTGGAGTTTTCAAATTGTTCCTGTCTCTTTTAAAATGATTGCATGCAAATTTTAATTTTGGCATTGCAGTTATTTCCTCATATCTTAATAGATTTGTAATTAATAAGTGTACTCTCATGAGACCTTGACTTTTTGTCCTGTAGTCATAGCAAGTGTTGATCCACAACAATGCTAAAAGTCTTGGTCACAGAGGAAATTTGGAGACCCAAATATATGTAGTAGCTTCTTTGAGACCAAACATGTCCTTCCATTTTACTTATTCTTTGTCAGTGTTCTGCTGCTGTTAGTTAGACCAGTAAGCATGGTGTAAAATATCAAAATAAAATGCTCAAAGTGCTAAAATTATTAATTTAGAGGAGATACATCCTTTTATTCAAGACTGTAGGCTCGGGAAAAAATAATCTTTCCTAATAATACAGGGAGGGTGAGGGGATAATTGAATACCCATGAGTCTATTGTCATTAGAACCATAAAAAATCAAAGTAAAATATTTAGAATGTAAATGTGCATAGGCAAGATAATAAATTCGCAGGAAAAAATGTTGACTGTTTGAGTGGCACCTGAATGCAGAGAAACAGAAATGAAGAAAACAACTCTCCTCTTATGAAGCTTTCACTAAGGAGAGACATCGTTTTCTGCTTTATAGACCCTGCAGCATTTTCAAAGTATTCAAGACTATTTTTAAATGTTTGCAAACAAATTTTAATTTTGACATTAAAATTATCTCCTTATTTTATAAGCTTCAAGAAGCAAACAAAGGTGAAAAGTTTCTGTACCCCGAGAAGCCTCTCCACCTATACAACAATCCAAATCAGATCAAGTTAAACTGATTTAGAAAAAGCCCAGGTTTAATGGATACAATGCTCTGGATGATTTTCCAGCCTCCAGAGAGGAGAAGGGAAAAGAAGAGTGGAAAAACCACAGGTCTGTTTTCTGGGGCGGGGTGGGGAGGAGTTTAAACATGCTGTGGAAGAGGTCTTGAGCTTCTCAGGCCGGGAGGGACCGTCATTTAGCGGGCTACTGATATGCAGCAAGGTTTGGGGCGAGATGGGGGAGAGCGCTTGGGGTGGATCTTCCACCAAAGTGCTCCAGACCTCTTTGGGTATATGGATGCCAGGGGCTGGAGGTGGTAGCTTCCCACCCAGAACCATCCCGACTGCATTGTATAATATATATGCCTTCCATACTGGCTGCTTCCTGAAGTAATGGGACAATGTGGGAAGGAAGAGTCAGTAGTTGTTGGGCTCACACTCAGCAGAAGGTTTGGGCGAAGAATCATTCAGTTAGCTGCCATCCTGGACTTGAGATCTTAAGGCATTTGTGTCTTGAGGAAGCAGAAAAAGAGAAGGTGCTAGGAAAATATAAACATAGATTATTAACAACCTGTCCTAGTTGTACTGGCCAAAGAGGAATACACCAGGAAGAAGAACAGATAGGCCTTTCATTGTGACATATTGGAAAACAAGAAAGTGGAGAATCCCAGCTGCAGGACAGACCAAGTATTCTCTTGGGCCTGGAGAGCTGGTTACCAATTGGTGAAGTCCCAGGAACTGGTGCCAGTGCTGGCGTTATTGTGGAGAGCATTCTGCAGGTTGCCTTGGCACAAGTCTGGCAGGAGGGTGGACCTGTGCAGGAGCCTGCCGGTCTCTGTCAAACAGCTGGAACAGATTACATCTTGGTGTCATAGCAAAAGGCTATGTCTTTAGGTTAACAAGGGCATGGCACTTCAGAAGACAATTGGAGAACATTTAAAACTCTGGACTCTGAAGTTACATCTGAAACCTGTTCATCCTGGACCATGAAGCCTGTGAAAGGGGCACACCTGTCTGTACTTTTAGCAGAAAACTTAACTAATGGACTAATGAGCTACTAGTACCCTAGCCACTGAATGCCATCAGACAGATCTGAGAGGGATAAATGAACAGAAGCAAGACAGCTTTTCCAATTACATAGGCATTCACAAGTATTTAGTGAACACCAGTCTCAGGAGCAGTACTTGCCTTTAGCTGATAATCCCAGAAGGCCTGACAGATTTTCCTGTGGAGGTAGGGATCTGTCTACTTGTATTAAAAGGATGGGATGATCAATTCCCCCAGTGCCGTGTTTTCCAGTCCAGGGCAGGGTCCAGGGAATTGATGAAGGAAAGGCCAGCTTTTTGCTGTGTGGCTGGCTTTGTGGACATCAAAGCAAGCCTCCAGGTGGTAATTCTTTTGTGGTAATCCATCTTCTTGGAGGAGCTACGGATGATGCAGGAGCTGGCATGTCTCTTTATTATAAGAGGCTTTTTAAATTTTTGTTGATTTCTTATTGATTTTTATTGAGCTCTACATTTTTCTCTGCTCCCATCCTTGTCCCCCCCTCCCCTTCAACCCTCTCCCAAGGTCCCCAAGTTTCCAATTTACTCAGGAGATCTTGTCTTTTACTACTTCCCATGTAGATTAGATCTATTTATGTCTCTCTTAGGGTCATCATTGTTGTCTAGGTTCTCTGGGATTGTGAGGTGTAAGCTGGTTTTCTTTGCTTTATGTTGAAAAACCACTTATGAGTGAGTACATATGATAATTGTCTTTCTGTGTCTGGGTTAACTCACTCAAAATCATGTTTTCTAGCTCCATCCATTTTTCTGCAAAATTCAAGATGTCGTTATATTTTTCTGCTGTGTAGTACTCCATTGTGTAAATGTACCATATTTTTTATCCATTATAAGCTTTTATTAAATGCCATAATCTCACATCTGTAAAGGCATTTGAGGATCAGAATATTATTACGCGTCACATATATCTAAATTAACTATGTAAGTTATATTTCGGCATACACTTTACCAAGTCAGTTATTGCTTACCAATGTTCTTAAAGGAAAGAAGAATAGAAGGAATAATTTAGTCTCCAGTTTTCAGTTGTGGACATGCTACCGAATCTGTAGAAGACAGAACCAAGTATTAACATCGTAAACTATTCATTGTTTCAAATCAATATCAAACATTTTTACTCTTAGCTTACAAAATCTGGCTGCCAGCAAGATTCATCCATGCTCATGAATGCAGACGTGCAGCATTAGTATCTCAGTAAACAGCATTGTTTTAAACCTTATTTTTGAAGTACCTTCTTTTTAGGACAGGGAAGGAATTATATGACCTCTGTCTCTGACCTCAGCCAAAATGGAGCTTTCACACATATGGTAAGGTATTGCAGACCATGCAATATTTCCATAAACAGTTCTAATTGAAATTACATGTTTTATAGATTTTTTTTTTGTTGTTGTTTTTCGAGGAACAGGGTTTCTCTGCAGCTTTTTTAGAGCCTGTCCGGAACTAGCTCTTGTAGACCAGGCTGGCCTCGAACTCACAGAGATCCGCCTGCCTCTGCCTCCCGAGTGCTGGGATTAAAGGCGTGCGCACCACCACCCGGGTAGATTTTTAAATCAAGCACATGCACAGTACCAGGCATAAGCAAGCAAACTGTGACAACGTTATTCACACATATATTTTAACAGACATATAAAAACTTTTCCCAGGAAACAGTGTCAAGCTGACCAATTTAAAATCCTAGAGTAGGCTGCAAGAGCCAGTGTGAACACACAGGTGTCCCATTGAGGGCCAGGTTAGCAGATGCTGTAGGGGAGAACAGAAACACAAGGACAGAAACACCTGTGCAGCTCAGAATGGGAAGGGAGGGGGGAATGGATCTGTTGCCTGGTGAATCTGAGCATGAATAGATCATATGCCAGAAATGAGAGACAGTAGTGCGTGATACAGACAAATGGCAAATTGCAAGAGAAGAATGGGGGCAGGAGTGCAAAATGTAGAGAGTGACCAGGGGGTGGGTTGCAGCATAGAAGGATAGGGAGAGGGCTATAGCAAGGGGAGGAGAGGAAGGTGAAAAATAAGGAGCAAGCTGGTCCTCAACCTTTGGGGAAGAGGGGAACGGGCATGGATAGGGAGAGAAATGAGGGGAATGTTGACCACTGAGTGGAGCATGTGGCCCTGTAGGAGGGGGGGGGGTTTGAGTAAGCAGTGGTAGGGGGTACTGGAAACGCAGCCAGGCATCTCTGGCAGCATGGTCAGGGGAGAACTTTTAGGGTCCCAAATTCCCCAGATAGGTGGGAATTTGTAGATGCCCTGACCCCTAGTCATCAAGACCAGTGGTATGAGACACTGGTTACTGAGGGAAGGTCAGGACCACAGTACCCAGAACAATTGTCACATGGAGTTCTGTCCCTTGTTCCCATGCCAGAAAAAATTTTTCAAGGTCACAGAGGATAGATAATTCAAAGTTACCTTCTGGTGGCTATGCTGAAAAGTTTCTGCACCCCTATAAGTCTCTTTACCTACACAGCAATCCAAATCAGACCAAATCAAACTGAATTAGAAAAAGTCATTTTATTTTATTTATTTATTTAATTTATTTATTTATTTATTTTGGTTTTTCAAACACAGGGTTTCTCTGCAGCTTTAGAGCCTGTCCTGGAGCTAGCTCTATGTAGACGAGGCTGGTCTCGAACTCACAGAGATCCGCCTGCCTCTGCCTCCCAAGTGCTGGAATTAAAAGCGTGCGCCACCACCGCCCAGCTAGTCATTTTCTTTAAAATTCAATTCTCAAATTGTATTAGAATGACAATAACAATAATGTCTTGCTGTGTTTCTTTTTTTTAAATTACCCATATTTATGTCTGTATTTTTAAAACTCCAAGTGAGACAAGTTTCAGGAATTTGTGTTTTTTTAGTGATGGGATTGTACTTTTTATTCAAGGTGAGCTCTTTAGAAGAGAAGGCTCAAAGTATGGACCTATCATAAATATCCCCCAGAACACTAAAGAGTTGAGGTCTTTGAAATACTTTGATGCAATTAAGAACTGAATTAAGTTGAAAACTGAATCATCATGTCCTATGTGCATCATTAGGTTTGGACATTAAAGTACCGGTATAGCTTCTAAGCTGACAATGATACCATATCTATCATCACATATTGCTTTCAGGAAGTTGATAGCACAATAGGATATAAGAACTTCATAACCAGAGTATTTTTCCAATCCTGTATTCTACTCCTAGAAATTTCTTCTTCCTATTGAAACTGATTAGTATCTATTCTCTGTGAAAACTATATCATAATTATAAAACCTTTGTAAATGTTCTAACTTATTTTAGTGAAACTCCCCAAAAGAAGGACATTATACATTTATAGTTAACTAATCTAAATGGGAATGAATTTGGGATTCATCAATTACAGCTATATTTGATGTCTGATCAACATAATTCTCTATAAATTGTGTTTTTAACCTTGTATTTTGTCCAACTGTAGGCAGTGCCATTAACTCAAGACCCAACAAATATTCCAAGTAATTTATTTAAGAACAAGACTATATTTCATGCTAGTCAATCCAGCAATTATGTGATCCATACTTTGTGGTTTTTGCTAACTAATGAAAATTAATACCAGCATATCATTAATTAAGAATTAGAGCTCATATTTAGGACCAGAAGAGGTTGGCAGAAAGAAGTCATGTTGTATAACTTCTCAGGGGCTGTGTTTTGAATCACCTAATTGGTAGACAGCAAGATGTCTTTGAGTGGGGGTTGCATACTGAAGCAAGATTGGGTGGAAAACCTTCTAGTCCTCTCAGGCGGTCAGAGGATTATGGGTCAAGTGAATTCTGATGACAACCACAAAAGAGGACCTGAGCATCAATTTTGCAGCTGGACCTTGTCTGAATTTATGACCCACAAAACTCCATGAGATTAACAAATGAATTATTTTATGAATACTTTCAGTGGTAATTTGTAAGACAAGCATTATTTAAACAATGTAATACTTTCTATACTTCAGCTTATCTAATTTGAGCATGAGGTCTTTTGGACTGTTATTTTTAACAACAATTTATGGGATATCACCAAAAACCTCTGTTGACACATAATAACCCTGCTTCTACTTTGTCTACGTGCTCAGTTATATTCAGAATCCTTTGTCTCTTTCCTCTCTAGGCTTACCATGTGTCTTCTAGACTTCATGCTCTTGTAACATGCTTAATATTTTAGGGATTCTCTTCTTCTGTCTGAGTTCTGATTTCAAATATCTTCTTTTGTCTTTCATCATTATTTTATATGGTCATATTGTTACAACTTCATGAATCTAATTATGATGTTCCTGCTTATGAATTTTATGCCTGCACACTTTCTCATAGTTCCAAAATCATACAGTCAAATATACAGTTTAATATATTTGATTTCATAATCTATTTTGGTAAATATAAAAGAACTTATTAATGACTTCTTGCTCCAAGGGAACTTTGCCCATTTTTTAGTATTACTGGGCTGATAGCCCAACTAACCTTATAGTTTTTATGGTTAAATTCAACCCTCAAAATCAGCCTTAAATAATTATTTTATCACAACCCACATTTAGTCTATCAGAAAATTCTATTTGGCTCTTTTCTAAATATTTTCAATACATTTAATGACTGGTTTTAATGCTGACTTCATAGAACCAAGGAGCCAGTGTCTCACACTGACACTAATACAACAGGTAAACAATTATAGATTCTTTCTTTATTCATATATTATACCCATTTATTTTTATTTTTGTATATATTTTTAGACTCTTTATTTCATATTAGTTTGCAACTCCTACACAGCCCAGACTAACCTCAAACTCACTATAATCTTTTGACTAAAGCTTCTGCGTGCTGGGATTATAAATGCATGCTATTTTATGTGATACAACTTTTACTTTTATATTCATGGAGAAATCATATGTGTGTGTATGGTACATACTTACCATGTATATATAAAACATATGTATATATGCACTTTACAGCCTAAATATATGTGTTTGCAGTATATATTCATTATAGAATGACTAAATCTATTTACTTATAGTACAAATTTCCTTATAATAATCACATTTTGTGGTAAGAACTGTGAACATACATTTATTCTTCCCTGGCTTCCATTCTCTTTTGAGTTTTAGCCCATTCTCATACGACAGTCAAAAGAATGCTTTCTCCAACCATATCATTGCATCAACCTTAAGTCATTCTTATTTTTTTTCCCCTACAGCTTATGGGAAATCTCACAATTCACAATTCATTATGTTCAATTGCACAAAGCCCATTTGCAGTTGGTCTCAAGTATCAAGATTTAATCTCCCTTATATTTTATTGTGATCCCATTGGCTTTATTAAGGCTTTCTCCACATGTGGCAAAGTCATTTTCAGTTAAGATGTCATGTTTTTTAATTTTTTTTTATTTTAACAGGATAGTTTATTTTGTATCTCTAGATTTTGCTCTATATTTATGTTGCCCAATTTTTTGCATAGCTTGGCTACAACTAAGACTATCCAGAAGGAATGAAGCCTTTTGATTTTGTCAGTCACAATTTGTTTCCTGTCAGATTTGTCTACTACTTTTTACTAGACTTACAGTCTCTCAATGAGGTTTTCTATCCACTTGTTCTTTTTTTTTAAATTTTATTTTTTTTCCCAGTTCATTAATTTTTAATTAAAAATGCCATATCCTCCCCCTCCTCCCTCCCCCTTCCCTCCCATTCCCTCCACCCACACCCCCACTCCCTCCCTCTTGAGGCCCAAACAGCCATCAGGGTTCTCTACACTATGTTGAGTCCAAGGTCCTCCCAAACTCCCCACAGGTACATCCACTTGTTCTTGATCATAGCCCTTATTTTTATTTTATTAGATTTTTAAAAATAATACCAATCCAAGTTTTCATTCCCTCGTCTCTTCACATTTCCCTACACACATCCTCCCTACCCCCCCCCCATCCCATCCTAAGAGAGGATAAGGCACATTGCCTTGTGGAAGGTCCAAGGTCTTCCCTACTATATCTAGGCTGAGCAAGGTTATACATCCAAAGAGAATAGGATCCCAAAAAACCAGTACATGCAGTAGGGATAAATCTGGTGCCACTTGCCAGTGGTGTTCCCTCAGTCTGCCCCAGGCATGTAAACTGTCAACCATATCAGAGGAAGTAGATTGTTCCTTCCCAATACAGCCAGAGGTGGTGAGCTCCCATTAGCTCAGCCAAACTATTTCAGTCGGGTGAACCCCATCATGGTCTTGACCTCCTGGTCAATTCTCATTACTTCCCACTCTTCAACTTGACTTTGGGAGCTCAGTCCAGTCCTCTGATGTGGGTCTCTCCTCTGCCTCCATGAATTGCTGGGTGAAGGCTCTATGGTGATAATTAAGATAATCATCAGTCTGAATATATGGCAAGTCAAGATCAGGCCCCCCCTTCTTTTCTATTGCCCGGGGTCCAATGTGTGGTCATCCTTTTTGGATTCCTAGGAATTTCTCTAGAGCCAGGTTTCTGCTAACTCTGTAATAGCTCTCTCAATCGGATATTTCTCTCCTTTCTCTCATCTCTGTCCTTCCTCTACCTTGATCATCACATTCCCTCAAGTTCTCCTCTCCCCCCTCCTCTTCTCCTCCTACCCTCCCTTCTCAACTCCACCTTCATGCTCCCAACCCTGCCAGTCAATCCTGCCCATTTCCAATTTCCAGGTGGGTCTATATATATATTTTTCTTTGGGTTTACCTTATACTGAGATTCTCTAGGATTATGAACTATAAGCTCAATGTCCATTGTTTATAGCTAGTATCCACTTATAAGTGAGTACACACCATATTCATCTTTTTAGGTCTGAGTTATCTCACTCAGGATAGTGTTTTCTAATTCCATCCATTTGCATGCAAAATTCAAGATGTCATTGTTTTTTACCACTGAGTAGTACTCCAATGCATAAATGAGCCACAGTTTCTTTATTCATTCTTCAGTTAAGGGGCATGTAGGTTGTTTCCAGGTCCTGGCTATTACAAATAATGCTGCCTATAAACATAGATGAACAAATGCTTTTGTACTGTGATTGATCATCTTTTGGATCTATGCCCAAGACTTCTGGATCCTGAGGTAAGTTGATTCCCAGTTTTGTGAGAAACTACCATACTGATTTGCAAGGTCATTGTGTAAAAGTTTGATTTCCAGCAAGCAATGGATGAGTGTTTCCCCTTACTCTACATCCCTTCCAGCATAAAGCTATCATTAGTGTTTTTGACAGGTGGACGATGATACCCTCAGAGTTGTTTTGATTTTGCATTTACTGATAACTAAGGATGATGAACATTTCCTTAAGTATCTTTTGTCCATTTGAGATCTTTCTGCTGAGAATCTCTTGTTAAGTACAAACCCATTGTAATTGGGTTATTTAGAATTTAATGTCTAATTTTTTGAGTTCTTTATATATTTTGGAGATCAGGAGGGTGCCTTTTTTGTCTTGTTGGCTGCGTCCTTTGCTTGCAGAAGTTTCTCAATTCAGGAGTCCCATTTATATAATGTTGCTCTTAGTGTCTGTGCTACTGGGTTTATATTAGGAAGTGGTCTCCTGTACTTAATCTAAGCTGTTTTTGTGGGTTTATCACACAGATGACTAACACAGGCCAGATAGTACATTGTTTTATGGGAGCTTTAGTTTATTCAACCATTTAAATTTCTCCTGCATTTTAAATGTAAATTTTCTCTTCTTCGCCAGGTATTATTTAAACATTTTAAATTTTAAAATATCTAAATGTTATAATACTTCATACAAATTGTTAGTTAGCTTTAATTTGCTTTCATCCAAGTTTCCCAACTACTGATAATATAAGCAAACTAAAATTTAGTAATTCATAATATTAGTCAAGGAATGGCACCCACAGCCTTTAATATTTCCCACTGAAGACCTTCAGCACCCTGCCTGATATAAAAACACTCAATACCCACATGTACTGTCCATATTTCTACAAATTACTTTGGCATTTTTTCTTCATTCAAATTCTATACATTGATGTTAAAGTCAAAGTACTTTCTTCCTATTATTTGTTTGTTTGGTTTCTACAGACCAAGTTGTTGCTTGATCATCAAGGGGAGGAATGATTATGGTCCATCTTGCAGTGAGCTTAATACTCATAGGTTTTTGAAAATCTTTTAAACAGATGGTATATTTCTTTTTGGCATCAGCAAACCCCAATTGATTTTAGCTGTAAATTAAATGCCATGATTGCAATAATATGGTGATTTATCACCCAAATCAGCAGTGGTTTTGCTTTGTAATGGATTTAAACAAATAGCTGAGAGAAAAGACAGTGGACAAGTACAATTTTTATTGTGCACACATATATTTCATTGATGTACTGAGAAGGACAAAAACCAAATGCTCACTTTGACTATGGAGGGTATTAGAAGAAACTTAATTATTAAAAGCAAAGCATAGAAACCACATGTTATAAAAGTCAGTTTTGAAGTTTTGTATTCCTTTGCTGATTTTCTTGAGATGATCAAGGGGAAAAGCTATTGTTAGTTTTCACAGACGATATTTTGCTTGTTCTTGAGATATGAAGTAATTTATTTCACATTTTCTCAAGCAGTGGAAGTATGGGTAATTAGGAAAACAGATCAGACAATTTTCATTACAATGCCAACAGACTGTTCTCTTCAAATGATTTACAAAAAGAATTCTGTAACTTCCATTATGAATACTACAAACTCAACCACAGATACATTATGCTGGCTATTTAAATGTCAACTGACCCAAACTATAGTCATCTGAGAAAGAGAACTTCAAATGTGAATATGCTCTATAATATTATCTTGCAAACAAGCCTGGAGGACATTTTATTAGTTAGTGATTGATGGGTGAAGACTCACCCGTTTGTGGGTTGATGCAGGCTCTTGGCTTCTTTAAGTCCTGGGTTTTCTAAAAAAAAAAATCAGGGTGAACAAGTTATCTAGAGCAGGCCAGTAAGTAGCACTCATTCATGGCCTCTGAATCAGCTCCTGCCTCTAATCTCTTGCTTGTTTGAGTGCCAGTCCTGTCTTCCTTTGAAGATAAAGTTTTCTAAGCCATCTTTATCACTGACAAAATGATTGATATTTCATTTCAATACTGGTGAGAAAAATATTTTTTATTTTAATAATCATCTGACTTAAAGTGATAGATGTTTCACCCTGAGAGCAAGAAACATCTGTATGTAGCAGAATTTTTTATTTTTATTTCTTGCATTGGTTTGCTATGATTTTCGCAACATATACCATAAGCTGGGTTGCCTAGACAACAGAAATTTATTGTCCTACATTTCCAAGTTTCAAAATCAATGCATCAGCAGGGTTTCTTTTTACTAAAGCCTGTGAAGAAAACATTCAGCTGCAAGTCTAAACTTTCCTCTGTTACAAGCACCCACCTTTGCATGCATATGTCCCAATTTTCTTTCTTATAAAAAGTCTCCAAATAAAACTAAATTAGGGTTTCACCCCATATGTCCTCATTGTAACTTGATTTCTGTAAGAAGTATAACTTCAATATGGACACAATCTTATGTATTTGGTGTTAGGTATTTAACATGTAAGTTTACAGGGAAACTGTACAGCTATAACATCACTTTTCTCCATTAAATTAGAAAAAGATGAAAATGAGAGAAAGGAGGTGATGACTCTCCACCAGGAGTATCTGGTGTGAATGGTATTTTCTAACATTTTTGTCTAAAGGACTCTTTCTGAATTTTGTTTTAAATAGCTGTCTGTGAGTGTGTTTGTGGGTGTGCATGTCTGTGTTGTGTGTTTGTGTGTGTGTGTGTGTGTACATGTTCATATATACCATAGACAGCATGTGGAAGACAGGAAAAAATCTCTAGGAAACCCTTCCCTCCATCCATCACGTGTGCTCTATGGTTGGAATACAGGTAGTGAGGATTGGTGGGCATGTGTCTTTACCCACTTAGCTATCATACTGTCACTTCAAACAATTCTAAGATTTTTGGCCCTAATATTTACATTAGAAATATTTCAAATCAAAAGTTTGCTATAGTATAAATAAAGAAGTATGTGCTAAAAATGCCCAAGAATAGAAATGCAAGTGCTGTGTAGACTATGGCCAGAAATAAGTAATAGTTATTCACTACTTTACTTTAGTTTATATATCATGGATAGAAAATCTAATACATGGTTGTAGTGAGAGAAAAAGAATAGCTTACCAAAATCTTAAAATTTTTATAATTACATTCTATAAAATAATTAATGTGATTAAAAATGAAGAACATGTTTACTCTTAGAGTCTCATGCAATAATTTTTGGGAGCTGTATTTTTATTTAAATGGAAATCTAGTTAGATAAGTTTGAGGAAAAGAGTAAGAAAAAGATACCGTCTGTGATAATCTCTGAGAATACTAACCTTCCAAGAGTTGAGAGTAGCTACTTTGAAAGGCAAATAATTGTGCCACACAGTATTGTTTAATGCAGTAAAGAAGAAAAATAACTTTAGAAAGAACACACGGATAGTATCCAGATTCTGTGCCAGAAACTTCAGGAAGGAGTGGGCACAACTATGGAGACTGACTTAAGACAGAGAGATTCTCAAAAATTTGAACTGTAGGTTTAGTATTTGTTAAGTTTATATAGATGAGAGAGAGAGAGAGAGAGCGAGAGAGAGATGAGAGAGAAGCGAGAGAGAGAGACCATTTTGATATTTCATGGCTTGGGACTGTGAAGAGGGGTGTGTTGATATCAGAAGGGATTGGGGCTGAGGAAAATGACGTCTCAAGGGTTACAACTCTGGTTGCTATATCAAACAACTATAGCTTGCACTCCCAGAATCCCAGAAATACTAAATGAATAAGTCAATAAATAAGAGTCAAAACTAGAAACCACAATCTACCCTGAATGCTTCGCTGAACTGGTTTTCTAATGGTAGCCTAAGAGTCCAGCTCATCAAGGCCACCTCCAGGGCTCAAGAAAGAAGTCTACAATGAAGAAAAAATTGACCTTATCTTATCTCTCCAAAGCATTGCCATAAAATTATTAAGTTGGCAGACTCTCTCTTGAGACATTAAAAAATGTCTAATATGAAAATATTCACTGTTTGCTTGGTGAAAGTTCATATTAGTTCTCGATTAGTAAGAATGAAGGCTGAAGAAGATAAATTACCTTCAAAGTGTTGCTCTCAAGAGTATGAAACTCAATATTAAATGAAATAATCATAAAATAGTTTAAATTATTGGGATTTTGTTGTATTTCTTGCAATTTTATCTTGTGATCATTACAAATTAGATGGTTATACCATTCTTTCTTAAGGCCATTTTTTTCATATTTCATCCACTATAAAATGTACAACAGAGAATGCAGCTGAAAGGGTAAGTGGAGTAGAGAAATGAAAAGATAGCATAGAGGAGGGAAACTGGGGAGGAATAACTAACATTAAAGATATTTGAAAATTTCATAAGGAGTTTCAATGGAGTTACACTATATGCAGAATGATGATTCACCCAGATATCAGAGGCTATCAAACAAAAGCCCAATGCAGCTGTAGGTTATTCCCTTTAAAATTTCAGTCAGTATATATTATAGTACCCTCAAACAATATAGATTATTTCCATTGATTTTGGTTATTCCAGAACATGATGACATGGCCCCATTGCTGAAGATGTCATATACTTGTGTCAGAAAACAAGAAAAAAATCATCAAGCATGCAATGACATGGAAGCTTCATGCACACTGGCTGTCTCTCACAGTACCAGAAATTTCTCTGCATGCTATTGGGGGAGAAAAGTTATGGGTTATCTTATCCAGATGTGTACCAGGTGAACAACAATAACAACTGGCCTGTAAAAATATTTTCCTTGGTACAATAGTAGCATCAATATTTTGGGAGTAATCAGCTGCATTCAAAATGGGATCATGGTCAGCTCTGCAGACCAAAATCATGCCTGGTATGGTTAACTGAACCCAGATCTAGTTTCTGGGTAGATCATAGAATACTATGGAGAACTTTCTAATATTATTCAAACAAACGGGCATAGTACTAAACTACACCCCAAATATGTATATCCGTATCCATAGATTGGAGCATCTCTCAACCCTCATCAAAGACAAACCTTTTTGTGAGAAATTGAGATTACTATGGAGACTCACAATACATTAATGCACAGTGAATAACAGACCATGGAGTCCTTCGTTACACAAAGGACATCTATATCAGTCCCATCCCACAAGAATAAAGGATGGTTGAGGGATTTTAAAAGTCAGTGCTAGAGAGATGCTGGGAAACAGTGATTTTCCGTAATGAGAGTGGTGCCGCACACATGAATGCAAAGCAGTTATGAGTGCATGTTCAAGCCTGAAAAGGTTAAGCCAGTCAAAATCGTAGGAAGTATGGAGGAACCATGAAATGCCATCCCTAGATGATCTCTATTGACAACTGAGAGTTACTGAGTGTGAGAACTTTTGTCTTACCATGTCTCAGATAAGCTGATTATGGAATCTCTACACTTATTCTGTCAGTTGACTGAGAGGGGTTAAAAACCTATATGAAGTTACAAGGGAATAGAGAGCAGGGGTATGGGTAAAGTTGGAGGGTAATGAATGGAAAGTGGTTTTAGTCAGAACGCATTATATTCATCAATTAAGCTTCCAGTGAAATGGTAAACTCCCAAATTAAAGCGAAATTTAAAAGAAAAACCAAAACAAATAAAAAGAATCTTGTCACCGATACTGGAGTGTGTGGACCGGTCAGTAACACTGTTTGCTCTTTAGTTCAATCATCTTTACTTGCAAGAATTCATTGTCCCAAGACATTGGCCTGGCTCAAAGTTTCTGCTACATCACCTATAGATGGCTCTCACTGGGATTCCTCTTAGATATGAGGCAGATACAAGGAGACAGTGAGATAAGTAGGATCAGAGTACATGATGTGGAATCCTCAAAGAATCAATAAAAGTAAATAAAACAATCATAAACCTTGGACAGTGGTGTGCATAATACAATTTAATTATTTGGAAATGAAATGAGGAAAATGAAGTAACTATTCATGTCTATATGTCCATTTCTAAAAACTTTAAAATTTAATCATAAGGAAATATATAAAAGTATATAAAAGGAAAATAAAAATATTTTAGTAGATTACAACAGCTTAGAGATCTTATCAAATATTCAGAATCAAGTATTTTAGGATGACAATAACTATTCCCCATCCTATATTTCCAAATGTGTATGTATGTGTTTTAAATATATGTGCTTAATTATATGTATTTGTCACATATTTAGTGATAAATTGCATCTTTGTACTCATATGTAAATAATTTTATTTGTGTTTATGGGGTCAGATACAGTAGTGGATATATGTGAAGGTGTTGATGGAGACCAAAAGAGGGCATCAGATCCCCTGTACCTTGAGTTACTGTCAGTTAGAAAGTAATAAATGAACACAGGTGCTAGAAATAGAGGTCAGATCCTCTTCAAATATGGTGCATTCTTTTAACCCCAAGCCAACTCTCCAGGACCTCCTTTTTTTCTGTAGCTATGTCTTTTCAGCTTTTGTCCACATATGGATTTATGAGACTTTCCTAATAGTATTATGTACATGTTTTCTTCTATATGAAAAAAAAGTATTTTTTGAGTTTATATTTCATAATTCTAAGTTTTGCATAGCTTCTATGTGATATTAAAGAATAAAAACTGAAATGAAGCTCAGAAGATCTGACAACTCACTTCACTTCTGACACTAGCAATCACAGTGACATTGGGTAAGTCAAACATTTCTAGTATTGAGTTTGTCATCTGATTAGTGATAGGGAGAGGGACGTGAGAGGAGCTGCAGCCCAGCCAGAATAAGAGCTTTTGGAAGCTGCAACCTAGTATTCCCCTTTTTATCAAAATTGTTTCAAAACTGTCATCCCTTTAATTCAGAAACAATTATTTTGTTGATGGTTTTCATTATATCTTCTCTTCATGTCCCCCTCTATATTGTTAAAGCTAATTATTGATGCATTGGTACTTTGGGTGAGAAGGTCATATCTAGTCAAAACATCTTGTTGAAATATTTTAATTTATCTTTGCCATCCTAGGCCTGAAGGTTGTTATTTTATGGTTTGTATTATGTTATTTGAAATGTTGAAAATTGCTCCAAGGTAAGCTTTATATATCTTACATAGTTCAATGAACTCAGCTTGAAAATGTGTGTCTAAAATACCATATAACTCTAACAGAGTACAATCTTTGCCTTTAAGTCTATAAAATAGCATGTACATTCATTTTACACATTCTAGCTATCATCTATGTGTGTAGTAAGGGAGGGTCGTTTGTTGGTTCCCTGCTGCAACGACTAGCTTAAACTGGAAATAACCACACAGAAACTGTATTAATGAAATCACTTGCTTGGACCACTAGCTCTAGCTTCTTATTGGCTAACTATTATATTAATTTAACCCTTTTCTATTAATTTGTATATTGCCACGTAGCTGTGGCTTACTGGGTAAAGTTCCCATCTCCAGTGGCTCCATGGTTTCTTCTGACTCTGCTCTTCTTTCTCCCAGCATTCAGCTTAGTTTTCCCCACTAGCTAAATTCTACCCCGCTATAGGTCCAAAGCAGTTTCTTTATTCATTAATAGTAATCACAGCATACAGAGGGAAATCCCACATTGTATGTGTCTATTTATCTATATATCATCTATTTATCTATCATTCATATAAATGCATATGTATATACATTATATATACATATATACACATATATATTGATAAAATAATCTATCAGTCCACTTATATATACCTCATCAACCAACATATGGCAATCATGTTATCTATATGTCAATATTAATAGTTCAGTGTACCACAAATACAACTAAGAGGCATTAATAGAAAGAACTGATTTGAACTCCAGGTAAACATCGTGCACAATAAACATTTCAATGAATATAGCAGCATATCTGAACTTTTGTAATATTTCCTTCAATGTATAGAACACAAGAATTTTACTAAAATGTGCTCATTTTATTTAGTTCTGGACAAAGAGACCAGAATTCATCTGTAGATGTCTGAAAATGATTGATTATTTTATTGCACAAAATAAGACAGGTTCTGAGGAGAATATTTCAAAACATCTGTACAAGAGAAAGGAATTACTCTCTAAATATTTGACAAACATCCAAGCACATATATAGACTGAAGTACCCATATTATTTTTAGTTATTTTATTCTAAGGTTACATAACTCTAATGGAAAGGTATGTATAGAAATAATTTACTTTCTTATTCTAGTCTAAAACATTTCCTTCAGACATTAGTGTCTGACCTTTATCTTATTTCATTTTATGATTGGCATCCTTGTAAGTAAATTTCTACATTCATCTATAGAGGTAGGATCCAACTCTTTTGTTTTAAGAATATATGTGCATAGTAAATGGTTATTAATTTATGACTCAACATATGACACATCTTCTAATAGTAGATATAATAATTATCATTGCAGAATAGCACACTAAATCTCTAGATGAAGTAGATAATACTCACCCTTTTCTTTGTTAATCTGTAGAGAATACAAACTAAGTATATGTCTGAAACAAACATCAGAAAATAGGATTATATACAGATATCTTATATATCATATATTCATGTTTTTAATGACAATTGAAAATTAAAATAATAAATAAGTTTTCATGAAGGATACAGTTATTTAATACTATACTAAAATAACTGTAAGTATCAGTTATAAACTTTCCTGTGATATAGAAAAATTTAAATGAAAATAATTTGCATGGACTTATTGTTAAGTTTAACAATAAATATCAGTGATCAGCAGTTGTATTCTTACTATTTTCTCTCTTATATCCTCTTTGATTCCACTTTTTTCTGACTATCTTCTTTTGCATTTAAAGAAATTGAATTATGTGCTTTTTGGAAACTCTGCCATTAACTCAGATGTCAATTATAATTACTTTAATAACTATAGATGGCATGTTTTGCTTCTGTTAGAGGTTATATGATGGAAAAAATCCAATGGCCATCAGTCATGCTTTGTGTTCATTACTAAAGTAGACATTTATTTATTAAAGAAAAAATAACATTTTCTGAGTATTCAACATCTTTCCACCATATTTAGAACAAAAAACCTATGGACTATATGACCTGCATATCATTAATAAGATGCTAGGGTCTACAGTAATGTGTTATTGATTATGAATCACAGGGCCCTAATATTTATCTCCTTTCACCCCACTGTTGCTTCAAAACAGGTTTTAAGTATACTTAAAGAAAGTGAGCTTCACATTTCTCAAAATAAAATTTCTGATATAAAATAAATATAGTAAAAGCAAAAGATAAGGAGTCTGTATCTCTCTTCCTCTCTCTCTCTCTCTCTCTCTCTCTCTCTCTCTCTCTCTCTCTCTCTCTCTCTCTCTCCCTCTCACCTGTTAAGGCAGTGTCTTTGTGCTCTGTTTGGTCATTGCATATCTAGTATTATGGACAACTTATGTAAATAATGGAGGATTACTTTCTATTTTTTTTTTTTTTTTTTGGTTTTTTGAGACGGGGTTTCTCTGTGGCTTTGGAGCCTGTCCTGGAACTAGTTCTTATAGACCAGGCTGGCCTTGAATTCACAAAGATCGGCCTGCCTCTGTCTACCCAGTGCTGGGATTAAAGGCGTGCACCACCACCTTCCTGTATGAGTGAGAAAATTCTTAGAGAGGATGTGAAAGACTATATACAAAATCTGACATATTTTAGATATAGTGCCATTAATTTAGGAGAATATATACTTGGTATCTATTGGATGTAGCATTCTGTTATTATTTCTTCTTTAAATATTTATTGTAAAAGTTGTAAACAATTTTTCTTTGCTTGCTTCCTTTCTTCCTTCTTTGTTTTTTTCTTTCTGTCTTTTTTTTTAAGACTCTGTGGGAGCCTTCTCAGCTGTGGGAGCCTTCTCAGTCGATCACCTTCCTGGACCTGGGGGGAGTTGGGAGGACCTTGGTCTTAGCATAGAGTAGGGAACCCTGATGGCTCCTTGGCCTTGAGAGGGAGGGAGGGGAGGTATGGGTGGAGGGGAGGGGAGGGAAGGGGAAGAAGGAGGGGAGGGAAGGGGAGGAGGAGGTGAGTGAAGGGGGAGGAGGAGGGGAGGAGATGGAAATTTTTAAATATAAAAAAATAAACCATGAGAAAAAAAAAGACAGGGTTTCTCTGTGTAGCTCTGGATATCCTGGAACTTGCTCTGTAGACCACTGTGGCCTTGAACTCTGAGATCCTCTTCCATCTACCTCCTGTGTGCTGGGATATAGGCATATAACATCACACGTGACTACAAGCTTTTGTTTCTTTTCTCTTTCTGTTTCCCAACATCTGCCTTACACCTGAGTTTCTCTGACAGGTCAAAAGATGAATGATATACTAAGTCATTCACTATTATTGTCTCAAGAGCTAAGCTGATTTTTTAAATCTTCATTAGAATTTGTTTTATGATGTTGGAAACTCCAAAGTTTGATTTATATATACATATATGTTTGATATATATATTAAAATTTATTATTTTTTACATATCAATCCCCATTCCCTCTCCTTCTCCTCCTCCTGATTCTCCAACTTCTCCTCATCTCTCTCCTCATCCACTCCTCAGAGAGGAGAGACTTCCTATGGGAGGAGTAAACAAAGTCTATCACATTATTTTGAGGCAGGACAAAGGCCCACCCCCATATTTAGGATGAGCAAGGTATCCCTCCATAGGGAATGGCCTCCAAAAATCTAGTTCATACACTAGGGATAAATGCTAACCCTTATGCCAGTTGCCCTATAAACTGCTCAAGCTACATAACTGTCCCCCACATTCAAAGGACCTAGTACAGGCCTATTCAGGTTCCCCATCTGTTAGTCCAGAATTAGTCAACTTGCACTAGCTCGGGTAAGCTGTTTCTCCATCATGGTCTTGACCCTTTGGCTTATATTATCACTCCCCCCTCTCTTTGACTGGAATCCAGGATCTCAGCCCAAGGCTTAACTGTGTCCTCTCTTGTTGACTGAGGTTTCTGTCCTTCCTGGTTTCCACAGTCATTAAGTCCCAAAGAAGTCACACAGAGGTCTATATTAGTTAAAATCTGATTGGCCCATTAGCTCAAGCTTCTTATTAACTCTTAGAACTTATATTATCCCATTATTCTTACCTATTGTTATCCATGTGGCTCAGAACCTTATTCAGTGAGGCAGTCACATCTTGCTTCTTTTGTGGCTGGGTCATGACAGCAGACTAGGACTTCATTCTTTCAAGAATTCTCCTGTTCTCATTGACCTGCCTCTCCTTCCTGTCTGGTTGTCCTGCCTATACTTCATGTGACTCAGAACCTTATTCAGTGAGGCAGTCACATCCTGCTTCTTTTGTGGCTGGGTCATGATAGCAGACTAGGACTTCATTCTTTCCAGAATTCTCCTGTTCTCATTGACCTGCCTCTCCTTCCTGTCTGGTTGTCCTGCCTATACTTCCTGCCTAGCTACTGGCCAATCAGTGTTTATTTAAAATATAATTGACAGAATATAGACGATTTTCCCACACCACTTTCCCCTCTTTTTGTAAAAAAAGAACTACTGAATCTAATATCCTTTGTTTAGCTTTTCTCCTGACCATTAGCCATAACAACTTGTAACCAACATTCTAAAAAAGGAAAATATTGATAGTCCATTTTTTTGGGAATGTGGGCATAGTTTTCCAGGCTACTTCCTGCTGGTTGGGGGCACTGATAACCTTATGGGGACCTAAAGAAAGTTTAGAATTATGATCAAGTTCTGACTGGAGTATTTTGTGAGGCTTGATCATCTCAGGCAGCATCTTGAATCTGTTCTCAATGTAGAACTCAGACATCTGGGCCATCTGTTCCTATTGGAGATTTTTCAGGTGGTCTTCCTTGATCAAACCTGATTTTTCTTAACTCAGAATAAATCCATAGCTTCTCATTTTCTGTGGAAGCAAAAGCAAAACCTCTTCTCCAAAGTAACATATCTTTTTACTTCAGTTTTAAAGTCAAGGTATTTTTTTAACATACCTACCTTGGATTAATTCAGCAAATATCTTTTAGCAGCTGTTGCTCCTTTCTCAGCATTCAAACAATTCAAAGAGAGCATAATAACATACAGGATCCAGACTTTCTGTGTATTTTTCATCTTTACATGGCTTTATTTTAACCTCTATTTCTTTTATCTTTACTTTTAATTTTTAGCTTTTGGAGACAGAGTTTCTGTTTATCTTTGGCTGTCTTGGAACTCACTCTGTAAACCAGGGTGTCCTTGAACTCATAGAGATCTAAGCACCTCTGCCTCCCAAGTGTTGGGATTAAAGGTGTGTGCCACCACACCCAACTACTCTCTTTTTTTTTTCTTTTTTCTTTCAATGACTTCAACTTTTTCTTTTCTCTCCCAAGCCTGCATATATTTTAAAACCCTTTAAACCATTTAGAGGTTTTCTTCATCTTTGAATCTCTCTTTACTCTATATCTTTCTTTTTCTGACCACGTGGGTCTTTAATTTGGTAGGCAATATGGCTAGGATTAAAGCCATGGATTTGACAGCTGGATCCAGCCCATTCTTTAGCTTTCTGAGATTTTACTCTCTTGGTGGAGATACTGGCCGAAGCCATGTTTATTGCCACAACTCTATGGCATTTCAAGGTCCATGCCAGCAAGCAAGCTGCATCAGTCTGCTCACAAACCACATTCAAATGCTCTGTATCTGGACCCCCTGCCTGAAAGAGTCGGAGTTTGCGCTGGCCAGATGGCCAAGAAAGCTGGCATTTTAAAACGGTGTGGCTTTTTTTCTGCTATGTCTGGAAACCAAAAGGCATGCAGTAAATTTTTCCTCAACACCATTTAAGTGTTTCATGGCAGGGCCTCTTAAAAGAGCTGCTAGGTTTTATAGCTAAAGCTGAGTCAGGAAGCTTCCTTTAAATGAGACGCATTTGCCTCTAGCAAACAGAGCCCACCTGAGAAAATGCTATCAATTAAACTATGCTTAACTCTATTCTTTTTATATCTAGAATTACTTGCCAAGCTCTCACAGGCTTTATGTGGATACAGTTGTCCACATGGGTGCCATGTGTGGCAAGGACACTTTAAAAGAAATCCCGAGCTAGCTCAGAATTGAGAAATAGATGTTATTAATTTAGGGGTAAACTCACAAATCTGAATTCTCTGCTTGAACAGAGAACAGAGATCAACAGAAATCAAATCCAAAAATCCAGCAAACTGAAAGAACAGCTAGTGAAAAAGAGGAAGGGGCAGATATAGGCTCTGCATCAGCATGTATGGTCTAAGAGGCCACGCCTAGTAGGAAGGTAACCACAAGCTGTAAGATTTCCTACAGCACTCCCTCTCTTTGACTGGAATCCAGGAGCTCAGCCCAGGGCTTAGCTGCAGATTTCTGCATTGGCTTCCTTCAGTTACTGGACAATGGTTCTATGAAGAAAATTAAGATAGTAATCAGTCTGATTACAGGGGAAGGTCAGTTCAGATATCCTCTACATTTGGCTTAGATTTTTAGCTGATGTCATTCTTGTGGATTCCTGGGAATTTCCATAACACCAGTTTTCTGGCTAATCCCATAATGGCTTTCTCTATTAAGGTATCTCTTTCCTTGTTCTCCCCTCTCTCCTTTCCTCAACTTGACCATGCCAAGTTCTCCTCCAACTTTGCCCCTCCTTCTTCAACCCTCCCACAAGATGCTGAGTAAATTGGGACCTATAAATATTCTTAATGATTTTTTTTTAATTATCAACATTTGTCATCATTCTTTCTCTGTTTTATTTTGGTATGAAGCACATTTTATGAAAAAAAATTTTTTTGGTTTTTTGAGACAGGGTTTCCCTGTAGTTTCTAGAGCCTGTCCTGGAACTAGCTCTTGTAGACCAGGCTGGACTCGAACTCAGAGATTCGCCTTCCTCTGCCTCCCGAGTGCAGGGATTAGAGGTGTGCGCCACCACCACCTGGCACATTTTATGAAATTTTGAAAAAAGTTATTTCAGGGTTTTTTGTCATTCTTTTTCCTTTGACTTCCATTCATTTCATAGTTATTTTTCAATCTTTTGAGACTTAGTTTAATGGATTTTGTTTTTTACTACTGAGAAATGGGTGTTTTTGGAAACATCAGACATTGTTTTAAAATACACAGTGTTTTAAAATGTATCAAGCTAGTCTATGTCCCTTTATTATTATATTGACTGCATTCAGTATTACATGTGGTGTGTATATGTGTGTTTAGGGTGTGTGTGTGTGTGTGTGTGTGTGTGTGTGTGTATTTTGAGGTGACTCTTGGATTTGTATAAAGTATGGGGGCTTCATCTCTGAACAGAATGAGAGAGGAGAGATGTGCACTTCTTATTTTCTGCTTTTTTATAGCTTTGTTTTAGATCAGAAACTGTATTGTGAGAAATGTGGAGTTCATTTTTACTCTGTACATTTCATGTGTCCCTTTTCCCATTTTTTTGTATTCCTGTTTCCTTTTCCTTATATTGAAATATACTATGTATGTTTTGTTATTCTCACTGTATCCTTGACCAGTCCACACAAAGGCATCTGCAAAACCACCATCATTTTCATACATAGGGAACCTGAAAAGTAAAAAAAAAAAGTAAAAATCTGCATCATGGAGTTACAAGGATATAATTTGTCCTAGTTTTTCTGAGCACCATCATGTTCTGGACTTGCAAGGTAGAATAGGCTGGCCTCAAACCCACTGAGATCCACCTGCCTCTGCCTCTTAAGTGCTTAAAAGCATATGCCACCATCAGCTAGCTTATTCTCTCACTTTTTATGCTTCTTTTATAGACTTTAGAACTTTTTCATGATATTTATTATTCCACAAGTTATATTTCTATTTGATAAAATAATACTAATATTAGTTTAATGAGGCTATAAACAAAAATATTATGTCCTTTCATCTGATTATGTCTGTTCTTGTGATGGTTTGTTTACCCTAAACCCCCTTTTTACTTAAAATTAATGTTTAAAAGATTGTTTTTGTTGTTTTTATATATGCATATGTATACAGAGATACAAACATTTATGAAATACATACACACAGACACACACATATATTTTTCATTATAATATGAATAAACTAAAAATTCTATATATTCTGTCTACAAATATCCTAAGATTTCGGTCAGTTCTTCTATGTCAATTATACAAAATACAACAATGTATAACATTCACTATGTTTTATAGCTGAGGTAGTATTTTTCCTTGGTTTAATTAGTATCAAGAATGGTCCGTAATAAAATTAGCTAAGGTTAAAAATCAATTAAATAATATGTGTATTTCACAATTAAAAAAAACTTTTTCTGCCAATTAAATAAAAGATAATTCAGAGTACAAAATAACTGAAAATACAGGGGAAATATATAGATAATCTAGTAAAAATATATAAATTTTAGTTGTTTTAAATAATCTTTCCTTTGACCTATTGCTTTTATTCCGTTAGATCAAAATGAGTTCTTATTTTTTAAGTTTTAGTAAATCTATATCTCAAGTAGTTGGTATGTTAGATACAGAGCAGGGGAAAAAATAGAAATTCATATCTGTATTACATTGGCTAATGGTTCTTATAGGTTCCAGATTGTTTTATTTGTGGCCTTTTCCCACTCATACCCCTTTTTTTCAGACTATTCAATCCAGAAACATCAGATTCTAGAAATGAATATCTTGGCTATGAGGGAAATTATAAAATTTAATAAATAATGCATAATTCCTACCTTAAAAACATTTGATGGTTCCTAGGTAGAAGCTCTGCTTACAGACAGTGATTGACAAATTAGAACTGTAATGCTCTGGAACTAATAGAATTTTGTAGGCATTAATAATAATAAAGTGTAGGCACAGAAGCTGATTGACTTGTCTTGGTTGCCTTTGGCCATCCAGAACAGCCAATCCTTGTCAATATTCATGTCTGAACTAACATCTATAGACTAATAGGTAAAATTCTTTTAAAATCTATATATTTATCAAACCACTTGCTTATACCAAACCAAAAATTAAGAATGTTAAGATCACATCTTTAGTATATAGAAAAGTTCCTCATTATGATGAAACTGTCCTGCCAGTTATCCTGCAGTGTATCCATATGTGCTTTTATTTATGACACTCTTTGTTCTGTAAAACTTTAAAACTTCATGAAACTGCTTCCATTTTGTAATATGAATTTCAGGTAATAATTTCTGTCATGGTCACAGTCACAAAATAGCTCCATAATAAAGTCTTATTTCCATAAAAATTATAATATGCATGAAAAAATTCTTTATAAAAATAAATGACACAAGAAAAAAATATTGGAATAAGTTGGTGATGGTACCAGTAAGATAACTATTAGAAGAGGGTGCAAGAAAGAGAAGGTTTTCAACAGAGTTCAATATAGGATGCTAAGAAAAAATCTTAAGTGCTTATATACACTAAAGATAGGGAATGTAGTAGAAAATATGAGATGGGGGAAAGTAAGACTTGTACATGGAGAAAAAAGACTCTGTTACCAAAATATGAAATTGATCAAATAGGGGAAGTGGAATTATTTATTTATTTTTTTAGGCTTTTTTAAAGTAGAATTTTTTTTCTTTTCTTTTTTTTTTTTTTTTTTTGTTTTTTCGAGACAGGGTTTCTCTGCAGCTTTTTTAGAGCTTGTCCTGGAACTAGCTCTTGTAGACCAGGCTGGCCTCGAACTCACAGAGATCCGCCTGCCTCTGCCTCCCGAGTGCTGGGATTAAAGGCGTGCGCCACCACCGCCCGGCTTAAAGTAGAATTTTTAAGAATAAGTTCACCATCTAAATGCATTAACAAATCTAGGAAATTGGTGTAAGTATACACAATGGAATAGAACTCAACCATAGAAAATATTACCCTACTATGAGAAGCAAAAGGGGAAGAATTAGAGAATATTATGTTAGGAGAACTTTCAGACACAGAAAGACTAAGTCTGTGTGTTCTCTCAAATGTATATTTTAAAAAATGTTGAACAGACTGTAAAAAAAAAAAAAAAAAAACAATTATTTGGAGCTCATAAGGAGGTTGAATGACATGTACTGCCAAAGAGTTGCATAGAACAAATAGGTTCTAAATCTTCTGCTTCCCCAGCTCTAGAATAGCAATGGAATGGCAGCACATCTAAATCTCTATGTGTGTGAGGTCACACTCAGACCCTAAGGTGTGGAAAGCAAGGGCTTTGCTGATTGAACTACCACATTTCTCTTACTTATCCATCACTTGGTGGTCATCTAAGGTAACTCCCTGCCTTATAAAAGTCCAATATTGCCACCTGGCTATGAAGATATCTCTATTTTATGATGTCTTTGGTTTTTTTTGAAATACACACAAAAGAAATGTAGCTGATAATATAGTAGTTTTATTTTTTGTTTTCTACAGAAAAGTTTTACTAAAATAATTATATTTAGGGACATCAAGAGAATGTTGTGAATTTTTTTCTTAAATCATTATGCAGTTTGATGGTTTTCATGCATATTGCAACATGTTGAAAAGCGTTAAGTAGTATTGGGAACATACTGAATTTGAAGAGACCACGACATATGAATACTCACTTCTCTGGACATTAGTTTATACATGGTAACATCACTGGATGTTCTAGGAAGATGTACTTTATGTATGCATTAGAACTTTTGGTAAAATCCCAAGCATGTTTCTCCTAGAAAGCAAATCATTCTGTCAAGCAGCCCATCCAAGTTCTCCCAGCTCTTCAGGGCACCATTCAGTTAGCAATTAATTCAGCCTGAGGTAAAAAGCAACAACATCCCCTACTCTTCAAGCTGCATTGATAAGAGAAGACATTAAGCCTTGCAGATGATAGAAATATTTCTCCTTATGAAGAGATTTTATATTTTACGTTAAATGAAAGTAATTAAAAGATCTATATCTCGCCCGGCGGTGGTGGCCCACGCCTTTAATCCCAGCACTCGGGAGGCAGAGGCAGGTGGATCTCTGTGAGTTCGAGACCAGCCTGGTCTACAAGAACTAGTTCCAGGACAGGCTCCAAAGCCACAGAGAAACCCTGTCTCAAAAAACCAAAAAAAAAAAAAAAAAGATCTATATCTCAATACAAATTAAAGAAGATAAGAAAATTCAAATCATCTCTAACAAATAACACCAAAAGATATATGGTTACATTAAGATCCCAAGTAAGTTATAGCTAACCGAACTGCAGGTTTGCTCATAGAAGCACACTTTTCTAGCCTCTGTAGGATAATTCAATAAGGATAGAAAATTTCATGTGGTAAATACAGTGCCATGAAAATACAAATATCAGGTTATCCATATTTGATGGCCACTGACAGACATGTTTTGTTAATTCGCAGGCAGACTCGGTGAGGTCATTCTTATTACCTCATGATCAGGAGAAGGAAACAGACATCCAGTAGAAGGGAAGAGTGGTGTTCAGTGTCATGCAAAGCCTGTATCTTGAGAAAGATGAGAGTAGTTTTCCTTGGTTTGGTAGATTAGGAAGTCTGTCCCAAAAGCAATTTGCAAGTAATATCAGTATTAGAAAGCAAAATTAGTGCTGATTGAACCAGTACACAAGATTACAGAGCCACCTTCTATAGAAAGGAAAAAGAAGGAAAAGAGATTCCACAAAATGATAATTAAGGACAGGTTAGACAAAAATGTTATTATATCTTTAAAAATAAGAGAAATTTTTCCTGCCAAAATAATACAATCACAGTGACAACATACCCATAGAGATCATCTACTGTATTTTCAAGGGTATTGAAGAAAATATAGTAAAGAGACTTAGGAATTAGTTTCCAGATTACTTGACCTTTGCCTCATATAAATGAGCCAGGAAATTATGTTATTTTATCAAAATTATTGTTTACATATAAACATGTAATATTTAGCACAAATTTCTTTTTCTTTAAAAGGCATAGAGTTTTTATATCTTGCATTTATTTGGTGTATTATTTGTGAAGAAATTAGTTTTAAGTATTTTCATTTCATTTACTTATTGTGTAGTTTATATGTGTAGTTTATGCATGGGTGTCTGTGTAAATAGGAGGCCAGAGAAGCATGTCAGTTATCCAGATATATTATTGCTTTACATTCTTGAGACAGGCTCTCTCATTAAATGTGGGGTTAGCTTGAAAGACAGAAAACAACAGTAATCCTACTGTCTTTGCCCCATTTCATTGTTGATGTGACAGGTATGCATGACGATACCTTGCTCTTCACAAGGACACTAGGGACTTATGCTTACCAGCAAGTACTCCTTGTTCCAAGTCATTTCCCCACACCTATGTATCAGAATTTTTAAACCCAAATTCTATATATTCATTGTACTGAGACCTCTGTGGTTAATTAAAAGTGTTTTGTCTTTGCTCAAGTGTGCTACTCTTGCTCATTAGTCTTATGCAATGAAAGCATTATCTAGGCATGATGATATAACTTTCCACTGTTTTGACAAGTGCAGTCCATATGTTTGGAATGACTGAGGTAATAACTCAGTTATTGTTATTCTGACATAATCACAGGATTGTTATTATTTTTGACTTACAAAGACAAATAGTTTTAATGAAACTAAAGACATGCTATTGGTCAGACTGTAGTAAAAAGGGCATATACTTCTGTAACTGTGTCAAGTCTAAGAAGGAGTTTGTGTTCCCTGTGATTTTTAACAGATTTAAAGAATTTCATTTAATTTACTCCATAATTCTCTTTCAAAGAAATTTTTTTTTGTCAACAACTTCAGTTAGACACTGAATTAAGAGAAAAGGTGGAATAAATTTGGGGAGTAAATGATGTATAGAATACAGTTATAAATCATGGATATAAAAATATTATTCATAATAAATTTGGCTACTTGGATACCTCACAATAACCTCTGTAAGCATGCAAAATACTTCATTAGTGTAAAAGTGGTTAAGAATCCAAATAGTATTTAAATTATAAAAGCGATCTAAACTGATAAATACAGTTTCCTATGATTATTAGAAATAAACACAAAGAGCACATAGAAGTAATTAGCAATCAGGAGAGGACAGAAGAATTCACCTTTTTATATATGGTCACTTTTATATATGGACACTACGTACTAGGATTTAATATGAGATATAGAATTATTAATGAATACAGAAGAAAACTGCATTGAACTTTGCCAATGCCTAATTTGGCGATTATCTTAGTTAACTCTGAAATTTCAAAACACAGAGTGATTCTTAATGGGTAATAATTCATCATACACATGTAACACATTTTTGTTATATACTCAAAAATGTTATATATTCCCTTTCCCAGTGAATTTTAATTATTTATTTTCTTAATATTTGGAGTTTTCAGCTATTTATTTATTCTAGATACTAAACCTTATCAAAAAGAATAGCTGGAAATAGCCAGGCGGTGGTGGCGCACGCCTTTAATCCCAGCACTTGGGAGGCAGAGGCAGGTGGATCTCTGTGAGTTTGAGGCCAGCCTGGGCTACAAGAGCTAGTTCCAGGACAGGCTCCAAAGCCACAGAAAAACCCTGTCTCGAAAAATAAAAAAAAAAAAAGAATAGCTGGCAACTATTTATTTGCCGATTTTGTGTGCTGCCTAGTCATTCCTTTCAGTTTCCTTTCTGTTCAGAAGAAATGAGCTTACTGAGAGCTATTTGTTGGTTTTTGGTGTTATTTCCTGTAACACGTGTATTTTATTCACAAAGTCCTCACTTGTATATTTAAGATGATATATGTTCCTACTGTTATTTTTTTCTAGCAGTTTCAGAGTACCATGCCTTATGTTGATGACCCTTGATCCAGTTGTAACTAACCTCAACTCACTGATAATCATTCAGTGACAGAGACTTAATGTCTCCCTATCATAAATAAATCAGTCCTCTAGATGAAAAGTAAACAACACAATGCTGAATTAAAAATGGGACTATAAATAATTTTGTGAAACATCACACTTGAACATTAAAACTATACATTCTTTTCAGCTATCTATTAAACTTTTATTAAAACAGATTACATAATAGAATATAAACCTAAGTTCAACACACATAGGGAAATGAAAAGAAGAATCACTGTTGAATATGACCACAATTAAATAAATCCAGATAAGAACAACAACAAAACCCACAAAAATACAAGAACCGATGGGTATTAAACAATACTTTCAAAATGATGTATAGGTTATTGACAAAATAAGCACATGGTTACAGTTTTCTAGGCTTAGCTGGTGAACATCATAGCATGAAGCAGAGAGACATGGTGATGGAGCAGATGATTGATTTATACCCTGATACATAAGCAGTAGACAGAGGAGAGAGGATGATCGTATCATGGGCTTTTGAAATCTCAAACTCCACTCCTAGAGACACTCTTTCTCCAGAAAAGCTGAAACTATTTCAACAAGGCCACACATATAATCTTTCCCAAGCTGTTCTGCTAATTGTGGACAAAACATTCAAATCTAAAATCCTACGAATGTCTTTCTCAATCCAGCTGACCTGGAACTCTTTCTGTAGTTCATATTGGCCTGAAACTCACAGAGATTACCTGCCTCTGCGCTCTGAGTACTGGGTTAAAAGTGTGTGTTGCCATTCCAGACTTAAATTCTATTGCTTTAAATATTTAAGCTTTCACATGAAAAGTTATCCTACATGACTACAGAAAATATGAAAAAAATTAACAAATTGGTACTCTACTTTAGGAGTTATTTCCTGAATAAATTTTTCTGATAATGTGCTGGGTAATTTGATATTCATACTTCTTTAAAACTTAAGGTATATTTTTGGTTTCTGTTTGTGTTTTGTTGTGTATGTTTTGCCGTTGGCATGTTGTCAAATAAATAGTAATAATTCTCTTACACATATTCTTTACTTTTTTTAATTTCCATTTTATTGTTTTGCTTTAGCTCTTTTCAAATAAACTATGTCTATTAAGGAAAACCTAATGTGTAGTCTTTAATCAAAATACAAATTATTATTTCTATCAACTGTTCCTTTTCAAAATTAAAAGAAATATGGACTTGAAAAATATCTTGAGTTTGTCAAATGTATGATAGATGAATTATAGTGTCACATAAGAATGGGAAGAAAAAATCAGGTGGTGGTAGTGCGTAACTTTAATCTCAGCACTTGGGAGGCAGAGGCAGGCAAATCTCTGTGAGTTCAAGGCCAGGCTAGTTTACAGGAGCTAATTGCAGGAAGAACATAAACCAAAGTGACTTAGATAAGGCCTGTCTTGAAAAACAAACAAAAAAGGGAAAAAACCTTCACCATTCGTATTGGCATTTATAATTACTATATCAGTAACTAAGTGTTCTAAATATAGAACACTTCAATTATATGTGGCTACAATCTTCTAAGAGTGTTATTTCATTTGTATTAACAAGTGATGAATCACTGTCTCAGGACAATATAAATTTTTAATAGCACACAAGTAATAACTGAAGGTCATACCATTTACACACTGGTATAACTCACATATATGTTACCTATTATATCAGCAGCAATGATTTCCACAGTTTTCTGAAAGATGAATGATGAGTGCATTTTTATAACAATAATATTAGACAGTAGACTTTAAAGGTCCTTTGAAATTATCATTCCAAATATTGAAAAATATAGAGCTATATGAACTACAGTACTAATATTCTTCTTAGAGGACAGATAAAAATTGTGCAAGATGATATGGTCAAAATCTTTGCAACAAAGTGTCCCTCAACTAATTGTTTTAAAAATTAAGGCTATAGAGATTTCTAATGGTTTATCATGTATATTTTTCTAACCAAGGTCAAACCAGAAGAATACAAAATATTGATGCAGTACTGCTTTTCTGTGTTATCGTAGAAATAGTTAAGTATGGCAGGAAAAGAGTTATTTCTATTGCAAGAAGAGAGTTCATAAAATAAAATATATTAGGAGCAGTTAAAATATGGAAATGAACTGGAAAAATTATCACATTAAAGAGTAGATTTTAATTTAGCCTTGGTGCTTCTGGAAGCACTCTGTGATTATATGTTAAGTGAGAAGTTAATTTAAAATTTAAATGGTGATTTAACAATGAAGCTTGGATATTTGTGATAATAATCATCAACATTTATAGATTACACATGAAGTTGAACTACTGCATCTTAGACTTACAAAGGAAAAAACAGTAAAGAAAACTATCTCTTGGTTTTAAGTGTGGATAATAGAGAAGTTCTGTATTATTACACTAAATTTCCTTATAAGTAACTATTAAACACATGAATAGTAAATTATTTGAAATAAGATAAATCTTATTCATTAGAAATAGACCTAATGTTGAGAATAGGTCTGTTTGAGGAACATTCAGAACAAGGTTAATTTGCAAATGAAAATAGTTTTTTTCCAATGGAGTCTAACTATGGAAACATACTACTCTTTATTTATTTATTTATTTATTTATTTATTTATTTATTTATTTATTTATTAAAAATTTCTGCCTCCTCCCCGCCTCCCATTTGCCTCCCCCTCCCCCCTCCACTCCCCCTCCCTCTCCTGTTTGAAGAACAGTAAGGGTTCCCTACCCTGTGGGAAGTCCAAGTTTCTCCCCCCTCCATCCAGGTCTAGGAAGGTGAGTATCCAAACAGGCTAGGCCCCCACAAAGCCAGTATGTGGAGTAGGATCCAAATCCAGTGCCATTGTCCTTGGCTTCACAGCAGCCCTCATTGTCCGCCATGTTCAGGGAGTCCGGTTTTATCCTGTGCTTTTCAGTCCCAGTCCAGCTGGCCTTGGTGAGCTCCAATTAGATCAGCCCCACCATCTTGGTGGGTGGGAGCACCCCTCGCAGTCCTGACTTCCTTGCTCATGTTCTCCCTCCTTCTACTCCTCATTTGGACCTTGGGTGCTCAGTCCGGTACACCAATGTGGGGCTCTGTCTCTATTTCCATCCATCGCCAGATGAAGGTTCTATGGTGATATGCAAGATATTCATCAGTATGACTATGGCCTTTTCCTTGGATACCTGGGAACCCCTCTAGAGTCGAGTGTCTTGCCAACCCTAAAATGGCTCCCTTAATTGAGATATATACTTCCCTGCTCCCAAATCCACCCTTCCTATATCCCGACCATCTCATTCATCCAAGCTCTCCCCATCTTCCCCTTCACACTTTTCTCTCCCCATCTCCCCTTACCCCCATCTCACCCCAACCCCAAGTTCCCTATTTTTGCCAGGCAATCTTGACTACATCCAATATCCAAGAGGATAACTATCTGTTTTGCTTTGGGTTCACCTTCTTATTTATCTTCTCTAGGATCACGAATTATAGGCTCGATGTCCTTTATTTATGGCTAGAAACCAATTATGAGTGAGTACATCCCATGTTCATCTTTTTGGGTCTGGCTTACCTCACTCAGAATAGTGTTTTCTATTTCCATCCATTTGCATGCAAAATTCAAGATGTCATTGTTTTGTATCGCTAAATAGTACTCTAATATGTATATATTCCACAGTTTCTTCATCCATTCTTCCACTAAACGGCATCTAGGTTCTTTCCAGGTTCTGGCTACTACAAATAATGCTGGTATAAACATAGATGAACAAATGCTTTTGTAATATGATAGGGCATCTCAAACTGGGCGGTGGTGGCCCACGCCTTTAATCCCAGAACTCAGGAGGCAGAAGGAGGCGGATCTCTGAGTTGTAGGCCAGCCTGGTCTACAAGAGCTAGTTCCAGGACAGGCTCTAGAAACTACAGGGAAACCCTGTCTCGAAAAACAAAAATAAATAAGTAAATAAATAAATAAATAAATAAATAAATAAATAAATAAATATGATAGGGCATCTCTTGGGTATATTCCCAAGAGTGGAATTGCTGGGTCCTGGGGTCATTGAACCTGATAAAGGAGAAAGTGGGAAGTACTCTACAACATACGGGCACAGGAGACCGCTTCCTACATATAACCCCAGCAGCACAGACATTACGGGCAACATTGTATAAATGGGACCTCTTGAAGCTGAGCAGCTTCTGTAAAGCAAAGGACACTGTCACTAAGACAAATAGGCAGCCTACTGACTGGGAAAAGATCTTCACCAAAGCTTCAACAGACAAAGGTCTGATCTCCAAAATATATAAGGAACTCAAGAGACTAGACTTTAAAATGCTAATTAACCCAATTAAAAATGGGGCGCTGAACTGAACAGAGAATTCTCAACAGAAGTTCGAATGGCCAAAAGACACTTAAGGTCATACTCAACCTCCTTAGCGATCAGGGAAATGCAAATCAAAACAACTTTGAGATACCATTTTACACCTGTCAGATTGGCTAAAATCAAAAGCACCAATGATAGCCTTTGCTGGAGAGGTTGTGGAGTAAGGGGTACACTCATCCATTGTTGGTGGGATTGCAAACCTGTGCAACCACTTTGGAAAGAAGTGTGGCGGTTTCTCAGGAAATTCGGGATCAACATATTACTCTTAAGGGTAGACTGCATGTCCAGCAACAGATGGTCCACAGAAGGTGAACTCAAAAGCATCTTTGAAGGTTCCTTGTCTCATAACATTAAGTCATGGATCTCTTTTTTATCTTATTATTTATTTTTATTTCATTAATAGATAGTATATTTTGTTGAAATTATATATACATATATAACTTTTCTTCCCTTTTTTGATCTTTTGTGAATATATTGTGGATTCCAGTTCAGTGTTTTTATGAGATTCCTGAGGGTATGAATGAGGGGATCTCTGATTTTTGAATTAGAGTTCTCTTAAAATAACATATCTTCAAACCTTTGGTTATTTATATTTTATTTCTAAGCCAACTTTTCTGTAATCATTGGCACACTTGTTGCTTTTATTTCCATCGTCTTTTTACTCACCTGGATTTTTTGGAAGTTTAAGGCTACTTTAGTTTTCAAGGGTGAAAATTCAGTTAAACCCCAACTTACTTTTAGTCAAGGAAACTTGGTTGTGTGTAGGTGTGTTTAGATATGTGTGTGCCTGGGGTTATTGTGTTTTTACACAGTGTTCATAACTGGAATAGACAGCAGGCCTAATGGAGCTAATGTGCGCCATAATGCCTAGAACCAGTCCTTGCCCTTCCTGCATAAGGTTGTTTATCATGTTTCTAAGGGAAGACTGGCTGATTCTCAAACTTTCTTGTAAACAACCATCATTCTTCCTTCTCAGTTCTTTAACTGAAGTTGATTCTCTTAAAAATGTGGATTAACCATGCAATTTCTGTTTACTGAAATGTTTTGAATAATTTGAAGCTAGACTCTCAACTATAAGAACTAATAGACCTAAGTGAACTTATTTGAAAAAGGAAGCAAGGAGAGATTTAATGTCTAGATTAATAGCATGCCCGCAATGATGATTTGTGAAACTGGGATGATAATTTTATTCAGATGCCAGACTCATAAAGAATATAGCATGTTTTACAGGCACTAATGAGATGTGTTTTTGCCAAGTTGTCTTGAAGTAGTCACTGTAGTAAACTAATAGAGATAAGCAGTAGGCAACAAGATATTATTAATATACGGAATGAAACAGTTTCAAATTATAATGTAGACCATAGATCCTATTTATAAAGAAGGAACCATAAAGTTTTAAACAAATCAGTAAGTTAAACCTTGAGATAAAAACACGTTTTTAATTCATTTCTATTTAATTACTTTACGTATGGACTTTTCAAGGATAGTCGTAGCTCAAACTAATATCTTTCCTTTTATCAGATACATATTTCATAGAAAACCCTTAATTTAAATTAAATATTTTGTATCCTATGGGATTTTATTTAAGATCATAGCATTTACATTAAGTTTGAAGTATGGGATCTACTAAGTGGGTTGGCTGTTTTACAAAAAGATGAAGTGAATTCTCTCTATTCACTGTAAAGCTTCACTGTAGTCAGAGCAACTCTTGTTTATCTGTTGCTTTCTTCATTAATTAACTTTTTGTTTATTTATGATAATTTTTTCCACTTTGTATGATTGTGTTCAATGTACTGTGACAACCTTTTCTATATTCACACTTACAAAATATATCGATACTATATGATTTATATTTAAAGCTTTGAACAAAGGGCAACTAATTTTAGAGTACTTTTTACTCTGAATTTGAAGATTAACATATCCCATCTTTCCATTTTACATAGTTTTTATTTAGGAGTGCTGAAATGGATAAACTCTCTAAAGATAGAAAATAGAAATTCAAAGGGCTTCCTAGGCAAAGAAATCTAACACCAATCTTTGAGTCTCTTAATTTTATTTCTATGAAATGTATGTAAATTAACAAAACCATTATGCTGGGCTGGAGAGATGGTTCAGCTAACACAGCTCTTGTTGTGTAAACTGTGGTGACTGGACATCAGAGTCCCATGATTGACTTTAAAGCTGGGTAGGCATAGCAACCATCCTATAATACTTTAAAGTGGACTAGAAAGAAGGAATTCTCCTTGGTTAACTATAGCAGACCTACTCAGTGAACATCTGGTGCCAGAGAGACTCTGCCACAATAAGTAAGGAAACATGTGATGGAGGAAAACAGATCATTCCAATCATGGAGCTTCCGTGACAAATACATACACACAAAACATATACGAGATATATACATATTGAATCTGTGGTACCTTTATCTTATACGTGAATTCTACTTCTTACATAAAAACGGACTTTATAAGAAAAGTAAGCATGTAAAATTTCATGTTATACTATTTTATTTCTTTTTGTTCTTTTTTACAGGACTGTCTGCCCTTCAAAGAGTATAATATCTATTCTAGACATGGGATGCCAACTATATTTCTTTTATGAGCTTATTATATGTAGTTATTATATGTATATATAATAAACAAATATGCTAATAATAAATACAGAACACATAAAATATATTTTGACTAAACTTTAGGAAATTATTTTAAAAATCATAAATATATCTTACTGGGGGTATACATTAAACAGGCTAGCTTTTTACACTAAAGTGAGGGAGAGAAATAACCAATGCAGTATATAATCATTGTATAAATTAATTATACACTGTATGATAACAGAAGCAAAGTCAGAGTTAAAAGTTAACAACCAACATTTTATACAATGATTAATACAGTATAAGAAGTTTGACACATTATCTCCTGGTTCTAGGCATTCTGTGTTTTACCCATTTGATTGATAGAGAAATTTATATGAAATCATATGAAATCAAATGAAATCATTTTGTTATCTTCTTGGTGCTGAGAATTTATACTAACAGACAAAATAGATGCTATATTAATATTTTAAGAGCAAAATGTACATTTTTGTAATGTAGGATGATGCAACTTTCCTCACCAAGTATTATTCAAATGTCAGAAAATGAAACTGTACCCAAGAATCAATTAGGTAATGGCAAAGTACTCGCTAAGTTGAAGATGCTACGAGGGATGAACTCCTCTTTGCATTATCTTTATTAGTGCAATTCTCTAATACACCACTTTCCTGAATATGGGTCTGTCTGAGGTCCTTAGAAACACTGCCCTTCTCACATGAAGAAGGTTGAATCATCCTTCATGTTTCTCTCCCTGTGCATGTTAATTGACTATTACAGCCCCCAAGAGCACGTTTCTCTTGATTTAGATTTTATTACTCAAGATAGTGCAAAGGGTAGGTCTTGCAATATCCAGCTGTCAGAGTAATCATCCAGCTGTGATTGATTAATGGAAGAAAGCCTCTGATTGTGCAATGTGGATCCAGACTGCAGTTGTTTAATATGATTCTGTCAGCAAAACCCCCTTTGCTGACAATCTTTATGAAACAGCCATCTGTTTCAGAGGATCACAAATACTTTATCACAATATTTATGGCATGTTTCCTCTGAAAGATGATATCTTATCCTTTTCAATGGATTAATGCCTTGAGGGTAACAACAAAGCTAAGCAAGAGGAAAACTTAACTTTAAAATTTATCTCAGTCAAAATCAAATACATTCCCTTTTCTTCCTACTTTCATGAGCTTACTAAATTAATATCAACCTCTGTTGGTTCCAATTTTATTCACAAATTTAAAGTATGGATGAATTGAGAAGTAGTTTGCATTTAAATTTCAATTTTCAGGTACATTAGCTTCTCTGTTATCAATATGTGTGCTTATATAAAATATATAAATTTGATGTTTAATTATAAATGATAATATAGAAATTAGTCAATATACTTCAAATGTATATGGAATGTGTTAGTTGACTTGGAATTATTTTTCTGTTTTAGTGAGCTACTAAATGAGATTTATTTAATTTATAAGGTAATGCAGTTTAAGAGAAATCAACTGTGTTTCAACCTACCTTTTACTTAAGTTTGGATTATATAGCTATTTTTTCACGATGAAAAAAGTAAGGAAATTACATTTTTATGGTAGTAACAAAAATAGGAAATTTTTCTTAGGGTTTTTCCAAAAACCTTATTCCAAGTAAGCTTCTAAATACAGCAATAATTTTTTTGTATCTCAATAAAAAACTTTTAATTGAGAATTTTATTAGCGTATAATTCCTTTCTTAACATATTACTAGCCTTTAAAAAGACATGAATCATTCTTGCTTTGTAATTACATAAAAAATCTAGAAACCAAATCTAGATAGAGCAGCAGCATGATATTTTGTGAGTCAAATTTGTGCCTAATCAATTGCAAGTAAATTTTAGTTAGATTTTTGTTGTATTATTTGTTTGAATGCAAAACACTGACTAGTTCTCTTCTCATTATTTAAAATGATTGTAGAGATTAAAACAGTAGAATTTTTAAAAATTGTAGAAGTATAATTAGGATTTATTATTGGAACACATGGAATCACAGTTAGAATGCAGAGAACACTCCATAGATACTTAAAGATTTTTAGGAAAATGTATTCAAGAAGTATGTGGATATATCTCAGTGTGATTTAACTTTCCTAGGCTGTGAACATTCCTGAGTTTAGTGATCACCAATTCCACACAGAAGGATGTTCTTCAAAAAGCAAACATTTAGGTCAGGCAGTGGTGGTGCACACCTTTAATTCCAGCACTCGGGAGGCAAGGCAGGTGGATCTCTGTGAGTTCGAGGCCAACCTGTTCTACAAGAGCTAGTTCCAAGACAGGCTTGGACAGGCACCAAAGCTACAGAAACCCAGTCTGAAAAAATAAAACAAACAAACAAACAAACAATAAATAAATAAAAGAAGCAACAGCAAATATTTGACTTTAAACAACATGCAGGGTGAAGATAAACCTTGAACAGGCAATTAAAAACAGCATCAATTCAATGACAGATTTAGATAAATTTGCTTTTGATAGTGGCACCAAGATAATTTTACTGCAATTTGGAAATGTCCCTATCTTTGATTGGATTTTCACATTTTCTAAAAAAGATTAACATCTCATCTAAAGTGCTGATTTTGAAATTTAAGAATGAAATGTAGATAACTCAAACAATGAAAGCAGTAGAGTGTACATAGAATGACCAACAGTATAACTTTTATATTTTCCTAGAACAAGAAAGCTTAGTCATTGTGTTGCAGGGTCAGCAGGCCCATCATTGTTATTAAAACACTGCTACCAAAGAAGTATAGAAAAAGTGGGTGGAGAAAGTTTAATTGAATTGTAAAATTCTAGAATTTTGCAAAAATGTATGCATTATAATATCAATATATGCATTACTGATACACAAGCAATGACAAATGCCTAAACAATTTCTATCCAAATTTGTTTGACTCTAATAAATATATAATTATTTTTAGTTTCATATAAAAAGTGTATGTTTAATTGAGTCCCAATTTAAGAGAAAAGAAAATAATATACTTCATAAGTAATGCTTAAATCATATAAAAATAAGCAATCAATTAAATGGAAATGAGAATGGACTTGAGTGTTTCCTGTATGATAGAAGATAAATTTAATAAATTCAATATAGTGCACATGATCATGTTTCCTCTGACATTACAAAAGAAAAAATAAAACGTCCAAAACTTTAGCATAGATGACTTGCCTTATTTACCATGTCCTTTGCCTTACAGAAGCTTTTTAATTTAAGAGATCCCATTTATTGATTATTGCTTTCTGTGTCTGTGCAACTGATGTTATATTTAGGAAGTTGTCTCCTGTGCCAATGATTTTCAAGGTTACTTCCCACCTTCTCTTCTATAAGACTCAATGTAACTGGATTTATGTTGAGGTTTTTAGTCCACCTGGAGTTGTGTTTACACATGGATCTATTTGCAGTATTCTACATGTTGATATCCAGTCACGGCAGAACCAAATTGTTGAAGATGCTTGCTTTTTTTCCATTGTACCACTTTGACGTCTTTGCCAAAATCAGGTTTTATTGGTGAGTGGATTAACTTCAGGGACCTAGATTTGAATTCATTGGTCCATGTTTCTGATTTTGCTGTGTACAAAATTTTTTTATAAAAGTGGATATCATCATAATAAGGAAAATCAAAATAAGCCAGAACAAGAAACACACATAGTGCAGCTCTCATCTGTAGATCCCTAAGTACATATGCATACATGATTAAATAGTTATAGATATAGACATAGGTATATGTTCATAAGGTATATATTTTACTATATAAGATATTATATCAAATAACAATATTCAGTTGTAATCTTTGATAGCTTTAAAGTATGTAATCCATAATTATGTTACAAAATTTTCTGAGGTTAGAACTTTTAGTTTTATTTTCATCATTTTAGTTTTACTTGGGAGTATATACTCCCTTCAATATATTTTTTTCAATTTATTTTTAAATTATTAATGTCACTGGGATTCTTTTATCTACTTAGTAGATGCCTTAAATTTTCATTGGTTTTCTGTCCATGTACTTTACATGTGATATTGTTTCTGTGGCTGTGTGATGCTTTTACTATGGATTCATATTTTCTGAAATTCCTAAGCTTCAGCTTGTAGGATATGATGATGAAGGAAACTTCTAATAATTGAGTTTCTGGGTAAAATGAATATTTAATTTTCCTAATTATATCTCATACATTTTTATTATTTTAATACTTTTCCTCATGAACAAAATACTTTGTTCAAAAGGTCTTTCCATGTTTATGATATAAATAAAATCTATTAGTTATGTTAAAAGGGTCCAAGGAATATATATATATACACACACACATACAATATCCAACTACCTGGAAGAAATACCAATATAGGTAGATAGGGGAAAGCTCAGGAAACCTCACCCCTAACAAAACACTACCATCAGCCACAAAATGTTCGGAGCAGAAGTACTCCTTCCCAGGGATACATGTCAAGGTTTGGGGGAGAAATAATATAATTGTATTATAATCTCAAAAATAATTAAAAGAGACTGATATCACAGATCCTCAGAAAACACAAAGATACACAATTTTATTTTTTAAATTTCATTTTGTATTATATCCATAGATCTTGTCCTCACCCCTCCTCCTTCTCCCAAACTTCCCCCAGCCCACCCCCCCATCCACTTTTCCCAATGGGTAAAGGCTCTATAGGAAGTCAACAAAGTCTTGGCTTCATTTGGAAAACAAAACACGCAGAATAGCTAAATCAAGTCTACACAATAAAGGGACTTCTGGAGACATCACCATCCCTGACACACATGGACTGATGGAATTGAATTGAAAACCCTGATATTAATCTCCACAGCAAAGAAAACTTGATTTTGACACAGAAACCAAAATAGTACAAAGGAAAAGGGACAGTAACTTTAATGAATAGTGCTGGTTGGACTTAACATAGTGAAGGGAACCCTGATGGCTCTTTGTCTTGGAGAGGGGTGGAGGGGGGGTAAGGGTGGAAGGGAGGGGAGGGAAGGGGGAGGAAGAGGGGAGGAGATGGAAATCTTTAATAAAAAAAATGAGAAAAAAAAGAAATAAATGGACCATTCTTAGATGTTCTTGAGATGTGTTAATTCAATATACATTTTGATGTTACAGCATAAATGTTTACTACTGTCTCACTAATAAGCCATATGCTTTATTGAATTTCTTATGGAAATGTGTAAAACAAATCAGTTTGTGGAGAGAGCAGTTATTTTTAAATTAAATCTGTAACACTGACTTGGCATGCCACACTAATGTAAAAATAAAGGAAATGCTCTCTTGAGCTCTTCCACTACCTCAGGGCAAAGAGCAAAATAAGAAAGATTCAGATGCTTCGACCCACAGTTTACACAGAAGTTAATATAAAGACTCCGGTCTGTCCTTGTCTACCCACAGAAATTGTGCGCTAACCTACTTACTCAGTCTAAAACAGACACAACTCCTCTTATACTAGGTGTGGTGACAGTCCTTTTTATATTTCTGTCACCTTATGCCACAACTTATTTCTTCCTATAATGTTTTAAGAAGGTTGGTCACTGTCAGTTTGATGCTTCCTGTGATCCTCATACCAATATGTGTTGGATTTGTCATTACTCAATCAAGAAAATATGATACGCAACTGTTCTTTATTTTGCTTCTATACATTAACAGCTTCAGTTTTTATGATATTTGTACAACTATCTACTTAAAAAAATGTGCTTCCCACAAACTGTTTTATAATTCTTGATGTTTTATAATGAAAGGTAACTTTAAACCATTAAATGTCTATGAAAAACTTCCCAAATGCAATTCCTACTTATAATTGTTCCTCCTCTCAAACTAATTCATCTGTTCTTTTCACATTAACTTTCAATAAATCCTCTAAAAATTAATATATTTAGTTTAACATACATATTTGTATTGATCATTTCATAAAGAACTGATTATTTATTTATTGAATTTTTGAATATGCAAAATTTGTTAGTCTCAAAACTGAACTGTATTTATTGGAATCTCAGCTACTCTGTCATTATGTCAGAATAAATATGTATGCATATGTATGTATGTGTGTACACAAAGAGAAGTTGCAGGTATCTTTAAAAATAATGTGTAATATTAAATAAAAATCAATCAATGATCATAAAATCTCAAATAAATGTCATAGATATTAATATAGAAATCTAATTTTAATGATTTTGGCTGTTTCTTTAAGTTTTTTTTTAAATTTTGTGATAAGGTTTCTCTGTGTAGCTTTGGTTCCTGTCCTGAAACTAGGTCTTGTAGACCAGGTTGGCCTAGATATTATAGAGGTCCACCTGCCGCTGCCTCCCATGTGCTGGGATTAAAGGCATGTACTACCACTTCCCCCATGTGATTTTGGCTGTTTTACTTATTTCTCATTAGAGAATCATATAGATTATAAATCATATGTCTTACATACTTATGGTATTAGTTTACTTTATTTAAAATTTGGTCTTATCCCTAGTATTTTAACCAGTCACAAGCTACAGCCTCCCTTTCTGCAAGTTAAATTCTCCTATGGTTCCCACACACCATTCCATTCATAACTCTTGTTTTCAACTTGTTTCTGTATCCTAGTCTCCAATACCAGCAGGTCTTCCCTGTGAACACAAAAAGTGAACAACCCAGTAATAGAGGAAACACACAGCCATCATACTCTCTGAAAATTCATAGAGGAAATAGAAACCAAAGAACAAAACATCCACCCCCCAAAAGAAACAACCCTGAAATCAACCCAAAGACCTATAATCACCCCAAACTCAGGTTCTTGGATGGAATGATAAGAATACCGTCAACAATATCCAGGGAAATATGACATTACCAGAGACCAGGTGTGCTACTACAGCAAGTCCTGAATATTCCAACATAGCTTAAGTACAAGAAAAAGACCTTAAAACCAACTATATGAAGATGAGAGAAGTCCTTATAGAGAAATTAAATAAATCCCTTATAGAAAACCAAGAATGCATAAACATTTGAATGACTAATAAAATTATTAAAAACCTAAAATGGAAATAAAATCAATAAAGAAAATACAAAGGGAGTTAATTCTGGAAATGAAAATTTTAGAAATATTTACAGGAAGTACAGACACAAGTTTTATCAACAGAATAGAAGAGATGGAAGAGTTAATCTCAGGAAGTAAAATATGATAGAAGAAATTGATAGATTGATGAAATAACATGTTTAATCTAAAAATATCTTGATTAAAAAACACCCAGGAAATCTGGGACAGTATGAAAAGACCAAACCTAAGAATAATAGGAATTGAGAAAGGAGAAGAATTACATTTCAAAGTCCTAAGGAGAATTTTCAACAAATCATTGAAGAAAATTTATGAGAAGCTGTCAGAACACCAAAGAGTTCAGACTAGAAAACCGAGACCCCCATGTAATAATCAAAACAACATAAAGAACAGGAAAAATATTACAAGCTTTGAGGGGGAAGGACCAAGTAATATATAAAGGTAGACCTATTAGTATTATACCCGACTTTTTAATAAAGATAATACAAGCCAGAGGAGCTTGTACAGATATGATATAGACTCTAAGAAAGCACAGATGCCAACTGAGATTTTTATAGCCAGAAAAATTTTTATTTATAATATATGGAAAAAGATATCCTATGGTAATGAGAGATTTAAACAATATCTATCTATTAATTAAGACCTTCAGAAAGAAAACTAGAAGGAAATCTCCAATTTAAGGTTAACTATACCCTTTAAAACACAGAAAATTTTCTCACATCAGTAAAATCAAAAGAAAGGAAAAACACACACACACACACACACAAACATAGATTAGCAATCATACCACCTATAACCATAGCAAAACTACAGGAATCAACATTCATTGGTCATTGATTGCTCTCAATATCAATGTTCTCAATCCCCAATAAAATAGAACAGGCTAGAAGAATGAATGAAAAATCAGAATTTATCCTACTGCTATATCTAAGAAATAAATTTCAATATCAAGGACAGACATACTTCAAATTAAAAGGTTGGAAAAAGATATTTCATCAAATTGATCTAAGAATCAAGCTGTTGTAGACATTTTAATATCTAATAAAATAGATTTCAAACCAAAGTTAATAAAAAGAGGTGGTGAGGGATACTACATTTTCCTCACAGCGAAAATCTATTCAGATTTTTTCAATTGTTTACATGTATTCTCCAAACACAAGAGACATAATTTGTACAAGTGACACTACTACAGCTTAAATAACATATTGACCCTCACACACTGATATTGAGAGACTTCAATACCATACTCTCACTAAAAGATAGGTCATCCAGACAAAACCTAAATAGATCAATGCTGAAGTTAAGTAATATTATAAACTAAATGGAACAAACAGATATCTACAGAACATTTTAATCAAACACAAAAAATATACCACCTTCTCAGTACCTCATAGAACTTTCTCCAAAATTGACCACATTCTTGGACACAAAATAAGTCTCAACAGACACAAGAAAAGTGAAATAACACTCACATCCTATCAGACCACCATGGATTAAAGTTGGATAGCAGCAACAACAAAAACAACAGAAAGTTTTCAAACTCATGGAAACTAAAGAACTCATTACTGAGTGAAAAAAATGAGCTATGATAAAAGTAAAGGAAATAAAATTTTCTAGAATTACATCAAAATGGTTATAGAACATACACAAACTTATGGAACACAATGAAAGCAATGTTAAGAAGAAAGCTCATAGTACAAAGTGTCTACAATAAATAAACGGAGAGATCTCACGCTAGCTCCTTAATAGAATCCTTGAAAGCTCTAGAACAAAATGTAGGCACAGCAGAGAGGAGCAAGGGCAAAAAGTAATGAAACTAAGAACTTAAATTAATAAAATGCAAACAAAAGAACTTACAAAGGATGGATGAAACAGAATTTGTTCCTTGGTATAAAACAAAACAAGTTGATCAATAAAATCAAATTGAAGACCCAGACTTAAATTCAAACACTTACAGATATCTGATTTCTGATAAAGAAACAACAAATACACACTGGAAAAAAGGAAGACATCTTAAATAAGTGATGTTGTTCAAACTGGATGTCAACATTGTAGAAGCATAAAATTATTTACATATTTGTTCCCTTGTACAAAACCCAACTCCAAGTGGATCAAAGAATCAACTTGAAACTAGATACACTGAATCTTTTAGAAAAGAAAGTTGAAAATAAACGTGAATGTATTGGCAGAGGCGATCACTTCTGAGCAAAACACAGAAGGCAGAGTTACTAAGATCAAAAATTAGTGAGTGGGACCTCATGAAACTAAAAACCTGTAAGTTAAAGGACACTCAGTTGGACAAAGTGGTAGAAGAATAAAATATTTTTACATGTCTACATCTTCAAGGTGATTATTATCCAATATATATAAACAATTTAGTAAACTAGGTATTAGAACCCAAACAATCCAATTGAAAAATGTGGTACAATTGTAAACAGAGAATTTAAGCAAAAGAAATTCAAATGTCTAGGAGACACTGAAAGAAAAGTTCAACACACCCCTTAACCATCAGGAAAAAGCAAATCAAAACTAGTTTAAGATTCCATCTTATACCTGTAAGAATTACTAAGATCAATAAAACAAAAGAAAGTTCATGCTGGCAAGGATACGGAGCAAGCAGAACACTACTCCTTTGTAGGTGGGAATACAAATTTCTATAGCCACTATAAGAATCAATACGGGGATTCCTCAGAATATTGAGAATCTACCTCAAAACAATACTATATCATTCTTGGACATATAACCAAAAGTATAATATAGTCTTAACTTGGTAATTTTATGGGATTCCTGACTGTGATGATTTTATGTCTCTGACTATTTTGCCTGCTCTTAGGATTCTTTTACTCCTGTTGGGCTGTTGTGTACAACTTTATTATTAATTTTTTCCCTAGATCTTATTATATTTTATTTTGTCATGGTGTGTTGTCATCTCTTAGAAACTTGTTCATTTTCATAGACAGGAAGCAGTGCATCAGGAAGGAGGAAAACTGGGAATGGACTGGAAGAATCAGAAGGAAGAATAATCACACCACAATTCATTACATGGGGAAAGAGTCTATTTTCTATTAAAATACTTACAATTTTATAGGACATGAAGGAAGATAATGAAATAAAAGTGGCACTGTTCAGAAATGATTATATTACTCACTTACTTGCAATGCAGATAGCTTTACAACTGCCTCTTATCCTTAGCGGATTATATATTTATTTTTTCTAAACCCTGCCCTCCACTTGTGAAAGTCAGTTTAAATACCAAAGAAAAAATAAAACTCTTCTTATTTGAGACCAGAGAAGGAAACATTATAGACTTCATGGCCTGTGTAAGTTTTTCCAACTTTTCAAAAGTCACAAGTAGATAATCAGAAGAATGATCCTATTTCTTTTAAAAACTTCTCTCTTCTGTTTTTGAAGACTTTTTATTCAGTAATGTCTTTAAGAACTCAAATTAAAATCTCAGTTGCCATCCCCATTTTTTACTGGATATAAATACCCTAAGTAGAAAATATTCCAAATAATTTCATTCTATTTAGTAATTGTGATTTTCTTGGCCAATGAGAAGAGTCCATTATTAAGACAGTAAAGGTTCTAGTCATATAAAATCTCATTATAAATTGTTCATTATTTTGCACTAAAGTTCACACTTAAAATAAATTAGATGAGGATATGTTTCAAGTATAAAATATATTTTCAAAATTAAAATGAAAGATCCAAAGGTCAAAGCCAACCTGGCCAGCATGTATTTAAATTCTAGGAGTTATCACACTTATTACAATTTACCTTCAGACTTCTGATTAGAGTTTATGCTGAACTTTTCCTTACAAAAAAGTGGCTTTATAACAACAAATTTCACTTTTCTTTGAACTATATCTTTTAAAAAATAAAATAAACGTGTTGTCCGAAATTTCTATTCCACCAGGTCCCACAAAAATTCAGCCCCAAAGAAATACAAGAGAGGTCTACATTAATTACAAACTGTTAGCCTATAGCTCATGCCTCTTATTAACCTATTTTTACATCTTAAACTAGCCCATTATTCTTGACTATGTTAGCCATGTGGTTTGGTATCTTTTATCAGTGAGACATTCTCATCGTTCTTCCTCTCTTTCTGAGTCATGACTGCAGATTGACTCTTTCCTCTTCTCAGAATTCACCTGTTCTCATTGTACCATCTCTACTTCTTGACTAGTCATCCTTTCTATACTTTCTGCCTGGCTACTGGCCAATAAGCATTTTATTAAACAAGTTCAAGAAATAAATCTTTACAGGGTAAAAGCATCATCCCACAGAATAAACCTATGTCCTAGTTACAGTTTGAAACAACTATTTAATAAATGAACATGTTAAATTGGATAAGTATCCAAAACATTTTTGACAAATTAAAAATGCATTGGTCTACATCCAATTAGCATACTAGCAAATGCTCCTTACACACACAAGAAAAATAGAAGGCTATGTAGTGGGACATGAGGCAGAACATATTTCTGGAATAAATTTCTTTTTCACCAAATTTTCTTTTTAAGAATGTTACCTGAGGGAATAAAATACATAAAAAGTTAAGGACTTGACTGCTCCTAGGTATGGTAGAGGATAAAGTCTATTTTAGATATAATGGAAAGCATAGACAGAAGCAGGGATATCTGGGAAAGTTCAGAGTAAACATGACCAGGCTGAGCTGGGCCACATAGGAAGAATGAGAGTGGAAGGGAAATGGGAGAGAGGGGAACCAGGTGCAGCAGCCAGGAGGCCAAAGTACAAGAGGAGAGGACCCAGATGTCTGGAATTTATAGGGAAGTGCCTCTGGAGGAATGAAAGCCCAGACCTTGGGCTGCAGAGTTCAGAGTAGAGGGCAGGGCACACTGTGATCCATACCCAGCAACAGGCAGTAACAGGATGCCTGAGAGAACTTGGCAGCCAGGTCTGCTCTGGTATGTTAAATAGACATCTCAGGCATTTGTTTAGGGTTTGAAACTAAGCACTGCACAAATTTAGGAACTTAAACCAACACTAACTATTCAGTCTTGCATATACTGTAGTTAAGAATATAGATTTCTTTTGTTTCACAGTGTATGTGGCTTCAGTTACTTATTCTAATATCATGTAGTGACACTTGGATGCCTTGATGACCTCATTGAGCTGGTTCTTCTTAATATGCCCAGGACTTGTTCTCAAGGGCTTTTATTCCCATCTATCAAGGGTCAAAGGAAGCATCGTGAATACTTGGAGAGTCACAAAGTAACCAGGCCACTTCTACTTTAGGAATTCATGAAAAAAAAAAAAGGCCAAGCTAGAGTCATGGATATTGGACCTACTTTGTAAATGCTACCCTTCTCTATTAGAGAATGTCACAGTATTCTGTGACACCAGGATCAGAATGGTTGGTCATAAATGAAAAATAAAGGGGCTGGAGAGATGGCTTAGAGGTTAAGAGCATTGTCTGCTCTTCCAAAGGTCCTGAATTCAATTCCCAGCAACCACATGGTGGCTCACAACCATCTGTAATGGTGTCTGGTGCCCTCTTCTGGCATACACACAGACAGAATATTGTATACATAATAAATAAATATTTAAAAAAATAAATGAAAAATAAAATTGGATTTCTATTACATTCTCAATAAACTGAAAACTATCTTGTACCTATTCACATCTCTTTGGATTGTAGATATCAAATATTCTATAAGATTGAAATAGACTGCTAAAGAGTAATGAGAGCCTTTCCAAAGTTAGTGGCCTTGACTACAGAATAGAGAGAAGAAACATAATTTAAATTTTAAGAGAAATGGAATTGATAAAATGCACAAAGTCTGAGGTTATAGAAGATGATTGCTAAGACCTTTTTAAATTCCTTTTTATTTGATTGTATCCATGTAACTCAATAATACAGAGTCCTAAATTTAAACACAATTTTAAGTGACTGCTGTCTATTTTAGGTGACTGCTTACACAATTCCAAGCATCAGAAAGCTACACCAAGTCCAGAATAAAAGCAAACCTAGCTTTTTATGTTCTTTGCCAAACTGAATAAGGCACATGAATCTGCTATTGTAGAATATTTTCAAAAGCCGAAATGGAATATAATATATAGTGTTTCTGGAAGTAAGAAGAAAACCAACTAATTTAAATTTAAATGTGGTAACAATTTTACCAAAATGCTGCCCTTGTATTAAATTTTTTTTTTTTTTTTGGTTTTTCGAGACAGGGTTTCTCTGTGGCTTTAGAGCCTGTCCTGGAACTAGCTCTTGTAGACCAGGCTGGTCTCGAACTCACAGAGATCTGCCTGCTTCTGCCTCCCGAGTGCTGGGATTAAAGGCGTGCGCCACCACCGCCTGGCTTAAATTTTTTTAATACAAAAAAGTAAAATATAATTTAACTTTTAAAAATTAAAGTTTTGTAATAGAGATTTTTTTTATATTTGATACTTTAACCATTGTTACATCAGTCCCATGGGGAAATATATTGAGAGATGTCAAAGATTATTTGAAACTACCAAAATAAACAAAGGAATGTCTGAAATTCTACTGATTCTGAATCAGATTAAGACACTGACTTTTCTATTTGACTTTGGAAACCTTGAGTAAATTATTGGACTACCTTTTTATGAGATATTTTTAAATTGATATGTGGAAAATATAATATCAGATATATCATAATACTAGTGGATACTAAACAAAATTATTTTTCTGTAAAGGATTATTTTGGTAGTTTCTGATATGACTTACACACTCCAATATCCATCTTGAAAAATAATTGGAATTATTTTTATTATTAATACTATTATAAATTGGAAAGAAATGTTAGATTAGTTACCAAACCAATCTTGTTTAGGAAATTTCAGCTAAGAATATAAGCACTATTAGATACCATCATCTGGAGAATACAAACAAAACAAAAGTGATAGGAGTAAAGAAAGTCAATTACTACCTATGTTTTTGTGTATCCTAAAGATTGCAGCTATAAGCACAATGCATTTTGTGTTATTCAGCCTTCAACTCTGACATCTCAATTACAGAAGGAGATGCAGCATAGATAATATGTAGGTCATAATTCACACATAATTGCTTACAAGAATTGTGAAATGGTAGGCAAGTGTCAGATATTCTATTGATAGGTGAGACCTCAGGAAGGGCAAAATTGAATTTAAGAGTCTCTAAAAGCACAGAGTCTGAGACCCACAGGAAGCATCTGTAAATTTAATCTATTAATAGGGGAAGCATCTGTTAATTTTTCAGGGATTTTAATCATTGTACAGGTTTCATATTGCACATATAAGAATACATTAATTAAAATTAGTTAATAATGCAATAGGTATTTGATAATGTCTAAAAATATATGTGCATTAACCCCTAGATTAGATTTTGGATAGATTCCTCAACAGTGTCTAGAAAGAGCTGAGCACTTACTTGCTTATTTCTTCAACTGTCACATATATGATTCTATTGTACTACATGTCTAAAACAAGAATGCAAAGGTGATTGTTAAACTTAGTAGAAAAAAAAGGAGAATATATCAGGCTATATAACATTGAGTATGCTGTTCAAAGAATGTATCTATTACCTCTAAGCAAATGTAAATATGGAAATATTTAAGTGAAAGACTAATTTCTATATTTCTTTACTTTTTCTATCTCTGGGCAACAGTCATTATTAATGTCAGACACAGTCAGAGAAATCAGGAGCTTAGAGAAAATAACCTCTCAACTACACACAACACTAGTGCATTAGAAACGGAAGCCATTTGAAAAAGATAGGGAGAGAATGCTTGCTTCAGGGAATGTGACACTTCTGCTAACAGATTTATATGTTATGGAACAGTCATAGAGTAAGAAGATATAAGTTAACCTGTTTGTTTTCAAATGAAAAAATAAAGGAAATAAATTTCAGGTTTCACTACCCTAATAAGCAATAGAATAACCATGTCACTTAATTAAACTTAGTCATAAACAAATAATAGTTTTAATATGAAATTTTGGGAAATAATAATAAGAAAAGGTACAAGTAACAAAAATGGTGGCAGTCTGTTTTTCATGATGCCAGAAAAAGAATGTGAATTCATTCACACTGGTGGATGATCTTCCTGTCAGTTTCTTTATAATCTTTCAAAATATTAACATGATATTGCTTTTGTGGAATTAATTTCCAATATTTTATTAATTGCTGCAGCTGTTTGTTCTAAATAATTTAGTTAATATTTAACAGCACTGGTGCCCTGGGATTATTAAAGCTAAAGATGCAATTAAAAACAATCATAACAATAAAAACATAATTACTAGAATCAGAGAAGATAACAGCAAGCTTTTATAACATTGCATATTCAGGACTCCCTGGTGTCTTTCCATATGTACAATTTTCTCTCATTAAGAGTCAATATGTCAGTTTCCTTAGATACTCTGAATTGAAAGTATAAAATATGCAAAAAGAAAACTAAATGCCAATTATACACAAATTGATACATATCGGATGTATTAAGTATTATTAGGTCAACCTTTACTTAGTGTTACTAAAATTGTTAATGTAAAGACACTTTCAATGCCACCCAAAAGGAGGCTTTCTTTAGAAGGATATTACCCAAATAACTTTCACCTGGAACAGCTTAGAAGTATATCTGTGGACACCATTTGATGTTTACATTCACAACACATTCTTCAAATCTGCCTAAGCATAGCTATCTCCTTAAAGGTCTTCTAGATCCCCTGTACTTAACTATGAAAATTTTTACATATTTCGCCACTTTTCTTTGATATATAATAATAACATTGTAAATATTGTCTTGCATATTATGATTTTACTGCAAAATTTCTTATTCTTTATGTTCTATCTATCTGTATGATGAATTTTCAGGGATAATTAAGTTTGTAAATTAAGTTATATGAATATTTTATATATATAAAATTAAGTTATACCTATTCTAATTAGTTGACTAATCTGCTCATTCTTATATTTGGTTTAGCTTTATATAAGGAGATTATGAACATAGGTTTGACTTTATCTGCAAGCCATCTTACTTAATGTGTGATTTCATTGCCTTTTGCATATAAGTCATCCTGAAATTATTTAATGAATATAACAATGTTATTCTGAGACTACATAGGAAATTTTGAAACATGGACAGAAAAAAATATTAAAATTATTTACATTAAGACATGATAGTATAAAATTACTTTTTTACTGTAAAGCTCTAAGTCAAACATCCCATCTTGTAAAATATAGGACTCAGAAAACAAAGAATGATCCTACAATTATATTTTCAGAAGTATTTTGATCCTACCAAACTATTTTCCTGAAGATACTTATAGCTGAAATATCACAGACATGGACTGATAAATGGCATTAGTTATTGCAATAGTCCTTCAAAAATTAAGCCAATCTTTTTCCTTCTACTTTTGTATCACTAAAACAAACAACAAGCAAACAAATGCATCTGTCTTTACATTAAATCTGCTTTTGAATTTTCTGGGGTTTATTCAAAAATTTAGTAAGAGAGAAATCATTACTAGAACAAAGCAGTATAATGTAGAGGACATAGTTTACCTGAGTTTTGGATAAACTAAGTCAAAATTTGGGTTGGGGCTAAGTGTTGTAAGGAGGCCACTAGTTGGTTCCCAGCTACTTAGCCCCGAAATAATCACACAGAAACTGTATTAATTAAATCACTGCTAGGCCCACTAGCTCTAACTTTTTTTAGCTAACCCTTACATCTTAATTTAAGCCATTTCTATTAATCTGTGTGTCACCACAAGGCTGTGGCTTACAAGACAAAGTTCTGGCTTCTCTCTCCAGTAAAGCACATGGCTTCTCTTTTCCTCCCTCTTTTTCCTCCCAGCACTCCGTTTAGTTTTCTCCACATACCTATATCTGCCCTATCAATATGTGAAGGCAGTTTCTTTGTTCATTAATGTTTATCACAGCATACAGAGGGAAATCCCACATCACCTCCCCCTTTCTGTTTAAATAAAAAGGAAGGATTTTACTTTAACATAGTAAAATTACATATAACAAAACAGGCTTCAAGCAAGAATTACAGCTACAATATTTATATCTACTTTATCTGTTGTCATAACTATGGAAAACTATAACTATAAATTCTTCAACTTCATCCAAGACTCCAGAAGGATATAATATTACCTAAGTAAACAGGAAGTACATTGTAAGTAATTTTCAAAACTATATACTTGACAGAGACATTTTGTTGCTTGGACAGTCAGCCACAATTCTTCTGTACCATTGGGGTATCCACACTTCACCCTATTGGCCCAAAGTATGGGCAGACTTTTCATGAAGCAGGAAATTTCAAGGATAGTTCCACTTGTATTGGCAGTTTGTCAGAAATATTTTATGCTGCAGAATGTCTGGCAGACTGTTTCATAAAGCAGAAACCCCAAAGGATCATCTCATTTTTAGGCAAGTTAAGCAGTCATTTCTCTGTGGGTCCTGCATGTCCAATTTTTGCAGCAAACCATGAAAGCAGTCCAGATGAGAGAAGTTTCTTGCCCAAATGGCTAACCAGCTCCATAAGAAGCCTCTTCAAAGTCAATCATCCTCTTGAAGTACAAGAAAACATGTTTACTCTATTCTTTTCCAAACTTTCTCAGACTTTCTGTTGATACAGTTATCCACGTTGGCCGCCATTTGTAGTGATGAGGTGAGCAGGCCTGCTTTTCATCCTGCCCGGCTCCCACACAGATATCTTTATACCCAAAATAACAATATACAAATTGTATTCATTTAAACATTGCCTGGCCCATTTGCTCTAGCCTTTTACTGGCTAACTCTCACATCTTGATTAACCCATTTCTATTAATATGTGTAGCACCATGAGGTGGTGGCTTACTAGGAAGATTGTAATCCACATCCATCTTGGACTGGAGCTTCATGGTGACTGCCTAACTCTGTTTCTTTCTCACAGCATTCTGTTTGGTCTACTCTGCCTATCTAAGTTCTGCCCTATCAAAAAGCCAAGGCAGTTTCTTTATTAACCAATAAAATTAACACATAGACAGTAGTCCCTCCTACATCTTGCTGTGAATGCCATTGGTTAATAAAGAACTGCTTTTAGCCTATACCAAAACAGCAGAACAGAGGTAGGTGGGGAAAGCAATTGAATTCTGAGAGAAAGAAGGAGGAGTAGGAGAAACCATGTAACCCCACCAGAGATAGACACTGGAACTTTTCTCAATAAGCCACAGCCAGTTGGAATACTCAGATTACTGAAGATGGGATAAATTTATAGTTGTTAGCTAATAAGAAGCTAGAGCCAATGGGCCAAGCAGTGATTTAATTAATACAGTTTCTGTGTGATTATTTGGGGCTGAGCAGTAGGGAAACAAACAAGCGGCCTTCTTACACCAGGTAAGTATGCAAAACACTCACAGAGATTGATCATACCAAGTGAATGCTCAAATTGAGCTGTACTTGAAGGAATTTATTGCAGTTCCTACGTGTCTCTACAAATGTCTCAGACCTTAACCTGGACATTATATGTGCAATTCTAGAGAGTTTGTGGGACATTTGAGACCATCTTTTCCTCCCATATGGGGCTGAAGTTGCAACTGACTCTGTTGGGCAATGGGAATTGTTTTACTTTAGCTACATATCACATCTGGACTAAACCTCTTTCATGGAGAACTGTGATTACAATGCAAATAAGAATGAGATTTCCAAGGAATGTAGTTTTAATGAGAGAAGGCTGTTGTTCTGTCAGTTTAACAACAGGCAAACAAGCAACATTATTATGCAAGAAAAACTTTAGTTTGCAATGCTGTGGTTACAGAGAGTGGATGTCAAATGTTAAAAACTAGAACTATAAAGAGAAATCAAGTAGTACACAAATAACTACATAGCTTAATGCTTTTCTCTCTCTATGTTTTTTACAAAAATTATTTATTTTTAAGATAATATTATAGTCATATAATTTCCTCCTACCTTGTCTTCCATCCAAACATTCCCATGTACCCCTCCTTGTTTTGTTTTAAATCCCTGACCTCTTTTTTAAAATCAATTGCTATGTGTGTGTATGTGTGTGTGTTTCCAAACACATAAATAAAATTTGCTCATTAGTATGTTATTTGAGTGCATGTTTTTAGGACTATTATTATGTATTGGATTCCAATTGGTGTGCTCTCCCTTGGAGGAGACTAATTTTCTTACTCTAAAAATTTCTTAGTTATTTGTAGTTTTTTTGTACAGTTAAGGCCTCATGGGGTTTCTCTCATTTATGCTAGCACATTTATGAGTGTTTGAATTTTTTTCCACCTACAATGGGTGTGACCCTCAAAGGTAGAAAAGAAGTCAATAGTAATCCAAAGTATATAAAATCTGTTTAAATAGAATACATCTTTATTTTATATAATGTAACTCCACATATATCTGTTGTATGTCACTGCAAGAATGTGTCTAATAAAGTTGTGAATTTGCCAAATATTAGCTCTAGAAAAGAATTTGAGTTCTCACAGAAATATTTCTTTTCTGTTTTTAATGGTTAACTGATATCTCTGAATCCTAGCAAATATTTAGAAAGTAATACGTAGCAATTAATATGTTTAGTAGAATAAGGGAGACCAAGACAAATACCATGCATTTTTCCTCACTTCAGTGTAGAAACACACACACACACACACACACACACACACACACACACACACACATTACATTTTATATCTTTATCCATTTCATTGATACCATTATTGCTAGACTGATGAAATTTGAATAGGTGAATTTATTCATAGGTATTTTACTTCGCCGTTATTACTTGATTAATTTTTTATAATCTCTACATTAACATTTTAGGGAAAATGTGATAATGTTCTCACTTATTTTAGGAATAATAGCATGCTACTGTGTATTTCTTTAGGAACATCACCTTAAGTCCCATAAAAGTAATTATTTATCCAACAAAAATATAGTCTTCATATTTTCTCAACTAATTCGATAACTTGCCCATTTTTGCTAAGTAGGTTAGTAATTCCAGAATCTTTTTAGCTCTCATATGAAATTACCAAGAAAGTCCAGAATAACTAACCTAAAACTGTGACCTGTAAAATTTTCATGTCTAATGATACAAGATGGTATAGTTCACAGGACATTTTTCATGGTAAGTTAAAAGTCGATCTGACTTACATCTCAAATTATAACAAGAATTTATAGCCAGTGAAAGGTAAAAGCTTCAAGCAATTATTTCAAATATGAGTGATGTAAAAACAATAATAACAATGTAGGGGTTTTGTTTTTTTGTGTGTGTTCTTTTTTGTTTTTATTTTTTATTTTAATTTTTTATTAAAAATTCCCATCTCCTCCCTCCTCCCACTTCCCTCCCCTTCCCTCAACACACACCCCCATTCACTCCCTCTCCAGGCCAAAGAGAAGTAAGGGTTCCTTACACTATGGAAAGTCCAAGGTCCTCCAAATTCCTCCCAGGTGTAGGAAGGTGAGCATCCAAGCTGACAAGGCTCCCACAGAGCCTGTCCATGCAGTAGAATCAAAGCCCAGTGCCATTGTCCTTGGCTTCTCAGTCAGACTCCATCATCAGCCACATTCAAAGAATCCGGTTTGATCACATACTCCATCAGTCCCATTCCAACTGGCCTTGGTGATTTCCCATTAGACCTGTCCCACCATCTCAGTGGGTGAACGCACCCCTCACAGTCCTGACTTCCTTGCTCATGTTCTCCCTCCTTCTGCTTCTCATTAGGACCTTGGGAGCTCAGTCCAGTGCTCCAATGTGGGTCCATGTCTCTATCGCCATCCATCAGCAGGTGAAGGTTCTATGGTGATATGCAATATAATCATCAGTGTGGCTATAAGACAAGGCCAGTTCAGGCATCCTTTCCTCTGCTGCCCAAAGAACAAGCTGGGACATGTCCTTGGACACCTGGGAACCCCTCTAGAGTCAAGTCTCTTGCCAACCTTAAAATGGCTCTTGTAATTAAGATATTTACTTCCCTGCTCCCATATCTGCCCTCCTCCATCCCAACTATCCCATTCCCTCAAGCTCTGCCAGTCCTCTCTATCTCCCTTCTCTCCCCCATCTCCCCTTATGCCGACCTCACCCCCACCCCCGTGATCCCAACCCCTGCCCAGCAATTTTGTCAATTTCCAATATCCAGGAAGATAGCAATATGTTTTTCTTTGAGTTCACCTTTTTATTTAGCTTCTCTAGGATCATGCCTAGCTAACTGAGCTAGTTAGGCAGGGGAGAAGGAGATAGGCAAGGAGCAAAAGAAGGTCAAAAATCAGAAGAGGTCTGAAAAATCCAAAAGTAACCAATTAACCAAAAGAATGGGAGAAAAGGACACAGATGAGGGGAAGAACAAAAATGGGTGATATTTACTGAAGAGTGGTCCCAGGGGAAGAAATATCGCACACAGAGGCAAAGACAGAAAGGAAATTAGATATTGTCTGTGACAAGCAGTGGCAGCCTTTTTATGCCCCCAGTCACTCTAGACAGGATAAAATGGGAGAGGGGAATGTGACAAAAAAAGGGGGTTCCCTCTATGCCAGGAGGAAATGAATATTTACTTGAGTGGAGCCAAATGGAGACAAAGGAAAGTTCAGTCTTCTGATCCTCCCACGGTTGTCTGAAAACCTCCTGGGATAAGACTTGTTAGGACAAATAAATGCCCTTATTACCTAGCCTTTTATGATCATACAACTGAGCAAGTTGTCATCAGACAGAAGCCTGACACCTGGATTCACTACCAAAAGTAGAGGCCATTGTCTCCAGGGTCTCCTCCTTTAGGTGTTTATCTGGTAACTGGTATGGGTGGAGCAGTGGCCATTATTGAACTTAAAATTAAGATGCTCAAGGAAATCACCAGAAATCTGCTTGAAGGATGGATAAAGACCTTGATGAGCCCCTGGAACAGTCCTGTGTTAGTGATACATAAGCCAAATAGGATCTGGAGAATTTTACAGGACCTATGATCATTCAATGCCTATATGGAGCTAGTGGGGACCCCTTTAAGGGGCTTAGCTTGGATCCCAGCAGTTTCTTCCCAGTTTAACTTCACTGTAATAGATCTAAAGTACTGCTTCTTCTCAATTCCTTTTCATGAGAAAAATTATGAAAAGTTCACTCTTTCCATTCCTATAGTTAGCTCTCGACATGACAAGATATGATTGGGCTATTCTCTCCCAGGGGATGACCAATAGTCCATCCTTTTCCCACCAATATTAGAATACTATCATCTCTACTTATTTTGACAAAGAGAATACCCTTCTGCATGTTTTTGTGGATGATCTAATCATTGGGAATTTGGAAGATTCAGAACTAGCTCCCTGGTCAATCACTATTATTGATATCCTCAACAACATGGCTTAATATAGCCTCAAACAAAATACAAAAGGTACCCCCATTTCATATATTGGGATCCCGATTAACACTCACTCAAGCCAAAATGAAAGGACTCCAATTAATACTGCCTGTGCCTCTCACTTTATCAGGGTTACAAAAGATACTAGGGAAAATGAACTGGGTAAGGCCCTGGTAGTCTGTAGAGACTGGGAGACTAGATATGTTATATGATCTCCTGAAAGGGAGGCAGCCTTATGTGATCATTGTTTTGCTCCATGAGCAGTGTTAGGCACTCACTGAATTCACCAATGAGCTCTATCAGGCTTCTTTGGTGAGATATAATCATAACATTCCAATCCAAGGCTGGATATTATTAGGGAAAAAGACCATGCTGGCTGCCCTTGTTCAGCAGTCACAACCACTAGAATGGGTACACACCACCCTGGGGGGCACTTCCAGAGTGTATTCTCTAGTCAATCAAATAGCTGATATTATCATAAAAATCAGGGATATGTCCCTCTGGCATTATGGAAAAGATCCCTCTAATTTAATAATAATTAATAATTAATGATAAATTAATATTTCAGTCAAAATTAAGGATTTATAATGGGTGGCCAGAGATTATTCTCAATTGAGGGATTTCTGGGGACCCTGGACACCCACTTTTGGGAGTACTGGTTAGTGAACTTTTATCAAGAACTACACTGGAGAGTCCCCTTAGTTTTTTCTTCTAGGCCTCTGACACAAGTATTCACTGTTTGCACAGATGGCAGGAAGAATGGAGCCACCTTTGTAGTTTTTATTGTAGGGAAGACCAAGACAAAAATTAACATACTGCCACATTTACCTTATGCCTATATCAGATTAGATGCTAATCCTATTTCTGCCTTGAAGATACAACTTGGATCACTTTTAGAAGGTAGAAAAAAACATAAATATTCAGCATCTTAGAGGACACCAGAATCCCCCTGGCCTCGTTTTCTAACAGAATGCTGCTATGGATGCTGCAACTTCAGGGGTCTGTCTCATAGAGGTCTCAACTTTGCCTACACAAAATGCTACCAAAATGCATGACTTAACTGATGTCAACTGGAGAGGACTAAAATACCTATACCCCCAGATCCCTGAAAAAAAATTAAAGAGAATTATTCATACATGTAAGCCTTGTTAACAATCTCTTCATACCCCCCATTTACAAGGTCTGGTGGTGAATCCAAGAGGGTTAGGACCCAATATCATCTGACAAACAGATGTAACACATTACCTTCCATTTGGCAAATTAAAATATATGTTGTTACCATAGACATATACTCTAAGGCATGCTGGGCTACTGCCCACTCAGGGGAAAAATCAATCCATACCAAAAGCCACTTCTTACAATGTTTTGCTACATTGGGACTACCACAACAGGTCAAGGCTGATAATGCCCTCTATTTTATAAGTAAAACATTAAAAGAATTCTCCCAGAGATGGAATATGTCCCATACCACCGGGATCCCATATAACCCTCAGGGTAAAGCGATTGTCAAAAACATTATCTCAAAGAGGTCTTTATATGGCAAAAAGGGGGAGAAGTCTTCCCCCATCTACAACCTCAAAAGGCATTATTAGCCATCAATATTTTAAATTTTCAAAAATCATATGAACAAAATAGATCCCAGAAACACTGGGGATCCCTACCAACAAGGATCCTCTCACTAACCAATGGAGGAGCCCAGATCCTTTGTTGACACAGGGCCTTATTGCTTAGGGTCTTAGTTAGGGTCATCCTGGTGGATTCCTGGAGATTTCTCTAGTGCCTGGTTTCTTGCTAGCCACATAATGCCTTCCTTAATCAAGATATCTCTTTCCTTGCTCTCCATCTCTGTGTTTTCTTTAAAAAGAAATGACAAGAAGAACCTTAAGTGATACTTAATGCATAGTATAATATCTTATTACTGTGAAAAACCTGACAGCATACATATCAAGGAAACAAAGGTATATATGACATATTCGAAATGAGCTCTTATTGGATGAAAATCAGCAATCTAAAAAAAAAAGCAAGTGAGATGACTTCACCACAGCATTAGATTAAGAAAGAAAATAGCACTATGAACAACAGCATGCAAATTAACCAATGGTAATATATTATGAAGCTGCTCACTGGAATATAAGAAAAGTAAGAAATATGAATATATGAAATTATTAAAACATAAAAAATTGCAATATAATTAAATGAATAATTTTCAAAATACTATTTTTATAAGATGAAGGAAATTAAGGACAAATATCTGTTTATTGCTCATAATCATTTATTAAACATTATTCTAAGGAGCTTTATGAAAATTATATTTAATCCTCTAAAATACATAAACAGATGTGATTTTCATTTTACAGTAGAGAAAATAGATTTACAAAAGTTAATGAAATGTATAATCCAATGTCAAACCAGAAATGAAATGTCAGAATAGATGTTTGTATGGAAACAGTGGGACTTCAATACACTGTTTTTTATAAAAGTTTGAAAATATTAGCAATGATCTTTATATGGATGTTTAAGCTCAGTAAATTAGTGAGAGAATCAGTTGTTGTGAGATCAGTTCAAGGAACTGTGCATCAGAAGATTGTAGGCTGATGGGCATCAAAGAGGCTCCTTATGGAGTTGATAGCCATTTGGGCAAGAAACTGCTCTTGCCTGGACTGTTGCATAAACTGGACACAGAGAATGCACAGAGAGAGGACGGCTAAACTTGCCTAAAGGTGAGATGGTCTTTTAGGGTTCCTGATTCATGAAAGAGTCTGCAAGACATTCTGCAGAACACAGCAGATAGTGACTGAACTGCCTTCAGAATTTCCTGCTTCATGGAAATGTCTGCTGGATACTATGGGCCTGTAGGCCAAAGATGGATGCCCCAACTGTATAGAGGAACTTTGGGTGACTGTCCAGGCAGCGAGATGTCTTTGTCATTTCTAGAGATTTGGAAGTTGCTTATTTTTTATTTACTTAGGTAATATTATATCCTTCAGGAGTGTTTGATGGCATTGAAGAATGTTTAGTAATAGTTATAGTTTTCCTTACTTATGATAAAAGAAATGGATGGAAATAGAAAACACTATTCTGAATGAGGTAACCCAGACCCAAGAAGATGAACATGGGATATACTCACTCATAATCGGTTTTTAGCCATAAATAAAGGACATCGAGCCTATAATTCATGATCCTTGAGAAGGCAATAAGAAGGTGAAACCAATGAAAAGCATATAGTTATACTCCTGGATATTAGAAGTAGACAAGTTTGCCAAGCAAAAATTGGGAACTTGGGGGTGGGGTGGGTTGGGGGCAAGGGGAGATGGGGAGGGAAAAGCGTGAAGGGGAGGATGGGGAGAGCTTGGGGGAATGGATGCTTGGGATATAGGAAGGGTAGATATGGGAGCAGGGGAGCATATATCTTAATTAAGGGAGCCATTTTAGGATTATTAAGAGACTTGACTCTAGAGGAGTTCCCAGGTATCCAGGGAGATGCCCCCAGCTAGTTCTGTGGACAGCTGAGGAGAGGGAGCTGGAAAAGGCCAGATCCTATATCCATACTAATGAATATCTTGCATATCACCTTCACCTGGCTATGGATGGAGAAAATGACAGAGCCCCACATTGGTGCACCGGACTGAGCTCCCAAGGTCCTGACGAGGAGCAGAAGGAGGGAGAACATGAGAAAGAAAGTCAGGACCATGAGGGAACCTTCATCTGGCGATGGATGGAGATAGAGCTAGAACCACACACTGGTGCACTGCACTGAGCTCCCAAGGTCCAAATGAGGAGCAGAAGGAGAGAAGACATGAGCAAGGAAGTCTGGACTGTGAGGGGTCCCCCCATCCACTGAGATGGTGAGGCTGATCTATTCGGAGCTTACCAAGCCCAGCTGGACTGGGACTGAAAAAGCATGGGATAAAACCGGACTCCCTTAACATGGTGGACAACAAGGGCTGCTGAGAAGCCAAGGACAATGACACTGGATTTGGATCCTACTACTCATACTGGCTTTGGGGGGGCTGGCCTGATTGGATGCTTACCTTCCTGGACCTGGATGGCGTGGGAGGAACTTGGACTTCCCACAGGGCAGAGAACCCTTACTGCTCTCTGGAGAGGAGAGGGAGGAAGAGTGGAGGGGGGAGAGGGGTAAATAGGAGGTGGGGAGGAGGCGGAAATTTTTAATTAAAAAAGGAAAAAATAGATATAAATATTGTAATTGTAATTCTTGCTTGATAACTGTTTTGTTATATGTAATTTTACTATGTTAAAGTGAACGTTATTTTTTTTTGTTTAAACAGAAAAAGGGGAAATGATGTAGGAGGGTCTTCTATCTATCTGTTGTTTTATTGGTTAATTAATAAAGAAAACTGCTTGGCCTGATAGGTCAGAACATAGGTAGGTAGGAAAACAGAACAGGATGCTGACAGAGAGGCAGACACCATGGAGCCAGCCACCAGGTCAGACATGCTGAATCTTTCCGAGTAAGTCACCACCTCATGGTGCTACATACAGATATTAGAAATGGGTTAATCAAGATGTGAGAATTAGCCAATAAGAGGCTAGAACTAATGGGCCAGGCAGTGTTTAAAAGAATACAGTTTCTGTATAATTATTATTTATATTATTTTATATTATTATTATATATTATTATAATATAATATTATAATAATTATTTCAGGCATAAACTAGCCACACCCCCATCACTGAAAGGAACCATTTGAGAAGGCAAAAACACATGCATACATTTAAAGAGATTACTTTCTTCAATTTAAATTTGTTTAATGAATATTTGGGGAATTAATATGAATTACATATTCAATGGTTTTGAAATCATACACTTTAGACAAATTTGAAATAACACATATTCACTAAACATTTGATCTTGATAATTATTTTGTGACATAATGGTAATGTTTGAATGCATCTGTTTTAGATTCACATTAAGCACAGTAAATTGATTTAAAAGCTTATTTCCTATATAATAACTAGTTTTGTAATCAAAATAGTGCTTAAAAAGTTTAATTTTGTACTCATCCTTGTGAAATAATGCAAGCTTGCATTGTTCTATATGAATAACTTTATTACTTTTTATTTGTCCAGATATTACTTATATAATAATATAATTATTCCTAAAATGTTTTGCAACACTTTATTTATTATACAAAATTCTTTCTGTAACACATCATTTTGTCAAATATAATCCATATTTGTAGACTTTTCCTACACAAAGGGAAAATAAAAGTCAACAAAACACGTCTTGACTCTGAAAACTACATTGGTCATTTCATAAAATACATTTATCATACTTTTATTTGGGACAAAATAAGTCCAAACATAATAAATTATTTAGAGAATTATTTCTATTCAAATAAGAATTCATTTACAAAAATTCTAGACATTCTATTAAGAGTTAAACCTCATGAGGATGCAGTAGTTTCTAGCCAAATAATTTTACATTTGACTTTCTTTTCACAAATAGTTCTGATTTCTTTTGTTATTCTGGTCTTTATACCTCTTCTTAGGTTAACCATAATAAGATTTTAAGACCTTTACATTTTAGGACAATTGATTTGAGCTGATTCCATGCTGTAAAACAGAAGCATCATGCATATGAAAGTCTCTTCAAAGTGAATATAGACTCATAAGATGAAAATAACCCAACATACTATTGAAGTCAGAAAAATATGTTTATAGAAGAGATATTGAAAATAAAGTAGAAACTAGAATAGATTTCCCAGGAAGAAAACATTTTCCAAAGAACACTTACAATATTGAATTTAAGGATATCTATACATCATTACAGATATGCCAATCACATTTTCTTAACCAGAGAACTTTCTTCCAGTAGAACTGTCAGCAAACAGCTTCCATTTTGGGACTTTCATCCCTTATGCTGTGTTGGAGGTGAAGTCATGTTTTCTTCAGTAACTTAAGCAAATGATTTGGCATGGGAAACATTAGGAACTAGTCAGATTTGTCCTATGCAAACTTTTTCATGAAGCTTACAATACAACTTTGAATTTTCTGCAATTCTTTGAAATTTATGAAAGTATAGGATTTCTCTCTCTCTCTCTCTCTCTCTCTCTCTCTCTCTCTCTCTCTCTCTCTCTCTCTCTCTCTCACACACACACACACACACACACACGCACACGCACAATGTGCCAGACCAGACAGGTATCAGAATTAAGTATTTTCCTTAACTACTATGGTAAGCAAGTGGTGCCATCAAGAAGAATCTTGACCTTCTTATTGTTTGCTGTAGGCTTTCTGACCCTGAAAGCATATAAAACTAAGAAAAAAATAATTGTAGTTAAGCACTCCTATGTAGGTGGAGAAAACATTTGTCTAAACAGATAAATTCAGAATACTAAGTTAAATATAAATATTTGCACAGTAATAAAAAAACTTTATAAATTTTGTATCAGAGTTTGGAATGTGAAGATGTGCATGTCAGCTTAATTGGGAGAGCTGGTAATATATCAACTGTGTGAGTAGGAGACTTGGAAAATATTTTTATATTATTGTTTGTACTGCATCTCTTAAATGGCGATACAACCCCTTCAAATCATAACATTTAAAGACACGAAATTTATGATTTGGACCCTGTGGTAGTTTAATGAAATATACTCCAGAGACTCATATATTTGAATGCTTGGTCTTCAGTTGAAGAATTATTTGGTAAGTGTCTTAGATAGGGTTTCTATTGATGTGAAGAGACACAATGACCATGGCAACTCTCATTAAAGAACACATTTGATTTGGTCTTGCTTAGAGGTTCAGAGCTTTAGTCAGTTACCACACTGGGAAACATCTGGGCATACAGGCTATGGTGCTGGAAAGGTAGCTGAGAGTTCTATATTCTGATTAGCAGACAGCAGGAAGAAAGACTGGGACTTAACCTGAATTGAGCACTTGAGCACAGTGCTTGTGATGTATTTCCTCTAATAGTCCATAACTCCTCCAACAGTGTCACACCTTATTACCCCACCATTATTTATGTCCCTAATGGGGCACTTTTTATTCAAACCACCACAAGAAGGATAATAGATTAGTATGAGCTTACTCACACTAATAATAATAGTGAGTAATAGAATGAATACTCTATTATTATTTATAGACAATTAAATGGTACAGATTCCTGTATATTGGTACAATGTTAAATTGCATTGAATATTGTATGCATGCATGATTCTACCTCTGCTTAAAACATTTTTATATATTAATATATATCTATTATATTACAATATGCATTTCTACTTCTGATCAAGATGCATGTACATTGTTTATATTTTAGTGTCATTGTCCTCATTTCATGCACAATTATTTATTGTATAATATTCTAATATGAAGTCTTAGTCTTTAAGTTATATAGGTATTAAGGATAATAGATCAATAGTCATCTATGTTTGTCATACTTATTGTTAGACTAATCAGGTTCTTTAGATACATAGAGATTATATTCTGTGTAGATAGGTAATCTTCAACCACTTCAAAAAGCTGTAAAATATGGCATTTAAATGACTTAGGGTTCTGTTGAAGTGAGACACAATTGCTCCTGGCAGCACCAATTTATTCCTGAGAGAATGTAGAGCTTGTTTTCTTCTTGGAAAAACTGGCCTTTAGGCAAAGAAATGCCCATCCTTACCCACTAAGAAGATACATGTTATCCGCAAATGGATAAGCAGGACTGTCAAATCTTACCAAGACAGGGTAAGATGGTTTTAAATTTTTTTCTTGCCTCTGGAAACAGTATGTCAGTTATTCTAGGCCTTAGCCAAAGTTGGCTGCTTCAACGTTAAATGAGACTTTGGGTGATTGCCCAGGTAACCAGTTGTCTCTGTCATTTGTTGCACAGTTTGGAAGTTGCTTGATTTCTTTTAAGTGTCCTTCTTCAAAAATAGACTTTGTTGGAGATGTGTTACTCAGGATGGAGTTTGAGGGTTCAAAAGCCCATGCCATTCCCAATTAGCTCTCTCTCTCTCTCTCTCTCTCTCTCTCTCTCTCTCTCTCTCTCTCTCTCTCTCTCTCTCTCTCTCTCTTTCTCTCTCTGTCTGTCTCTGCCTCTCTCTTCCCTTCCCCTTCATCTGCCTATGTTTGTGGATCAGATGTAAGCTCTCAACTTCAGCTTAAGCACTATCCTTGTCTGCCTGCTGCCATGCTCTTTACCAGGATGGTCATTAGCCAACACTCTGTAACACTCAGTTCCAAATTAAATGTTTGCTTCTCTAAGCTGCCTTGGTCAAGGAATCTCATCACAAAAGTAGAAACGTAACTAATATAGACCCTGGCTTTGTCTGCTCAGGAATCTAACCCATTCTTCAAATGAGAGAACACTATTAAAACAGTTGTTTTGAGTTTTCATCATTAAGGATGACATACCCCAAGAAAAAGTAAGAAGGTTGAAATATCAGGACTTTATAGTGTCACAAGAAGATTTAAATAGTATACAAACTTAACATTTCTTATTAAATAATTTTTGCTTTTATTACTGGGAGAACTTAAGTCTATTTGAATTTTCTATAAAACCATCAAATATTAGGTAATCAAACTGAAAATTAACATTAAGACTTAAACAGAAACTATAATTAATCTATTTGTTCACTATTTTAGTGTACAGTGAGCTATTTAGGGTATCAGAAACCTCTGATGAATACACTAACACGGGATGAATTTATAAGTGAGACTTAATACTATTTTAGAATATTAATGACATGTCTATAATGGAAAGCCAAAAATAATTACTAGAAAGCCTCTTTGAGAAACAGATGTGATGGTATATGCATTTCTAATCAATTGCTTATGGTCCATTATGAGACGAGCTGCCTTTGAACACTGCTTAATCAATCAGCAAAAGACTGCACAATGAAATTACTTGAGGCCAATTTGGAAAACTGTATTTAACTTTTTTCCTTACCTCTAAGTACATTACATCCATGAATTACAAAACTGTTGACACATGCAAAAGCCCTTTCCTTTATGTATGAAATAATTATTCTGTTAAAAAATACACTACACAATAGTCATCTGAAATTTTGTCTTTGCTTGCACATGGTAAATTATCCACTTGATAACAATGAATGTCAATTATATTCAAAATGGACTTCAGTAAATCTCTTATGGATTTAAGTGTGTATCCCTATAAATCTAGAAAACTATTCTACACTTTTAAATTACATATATATATATATATATATATATATATATATATATATATATATATATATGCTTCTATGCAGTGTCTTTGACCCACAAACTTGTATCTGATTACCTGTGCCATTCATATAATTTGACAGATTTTGTTAGATATAGACTTTCATTGTCTACTTCAGGCATGCTAAACCACAATATGTATTTCAGGGGGACTAAGCAGATTCTTTAACACATAGAAGCACTTACTTGCCTGCCTTCCATTTTCTTAATTGCTCTTTAGTACTTTAGATACATGTGTTAGGGATGTAAAGAACTTTAAAATATTTTCATCCTAGGGAACACTTCTTTTTTATTTAAAGTTTCATTGAAAATATGTTCTTATTTATTGCAATCTATCATAATAATTTTAAATTTATTTTACTTATGAAAACAAAACCCTGGGTTTGAGAAATAAACAGCTAGGAAATGTACTTGTTCCGAAAATTTTAATTTTAAAGAAAAGTAGAAGTAATACTGGGAAGATCAAGATTATTTAATGACAGGCAATACTAAATGAAAGTTAGAAAATTGCCTGTATAGCTTGCTGAAGTGAATAACCACTTTTTAAAAATTATCTTGCTAACTATGGTATGGATATTTATACCACTTTCTAAGGAAGTTGAAAATCATTTTTTTTTCTGTACTCTTGCAGGTTAAGCCAAATAAGTTTGTACTCTGTACACAGGGAAAGCCAGTATGTCATTCCAACATGTGTCCTTTCTCATTCAATCTCTTGTTTCTACATGATAATATCAACATATACTTGATACAATAATAACATGAAACAGAAGGAAGAGATGGGATATTTAGGCAACCACAATGATCTGCTTTGTTGAGTTGTCAGTTTTGTTTAGTATTTATTTATTATTTATTTAGGTAAACATTGGGTGCTTTCATTCAGAATAAATACTCTCCCATGACAAAAATAATGTTTACCTGAAAGTCTCAAAATCAGTACAATGAAAAAAGTCAATAAGTAATATTTCTAATAATTCCCATTAGTATTGGACTATCTTTGGACATTTAATGTCAACAGTTTAAATATTAGATATTTTGGGGCTGTGATCTCACCTTTAGAAATAACAATTGAAATTAACAACCTCTGGTGCTTACCATTTTAATGGTACCTGATACCATATGGGATTTGCTTTCAACAATCTGCTGATGAATGCAACAAGAATCCCCTTGTTTATTATACTTCATGAAAAAGGTAACTTCATGTTTATGTATATTACAATTGGGGAGAATAATACTGAAGATTTATATCCCATTTACTGAGACATTTATTCATTATCAGTACAGAGTGATATGTGAAAAGAAACAAAGCTCAAATTCAGTTACTTCATGAATTAATCATGTCTGCCTTTCCATAGTACAAGATTATTCTATGCTTAGTTAAACTCTTAGCTAGTTCTCACTCACAAAGTCTATTTTTGAGAGCTTCAATTGATTATTTCAATTGACATGACTAATCCCAAGATACCTCAGTGAATAAGAGGTTATGGATATTATGAGGTACTTTCTTCTTTATCAATCCCTGTTCTGAATTCAGAATTTTATTGAGTGCTCAGAAAGCAGTGAGGCAATGCCACATTCAGTCCATTGGGAAGAACAGAATGGAATACGAGGCAAGCACAAATTCTAAGGGGAGCAATAAACAAATCTGCACCACTTACATTCAATTTGTAAAATAGCATTTAATATCTCCAGAGTGTTACACCAGCTTTTCTATCCCAGTTAATTATGTTCCAATTTCAGGGTTGAAATCCTACTATGAGTTATGAACTGTCTTTGCCTCTGAGGATAAGAGCAATAAGGTCCTACATTCTGAATCTTATCTACACTGGTTTTCCTTACTGCTATAGGTGGTGAAGGTATTCTAAAACTCCAAATGAACAGGGATTTATGCATTATTTTCCCCTAAAATGGAAATTTAGATACAAAAGGAATTTATAACATTGATCATGCTTCCTTTACTTCCCCTGGGTTATCTTTACCATTGGGTTTTCTAGGTTTCACTGACCGCTTTGTATGCCATGCTAAGTTAGACATTTCTGAATGGACAAATACTACCATCCCCTAAGCATGTTGCTTAGCTATTTATAACTTTTCACAAAGTCTTAAGTTTTCTAAAACTTTCTTTAAGACTGTCAGCTAAGATGTTAGATATTCATACATTCTGCTCAAATTTTATATTCCCCTCTCATATAGAGACTCTACCAATGCTTCTAGACTGAAACTACATAACTTTGGATTACAACCCCAATGCAGAGGTCATGAGTTGTCTGTCAAGTTAAAGTTTCTGAAAATATAGCAGTGAAGTTTATTTCAAAAATCAGAAATGCAATGCATTGAGCTGTTTCTGTTAGCCTTCATCTAGATTACAGTGTATAATTTCACTGCACCCATGTGTACACCTAACATTGTTGCTGTCATGCAATGTAACAAACACCAACTTATGATGCCTGAATCGCCTTAGCTCAAAAGTCATCCGTTTTTGGTATGAGTTGTAGTGTTTCAGTGTAATTTGAAAGTATTTTCTCTTGTTAAATATAACTTAATTATAGAAAACAAGCATTGAATCTATTTTCTACCATCATTTCTCAGTATACATCATGTCAATATATATTAGGCTACATTGTGCTAGAATGTTTGATTTTAAAAACTGATGCTTCAGTTGCTCACTTGAATTACATGAAAATTTCCAAAATTTTTCTAAAATGACTCTAAACATATTCTACCATTTTATATGGCATATTTATTCAAAGTGTCATTCTCAGTACTGATGATTATAATGTCAAAATATGTCAAAATATCAATCAACTAAAAATGTTCAAGATACTCCATGTTTGACAGTATCATTCATCCAAGATTTAATTCTTCATGTAAAAAATAAGCACTTTTGGCTCATTAGTATAAATTTTTTCTGCCTGTTTTAATAAATGATAAAGTTATATGTACAAGTGATACTTGATTAGAATTAATTTTCTTTGTAATTTGACATTGGCAAACATTTGATGATGGAGGAGGGTCATCTGTCTATGTGTTACTCTCATTGGTTAATTAATAAAGGAAATTGCTTGGCCTGATAGGTCAGAATATAGGTGGGTGGAGTAGAACAGAACAGAATGCTGGGATGAAGGGAAGTGAGGCAGTCGCCATGACTCTCCTCTCCAAGACAGACACAGGTTAGGATCTTTCCCAGTAAGCCACCACCTCATGGTGCTACCCACATTAATAGAAATGGGTTAATCAAGATGTGAGAGTTACTCAATATGAGGCTAAAACTAATGGGCCAGGCAGTGTTTAAATGAATACAGTTTCTGTGTAGTTATTTTGGGTAAAGCTAGCCGGCGGCCGGGAGCTGGGTGGTTGGAAGCGGCCTGCAGCTCCTACTACAATTTGATTTATATATCCTACATTATATACATTTATACTTGTATTATGTTTATTTTTATAGTTCTGATAAAAATATCCTTACTCAAATGCACTAAGAAAGAAAGATTGCATGTTATCTAAGGTCCTAGAGTGATAGAGTCCCCAATGGTAGTGAAGTCATGGCATCATACCAGAAGTTAGGTGATAATATACCCCAGCCTACCAGAAGCAGAAAACATGAAATGGAATAATTCTATGAAGCTCCAAAGCTTGCTTTACGTTATATAATCCTTCATGAAGGTTTACTACCTAAAGTTTTTATAACCTTCCCAAATAGTGTCTTTATCTCTATGACCCTATAGAAGACAATTCTCATTCAAATCACTACATTCAGCCAAGGCATCTTGTTAGTTTTGGTGCCAGGTTATGATGCAAAATATGTTCAGTTCAACTTTAATAACTGCATAGTCTATCAGAGTCTCAGCCCTGTTCAAGTGTCCAAATTATTTTCTACGACTAAAGAAAGCTTCTTAACTTTCACTCTGCTAAAATAAAAATGAAAAACTATATACTTCTAACATTAAATGTTAAAAAAATATGCATTACTATTTTCAAAAGGTGCCATAGCTACAAACCGAGAGAGAATGGACCAAAATAAGACTGAAAGCAAATATTGACAAAAACAACTTCTGTTTCTCAATGTTCAGTATCCATGGCTTGGTTATAAAAACTTTAAATTCTTACCTTTCAGGCTTAACCGATTGCAACATACATCTCTGATTTGAGCTGGTTTTACTCTTTTTATTTAAGTCTTGTCAGATATCATGGGCCTTGGCTGTCCCTGGCTTCATTGTAGCAGATTTGAGGAATAACTTGCCAAAATTTTTCTCCATCAGATTTGTCATCACAAGTTGCCTGACTTCATTGGTTCTCTGAATAAACAGAAGAATCCATAACCCCTCAGTTTTGCATCTTTCTTGTTTTGAAATCCATATTCATACTGACAGCACTGCTAGGTTTTGTTACCAGCCTGGAACCCACCATCATTTCATTTGATCACATTTACCACATTATTTTTTTTTTTTTGTCTGAGCTTCCTTTCTAGAAACAGGACAACTTTCAGGCATTCACAAGTAGTAGTCTTAGCAGAATAGAACATGAGGGTGATATCTGTGAAGGATATAATTTCTTTCTTCCTACGTCAAAGCAGGAAGATTTGCTTTAATGATTCTAATTTCCTAACAATTACAGCATCTTTCTCACCACATACCTTGGCTCTAACATTGAGCTTCATCTTATTTCCTTTTCATACTGCACATATGTTTTATGTTCTTCCCCACCTTTTATTGTTGTCTTTATTACATAAGGATAATGACTAAAAATCACCCCATGATTCAATATAATGCTGTCGGGAAAGCTCCTCCTCCAAACAAATTAGTGCATCACTTTTATATTTAGCCTGAGGCAAGTTCTTAGGACATGAACACATCACAGACAGATTCCATACCAAGAATCACACAAGACCAGTTGATAATATTTTGTTCACTAAGAAACCTTATAAACTGGGATTCCATGGTCTTTATTATTCTCAGCATCACTACTTTCTGAACTCTTTCTGAAACAGCCTGTTAAGCTGTGCCTACAACACTTAATGCTTTCCTAAACCAAACTTAAGAAATGAATAAAAAAAAAAAGTAAAAAAAAAAAAACATACATACTAATGCTCTTCACAACAGTGACACACTGTTAGGACCAACTACTTATGTGTCAGGTCTTTTGGGTTTTCTATGATGAAATATAATGGCCAAAATATGTAGAGAAAAAATGTTTTATTTTATCTTTGCTTATAGTTCCAATAGTCTAGAGCCCATCATGGTAAGTAAGTCACAGCAGCATATAAAAGAAAAGTAAGAAAAAAGTATGAAGATGGTTTACCATTACATGGGAGTTTGAAAGAGACTAGGATGTGAGGGAGGGAGGGAGAACAGGAAGTGGGATGAGATCATAAAACTGTATATCCAATAGTAAGTGATACTTCCCCAACCAAGGATGCCCCAAGAAGGTTCCAAAGCCTTCTTACCTACCCAACTGAGAGCATATTTCACAATATATGAGACTAGTGCAGGACATTTTTTTTCAATCAAACCACCACAGAAAAGGATGATGCTGTTCTTCTCATTTTATTTGTGAAACATTTGTTAAATTCTCTTAACTCAAGAGCAGTTTTTAAAATATAAATTGTAGTTTCATTGGAATATTAAGTAATAGAAATTACATAAATGGATATATATGATGATAAAGCTTCATTAATAATTTTAAAAGGATTCTATGGTTTATAATTCTCTATCAAAACATAGAATGTCTTCTGAAGAAAGAGAAGTCTAATTGACAGCACCCTAATATACAAATGACAGTCACAGTCTCAGAGAAGTAAGAATAACAATACCAATGTTTTTGTCAACTTCCATTGTCCTGTCTTACTTATTTTGTTTTTCTATAAATATCATTCATAGACAAAATTCTATGGCTTTATAATATCCTATCATACTCCTCCTTTTTCATTCTCTTTTAAATTTTAAGCCACCTTTAGACATAGAAAGCACGGGGCATGGTCAGTTAATATTAATTTGTTTTTCACCTTCAAAATAAATCTTGAATTATACATTTTTTTATTTGAATCAATTGTTAGTAAATTGTGTCAGAGGGATTTTAGAATGCAACAAATATTTTAAGAACATAGGCAACTGACTATTGTCATATTTACATATTACCAAATTACTTTGCCCATGTCATCATTCTAAAAATTAGAAAAAAATTTAACCTTAAATATTTAGCGCTTATATATTTATTTGTATATATTTGTATATATTGCTTATGAAACTTAACCCTTATAAAGTTTAGTATTATCTCCTAAAATTGAATTTTTCCCTTATGTTATTTCAGTATTTATTTCATAATATCTAATAAAATTTACAATAATTTCCTATATTATTCACATTTCTGTCCTCAGTGATTCTCTGAAGCCACAAAGCAATCTACAATCCCTGCCTCTAATCTTGCATCTTACATGCCTCTAAAACCAACCAGGTTCTTCTTTCAGATATCTACCTATGTTGGAATGTATCCTGGCCCTCTTAAATTACATTATCAGCAGGCTTTTGCTTCTCTTACCTTAAGCTTTCTTTTAAAAATTGGAAGCTAAACTGGGTAGGGTCTTGTTGTGAGAACCTTTTTTCCTTTATTGCAGAATGGATAGAGATGCCTTTCATTTATGGTGTTAATATTCTTAACAATTATGGTTTTTCTCAAGTGTGTGCTTTAGCTGTAATGTTAGGCTTCCCTTTGTTATTTTTCTCTACAAATTATGTATTTTTTATTTCTTTCTGTTCTTATTGCTCATTTCCATTGTCAAGTTGCATAAGCATTACAAAGTAAACCAAAGTCAATGTTGTTTTGCAATTTCCTCCACCAAAGAAACCAGTGCATAATCTTAAAAAATTACTTTCAGGCAAGTTCTTAGGTCAAGAGCATAAGACAATCAGATTATTGTGAAGAAACTACAGGGTTTACCTACAGTCCAGCTACTAAGTATTCCTAAAATTCCTTTAACTGACCTTCCACAGTCAGAATTGCTCTCAGTACTTTTATTTTCCTACTAGCATGATCCATTAAGCTGTGCTCACAACATTCAATTGCTTCTCTAGTCCAAAGTTCCATATTTGTAAACATTCTTTAAGCAACAAGAAGATAACCCGAACATAATCTGGTCCTCAGAGCATTGCTTACTCTGTTGCTATTTTTTTATGTATTACTTTTCTGCTAAAGTAATAAAGAACTGATACCCAAAGCAATTTATGAAAAATGCTAAACCACCTGCATTACAAGCTACTGTATTAGTTACTTCTCTTTGATGTAATAAAGCACCATTGCCAGAAACAACAAATAGAAAATAGAACATATTGAAAATTATGGTCACTGTAGTTAACAGTCCCTCATGGTGGGAAGGCATAATAGCAAGCAGCAGGCATCATGACTAGATTAGGAATGTGAAGGCTCACATCTTGAACCAGAAATATGGAGTTAACTGGAAATAGAGTGTCAGTGTTATTTTTAATCTCAAGTTCCGCCCTAGTGATAAACTTCTTCCATAGGCTGCATAACCTAAGATTTTCCATATAGTAAACCAGTGTTCAAATGTCTGACACTATGAGCCACATCACTCATTCAAAATGTAGTATTCTCCACTGTCATCTGACAGATAGTTCATTTACATATTTCTATTAATGGCCCAAATTTTTAGGAAATTACATTTTCCAAAAGTTTATTAATTATATTTTATTAATAATTATATTATATAGTAATTATATTTGATTCTCACATCTCTAGGAATCATTTTAACTTAAAATTTCTATAAATATTTGTTTCTTTTTATTTTTAAAAATTTATTATTCCCTTATACAATATTTCCTGACCAGCTTCCTCTCTTTCCAAATCTCCCCTCTCTGTCACCTCTTTTTTTCCTCCAGATCCACTGTTCTTTTCATTTCTCTTCAGAAAAAAGCAGCTCCTCTGGGGATATCACCTGAACACAGCATAACAAGATGTAGTAAGACAATATCAAGGCTGGAAGTAACCCAGCAATGTTTCTAGTGGTGGGACTGGAACACCAACTCACCCACAAAACCTTTGAACTATGACCTTTCCTGCCCACAAGGTGTTCTAGGGCAAATGGTGACTCAGAACTTGTGGTAGTGGCCAACCAATGACGGGTCTAATTTGAAGCCAACACCACAAGAGGGAACATATTCCTATATTTATTTATTTTCCGTGAAACCAAACATTCTGACATTTTGGCTAAGTTACCCTGTAGACTATTACAATATTTACTATGTTTGAATCAGTCTTACAGTGTCATTTAATTTTTCTATGTGAATTTTTTAAAAATTAGATCACCTAATTAAAAGATAAGTTTAAATATAACTTAAAATAACATATGCATGACCACTTACAATGTAGATTATGGGTTTCAAATAACAACACACTGGATGGCGCAAATTATTTGGTAACTGTGACAAAAATTATTCTGATTTACATCGGCTTAAGCTTGTATCTGTCTCCTCTTAGAACTGAGTGATTGATATTTATAGAATATCTGCTCATGTAGCATCAAAAACTTTGTAGTCTCTCAAAATTTACATCATGCATTTTTATCAATATTCATCATCTATTTGTCATTTGTGGTATTATTAGTTATTACAGAAAAGCATTAGTTAGGTCCATTTTCTAATATTTTGTTCTTCTTTGATGAACATCATTAATCTGTAGGCAGAGCTTATATCTGAATAGAAATAAACTATTCTTTCTAAAGAGGCATAAAAATGATTAGGTATTTAATTTTTATTTTATTTTTTAGTATTAGATTTTTTAATGATTACTTTTAAAATAAAATACTTGCATAATAGTTAATTCTACATAAGATAAAAAGTTTCCCCTTTAAATTAACTTAATAGCAGATCATTTCTATATATAAATTCATCCTTTTAAGCATGGTAAAATAAAGAGGTAAATGATTGATAGGAGCGAATACTACAGTCAGTGTGGATATGGGGACCAAAAGCAATCTACTTGGTTTTTCCTCTTCCTTTTTTGTTTATATTTCACTGAAGTCTGTTTGATGTTATTATGAAAAATGCTTTGTTTTTTTCAGTTATACTTGTATGAGTCACTGCAAGTAGAGTAATATTTGCTTTAAATATTACCTCTTATATACTATTTTGGGGGAAATGTCATAAATCTTATTAAAATGATTTTGGAGAAAACTTCAGTTAACTCAGAGAAGATATGCAGGTTTCCCTCCAAATTCCCTATAAATTTTCTATTCAGGGAAAATTACAAAATAAGGGAATAACTTCCAGAACTTCTGCAAACAGATTTTATAAACTTTTAATTAAGATAATATTAAAAACTTCCCTTTATGGCATTTGGCATATTACTGGTCTTTTGTGAAAGTTACCTATTTTTCAAAATTTATGAACTCCATGTGTAGTAAAGAATCAATATGAAGAGAACACATTCTTAGTTCAGTTTGCTTTGGTTGTACTGTTCTGTAAAACGGGAGATAAACCAGTTTTCCATTCTTAAATGTTAAAATTATTGCCACATTGTAGATTTTCAGTAATTATTTAACATGTAAACATTTTATAAATATCTCATATCTATTTTGTTGTTCTTATAATGCTATATTATTTGTATTTTAATAAAGAAAGATTGCCTGAAGTTTAACCATATATGCCAGGCAGTGATTGCACACACCTTTAATCCCAGCAGCCGCACTAGTCACTCACAGAGGCTGATTGGTGGTGGTTTACGCCTTTATTCCCAAAACTAGAGAGGATATCAGACAGAACGTGAGAGATCTCTCACTTGGTCTCATTCTAAGGATTCATGCAGGCAGGATTGACATTTTGGTTTGAGGTAAATATAAGAACAATTCACTGGCTAGTTTGTTTTTTAGATCTTCAGGTTAGAGCCCCAATATCATTCTCTGAGTTTTTATTAGTTGTGCTACATGTTCTAGCTTTGATAAATAGTTGAAATTTGGTTAGATATTTTTAAAAGAATATATTATTTTCTTTATGTAATATATTACTAGCAGGATCGTTTTACTTAATTAACGTTCTGTACTCTCTATGAGTTGTCATTTCTAGGATATTGTGTACTCATTCACATCCACCCTACTTCTCTTTCTCTATCTCTACTCTTCTGATGTCTTTTTCCCCTCTCTGATTAGAACATTAAATAACTCATATATGAAGTCACAATTATGGGATCGTTATCAAGACCATTCCCAAAAACAAACTGTAGAAATTTCTGTGCTTTTCCTTAGAAAAGAAGCTGAGCTATGAGACACACTATTGTCCATTGGGGCAGATGCCTAGGATTACAATATTGTTTAATTTTTGATTATAGCAGGCCCTGCTTTAGAATGTGGTGTACACCTAAGTTCATATTGCACTGTGTGGTTTGGAATTATTCAAATGGGAATTAGGGTGAAGATTAATTAATATTTTAATTACTAGATTAATTCCTATTAATTAATTCTAGTAGAAGAAAAATCCATGATATTGATGGCAGAATATGCAGACGTGTCATAATTAGAAGAAAAGTAAAAAGAAGTAATTTGATAAATGTGGGTAAATTGTATGAATTCTCTTATGTATACTAAAATCCCAAGTTGCATCTGAGGGTTGTCAAGAGACTTGACTCTAGAAGGGTTCCCGGGTTTCCAGGGAGATGCCCCCAGCTAGTTCCTTGGGCAGCTGAGGAGAGGGAGCCAGAAAAGGCCAGATCCTATAGCCATACTGATGAATTTCTTGCATATCACCATAGAACCTCCACCTGGCGATGGATGGAGAAAATGACAGAGCCCCACATTGGAGCACCAGACTGAGCTCCCAAGGTCCTGATGAGGAGCAGAAGGAGGGAGATCATGAGAAAGAAAGTCAGGACTGTGAGGGGTGCGTTCACCCATGGAGACGGTGGGACAGAACTAACGGGAGATCACCAAGGCCAGTTGGAAAGGGACTGATGGAACATGCGACCAAACCGGACTCTCTGAATGTGGCCGAAGGTGGAGGCTGACTGAGAAGCCAAGGACAATGGCGATGGGCTTGGACTCTATGGTGTGGACGGGCTCTGTGTGAGCCTTGTCAGCTTGGTTGATCACCTTCCTGGACCTGGGTGGAGTTGGGAGGACTTTGGACTTAACATAGAGTAGGGAACCCTGATGGCTCCTTGGCCTGGAGAAGGAGGGAGTGGGGGTATGGGTGGAGGGGAGGGGAGGGAAGGAGGAGAGGAAGGGAGGAGATGGAAGTTGTTAATAAAAAAATACACCAAGAGTTACTGATTAATTATAATTAGAAAAACTATTTATGTTCACCAATAAAATACAGTTGATATTTTAAAAAAAGAAAATGCCAAAATTAGTATTTTTAAAATAAAACATTGGCACACTAGTCTTTATTTTTTTCCCCTTCTCTTTTCTTCTCTTGGTTACTTTTTCATATACAAACACATATCAAGTGAATAAACTTTTGTCTACATAATTCTTTTACATGAAATAGCACCCAAAGGAAAAAAAAGGCAAAAAAAGGAAAGCAACAGCCGAAAATCTGTCTTGTTCTCCTTAACACAGCTAATATTCCCTATGTTTTATGTTTTATGCTTTATGTATTTATTTATATAGAAATTTCTTTGTGTGCTCATTTGTGTGTATTTCTATTCTCAAAGTTCTGACAGATGGTTATCTTTAAATAAAGACATCTCTCTCTTATATACAGTCTTTATATAGCAGTTTATAGTAGTCAGGGTTGATTAGTAGTTGATCAAATTGAAAACTACTATCATTTTCACTATTTCTTTCACTAAAAACTCAGATCCCAATTAATCCAATCATATTATACTATATCAACATTAAAATAAGTATCTTTCAGACACCTTCTTCATCTTTATTTCCTAGTATTCTGCACAAAACCAAAATTGTCTTAAATAAAATTACTAAAAAAATTATTAAGGGCATTAATATCAAAATATTTATTTTATAAGATCTACTAGAGAAGTTTAGTAGTAAACTGAAATTATTCTGTTTATTGAAAGTTGTAATTATCCATGATATTTATAGCCAAATTATCTTGAGTATTTTACTGATTAAATTTTCCCATTATATCCCCAAACTATAAGATATGTCCTTTTTTACTAGATACTCTAGTAAATGTTAGACAAATAATTTGAATGACACTGTCATTGAAAAAGTTAGTACATATCTGCAAAGTTAAAATAACATCTCTTTTTTTCTATCATATTAAAATTCCCAAAGTGAATGAATCTTAATTCAAAATAGTATATTTGACTTATATTACTCATTTAACAAAATTAACAAGTGAAATATGACAAGATAAACAAAAAATAAGAATGGGACAATAGTCTATTAATTTATTAGTAAAAACCAGTCAGGGTTTCTTACCACAGACAGAAAATTTTACTGAAGTCAATATCCACCCACTTACCCTTGATATGTGTGCTGTTTTGAAAGAAAATGGCCCCCCAAAGTAATGGCACTAATGGGAGGCATGGTTCTTGTAGGAATGCAAGTGTTCTTGTTTGAGGGAGCATGTCACTATGGAGGAAGGTTTGAACAGTGAGTCAGCCTACTTCCTGTTTTCTGCAAATAAACATGAAACAACTACCCTTCTAGCACCATGACTGCCAGCACACCAACATGTCCCACTGTAATAATGGACTGAACCTCTGAATTGTAAGAAAACCAGCTATAATTAAATGATTTTATTTGTGAGAGTTGCCGTTGTCGTGGTGTCTCTTCACAGCAATAGAAAACCTAGGACATTATGTACAAATAAATTTAGATTCTAAAAATAACCTTCTTCTTTCTGACTACTGGTTCAGGCAGATACATTGATATCAGAAAATTCCTTTCAAGAAGTTCTGTTCATATTTGCTCAGTTCAGTCATTTATGAAGTCTGAATATAAGTAGGTGCTAGATTTTAAAAGAATAAGAAACAATTTGATTATAATTAGAGAATACATTAAAATTCATTGAAATTGCAGTAACTACTATACTACAGACTGTGCCAGATCCTTTAACTGTGCTGCTATGAGGTACCAATTCTTACTCAAAGTCAAAGGATACCCTCTGGAACATGAAACAGTGCTGTACAAAAGACCACAACAAAGGTGTGTTTTATGACAATGAGTCATGTCTGATCCTGCCATCACCAATCTACTTCAGATAAGAAAATGAGAATCGAAGAAATACCACATGGAATTTGTTTTCTTTGTGGTAAAAGTAGGCCACTGGGCAAGAAAATGCCCTTGCATAGATTGCTGATGAAATGCTGTCCTAATTGGTCAAATAGGACACAAAGGAAAGTGACTGTCACATGTCATCAAGAAAAGGAGGCACAGCCCTTTAGAATATCCTGTTTTACAAAATAATCTGTCAGATATGCTATGCTAAATCTGTTTCTAGAAGATAGATTCCCCATTGCTGCAGAGGAATGTTCATGTCTGGCCAGCCAGTTGTTTCTGTCATTTCTCACATGCTTTGGAAGTTACTTACTCAACTAATATTATTTCCTTCTGTAGTCTTAGACACTTGGAGACTAGATAGATATAGTTTTCCTGTAATCCCAGCAGCCATGCTATTTTGTCATAGAAACCAGGTGGTAGTGGTACACACCTGTAATCCCAGCACTACAAAAGAATATAAAATGGGAGGAGATAGCTGTCACTCTCATTCTGAGGATTTGTGGAGACTGAGGGAGAGGTAATAGCCAGTTAGCTGGTTGTTTAGCTTTCCCACCTTCAGGCAGAAACCCGAAATGTGTCTTAGGGTTATTAATAATTGTGCCACAGTAACAGTTGATAATTTTTTCTAGCTTCAATCCTGATGAATCCAGTGTCTAAATCACAAATTCTTGATCTGAAGATCTACTGTGCTCAAAGGTATTTCCAGCTGTGCATAGCTATGGATACTGACAGTAATGTCCTGAAATGCTCTAGCTAGTGTCACAAATGCAAACTGAGGTAGAAATGAAGAACATCAGTGGGCAAAGTAGCATGATTAATGTCATATGGAAGCAAAATACTTATGTACAGCATTAAAATAAACCCAGTTATTCATACAACTTTTACAAGATGAAATGTAAAATAATTTCCCTTGTTTTTTTTAATTTTCAATTCATTACATAATTGTACCCCATAAGATTATTCCAATAATATAACAAGTTTAGCAAGTCTATTTCCCTAAAAATAAGGAATATTATAATTTGTAGGAGGAGGCTGCTTGTTCATCCTTGGCACCCAGAACTGAAATAATCACACAGAAACCATATAATTTAAATCACTTCTCTAGATTCTTATTGGCTATTTCCTACATCTTAATTTAACCCAGTTCTATTAATCTGTATGTCACCATGAGGTCATGGACTGACAGCAAAGTTTCAGCATGTCTTCTTCTGGCCATAGATCCATGGTGTCTCCTTCTCTGCCTCGTTCTTCCCAGCATTCCATCCAGTATTCCTCACCTACATAAGTTCTGCCCCATTAACAGGCCAAGGCATTTTCCTTATTTATTAATGGTAATCACAAAACACAGAGGGGCTTCCTCATCAACAATGTGCTTGTTTATTTCTTGCTACAGTGTCTAAAACGCATATTCTTAATAAATCAGAATATCTTGAAGAGTCTTTAAATTTAACCAGTTAACTCTTGTTTATTCTTCATGTGGAATAATCCAGCAAGCTATCTTCAGTGTAATGAATTTGATTAGAAACAATATTGAAAGAGTAATGAAAAACCCATATATAGTTTGGGATGGTAGTCTAATGAGTGTTTGTACTGCCTATTTATATTATTTTATAATTGCTGTGACCAAATACCTGGCAAAAACAACATAAGGAAGGAAGTCTTGTTTTTACCTAAAGATTAAAAGCATAGTCCATCATTGTAGGGAAGGTGGGATAGTAGGATTATTCCTCAGATATTAACATATGTTCCCAGTTCAGAAGCAGTGAACTATGAATACTGATCACCTCCTTTTTATAAAATCCATTGACAGGCACAGTGAACTGTGCTGACTACCATTAGAGTGGAGCTTCCAATCTCAATTAATATTATAGATTAGTGTCTAGATAATTGATCACAGATATGTCCAATGGACTGTCTTTATGCTCAATCATGTACCATTGACTATCAACATTGTCAAACACACCATTGCATACATTAGATTCTGCAAGCTCAATTTATAGCCACTTAGCATATTTGTATGTACTATATATTTAGCTTCATCTTGGATTTTCTTAATCATCTATAACCAATAAAGTTAATATAGTTTCAAATATTTCAAAGTACATTTTCTACAACTATAATATATAGTCTTAGGAGAGTAATAATCAGAACATTCAGTATAAAAGTGGAGTTCAGAAATTACAATACTTTCAAAGGAAAGAATGAATTTGGAAAAGATCAAACTATTTACAGATAAAATATATCTGTATTTTGTTATTTTATTTACAGTTCTTAAGTTTTGTAATGCTCTTAACTTCCCACAATATTCAGGCAACTGATGATGCCTTTACATTTAAGGTTTGTTTTATGCTATTTATGTACCCTGCAAAATAAGAAATAGGCTTATGTGTTTTTCTACTACTCAATGATATCAACATTCAAATCCATACTTTTTAAAAAAGTTAGCTGATAATTAATTCTTTGAACTTGGCAGTATTTGAAATGTCTATGGAAACAAAACCTATGACATGTCTATGAGGCACCTCTATATGGAGTTAATTCAAATTAGAAGACAAATATAAATATTGGTAGCACCAATTTTCTAGGTTGATGTCCTTCAGTGAATAAGAAGGAGTACTCATGAGGCAGAGGTAGTTGGATCTCTGTGGGTCCAAGTCTAGCCTGGTCTACAAGAGCTAGTTCCAAGACAGGTAAGGCTCTTAAACAGAGAAACCCTGTCTCAAAAAAACAAAAACTGAAAACAAAAAACAAAAAATGAAAAAAAAATAAAATTTAGGGGTTATTTTAATCTGATGTACTCTTTATAGGAGATGTTGCTATGTATAAAAATTGCATATTCTTTACATATGTCAATTTTAATGTATTTACTATTTGGCTGTTTATTTCCTCTAACTGAACTTTAAGTGTTGTTATGGCTAGTCTTGTTTACCAACTTGGCTATGTCTGAAATTAACTAAAATCCGAGAGGCTAAGTACAACTATGAGAGAGTTTTTCCGTAATTAAAGCATATGAAGTGGAGGATGGAAGATTCACCTTTAATTGGGTTACACCTTTTTGTGGCAGCCTATATAAAGGGCCTGGAAGAAGGAAGATATCACTCTTTGCCTTCTTGTTCTTGATATGGCTAACAAGTCCATTCTTTTACTGGCATTAGAGCCTAGTTGTTTGGTGAGGTCCCATTAGCTCAGGTAAACTGTTTCAGTGGGTGTCCCCATTATGGTCTTTACTTCCTTGCTCATATTCTCTCTCCTCCCACTCTTCAACTGTACTTGGGTATTCAGCTCAGTGCTCAGCTGCAGGTCTCTGCCTGTTTCCATCAATTGATTGATGAAGGCTCTATGGTGACTTCTATGATGTCTTGAAATTTGCATGCAAATGAATGGAATTAGCAAAAACCAACCTGAGTGAGGTAACCCAGACCCAGAAAGATGAACATGGTATATACTAACTAATAAGTGAGTACTAGCTGTAAAGCAAAGGATAACAAGCCTGTAGTACATGATGCTAGAGAAACTAAGTAACAAGGTGAACCTTAACAAAAACATATATAGACCCACCTGGAAAGAGGAAATAGATAAAACCTGGCAAAATTGGGAGTATGGGAATGTGGGTAGAAGAGAGGGAAGAAGGGGAAAAGGGGAGGGGTAGAAGAACTTGAGGGAATGGGATAGTAGAGATGGAGGAAGGACAGAGATGAGAGCAAGAAAAGAGATATTTTGATTGAGGAAACCATTATGGGGCTAGCAAGAATCCTGACACTAGAGAAGTTCCCAGGAATCCACAAGGATGACCCCAGCTAAGACCCTAAGCAATAGAGGAGAAGGTGCCCAAACTGGCCTTGCCCTGTAGTCAGTTTGATGAATATCTATGTAGATTCTTCAAATAATCCTTATTTTCCATATAGAATATTCTAATATGTATTTCTTATAGGGATAGATTTCTCTTCAAGTATTGCTTTCACTTTATCACCTCAATTGTGAGTTTGTGCTAACATTTTTATTTGTTTCAACTCACAATAAAACAAAATGAGCCTACGTTGGTCCACATTTAATTTGAAGTCCAGTGATTATTTTCTAAATACTCAGGAGAATTCAATCATTGTTCTTATATTGGTTCCTATATCAGTCTGCTATGATCTGTTGAAATTCCTACATGATAAGAAATTTGGAAGATCTTTAATTGTTTTGTATTGGCATGTGAATGGGCTTTCTAAATTGCTGTTCTACTTGATCTTGAGAATGTGACTTTCATAGTTGGTACAAGAAATACTTTTTTATGTCAATTTAATATATTTGAAAGTCTGAGCAAATAAAGTGTATAACATCAAGTCTTCTTCATGCTTGAAAAATTATTTAAAGATTATCCATATTATAAATATTTGAATATCCCAGATTTTTTGAAATTATGAAACTCACTTTTAAATCTGTAATTATTGGTACACAAATGCTATTTATTCTTGGAAACTTGACACATTGGTCCTTGTAAATGCCTATCTTTATTATTTTTCACTTCATCAAGGCTGTTTTTTTCTTAAATTAACATAGTTGTTCTAGGGTACTTTTACTTTGTAATCATACTGTACTGTTTATAATTTTATGAATCTAAGTTTTCTACTTTCATAATTTGAGAAATGCATACTACCTTGGCATATGACGTGTTCCTGTTCATTTTGTTCATCTCAATCTTTAAATTGGTATAATTTAAAATAGTCACATTTAAATCCTCAGCTAATAAATTTGATTTAATAACAATCTTTTTCCTGTTTGTACCAGATTTTCTATTTTATTTTCATTTGCTCTGTATGAAAAAATGTTTCCCGCATATTTTGCCTTCTCAGTTTTTAGTTTACTATTGCAAAAGATTATATTTCTGGTTCTAGCTCATCAACAATATTATTATTCTTAGAAACAGTGGTTGCCTTGGATTTTGCTAGGTGTTCTTTCACTAATTTGGATCTTATATCAAATAAAAATATGTTTCAGGTTCAACAGTTAAGCTATACTGGAGTTAGTCAATCTTTTTTCCAATTCTTATTTTTTATTTTTATTTACATGCAGGTCATTTAATTTTTCCATTATGTACAGGTAATCAGAATTATTAAAGAAGAGATGACAAGAATTATAAAGCTAAGATATTTTTTCATAGACCCTTGTCCATCTGTGTCCTTTACCTAAATATGCATGTTAATGCATTTACCTACACAAACATGTAGAAGGATTTTGTCTTCTAATAGTCATTGCTTTACTACATATGGAGGATTAAAGTCAATGGTCATAAATACTATTGTGCTTACTAGAGAATCAGTATAAAATGTCATTATTCTTCAGTAGGCATCATTTAAAAATCCTATGATTAACTATACTAAGAGACTCAATATTATGAAGATGGCAGTTCTTTGTTTTTTCATATTTAAGTTAACAAAAACAAATAAAACAACAATCTGTTTTCTAGAGAAGCTATGGTAAAAACGTCAGCAAGTGTAATCAGAAGGATTTTGCTCAGGGTGAAGTGTAAAGGAATACAAACCCTACAGATTATTAAAATATGAACAAAGGTGAAATAAATAAAATAATATGCTTGGAAGAGACAGAAATAGAATTGGAATTATTGCATTTAGAAAGTAAGTGTGCTTGGAAAATGATGTCAACGCATAAAAGTAACATAGAATGTATAGTAGATTCCAACATTCACACAGGTAAAACTCCAACACCAGTATTAATAAAAACTAGGGCCTTACACAGGTTTAACATTTTCTATGACACAAAACTACAACTGCAGAATTAAAGTACAAGGTTCACCCTATCACAAATAGTAACTATGAAATAGTTAATATAATTTTAGAGACAAGAAATGTAAATTAGAGTTGTAATAATTATGCAAAACATCCAAAACTTACTAATGCTTTTTGTAATTTGATACCGTTTCAAATTTCTAACAAAATCATTTCCTTTGTATCTGAAGACAGCCTTTATCATTTCTTGCCTGGTAAATAGGTCCAATGGCATTAATTGCCCTTAAATTTTCATTTTCAATCTTCTTTCTCTTACTTTTGCACATTAATGTTGATATAATTTGTGAGTCTTTCTTTCCCATCAGCATGAGAGAAGAATATAACTTCCCCATGAACCTAGCTGAATACATAGGTCACTGAACTTGCAGTAGACTGACCTTGACTCTCCTTAGCAGCTTATTTATTTTATTCAAATTTCCCACACTGCTGTCTCATATCATATAATTCAGTACATCCATATTTAAAATGATTTTATTTTTAATCCATTTAAAACACTGCACAAATTAAAGAATTTTGCATGCTTAAACTCTTTATTAAGCAAAGCAATGATAAGTACATGAGGAAATGTATATGTAGTTATCCTAATTTATTCATTAAATAATGTGTCCCTGTATTATATCACATTGTATTCTATGATAACAGATATAAAATAAAATAAATCAAATTTCTTCTCAAAAAAATATTACATATTCATTTTATTAAATTCCATTACAGAAACTCATTTCTTTTCAGCCAGAATTAACATGTTTCAGATCCTTTCCTTGAGTTTTCACAGTTAAATTTTTAAAATTGCATGTGTACTTGTGTGTGTGTGTGTGTGTGTGTGTGTACACGCATGTATGTGTGTGTTTGTGTTGCGAGTGAGACAATGTTATGGCGTATGTGTAGAGATGCAGAGGTCAGTTATCAAGTTGTAGGAGATGGTTCTCTCCTCCTCTGTGGATACCCTGAGTCAAATTCAGAACCTCAGGCTGTGTTACAAATTTCTTATTCATTGAAGCATCTCGATGACCTTTGTTTCCATATTTTTATGAGATCATTGTGGCCTTTATAATGTAATAAATATAGTTACATTTGAAAATCATTAATTAATTTAATTATTTGTCTCTTTTCTCTTGTTATAATCCCCAATATATTAAATTATTTTAATTTCATACCCATATTGAGTATGTTGTGCCCAAACACTCCAGTTTTAAATAAAGTTTATAAACAGATTCACTATTCTCTTCAAAAACAAATTTTGTTTCTGATAAAGATATTTGTCTCATCGATTATGTAATTGTAAGTGGAGAAAGACATGGTAAGTCCACAAAACTTTTCTGGTCACTTTCCAATAAATTTATACTGATCATTGCCTTGAATTTTGTGATGATGATTGAAAATAAGCTCAAAATATTAGTATTAATAGCATATATGAGTATCATAATTATAGTGTTTTTTTGTATTTGATAACTTGACTAAATATAGAAAGTATTTTGAAATTTAAGAGAATATTGGTGCTCTGATATAGAATCCCAATGAAAATCAGCTATAACTTTGCATTCACATATTAAATTATATATGGTAATATCAGATACTACAATTCATCACTTGTGCTCATTGTGAAGAGTAAACAATTGAATTAAAGGAGAAAAGTCTTTATTTTTGAAAGTAATGATAATCTACTGCAAGAGATAGATACTACACAATCATTATGCCAAACAAGTATATTTGATTTAAATGACAAGGGCTATAAAACTATATTCAATCACTATTAACATGTATACCACTGGTGAAAGTGCTAAGTATTGGGATGATTTTCTTTCTAGAAAAATGAGTACTCCCCAAAGAAATGTTTCTTTTTTATATTGGTATATCTTTTAATGGCATTTATGCTTTGTTATTCATCATACTCTGACATATGGGAATAAACATTGTCAACAAGAAATGAGATAGGTTTGGTCTAGGGTCAGAAATTCATGATCTCTGAATTTAATACAAGATAACTCTCTATAAAGAGTGAGGTTTTGCCATGACAGTGGTTAAATATTATGAGGGATATGTAGTTCACTGCACATTTATCCATTTCAAATTTGTGGCCTGTCTCATTTACCAGGTCTGGGTTTATAGAAATATACTAGGAGTCAGAATCCTTTAAGATCTGCTATACTATCCCTGTAATGTCTCAGGATGCTGGGGTGTCAGGAGACACAAGGCCAGGTTTGGTAACATGCCAGCTTTGGTAACATGCCACCTTTCTCACTATATTCACAAGAATCCCTAATGATTCGGAGGTATATTTGACCACAGCCTCTAAATCCCAGTTTGGCAATAGATATTATCCTGATCACCACTAAGACCTTTGAAGCTAAACTGAATATTCAAAACACCCATAGAAGCCAGAAATCTTAATTCAGGGTATTAAGGTAGAGGGGAAGGATTCTAGCCCTAAACTGCAAACATTATGTAAACTTTTAAAATAAATGACACAGCAGCTAAAGAAAATCTACAACATATATTGCACAGCACCATATTTCTTTCTGTTAGAATAAAGAAGCACCAATTACTTGGTCATTACCTTCACTTTTCCTCATAATTTTGCACAAGGTTTTGTTTTAGTTATCAAGTAATTTATTTTATACAATTAATCTAAAATTATTATAGGATTGATCATTACCATAACAATTACATCACTTGAATTGATAACAGTCCAAATTTAGTATGAAACAGCTAATTTTTAAAACCTCTACCTAGAAAAAAATAAAGGCTGATTGTTTGCTTAGGTGTGTTCCTTTCCATTTTAGTTTTTAAAAACATGTTTTATATCTTCAAAGTCGTTCTCACACATTATATTTTACAGTGTAAGAGCTAAGAAGTCTTATTAGTGACACTTGAAGTTTTATGGTCTCTGCCACTTGCCAGTGATCATTAAGTGAATAAAGCACCCATCAGAGGAATGGAAATCAGCTCCATTCATAAATCATTTTGCACAATCTGTTACTAGAGGTGAGCTGAATGAACATTTTAGAAACATCTATAAAAATTTAAGACCACCAGGCATAATTTTCTCAATCTCCTTTGTAGTCAGCAATGATATGATTCTTACAAGAAAAATGTTGTCAATGTCTGTTCTCATTTTTCAGTGCACGTTATTGAAACCACTTAAGTGTTCTTGCATATGAAGAAAGTGTTTGCTCTTTTAACAGGCCAACTGTATGGAGTAGGAAATGTTTTGAGGCATTAATTTCATAGTTTGCATTTCTTTGGGTTCCTTTTCTGACCTTTATATGTGGCTTCTTCACCTTTACTTGGAAACCACTCACCCAACTAACACACTATTTTAAAAAAAGCTGAAAGATTTATATGTTTAAATATAAGCCTAAGTTTCCTTAGTGTCGTATTGCTTCCTTTGTTTGGTTAGGATCCTCTTCTGCAGTCATATATAATATGTGTACTTCAGAAAATGTTATGGAATCTCAGTAATAAAATCCTCTGCTCCATGAGTCTAAATGACACCTCTTTTTTTTTTTTTTTTTTTTTTTTACTGTAGGGTATAATTAAAAATATAAACTTCCTGACTGGGTTCTTTAGAAGTCAGGATTCCAAGAAAGAAATTGACATTGCTCTGGAAATGTTCTGTCTTTGTCTTTTTGAAATAACATATACAGGACACTTGCAAGATGGGATAGAAATGTGGTGCACTTACTTAAACAAAGCCAATAGTGTTATGTGCGTGTGTCTGTGAGTGTGTGTGAACAGACAGACATATATACCTATTAATTTGTTAGCAGTTTATATTAAGTATTGAGTAATTATTCATCTTGATGCTTTGGGGAGGTACTTTTTATTGTTGCTAATGTTCTAACCTCTTCCATTAGGATATCATTGATTATTTCAGTCTATTGAATTCAAAACCTATTACTCTAACAGAATCTATTCTTTAAACTATGTCTAAAGCTATCCAAATTTCAGAAAATATGGTGGAGAGATAATTCAATAGGTCTCGTGCCTGCCAGTTCACAATAGGGACCTGATCTCAGATTCCTAGTATACATGGCAGCTTACATTTGCATTTCATCACTGGACTGGGCCTATTCGGGTTGTGAAAATAGGCTATTTCCCATAGTACACTGGATAGACAGTTTAGCTAATCTGCGAGTTCTAGACCCAGGAAGAGAACTTGTGTCATAAAATAAGTTAAGGAGTAATAAATGTCACCAGGCATCACATCAACTTCTGGACTTCACACACATACCCATCCAATATCTATATTTGCATGGTCGCATATGTCTACATGTACTCAAACCAACATGTGCCCACAGAGAACTACGCATACATAGCACACACACACACACACACACACAATTATAATACAAATTCAAACTATATTGATTCAAATTGTATGTAAGTTTTATTAAAGGAAGGAACTTTGAAATGTTTTATTAACTGCCTTTTTATTCTTGCTTTAGAAACTTGACTGTAGTTATTCTCGGTAACATTCTAAGTTGTCTCTCATTACCATCTACGAGTAATGAATTAAAGGACAGCAAATTTATTTGCACTATGATTCCAGTCTTTTCAAGAAAATTGTTGAGATGATACTAATTCCCTTCAATGGTTTTAGAGATGCGTAAATAGAGTTTGGAAAGACATTAGATTGAACATTGGTACTGTGTATTCCCTTAATTAGAGTTAATTACTTTCAGAAAGAGGTATTTTTCAAGACAAATTTAGTTCAATGATTTTATTGTCATAGACTTCCTTTTTAAATAGCTCCAAGTTCTTTCCTTTCTGTTACATTATACTTTCTGTTAATAAAAAAAGGGTTCAAAGTATTTCTTCTTGAATGTCTTCCAACGGCACAATACCTTAGAAGCCAGAACAACTGTTTACAGATTATTGACTCCAATTTTCAGAAGAGAGCGATTATCACCAAATAATCAGAAACATTTTTAAACCCATTAAAAAAATAAGCCCTTTGCTTTCTTCTATGGATCCCCAGTTCTTTAATGTCCAGTAGCCTTCAGAAGAAAAGATGAGACATCCTGTCACCACTTCATACAGAGTAGAAATCACAAGGGCAGGTAGGTCCTTCCCAATTAACACTCCAAATTATGCTAGTGAGGTGTTACCTTCAGTGTTATGCTCTGTGCTGTCAGGCCCATGAAATTCCATCACAAATAGCCTGCAGAGATGCAGTGACCTTGGGTATCATTGAAGATGCAAATACTTTTTAAGGTGTTTAGAAAGAAAATGAAAAAAAAACACTTCTCTGAATAGAGCTAAAACCAATAAATTGTTATTTTACTTCAGTCTCCCCTTGATTTTCTTTTACAATTGTAGCATAGGAAGAAAAGAGTCTGCCCACTTGTTCGAGTCAGAAGGAAATGAGAATATGACTATGATTCATGACTAAAAAATAAATAAATAAAATAAATGAATGTACGTAAATAATTCTAAGCATAGGATACCTCCTTTCGTGTAACTGTTTCCATTTTATTGTTGAAAGTAAAATGTCTTTCACAAATGGACAAAATATTTTGTTACTTGGGGGAATTATTTACTGGTTGGGCTAAAAACTATGTTTCTGGATTGCATCACTGGTCTAAGAAATAGTTGGATTTCTTCATGTAACCCAATACTATGAATGCCAGTCTTCTGTAGGGATACTTCCAGAGTAGATCTAACTTAACTCCTACAAGTCCTGTCTTAGAAATGTGGTGTCTTATGATTGATTGGTTCTTACCTTCAAGTACTGGATGGCAACCAAGAACAATGGCAATAAATGACCCATACTCTTTTGGAAGTCTCCTGTATCCATCGAACAACAGCTAGAGGAAAGTTTCACATATATACACTTTTGTTTATGCTTGTGTAGGATAACAATGAGTATTGCTTGGGAGTTTATAGCTTTTTTAGTAAACAAAATGCCAAATTAGTCTTGATATCTTTTGTAACAGTGAAACATTGCTTATTTTGTTAATACTAAATATCCTTCAGGAACCAACCTATATAATACCCTTCCTTGCATTTCTGCATAATCACTAGCAAACTCACCTTCGGCACACTCTCATTTTTAGTATATTCATATCATACTGGTATCAAATTGGGTGAGGCCAAATATCTTCTTTATCATTATATTTTCCTATAGTCAGAAGCTGCTCATTCATTCCTGGCTTCTCAGATCCAAAATAATCACAAAGAAACTATATTATTTGCAATATTGTTTGGCCAATCAATTAAGCATATTGCTAGCTAGCTCTTATATTTTAAGTTAAGCCATTTCTATTATTTTATATTTTACCACTAGGGTTGTGGACTACTGGTAAGGTTTTGAGTGGCAGCTAGCATCTTTCTCCTTTGGGAGCTACATGGCATTTCTGTGTCTCTGCCTTCTTTCTTCCAGCATTCAGTTTAGTTTTTCCACCTAGTTCTATTCTGCTAAACCAATGGCCAAAACAGTTTTATTCATTACCAATAAAAACAATGCATATACACAAGGATTTCCCACACCATCTTCTCAGAAGATATGCCATGTATTACACATTTAATAAATACATTATTGAATATTAAAATATTAAAATATGATAATATGACTTGTGGTATTGATACATCTGATGTAAGTGTGTGCATGCATCCTCACTTATAAATATAGTACAGAAGTTATAAATGCACAAAATAAGTATGCATGAGTATTTTTAATTATTTGATATCTCTTCATTAAACCTTGTAAAATCTGCTATCACAATTCAGAACAAAGTTCCATAGTTCAAAAGGCATGTGATATTAAAATGACATCTTCACATCTGCATTTTAGTAAGTTGTGCTTATACAACAAGTCCATGAAGATACACTCGATTTTTCCCCTAAGAGTACCTTAATTCCTTAAAAGCTCCTTGTAAATATCAGCATAATTAAAACAATCCTCTTCACATTGAAAAACTGCTTTTGAACTATTTCCCTAATAACCTCATGAGTATATGTTATGGCCAAGAAAGATTCAACTCAGTTTCTACTGATCTACAGTTGATCTAAGTACAAGGATCAACCCTCTGATCATTTTATTGCTAGGTGTATTCCTTAGTATTTGTATATTGTATCCTCTTTTTTAAATAAATATTTTGACCTCAATATAAATCCAACCACACTGAACCTGATAGAAGAGAAAGTGGGAAGTAGACTGTAACACATGAGAACAGGAGACCCCCTCTTACGTATAACCCCAGTAGCACAGACAGCAAAACAACAGTGAATAAATGGGACCTCCTGAAACTGAGAAGCTTCTGTAAAGCAAAGGACATTGTCATTAAGACAAAAAGGCATCACACTGAATGGGAGAAGATCTTCACCAACCCTGTATCAAACAAAGGTCTGATCTCCAAAATATATAAAGAACTCAAGAAACTGGACATGAAAATTCTAATTAACCCAATTAAAAACTGGAGTACTGAACTGAAAAGAGAATTCTCATCAGACAAAGTTCAAATGGCCAAAAGACACTTAAGGTCATGTTCAACTTCCTTAGCGATCACGGAAATGCAAATCAAAACAACTTTGATATACCATTTTACACCTGTCACATTGGCTAAAATCAAAAACACCAATGATAGCCTATGCTGGAGAGGATGTGGAGTAATGGGAACACTCACCCATTGCTGGTGGGAATGCAAACTTGTGCAACCATTTTAGAAAACAGTGTGGCGGTTTCTCAGAAAATTGGGAATCAATCTACCTCAGGATTCAGCAATACCACTCTTGGAAATATACCCAATAAACTCCCAATCTTACTATAATATGAGAATGTCATACACACACGTGTGTATATAATTTTTTGTTAAATCCATCCCTCAGCCCCTTACTTTAAGTACTTCAAAAAGTCCATTAAACATCTCCCTGTCAACAAAGTGTACTATTTTTGTAATCAAATGTGAATGTCATTCATTGTGCTACAATCACATCTAACCCATTACCTCCTCTACAATTGTTCCCCTGTCCAATCACCACTTTTTCTTCCAATTATATTATTTCTATTCCTTAGTATTAAACCCATGGGATCTATTTAGTAATAATTATTTCTTTGTACATCTATTTAAGACCATCTACTGGAGTACTGGTATCAGGGATGATGTTCCTGAAGGAAACTGACACTTTTGCTTCTACTAGCTGTCAATTGCCAAGATTCTCAGGTTGGGACTCACTCTCAACTCTCCAGTCCGTGTTGGAATTTTGTTTGGATGACTCTTGTATGAATTTTGTTCATGGTGTCACAGTGTCGGTCAATTAACATGTGCTACTGCCCTGTTGTATCCAGAAAACAGTATTTAATTACAGTTTTCTATTGCCTGTGGCTCCTGTAATTTCTCTACTCCTTGATTAGGGACTACTGAAACTTGCAAGGAAGAGGTATGATATAGGTGTCCCACTTAAAGTTGAGTGCTGCATACTTCTTTATTTTCTTCAAATTGACAAGGTGTGAAACACTGTGTTCACTGCCATCTATAAGAAGTCGCTCTGATGAGAGTTGAAAGAAACTCTTATCTATATGTGTAATAAGTCATCCAAGTCAGTTTAATTCTACGTGCATTTAGCAGAATAATAGTACTATGCATATCCAGTTACGTCTTTGTTTTCAAGTTACTCTGGGTTTGGGGCCTGTAGGTTAGAGTTTCTTTGCTTCATGTTTAAAAGTCACTTTTAAATAAATACATATTATATTTGTCTTTCTGTGTCTGGGATACCAGACTCAATATATTTTATTTATAGATTTATTTGACTACAAATTTCAAGATCTCATCATTATTTACCATTGTGTTTTTAAATAAACCATAGACCCTGAACAAAAACTCTGCTATTAATATTTTTAGCCATTTAAGGAAAAAGATATAGTAATCCTCCTGGACATTGGAAGTAGACACGATCGCCAGGCAAAATTGGGAACTTGAGGGTTGGGCAAGACTGGGCCAAGGGAAGATGGGGAGAGAAAAGTGTGAAGGGGAGAATGGGGGGAGCTCGGAGGAATGGGATGCTTGGGATACAGGAAGGGTGGATATGGGAGCAGGGAAGCATATATCTTAATTTAAGGAGCCACCTGAGGGTTGTCAAGAGACTTGACCCTAGAGGGGTTCCCAGGTTTCCAGGGAGACGCCCCCAGTTAGTTCCTTGGGCAGCTGAGGAGATGGAGCCTGAAAAGGCCAGTTCCTATAGCCATACTGATGAATTTCTTGCATATCACCATAGAACCTCCACCTGACGATAGATGAAGAAAATGACAGAGCCCCACATTGGAGCACCGGACTGAGCTCCCAAGGTCCTGATGAGGAGCAGAAGGAGAGAGAACATGAGAAAGAAAGTCAGGACCGTGAGGGAACCTCCAGCTGGCGACAGATGGGGAAAATGACTGAGCCCCACATTGGAGCACTGGACTGAGCTCCCAAGGTCCTGATGAGGAGTAGAAGGAGAGAGAACATGAGGGAGAAAGTCAGGAACGTGAGGGGTGCGTTCACTCATGGAGACGGTGGGACAGAACTAATGGGAGATCACCAACACCTGTTGGAATGGGACTGATGGATCATGCGACCAAACCCGTCTCTCTGAATGTGGCCAACAGCGGGGGCTGACTGAGAAGCAAAGGACAATGGCTCTGGGCTCTGATTCTTCTGCATGGATGGGCTCTGTGGGAGCCTTCTCAGCTTGGTCGATCACCTTCCTGGACCTGGGGGGAGTTGGGAGGACCTTGGTCTTAGCTTAGAGTAGGGAACCCTGATGGCTCCTTGGCCTTGAGAGGGATTGAGGGGAGGTATGGGTGGAGGGGAGGGGAGGGAAGGGGGAGAAGGAGAGGAGGGAAGGGGGAGGAGGAGGGGAGGGAGAGGGGAGGAGGAGGGGAGGAGATGGAAATTTTTAAATATAAAAAAATAAACCATGAGAGAAAAAAAAAAAGAAGGAATTTGTATTTGGTGACACATGCCTGCTATCTCAGCACACAGGAATGGAGACAAGATACAATATATCAAAGTTAAGTCTTGTGTAATATACATTAAAAGATTACAGCGTGCTGAACAATATTCAAAGGCTATCAAAAATTGCATAACTTTCTGTGATTTAACCAAAGATCATATTTCCCATTATGTTGTGAGGTTGGAAATGTGTGAGGATTTTCTATAATTATAGCAGGTTCTATTTATGAATAATTTTGTTTACCAGTACACTGAAATATGGTGGTGTGGATGACTATGAAATATTTCAGTCATGTGCTGTTACTATTTTCTGTTGACAAATTCCTAAGTGTCTTATGACAAAATGGTCTTACACAAATTCACATATTTCAAATTTTTGGATTTCAAATGTAAAACATGATTAACAATAATTTTTATTGTTTTTTTGAAACAGAGTTTCTCTGTGTATATTGCTGGCTGTCCTGGGGCTGACTCTATTGACCAAGCTAGCCTCTGTCTCCTGAATGCTGAGATTAAAGGAGTATATCACTACTGCCCAGCAATAGCAAATATTTTAACCCTTTTATTTACTTTGGGAGTTCCAACTCCTAGCTAGCTAAAAAATGTCTTCTGCTGAAGGGACAATTTCCATATGTGTACATTTTAAAGTGGACATGTCGTCAGTAGACATTCCGAGAATGATTACTATGTCAGCTAGTAAGAAAAAAAAATACTTCTTATTCTTATCTTGAGAAAACCTGTTACAGAAATTCTTAAATACTAGCACTGATCTCTCTCTCTCTCTCTCTCTCTCTCTCTCTCTCTCTCTCTCTCTCTCTCTCTCTCTCTCTCTCTCTGTGTGTGTGTGTGTGTGTGTGTGTGTGTGTTTAATATACGTGTGTGCGTATGTAGGTGATGTGTGTAATGTATGTGTATAATTATGTGAATGTGTGCCAGTCTTGTACTGTGGGTACAAATGTATATATGAATCTGTTTGTGTGAGTGTGTGTGCCATGCACTCATATGTATGTAGGTGTAAGTGTGTAAGGGGTATGTCTGTGAGTGAGGGTGTACATGTATCACAACACTCCTGTGAAGCCATGAAGGCAGTCTCTGACAGAGAGTTGATAAGTTCTCACCTCTCAGCTTGTTTATGACAGCGTTTCTTTTTCCTGCATACTCCAACCTAGCTTATTTCTGGAATTGTTTTTTGTTTGTTTGTTTGTTGTTTTTTAAGCTGATTTTTTTCTCTTTTTTTGCATTTTACATACATAGTTCCCTTCCCTCCTCTTCCCCCACTCTTCCACTTTACAGGAGTCCTGGATATGGAACTCAGCACACTGTTCTTTCCTTTAAGTGCTTACCCAGTGACTATACCCCCAAGCATTGATAACTTTTTATTTGGAAAAAATAATTTAAGTGCACATGACTCTTTGGACATCGCTCCCTGAAGGGGAAAGCAAAGGGCTTCTTTTCACATCTGGATGAAAATTGCCAAACAGTTACTTCTCTGTAATGTCCGTGACAGTTTACAGTCTTCCAAGAGATTTATGGTGCAAGCATATTATGATTCTGGGTCAATTCAGTATATTGATTAGATGTCTTCAATATAGACATTTTAAAGTAAGATTTTTAGTCAGTAACTCTTTAAAATAGTTATACACTAAATATGATTTTGTAGCAAACTAAAAGGTAAATTCTATATATTGGATACATTTTGCTACTCTAGAGCAGACTGAAAAATGCGTTTATAATGAATTGAAATTTCCATCTCCAATACTAAATAAAACACTATTTCTTCTCTCTGACAAATAAGGATAACAGAAGGTTGCTTTAATTACATGACTATTTACATCTGAAAATCAAAGAATATTCACTTATCAGTGGGTGTAATTCTTGAGGCTACAATCAAGAAAATGTATTCAAGAGCCAAGGCAATTTACAGCACTACATGTCAATCAAACTAAAAGACCTCATGGAAGTAAAATATACCAATGCTAGAAGTAACATAAGGTTATGAAAATTAGATTCCTAATGTGTTTCAGTCCCCTTGGCATCCAACCCATGTTTCTAAATAGAATGATCTGACAATTTACCCAGGGTGATAAAATTAAGCAAAATGGAAAAATAATTAGTGACACATGAAATGTCAGAACATTTATGTATTTTGCTCTAAAGTACAAGAAAGAAATGTGCCTTTGTAGCTTGTGCTGATGTTTCACTGAGTAAGTATTATTGACAAAGTTTTTTTAGTGGTTTCTTTTGAAACAGGATATACCCAAGGATAGCTTCACATTTGTGGTAATTCTCCTTCCTCTTCATTCTAAATTGCAGGAGTAGCAGTGTGAGGCATCACAGCGAGCTTTATTGATAGGGTATTGATTTACTCATAGCATTGAAAGTGCAAATAATTCTGAGAAAATTCTTCAAAGGCTAGAAAGGAAGCTCAGTGGGTACCAGATTTCTCCCTACCCAGCTAATGGCTCTCACTGTCAAGATATCTCTTTCATTACTCTCCAACTGCATCCCTCCTCAACTTGACCATCCTGTTCCCTCACGTTTTCATCACCCATCCCTTCACCTTTACTAGCTGCCTTGCCCCTAGTTTACCCAGGAATTCTCTTCTTTTTGTGATTTACCAAGTCATGATTTACTACTGCTATCATGCTCAATATATATCTCCAACAAACAATTCTGCCTTCCTTAACATAAAATTCAAAATTATATTTATTTATAATAATTTGAACTAAAGCACACAATGGATAAAATTTTACCATGGTATAATTTCTGACTTTGAGTTTATTTTTTTCTTTGTCTTTTGTGACTATTATTTTAAAGCTAATAAAAAAACTTACTTTGTAGATTATTCCTCAAACATGATCCTAATTTTCTTCATTATTTAATTCAAATTATTAAAATTTTGTAGGTAAGTTATCAAGTGTTATAATGACTTTTTTATTATCATATATCAGGTGCTAAATAATTTAATCATTCTCTTGTTTGTAAGTAATGAAGAGTCATCTGGATTTTTCCATCTTCAATTTTTTCCCTCATTTAATTAATACACTTTGTTGTGTGGTGCTTTAAACCTTTATAGCTGCCATATGAATATGAATACATATTTTTCTCAGATGAATTAATTTTTAGTATTAAGCTTTTTAAGTCATGGTAATTATAATATTGCCAGTAATTATGAAATTAGTAGTTTAACTTACCTAATAAGTAAAATATATTTTCCCATTCATTTAAGCCTTGATTTGAAAATACATATGCTCATGGTTTGAAATTCTTTTCATTGCATCTAAATTCATTACATTTGGTACTAAATTTCCCAATAAATTGTCCCAGATTGGGTAAATAAAAGCAATTAGGGGCATCGATATAAAGCACATATTTTTTACTGTTATAACTACTCATGTAATCCTGATGTCCTCTGTGCTTACAGTGGAGAAAAATGCTTAGAAACAAAGATTTTTATGTTTACAGTGGAGAATAATGTTTTAAAAAAAAGATTTTTACATGAGATGAAGTCAGCACTCTACGGAAACAATGGTTCTGATCTCCTGAACTCTTTTAATATGTCAGCTATAGAGTACTTCTGTGTATATATGCACACAGCTATTTTTAAGTTCACTTGATCTATCTGTCTGTCTGTCTATCATCTGATATATGGATAGATAGATATATCTACCTATCATCTATCAATGTATCTATCTTTCATCTATCTATCTATCTATCTATCTATCTATCTATCTATCTATCTATCTATCATCTATCTATCATCTATCTATCTATCATCTATCTATCTATCTATCTATCATCTATCTATCTATCTATCTATCTATCTATCTATCTATCTATCTATCATCTATCTATCTATCATCTATCTATCTATCTATCTATCTATCTATCATCTATCTATATCATCTAATTGTTTATCACCTATCATTTATCTATTCTTAAGATGGGAAAGGGATGAAGGGGAGGAGAGTGAAAAGGAGGGGAGCAGAAAAAAATGTATAGCTCAATAAAATCAATATATAAAACACAATTAAGAAAATGCAAAATATACAATTTATTTATTCCATTCTTCTTAAATAGAATCCAAAACCAAAATTTTCTTTTAGTATTGTAATTTTCTTCTCTCACAACATGCAAATGGACTTATTGACTTCAGTATTATACAAAGAATTGATTACCTTGCCTCTTTTGAGGGCTGTAAAATAATCTCCCATCACTCTTATTATCTCCACACCCCACATTTCCTACTGTCACCATCAAGGTTTGAAAAGGGCATTCTTTGCACTTTGCTAGCCTAGTGAATTGATTTTTCATTTCAAGAATCCTCTTCACTCCATTTGAATTCTAAGTATGCTCTCAGGAGCCAGCATTGGTATAACCTCATGTTGAGACACATTGGTGAAGCCTCATGCCAAGGCAGGTTCATCGCAACAGCAAGCCTTCGCTTTTCAGAATCAAGCTTTCATAGCTATTTCAGACTATTGTAATATGTCACCCTTACTGCTGTTGAGTCGCTGGACCTCATCTTTAATGTTCATTTCTTCCTGAATATGGAGGCACATTTGATTCTGTGCTTTATAAGTAAAATTTTCAAGGATAAAAGAGCTAGAAGGAAGGAAAATGAAAGAGTTAATGAAGAGAATGGAGGGAAAAGGGAAATGAGAAAAAAGTAATGGAAAAAGGATGGAATGAGGGAAAGGAAAAAAAATAGGAGCACATCCGAATTGTGAAAACCTTATACAAGTCCTCTGTATCATTAGTAGTTTCAAACTCATTGATCCAGTAGCAATGGTGTGTAAATAACAACACGAGTCCAGAGATAAGACCTCATGCTGCAGTGTATTTTCTCTTTCGTAGAACAGGAGTTTGGTTCATAGTATCTATATTTGTGACTCAGCCTAGTTGTAACTCTAGATATGGAGAATTCAACTCCCATTTCGGGGCTCTGTGGATACCTGGACACTCATGAAAATACCCCATTATAGACATACCATATAGCTAAATATGAACACATCATTAGAAGACAACAGAATGTTTTGTTTATTCCATCCATTTCTCAAAATTGCCTCAAATGAATCTTTGTAAATATTTGTTCTGCCTCTTTAATTAGTATTAAAAACTGTAGGTTCATATTTCTATATGGTGTGGCAGCCAGGCTCTGAAGCCACAGGCCCCCATCTGAAGTGGTCACATAGCCCTGCAGACAGGCTGTCACTGCCCTAACAATAACCAGGATGTGCTGCTCCTTTCTCTTTTACTAAAAATGTAGAACACCTGGGGAGAGGTGTTTGCCAAAGCTGATGACTAAATTGCAGGTATTTCCCTAGCCCCGCATCCCTGGAAAGAGAATACTAATGAGATATCCACCTTGGGTTACCTGGGAGATAAAAGATGTTTTGTATAATCAATGCGGGTAGATCTTCAGGATGGCAAGAAGCCTGAGATGCTCTTCCTTAATGATGGTGTGAACTGTGTCTGGTTATTTCTTGCACCTTCGTACAGGTCCAGAGAGGGAAAGATTGTTCCTATGTTGGGGCCTTCGGTCTCTGACAAAAACATATAAGTTTTGTTCTTAAAAAGATAGTAGCTGATGCAGCTGCCAGCCCAGTGGGCTGGTGTAGCTGCATGGAGACTCGCGGAACACGTGAGAGAGAGAGAAAGAGAGAGAGAGAGAGAGAGAGAGAGAGAGAGAGAGAGAGAGAGAGAGAGAGAGAGAGAGAGAGAGAGAGAGAAACAGAGAAGGGGGAGAGACAGGCGCGTGTGCACACTCAAAAGGGGGCAGTTAGAAGAGGGAGAGGGAAGAGAAAAGATTCAGGATGACTCCAAGAGACCAGAGGTCACTGGGAGTGGGCGTGGAAAGGGGCGGGAACCAAAAGAATAACAATAAGAAATCCTTTCATATGTGTACAGCTAATTAAATCCTCTTCAAGTATGTCATACATCAATTTCCAAATATGAGAATAAAAAAAGATATTACGGAATAGAAAGATAATCAGATCATAGTAAATAAAGTTATTCATTATATTATTGAACAAATAAATAAAAAGCAACTAAATTACTAGAAAGACAGGGCAGTGACTGTGAGTAGCATGTGCAGACAGCAAATTTTCTTCTGTTTAATCTCTTTTTATTTTTTAATTAAATTATTTCTCTAGAAGGCAGGCTTTTTTTTTTACCTCTCAGAACATTGAAATCCATGAACTGTATTATATGCCAACCAAGAACCACACATCAGAACAAAGAGTAGTTTTTAATTTTTTATTTGCTAATTTTGAAAATGAGCATAATAACTGAGATTCTGATAATTATTGACAATTTCCATGACCAGATTTTGACCAAGGGGCTATCTATGTAATATAGAATAACATCAACAAAAATTCTCATGTGAAGTGGTTAATATAGCAGTAGGTAAATAGCTCTATCTCTACTATGTGCTCTACTCAATAAAACAATAAATTTATATTATTATTATTATTATTATTATAGTGTATGACATGTGTAAGTGTACATAAAAGTCATAGTGCATGCATTGTGGTCAGAATACCACTGCCAGAATTAAGTTCATTCATCCCACTTTTATGTAAGTGGTAGGGATTAAATTCATCTTTTCGGGGTTGCATGACAAGCACTTCATTATTGTCTTGCTGGCCGTCTATGGCATAAAATTAATTGCATGATATAATTGTTATTGCTTATATACAATCATATTGGTTTAGATGTATTTATAAATGCATCTAATTTTTCTTGTCATGCATTCACAATTAATTTCAAAAAGATCATAAAGTTTTTGTTTCCCAAATATAATTATTGTTCTTATTTTTCCTTTTCTTTCATAATGCTGCATTGATTCCCTTTAACAATATGATTTTTGACAGTCATGAGAACTGTTTCATGGAAGTGTTTACTTCTGATTGGCCACTCTAAAAAATACCTCTCTCTGTAATCCTGACTCTGAAATTATACCATCATAAACCATTCAAAGAATGAGCAGTGGTCCGTAAATAGCCCCAACTATCACTGGCCTCAAACAAATGGTCCTCCTACCTTCTTCTAAGGATTGAGATTGTAGAGAGGCCCTAATATGTCTGGATATCACATATAATTTTGGTATTGTTTTGTGTGTTTTAGGCTAATGAATAAAGAAAAATCAAAATCAAACATAAGTATTTAAATATAGGAGGAATTAAAATTAAATAAGCAAAGCATCTCAAATTATGTTTTAATTTACTTTCTTTTTCTCACCAGACACACAAATTCTAAATAGAATGTAAAAACAGCATCTAATATAAACAAACAGAAAAATACAAAAATGCTTTTTTCATTTTTTTTCAAAACCCTAACATTAGGTACTGTTGTTGGTAATGTGAGGATATATTTGATACAAAGTTAAGTGTTAACAAGTGAAAAAAACTACTTTCATCTGAATGTAAATTTGCTATATTCTAAATGTAGATAGACACAAGGGCCTTGAGACTGTAATGTCTGACAGTAAATTACCCTAAATCCTGATTGTTTTTTTTCAATTTGGACAGTTTATTTAGCTTCTTATTTTGTTTTCAGCCTGGATGTAAGATTTTCCTGAAAATTGACACCTGGTCATCAAAAACCTTCCTTTAAATGATATTTTAAGGAATTAGTTGAGTGTGCTAGCAAAGTATAGATTATTAAGAAAAACTATATCAGAAACTCCTGTCTGGGACGTGATACAACTTAAGTAAATATCACATAATTATTTGTTTTTCTTTATGTCCATAAGAGAAAAGCATGCTAATTTTTGGAAATTTTTCAGAGTTTCTCATGCCTTCAGTGTTTCACCTGAAATGAAGTTATATAGCATCAGCTATGTGGCTGTCTCCTTCCTTTAAAACATACACCAAGGTGCTTGGCAGTCATGGCTCACACATTTAATCCCAGCACTCGGGAGGCAGAGACAGGTGAATCTTTGTGTTCTGCTGTATAATACACCACACACAGTCAATACTTACTTACATCTAAACAACTGGAGAACCCTTTTAATGATCTTCATGAAGAAACAATAAATAATTAAGGTGATCCACATGTTGATTAATCCTCTGTTATCATCCATAATGCAGGCAAATAGTAACACATTTTATTATGCCTCTAATAGCACCTGATTATTTCTTGGAATATAAAAATTGAAAAGAAACCAAAGTTAAAGCTGTACACGAGTACACAAATCTGTAATTTCAGAACTCAGGAGACATGGCTAGAAAGTGCCAATTTTGATGCCAGAAATATGGATTGCACAGAATTTCACAGAAAGTCTGATGGAGGAGAGTTATCTGTCTATGTTTCTTTCATTGGTTAATTAATAAAGAAAACTGCCTTGGCCCTTTAAGAGACAGAAAATTAGGTAGGTGGAGTAGACAGAACAGAATTGTGGGAACAAGGAAGTAGAGTTGGGGAGATGCTTCAGGCAGTCGCCATAGTGAGTCTCCATGCTGCTCCTCTCCGAGATGGATGCAGGTTAAGATCTCTCCTGGTAAGCCACACCTAGTGGTGCTACCCAGATTACTAAATATGGGTTAAAGGAAGATGTGAGAATTAACCAATAAGAGGCTGAAACTATGGGCCAGGCAGTGTTTTAAAAGAATACAGTTTCCTTGCTCATGATCTCCCTCCTTTTGCTCCTCATTGGGACCTTGGGAGCTCAGTCCAGTGCTCCTATGTGGGGCTCTGTCATTTTCTCCATCCAATGCCAGGTGAAGGTTCTATGGTGATATGCAAGATATTCATGAGTATGGCAATAGGATCTGGACATTTCTGGCACCCTCTCCTCAGCTGCCCAAGGACCTAGCTGGGGGCATCTTCCTGGACACCTGGGAACCCCTCTAGAGTCAAGCCTCTGCCAACCCTAGAATGGCTCCCTTAAGTAAGATATATAATTCCTTGTTCCCATATCCACCCTTCCTATATCCCAACCATCCTATTCCCCCAAGCTCTTCCCATCTTCCACTTCACACTTTTCTCGCCCCATCCCCCCTCCCCCCATCCCACCCCACCCCTATGTTCCCATTTTTTGTCCGGCAGTCAGGACTGTGAGGAGTGCGTTTACCCATTGAGACGGTGGGACAGATCTAACGGGAGACCACCAAGTCCAGTTGGAATGGGACTGATGGAACAGGGGACCAAACCGGGCTCTCTGAATGTGGCTGAAGGTGGAGGAGGACTGAGAAACCAAGGACAACGGCAATGAATGTGAACTCTACAGCATGGACGGGCTCACTGTGAGCCTTAACCTTCACCTGGCGATGGATGGAGATAGAGACAGAGCCCCACATTGGAGCACCGGACTGAGCTCCCAAAGTTCTGATGAGGAGCGGATGGAGAGAGATCATGAGAAAGAAAGTCAGAACCATGAGGGATGCGTTCACCCACTGAGACGGCAGGACAGAACTAATGGGAGACCACCAAGTCCACTTGGAATGGGACTGATGGAACATGTGACCAAATCGGACTCTCTGAGGGTGGCTGATGGTGGAGGCTGACGGAGGAGCCAAGGACAATGGCGATGGGCTTGGTCTCTACGACATGGACGGGCTCTGTGTGAGCCTTGTCAGTTTGGTTGCTCACCTTCCTGGACCTGGGGGGAGTTGGGAGGACCTTGGACTCAACATAGTGTAGAGAACCCTGATGGCTGTTTGGCCTCAAGAAGGAGGGAGTGGGGGTGTGGGGGGAGGGGAGGGGAAGGAAGGGAGAGGAGGGGAGGAGATGGCAATTTTTAATAAAAAATAAATAAACTGGGAAAAAAAAGAATACAGTTTCCGTGTAATTATTTCGGGTGTAAAGCTAGCCTGTGGCCGGGTGGCGGGACGCAGTCCCGCTGCTCCACACTACAGATTGGCGCCCAACGTGGGGCTAAATCCACTTAAAAACCTGAGAGGGCTTTAAATAAAGGAGAGAGAGAGAGTTTAACACAGCTTTTTGCTGTTTGCCTGGACGTGCTGTAGAGAGATTTCCTGTTTTGGCAATAGCGGCAGAGAAAAAGCTGAGTCATTTTAAAATAAGGCTTCCTGGTGCTTTGCCGCCAGTGCAAACTCTGGCTATAAACCATTTCAGTGGCTTTTATGGACTGGATGTTTGTGTGCCCGCTTGGGAACGGAAAGAAAGTACTCTGAGACCATGCCAATGGCTCATGCTCCCTGCCTGCACCTGGGCAGATGGCAGAATCAGGCTTAGGCGAGCGGGACAGCATTTGCGGATTCCTGCCGCCATAGAGAGAGAGATGTTTTCAGACTGTGCGCTGCTCTGCTCATCAGATTTGGCTGTAACTTGGATTAAAAGAGTTTCTGTGCTGCACGCTCAGTATCAAAATTAAACTGCTGAGTGCAGCTCCAATGTGGACTGCTGTGTACCTGGAACTTTGTGCAGCTCAGGGGCACCAAATGACTGAGGCAGTAACAGCTCTGGCTCTGCTCTGCCATGCTAAACTGTGCTGACCTCAGGCAGGATCTATCGTAATTACCATAATAACAGCGCAGTTAAGGTTTAGACTTGGCTGTAAACAGGCGGTACCGTATTACCTCTACCTGGCACAACTTAAGTTTTTAAGAAGTGCTTAACCTTTTAAGAAGTGCTCCTGGATAGTAAAAAAATTACAGATTCACAATAGGAAAGATTCAGACATAGAAAGCCTTTAAATGGCTCACGTAGGCTTAAAAGAGAGAAAAAGAAAATATAGAGAATAAAGTTAATGCCTTTAAAAAAGGGGTAAAGTGTTTAAAGAGACAGAATAAATTAATTGATAGAGTAAATATAAGCCACGTAAAAATGGAAAATTCACAGAGAGTCTGGATTATGTATTTTATTGTGTTTTCTTTGAAATTTTTGACTGTAAAGGAGCTAAATACAGAGAGACATTTCATTATATGGGCTGCCAGTCTAGACCAAAATGGACATTTTAATGGTATGACTTCAGGATTTGGATCTCAGAACATGATGCTTTGGAAAAGAGTTTCTTCTTTTGTTTTCACAGAGGACGAGACTCTGTGGATTGCTTCTATCCCAATATGGTATGATAGACCACGCCCTCCTGAAAGGTTGCTATGAACATCTTCAAAAAATTACTTCACTCAACTGCCAACTGAGAGGAACCTAGCACACAGGTTACACCATAAAAGACCTAAATAACAGCGCCCCCATTCAGCAGGAAGCAGTTTGGAGAGAAAAAACTGCGCCCATTTTCCCAAATATTGCTTATAAATGTTCTTTTACATTTAAAGGGGGAGATGATATAGATATGAATAATTTGCATTGGTATGGATTTTAAGGTCAATTTGTCATATGTATATGTATTTCTGATCTTGATTAAGGTATTGTAATTGTGTAGTTCATTTAAAAATGTAATGTATAATTAAGAAATATAGGTTGTTAATGGATAATCATCGATAATAGTAAAGCTTATACTCATATTAGTTAGATTTTCTAGATATATAGAGATATATTTCAGTTAGATAGGTATTCCTAATATCTTTCAAAGACTACAGAATATTCCACTTAAATGTTTTAATAACTTAAGGCTTTTCATGACAATGAGACACGTCTGCTCCTGGCAGCACCAATCTACTTCGAGAGGAAGATGGGCATCGAAGAGGCTACTTATGGAGTTTGTTAGCCATTTGGGCAAGAAACTGCTCTTGCCTGGACTGTTGCATAAACTGGACACAAGGAACCCACAGAAAGAGGACTGCTAAACTTGCCTAAAGGTGAGATGGCCTTTTGGGGTTCCTGATTCATTAAAGATTCTGCGAGACGTTCTGCAGGACACAGCAGAAAGTGACTGAACTGTCTTTGGAATTTCCTGCTTCATGGAAATGTCTGCTGGATACTTATGGGCCTGTAGGCTGAAGATGGATGCCCCAACAGTACAGAGGAACTTTGGGTGACTGTCCAGGCAGCGAGTTGTCTCTGTCATTTTTAGAGTTTGAAAGTTGCGTATGACTTGTTTACTTAGGTAATATTATATCCTTCTGGAGTCTTTGATGGAGTTGAAGAATAAATAGTTATAGATTTCCTTAGTTATGATAAAAGATAAAATAGATTTAAATATTGTAACTGTAATACTTGCTTGATAACTGTTTTGTTATATGTAATTTTGCTATGTTAAAGTTGAAGCCTGTCTTTTTTGTTTAAACAGAAAAAGGGGAAATGATGGAGGAGAGTTATCTGTCTATGCTTCTTTCATTGGTTAATTAATAAAGAAAACTGCCTTGGCCCTTTAAGAGACAGAAAATTAGGTAGGTGGAGTAGACAGAACAGAATTGTGGGAACAAGGAAGTAGAGTTGGGGAGACACTTCAGGCAGTTGCCATAGTGAGTCTCCATGCTGCTCCTCTCCGAGATGAACGCAGGTTAAGATCTCTCCTGGTAAGCCACACCTCATGATGCTACCCAGATTATTAAATATGGGTTAAAGGAAGATGTGAGAATTAACCAATAAGAGGCTGAAACTATGGGCCAGGCAGTGTTTTAAAAGAATACAGTTTCCGTGTAATTATTTCAGGTGTAAAGCTAGCCCGTGGCCGGGTGGCGGGACGCAGTCCCGCTGCTCCACACTACAAAAGTCCATGCAAGAGTGTAATTCTAAAATAAATAAATACATACAAAATATTTTTAAAAGGAAGGGTAAAACAGTAACAAATATAAATTGTCTGTATCTAGTGAAATACTGGAAGTACAGGAGCTCTACCTAGTTTGTTCCCACATTGATAATAGTGTGCAATCGTTTACTTCATTCACTGTATTAATTTCTAGCTGTCTTACACTGATCAATCTTAGAAAGCTAGCTACAGCAGCCTTTTTCAGGAAGTAAGGATTATTAAAATTATAATTTGAATAAATGTGTTGTTAGTTTGCATGATGGGCTTCATTTATTACTATGATCCAGTCTTTCTTTTTTTAATTTTATCAAATTCAGTTGCAATCACCTCATTGCATGAGTATATTTCATCAATCTATATCATCATTGATATTAGGTTAGATTGTTTGATACTAAGTGCTATTCATTATGTCATTATGTTTTTTTCTATGTAAAAAGACTTTACTTTTCCATCAGCATTTTTATAGTCTTAGTTTAAAGCCCAGTTCAACAACAACATCGAAAGAGTCAATAAACAACAATAACATTAAAACTAATAAATAGACAGACAAAAACAATGAAAAATAAAAAAAAAAAACCCAATAGGCACAAAAGCTATCATCCTTTCTTCCTACCTCTGAACTTTGCATGAGCAAAGTTCATACACTTTGATTGTGTATGTCCTAAAACATACTCCCTTTCTTAAAGTCTGAGTTTAGTTTCCACTACCACAGTAAGATGAATTTAAATTAAAAAAAAAAACTAATGCTGCATTAGAAACTTCTAGAGTCAGCTTTGTTATTTACGTACTCTTATTTTTAGAGATATAGACCTGGTATGTTCCCATGCGCTGCACACCTTGCACTTGAGGACAGAGGCAGGGGGATTGGAGTTCCAGGCCAGACTTGCCTTTGTGATACTGTCTCAGAAAACAAAAAGGAAAGAAAGAAAGAAAGAAAGAAAGAGAGAGAGAGAGAGAGAGAGAGAGAGAGAGAGAGAGAGAGAAAGAAAGAAAGAAAGAAAGAAAGAAAGAAAGAAAGAAAGAAAGAAAGAAAGAAAGAAAGCATGCAAACACACATACATATGAAAGAAAAATAGACTAAAGAGTGCTTGGTGCTGTCTGAATTAAAAAATTAAAAATAAAAATTAAAAATAGAAAAGATAACTGCTACCATGATAGTATGACTATTTCTATTACTCTCGGTTTATTTGATAAAGAAAATTAGTTAAGCAATTTAAGCATCATTTATGCAAATACATGTATTGTCTTGAAACAATATTAAGTGAGATATTTTGATTTTGAAATGCTCTGGAATTAATATATGCATTTCTAAGCTAACAAATGAGATCTTTGTAAACAATTATTGTTTACCATTTCTTGTCTTAAAAATATTTTTACTAGTAATACCCATCTATCTAGAAAATGTATGTAGATCTTTAAAAAGTATATTTTCTTAGTATAGACTGAGACTATGTATTTCTTAATGTTTTTATTGTCATGATTACTACATTTTCAGCAAAAGATTAACTTTGTACTATTTTATACAAAACTAGTGTAGTTTTAGTGTTGAATGTTGCCAAAACTCCATGTGTTACAAACTTTGCATACCAGCCTATATAAGAGTTGACTGGAATTTTCTGAGGTAGGGTATAGTTGAGAGAACTTATAATGCATTGTGCTATTAATATATAAATTATGGTCATAAATATTCCTCTTTTAGTTCTGTCTTGCCACAAAAGAAAAGAAAGTGAAGGGAGGAAATGGTGTTAAGGGAAAAAAATTAAAAACAAAAGAGAAAAAGCTCATAAAACTAAAAAGCTTTTGTACAACAAAGAAAATTGTCAGGCAATTAAAGAGGTAGGTGAAATGTAGTGGCATGCCTTTGTATTTAAAAAAAAAATAATGCTTGCCTGAAGATCAGAAAAGTAAAACAGACATACAGCAATGACATACACCTCAAATCTCAGTTGCCACACTAGCTTACTGTAGAAATCAGCTGGTGGTGGTTCATGTCCTTAAGCTGAGACTAGAGAGGATTATAAAATGGGAGGACATAGCTTTCAGGTTCAGTCTCATTGTGAGGTTTCCTGGAGGCAGAATAATTTTCAAACTGAAGTTGAGGTAAGAGCCAGGGACTGGTTGATTTGCTTTTCTGGTCTTCAGGTTGAACCCAAATATCTGTGTCTGAGTTTGTATTAATTGTGCTTCATTTGGCACCCAACATTTGAGGCACAAATTCATGAAATAAGTCACTTGCTTGGGGCTTTTTAACAACCAGTTTAGTTCACAGCCAGACCCAAACCTAGCTACCTGAGTTCATGAAAAAACCTAGAGCTCTAGGCTCCCATCTACCCCAGTTTAGCTTCATATAAAGATGGTAAATACACAAAGAATGTGGATACTGTATATTATTGTTTTGTCTTTGTATTGTTTGTCTGTTGAGGAAAGGAAAACAGCTGCTAAGACATTTGATTATAAATGCTGCTGGATTAGCCCAACCTATATATTTTAAAAATGCCTTAATTTCAAAATTTAAGTCAAAAGATATGTTACTTTAGAGAAGCAGTTTTGATTTTATTCCCACAGTCAGCGAGAGGCTGTGGATTCATTCTGGGTTAAAAAAAATAAGGTATTGTCAAAGAAGACCCCTGTAAATTCTCCAATGGGAATGAATGGCCCAGATGATCCAATGTTTTAGACCACCTTTGCTGCAGTTTCCTCTGAGTTCTATATCCATAACAGCTTCAAGACTGCTAGCTGAGATGATTTAACCTTACAAAATACTCCAGTCAGTACTTTATCACAATTCTAAAATTTCTTTGGGTCTCCATAAGATTATCAGTGCTACCAATTAGCAGAAAGTAGCCTAAACAATATTTCTAATTTCCCAAAAAATGAATTATGATGTTTGTCTTTGTTTAGTGTGTTGGATAAAAGTTGTCATGGATAATGTATGAGATAAAGCTAAACAAAGGAAATTAGATCCAAAAATCTTGCGCTGCAAAGAAAAAAAACTGGGGTATAGATATGCTAGGATAAAACCATAGATGATTGAATCTCTACTATGAAAAAATGTGGAGAATATAGATATGATAAAATAAAAAGGCAGATTATGGAATCTACTTTTTAAAAACAACTACTAGTTTTAAATGTTTTGTATTTGATAGATTTTGTATAGTGTGTATAAATTTTGTATATTGAGATTAATTTTTCTAAAACATACTGTACATTCATTTATAATCTTGTTCAAAGTATTGTACCTATAAAATTCATTAACAGCATGATTTAGATTTCTAGTCCTTAAAATTATTATTACTAACTGATTAGAATAATAAGGAAATGCAGGTTTGTAATTTGTCACCTATTATAATCAAACTTGTAGTCACAATAGGTATGTTTTCAAGGTCAAACAAAAATATATTTTAGATAGACAGGTCATCTTCAAACACTTCAGAGACATGCAGAATATGACATTTAAGATGTTTTAATAACATAGACTTTTTATGACAATGAGACCTGTCTACTAGCAGTACTAATCTACTTCAGAGAAGATAATGAACATTTAAAAAACTCTACATGGAGTTTACTTTCCTTCTAGTAAAAGTAAGTCACTGGGCAAAAAAATGTGATTGCTTTATCTGCTGACAGGATGCTGCTTTAATTAGACAAGCAGGACACAAGAGAAAGTGACTGCCAAACATTTTCATGACAAGGAGGGACAGCCCTTCAGATTATCCTGCTTCACAGTAAAGTTTGTAAAATATGCTAGGCCTATAGGCCAAAAATGTATGTCTCAATGCCACAGAGGAACTTTGTGTGACTTTCCAGGCAGCCAGCAATTTTTTGAAGTTGCTTTCTGGAACTTTCTGTTTACTCAGTAAATATTATTTCTTTCTTGGGTCAATGAGGGAGATGAAGACTAGATAGTTATAGTTATAGTTTTTCTTGTTTACCTGATGCAGAAAACAAGTTATAATAGAAGGTTAATTAGGTACAAATTTGGAATCATTAAAATATAAAAATATAAAGTATTTTCTTTGAATTTATCAAATGCAAATGGACTATACTTTATTGATATATTTTTTGCCTGTATGAAGTTATTGTACTTACTGTACATATATTTTATTATATTACTTAGAGCCTTCTTTTTTATTTTAGACAAAAAGGAGAAATGTAGTTGCATTTTACTTTTATTTTAATGAATAAAGCTTTTCTGGAGATATGAAAAGTAAAAAAGACACATTGGCCAGCCATACAGACTAGGCAGCAATGACACACATGTTTAATACAAGTAACCTTAATGACACATACCTTTAATAACAGTAGCCACACTAGCTTACTATAGAAGCCAGGTGGTAGTGGTATATGCTTTTATCCCATAACTAGGGAGGATTATAATATGAGAGAAGATAACTCTCAAGATCAGTTTCATTATGAGGTTTTCTGGAGGCAGGATAACCATATTTGAATATATATCCAAAGGATGCTCAATCATGCCACACGGAAATGTGTTCAACTTGTTCATGGCAGCATTATTTGTCATAGCCAGAGCCTGGAAACAACCTAAATGTCCTTCAATCAAAGAATGGATAAAGAAAATGTGGCACATTTACAATGGAGTACTACACAGCAGAAAAAAAAGAACAACATCTTGAATTTTGCAGAAAAATGGATGGAGCTAGAAAACATCATTTTGAGTTAGGTAACTCAGACCCAGAAAGACAATTATCACATGAACTCACTCATAAGTGGTTTTTAAACATAAAGCAAAGAAAACCAGCCCAAAAATCACAATCCAAGAGAACCTGTACAATAATGAGGACCCTAAGAGGGACATATATAGATCTAATCTATATTAGTAGTAGAAAAAGACAAGATCTCCTGAGTAAACTTGGAGAGAGGGTTGAAGGGAAAGGGAGAGGCAAGGAGGGGAGCAGAGAAAAATGTACAGCTCAACAAAAATAAAAAAAATCAGCAATGGATAGAGTAATGGATAGAGGAAGGAGTTATAGGGCCATTCCCCTTAATGTTGAACTAATTTTAGATTCTAGTGGAGGACAAAATATCAAATCACTCTCTTTAGTAGTTGACATATTACTGAGCTAATTGGGCTTAAATAAATAATTTCAAACCCATGGCAGTGGTTAAATTAGCAGATTCCAAAATGAACAAATAGGAAAGTGATGAAGAATTTTGTGGGGAGGTGTTTGTATCCTGGAACTAGAAAGAATTGAGAGGATAGGTGCTAACAATAATCAGTATGTTCTGTATACAAGCATGAAAGTGTTAGAAACAAATTTTATCAATTAAAATATAAAAATAATATATATATACATTATTTTTATATTATATATATATATATATATATATATATATATATATATATATATATATATGAATGACTGACAACAGGATGGTGATTTGGGATTCCCCTCTGTATTCTGTGATTACCATTAATGAATAAAGAAAAGTGGTTTGTCTTGATAGGGTAGAAAAGTGTTAGGTAGGGAAACCTAAACTGAATGCTGGGAGAAAGAAGGGCAGAGTCAGTGAGAAGTCATGGAGTTACCAACAGAGACTGATGCTGGGAGCTTTACCAGGTAAGCTACAGCCATGTGGCAATACACAGATTAATGGAGATGGGTTAAATCAATATGGAAGCGTTAGCCAATAAGAAGGTAGAGCTAATAGGCCAAGCAGTGATTTAATTGATCCAGTTTCTGTGTATTTTTTTCAGGGGGTCTGGGTGGTCAGGAAATGAAAAAGTGGCCAAGCAGCTGCCTCCAATAAATTGGCACCAATGTGGTGGGCTAAATCCATGTAAAACCTGAGCAAGCTTAAAAAGGAATTGCAGATACTAAAAAACAAAGTTTAGTTGCATTTTTTCCACAAATGGGCTTTGCTCGCTGGCATCACACTACAGCTCTTTTAACAGAAGTTTTCCTGATTCAGCCATAGCAGAAAAAACTGCACCATTTTGAAATGCTGGCTTTCTGATTCATGCTGCCAACAGGACCTCTGCCTCTTCCAGGAGACTGAGCATTTGAATGCTTTTTTTCTCATTATTTTATTAAAAATTTCCATCTGCTCCCCTCCTCCTCCCCCTTCCCTCCCCTCCCTTCCACCCATACCCCCACTCCTCTCCTCTCCAAGCCAAAGAGCCATCAGGGTTCCCTTCACTATGTTAAGTCTAAGGTCCTCCCAGCTCCCCCTAAGTCCAGGAAGGTGATCAACCTAACTGACAAGGTTCACAGTGAACCCGTCCATGCTGTAGAGTTCATGCTCATCGCCGTTGTCCTTGGTTTCTCAGTCCTCCTCCACTGTCAGCCACGTTAAGAGAGTCCGGTTTGGTCCCCTGTTGAATGTGGTTTTTAAGCAACATGCTATGGCTTGCTTGGTGGCAACATGGACTCGCTGTGTGCCAAGAGATGGGGCATTGTGCATGTCTCTAAGAAGTGGCAAGCAGCTCTGCTGTACTGAACTGGGCAGAGCAAGCAGAGAATACTGTATTTCCCCTAACAATGATTCACCTCCTGAAATTTTTAAGAAGTGCTTAGCATTTTAAGAAGCAATCCTGGACTGTAAATAATTACAGATACACAATAGGGTAAATTCAGACATAAAAGACTTCTAAATGAAAAAAAAAAAAAAAAAAAAAAAAAAAAAAAAAAAAAAAAAAAAAAGACTTCTAAATGTAACACAGTGTTTGATAAATGTACATAGGCTTGAGAGAAATAAGAAAAAGTATAGAGAGTTGGGAAAGAAGAAAATCATTTTTTTTCCTCATTTTTTTATTAAAGATTTCCATCTCCTTCCCTCCTCCTCCCCCTTCCCTCCCCTCCCTTCCACCCATACTCCCACTCCACCCCTCTCCAAGACAAAGAGCCATCAGGGTTCCCTTCACTATGTTAAGTCCAAGGTCCTCCCAGCTCCCCCTAAGTCCAGGAAGGTGAGCAACCAAACTGACAAGGCTCACAGTGAGCCCGTCCATGCTGTAGAGTACACGTTCATTGTAAAATCATTTTTTTAAAAATGAAACAAAGTCTTTAAAGAGACAGATTACAGACAGTCATAGATTAAAGGAGTAAAGATAATAAAATAAATATTAAAAGTAATATATTTAAAATAAATAAGCCATGTAAAGACAGAGAAAACACAGTGTCTGGAATATATATATATATATATATATATATATATATATATATATATATATATATATTATTGTGTTTTCTTTGAATTTTTTGACTGTAAAGGAGCTACGTATAGAGAGACATCTCATTGTATGTGTTGCTAAGCTAAACCTACATATATATTTTTAAAGGTATCATGATTTCTGAATTTGGCTCTAAGGATATGTTGCTTTGGAAAAGAAGTTCTTTTGTTTCCACAGAGGGTTAGAGTCTGTGGATTCATTCCAGACTAATATGGTTTGATGGACCAAGGTCCCTGGAAAAGTTGCCTTGAATACCCCTCAAGAAATTACTTCATCCAATAAAGAGCAGGAAGCCATTTGGAGAAACTCTTCCCATATTCCAAAATATTGTCTATAAATGTTTGTTTACATTTAAAGGGGGATATGATATAGATATGGATACTTTGCATTGGTATAGATGTTGGTTTATTGAGGTCAATTTTGTTATACTGTGTATATATATTTCTGATCTTGATTAAGGTATTGTGATTGTGCATCTCATTTAAAAATGTAATGTATAATTAAGAAATTTAGGTTAAGAGAGAGTGATCTATAATAGTAAAGCTTGTAGTCATGTTAGTTAGGTTATATAGATGTGCAGAGATATATTTCAGTTAGGTAGGTATTCTTAAAACCTTTCAAAGAACACAGAATATAGCATTTAAAATGTTTAAGAAATTAACACTTATCATGACAGTGAGACACATCTGCTCCTGGTAGCACCAATTGCTTCAAGAGGAAAATGGGCATTGAAGAGGCTTCTTATGGCTTTTGCTAGCCATTTGGGCAAGAAACTGTTCTTGCCTGGACTTCTTAACTGGACATGCAGGATCCACAGAGAGTGAATGCTGAACTTGCCTAAAAAAAAGTGGTGATCCTTTGTGAGGATTTGGAATCTGTGCTTTAGTTTGCAGGGAATTGTGCTGCCCTGGCTCTGGGGTAATTTGAGGACTGTGGCTGGGACACAGGTCAGCTATGGAATGCCAGGGCTAGGAGAAGAAAACATTCTTCTCCCCTGTTCCCTTGTCACAAGTTCCGAATGCCACAGAGTTTAAGGAAGTGGCTGCCCTGAAGCACATAGAACTGCTTTGCTCAGATATTTAGGATAGCTTAAATTAGATCTGAGACATTGAGATAATGTTTCTGGAGACTTTTGTGACCACACCACCTGATGGTATTATTGCAGTTGTTCTAAAATTCTTGTGACCACAACCCTAAGTAAATACATTGTGCTCTCTTGAGAATGATTACCTGCTTATACTTCCTCTTTCCAATTATATCGTTGACTGAAGTAATTGTTTCAATAATGTATATAAAGGCCTCATAATAAACGTGCAGGATGATGTTGCAATTGCTGCTTTTTCTTTGCATCCCCTGTGTCCTGTATTTGAGACCCTACCCAGGGACCCCAATGCTCCAGATGTCAACAGTCCTTCAGAGTTCCTGCTTCACGAAATAGTCTCTCAGATATTCTAAAGAACACAAAGGAAAGTGAAAGACAAAATGCCAATATAGGTGGAACTGTCTATTAAATTTCCTGCTTTATGGAAAAGTCTGATGGATACTATGGGCCTGTAGGCTGAAGATGGATGCACAATGGTACAAAGGTACTTTGGGTGATTGTCCAGGCAGTGAGATGTCTGTCAATTCTAGAGTTTTGGAAGTTTCCTACAATGTAGTTCCTGTTTACTTATGTAATATATCCTTCTGGAGTCTTTGAGGGTGTTGAAGAATTTATAGTTATATATTTTCTTATTCATGATAAAAGATAAAGTAGATATAAATATTATAACTATAATTCTTGCTTGCTAACTGTCTTATGTAAATTTATTATGTTTAAGTTAAAACTTTCCTTTTTTTTGGTTTTCCGAGACAGGGTTTCCCTATAGTTTCTAGAGCCTGTCCTGGAACTAGCTCTTGTAGACCAGGCTGGCCTTGAACTCAGAGATCCGCCTGCCTCTGCCTCCCAGGTGCAGGGATTAAAGGCGTGTGCCACCACCGCCCGGATTTTCCTTTTTATTTAAACAGAAAGGGGGAGGTGATGTGGTGTTCCCCTCTGTATGTTGTGATTACCATTATTGAATAAATAAAACTGGCTTACCCTGATAGGGTAGAATATAGGTAGGTTGGGAAACCTGAACTGAATTCTGGGAGAAAGAAGGGCAGAATCAGGGAGAAGCCATTGAGCTGCCATCAAAGAGAGATGCTGGTAATTTTACCCAGTAAACCACATCCACGTGGCAGTATAGAGATTAATGGAGATGGGTTAAGTTAATATGTAAGAGTTGGCCAATAAGAAACTAGAGGTAATAGGCCAAGCAGTAATTTAATTAATACAGATTCTGTGCTATTATTTCAGGAGGTCTGGGTGGCCAGGATGTGAACAAGTGACTAAGCAGTCTCCTCCAACCAGATGAGGTCAGCATAAAAGGGAGAATATTCCTGACATCACCAATGGCATTAATAATTATTCTGTAAATTGATTTAATATTTGTAGGAGTTAAATTTTGCGTACCAATGTTAGTTAGGTTAGAATACCAAATTTTAAAGCTCTGTGCGTCTAGGCTTTGAGAACTAGGAGCATATTGTGACAAGCTAGTAAAACAAGAAATATAAAGCTCTGAGATCTATGTCAACAGGTTTATTGCTCTGTGTTGTGAGCGCCAGTGGCCAGAGACTCAGCATCTAATGTGCAACTTCTGAACTATGAGTATCAAGACCCTTGGCTCCTCACAGATGGTAATATTATGACTGGCAAGCTCTCAGGTGTCAGGATCTTTGTTCCTCAACCTATCACAGCTTTCTGGAATTCTTTTTTGTTGTCTCCCAACCAAATATATTATCTTAGTTATCCATCAGTTATGCTCTCAGGTACTGCTTGGAATTGGTCAGATACTGCTTTGCCAAGCTCTGGCTGTTGTTAGGAAAACAGCTGAGCTTGATCTTTGAGCTCCTCAAGCAGCAAGCACTCTATTCTTTTCTACCTATGATAAAGACAAAAATAGACAAATAGAACATTTGGGGAAAGTTTTCATTAATAGGGTCAAATTTTCTAGCACACTGATGAGGAAGAAACAGGAGAGGGGATGAAATTTTCTTATGTAACTTAACAAAACCAAGCAGTATCCCATTTACATATGCCAAAGTGCACATATTAAAATTCTACATGCCATGAAACTATATTCAAAGCTTCTAATTCTACCTTACATATAAAGAAAGCATGGGTCTCACATTTAAATAAACCAGTCACAAGTGCTGCATTGAAATATGTATTTTCTGCTTAATTTGGGGAAAGAGACACCACAAAATTTTCTAAGTATAAGACTTAATGTCATGTACAGTTCAAACTTTATAATATCACAATAAAGCATTCTGAAGCCTCCATAAACTGCTTAGAAGAGAATTGGCTGTAATAGGGCCACCTGAATATTTTTTCTGGCTTAGATTTATTCAGATGAAATAGATGCCCTTAATATGGAGCTACAATGTCCAAAGCAAGTAAAATTGCTCTGGGCAACTCTGTCAAATGTGGAAGGAGACACTCACTGCCTTGTTCAAAGATTCACACTCCAGGCAGCCAGAGGGAAAAGGGTATTTCAGTCTTATTCAAAGGGATGAATGACAGCTACTAGGAATGCTCTTCATCGAAACAAAAAAGCAGTCAAAAAATGTAAAATAGTGGTAAAAACAGAAAGATGTCGTAGTATAAACATTCTTAGTATATCTCAACAGTCTTAAACCTTGAACCCTTGCAAAGAATTAGGTTTTTCTTATGTGTAGCACCATGACTTCTCTGATACCATGTGAAGTCATTTTGAAAATATTGTTAGATTTATCTAGCCCTTTAGCCTTATAAATACCTTGTACATTCAGCCCCATGTGGTAAAATTGTTTTTTTTTTACTTGAAATCAAAGGATATAACTTAGTGTGAGCAATATGCTTTTTTCTATAACTTGACTAACATTGTATAGTCAAGATACTTATGCTATGTAGGCACAATCCAGAGACCTTCACCCAACTGTTGAAAATTTCTGATGCTAGATTCCCCTCAACTGAAGAATAGATAAAGAAAATGTAGTACATTTACACAATGGAGTACTATACAAAAGTAAAAATAATAACATCTTGAATTTGCAGGTAAATGGATGGATCTAGAAAAAACATATTGAGTGAGGCAATCCAGACCCAGAAAGACAAATATAATATGTACACATTGATAAGTGATTTCTACACGTAAAGCAAAGAAAAACCAAATTACAGTCTACAACCGCATACAACCTAGACAACAAAGAAGACCCTAAGAGAGATATGTAGATCTACATAGGAAGGAGAAAAGAGAAGATCTCCTGAGTAAATTGGGAGCATGGTGGGTCATGGGAGAAGGTAGAAGGGAAGAGAAAGAAAGGGACAAGAGCAGATAAAAAGGTACAGCTCAATTAAAAAAAAAGAATTTAATCAGATTCCTCTTTCTCATAGTCAAACCAAGGACCTCTATATGATGATAGAAATGGAGACAGTTTATTATTTAAACATGAAAGACATTTATCAGAATGGGGATGGACTGTAGTACTAGGCCATGACCTAGATTTAAGAGCACCATACTGTTTTTATGATTATTTATAATCATTTAAAATAGGTCATTTAAACAGAATTCTCCTTTTCCTGAGATCTCACAAGTTTACTATGTAATGCTTTGTTACAGGACCTCAGACTTTGGGGGTTTTCTTCCTTTCTCGCAACTGACTTCTCTTATATCTTGACACTTCTCAAAGACAATTTAGATTGTGTTTGAAATTATACCCTCTGGGTGCTAGTTAATTTTATCTGGTATTTTATGACCTGATCTTTGATCCAGAATGAAGAATAACCTTTGCTTCATATATCCTGTTTCCAAGTGACCCTGGCCTATCCATTGTTTCTCCAGTTACTCCAACCTACAACCCCTTAGAAACCTGATGTGGGATTCCCCTCTATATGCTGTGAATACCATAGATTAATAAAAAAAAACTGTCTTGAGTCTGTGTTAGGGCAGAAAAGAAATAGGCAGGGAAAACTAAACTGAATGCTGGGAAAGAGAAGGGCAGAGTCAAGGAGAAGCCATGTAGCCTCATGGGAGATAGACAGATGGAACTTTATCCAGTGAGCCACAGCCACGTGGCAACACACAGATTAATAGATATGGGTTAAATTAAGATATAAGAGTTAGGCAATGAGAATCTAGAGCAAATGGGCTAAGCAGTGATTTGAATAATATAGTTTCTGTGTGATTATTTCAGTTATGGGCAACCAGGATGAACAAGCAGCCCTCTTCCTACAGAAACCAAAGTTGTCCAGAAGAGGAAGTAGATTTCATTTCCAAATGCATAAAGAAGAAAATGATTACTCAGCAAATTTAATTGGATTTTATTTTCAAAGCAGTGAAGCATTTTGAGAATGAAAATTAACTTTAGGACTGAAAAAAAGCATTGAACAAAGAAATGCTTATGAGAAAAAGAATTGAAGGTAAGATAGATATCTTTCCCTTCCCAATCAAAGCATAGCATTGACTTTCACAATTTTATTTATGTGTTTACATCTCTATAATTGTATAAAAATGAGAAATATTCCATTAATCTACCAATGAATACCAACCAACATAATATTGATGAAAATAAAGTTCTTATTTGATAAAATAAAATTCTCTAAAATTTGATTGCATAATTCTAAAGAAAAATATAATACTAGTAACATCAAATTGATAATAAAAACAAATATAGCAAATATCATTATAAAGCAATAAATCATCTCTGTATTATGTGTTGCTTATACATTTATATAACATTAATCCTTAAAATGACTGTATAATTGTCAGATATGTTTGGATGGATTGTTTCAATTTCAATATCTCACTTAAAACTGTACTAGATTAGCTGCTAAAGTTTAGAAGTTTACAAAATCAGCAGACTAATGTAAAATTAATACAGAAATAAAGAATAAGTGACTCATCACTTACATAAAAATTTCTTTCCAAATTGATTGCATGATTGTCCTGTACATCTTTTTGACATTTTCCTTATGTCAAACAAATATTATTTGTTCTTTGGACATTTATCTTCTGAATATCTCTTTATTGAATACTATGTCAAAAATTGCACAGATTAATTTGTGGGGGAAATTTGAATCGAATCTACTTATTTAATATTTTTTAATAGTTAAAGAGCAGCAAATACATTGAGCTTCTTTTGAAGAATCTGATATTGCATTGCATTTAAGAGACAACACGGATAAAGAAACACATGGTTTGGAGACTGAAAAAAATTTCTAAAGAGTGTATAACACATGGGTAAAAATTTTAAACATAAATATGGTAGAATAAGTATTCCCAAAAGACACAATGTTTCAGCTTGAAGAAAATTCACTAAGTTAAACAGTCAGCTGGACAAGTACAGGTTTGCTCATTGTGCCCATGTGGCAAAATATAAAGTCTTTGGATATAACTCAAGAAGAAAATTATGCTACAGAAAAAAGGGACTGTTTCAGATTTTGAGTATAATATCAACCTGATGCTTTGTTATGAGTTATAGATGAAATATGCTGTGCCCCTGGAAAACAATACAAAATGAAACAAACAAACACCTATCATGTTTTCTCTCCTTAAATTAGATTTTGGAAAAACAACAAAAATAAAACACTCACATATTGTTCAAGGCATATAGAAAAATAGACAGACTTAAGTAATTTAATAAACAAATGTGGTTTTTAAAAATCTGAAAAAAATTGTTTAGCATCATTAGCTATTAGGGAAATGCAAATCAAAACTATTCTGAGATACCCTCTTATACCTGACAGAATGGCTAAGATCAAAACTGATAACAGCCTATATTGAATAGGATGTGTAGTAAGGGGAATACTCTTCCACAGTTGGTGGGAGCACAAAATTGTACAGACACTTTGGAAATCAATATGGTAGTTTCTCAGAAAATTGGGAATCAATATACCTAAAGAAACTGTGGTATCACCCTTGGATTTATACCCAAAAGATGCTCAATTATACAACAATGACATGGACAATTATGTTCATAGCAGCATTATTTTTAATAGTCAGAACGTGTAAACAATCTAGATGCCCATAAACTGAAGAATAGATAAAGAAATTATGTTACATCACATAACAGAGTATTACTCTGAGGAAAAAGAAATAATGACATCATGAAAATAGCAAATAGGTAGATAGAACTAGAGGAAATCATCCTGAGTGAGGTAATCCAGACCCAAAAGACAACCAGAAGATTTTATCTAGTAGCTGATGGAAGCAGATGCAGAGATCTACACCCAAGCACTGGGCCTATCTCATGGAATCAAGTTGAAGAGAAAGAAGAGGATTATATGATAAAGAGGACTCAAGATCATGACAGGGAAACCAACAGAGAGGGCTGGTCTGAAATTATGGGAACTCAGGATAGTTTGGGAGCCAGCCTGGGACCAACCTAGGCCCTCTGCATATGACTCACAAATGTATAGCTTTGTTTATTGTGGGGCCCCCAGCAGTGGGACCAGGACTGGTCCCTGACATATGAGCTGGCTCTTTGGAACCTGTCCCTATGGTATGATGCTTTGCCCAGTCTTGATGCAAGTGGGAGGAATTTGGTCCAGCCTCAGTTTTACATGCCATGCTTTATTGACTCCCTAGGGAGGCCTTACCTGTTCTTAATGGAAACAGGAAGAGTGGATGGGAAGGTAGAAGGGATGGGGAGGAAGTGAACAGTAGGAGAAGAGGGAGGGGAAGCTGGGGTTGATATGTAAAATGAATAAATTAATTAATAAATACATTTTTAAATTCTAAAAATTTACATCATTTTACTTTGTTGAATAAAAATATTACTGAATGCTGTACTTAGATGTTTATGCAACAAATGACAGATTTTGAACTATATCTGTCACTTTAAGGAAAGTAGCCAGACTGTGGAAATAATACTCAGGTTATGATTGTGTTCTTTATACATAGGCAAATTTTAATCTTTATAATAAATTCACAAAGTTCTTCAGAAGATTAATCTCACAATTATATGCAGCTATATGGTATTTTCTAAGACAAAGTTAGCATTTTTCATTTTCTAGACTTTGAAAATAATAAAACACATTTTGTTTCAAACCAATTTATTTTTACAACTTTAAACCTTTTCAGATAATAAGTGCATATGTGAAACATTAAAATAGTTTCTCAAACTACTGTGTGTTTTCTTCCCCCCACCCCAGTATGTTTAGGACTGTGTTTGAACTCTAGATCCTCTAAGGTATACTTTGCACTGGTTGCTTTTACCCACTCTAAAAGTGTGCCCTTCGCCCACTGCCACTGGCTGACTTTCATCATCAGTTCTCATTTTTCCAAAAGGCCCCCTTCCTGCCATGTGGCACTGTGACTTAAATGAGTATCACACAGTTGGGGGTACACAGCAATGATGCCCCAGGGTTGCTTTCTTTGTGATGGAAGGTTAAAGCTCTTCAGAATTTATTTCCAAGGTGAACTTGGCTCCTGTGGCTATTCACCTGCCTCTTTTAGAAGTACTTCTAAGCCATATATAGAATTGCTTCTGAATTCTTCAGACCACTGAGGATTCTATAAAAAAAGGGCTCAGGGCAGAAAGACTGAAATAATGTACTATCTGGAGACTTATAAATATCATCATATTTTTAGTAAAAGAAATATTCAAAAGCAAGTTTAAAATATTAAATATGAAATTGAGTGTATAGTAGAAAGAAAACATTTTCTAAGTTATATTAATTCAATTAAAATTCTGGTGATATTAATAAAGCTCTGGAAAACTTCAGTAGGCAAATTTGGGTGGTAAATTATAAATGTATGTATATATATTATATGTAATTATATATATAATTTATATACATATAAATGTGTATATATACATATATAATGTAAATATATTTAAATTTCCACTAATGATTACATATCCCAGTGAATTATACTACTATAGTATGATATATTTATGTCATATGAATTTGTGTATAGAAATCATGGATTACCTATATCACCTGATCACATACTACACTAGTGATATTAAAACAGGAGTTCTTTACCTTCAGAATGCTGCAACCCCTCAATACAGAACCTAAAGTTGGGGTGACCCCCCAACCATAAAATTATTTTCATTGCTACTTCATAACTATAATTATGAAGCAATTTTCATTACTAGTATTTTCTAGTATTATGAATCATAATATAAATATATAATATGCAGATTATCTTAACCAAGCCTTGTAGAAGGATTGTTCCATCCCTGTGACTCACAGGTTGAGAACCAGTGCTTTAAAATAATGAAAACTTGGTAATAGCAGAATTGCTGTCATAGGAACTTGGATTGTTCAAGATGTATTATACTTTGTGTGTTATATTTCAGTTGATATGTTCAAGTATACTATTAAGGAAATTTTTCAGCAGTGAAACAGTTAACTCTCCATTTGATGGAGAAGAAGATTCAATGGAATTATCTAATAGCATGGGGAAAATCATCATTGCTCAAGACTCATACTGTTATGATTCATAAAGTAGGCAAAGTTAGTTGTATTAACTAATGTTAAATCTCAGATGCATAAATGTGAATGTGAACTGTTAGATAATTTGAATAGGAAGTAACAGAATGGTAATTTTGAAATATTAGTTCATGAAAACTGGAGGGGAAGATAAAAATTGAGAGATATAAATATGATAAACTAGTGAGAGGGAATGACATTATTCTAAGAGAGAAATAATAATGTTGAAATATTGATGGTGGTATAATATAGACACTGTGCTCATGGAAGTGTGTATGTGGTATGGACATTTTCATTTATGTATGCATGTATTTTTCCAGTCATCTCTGTTTGCATGTGTGAAGGCCAGAGATAAATATTGAATGACTTACTTGATCATTCTCAATAATATTTTTGAGACATCACCTTTCACAAAACCTCACCAATTTTTCAAGCTTGTTCAGTGAGCTCTAAAGTTCCTCAGTCTCTGCTTCCCTCATTGGAGAATTATAGGACTGTACTTCTAGGTCAGGTTTCTAATGCAGTTGCTGAGTATCCAAACACAGAGCTTCATGATTGCCAAACAAATGAGCTATGTTTCCAGACATACACTATGAACATTTTAGGTGGTACAAATGCTATTCTGAGATATTCACATTCATCAGCTAAATCTACTCTAATATCAATCATAGGTAACATATGCCATAAACGTCAAAATTTTAAAATTCCAACTTTTACACATAGAACTTTGACTGGTTCTCTTAATGTTAAAGAGACTGTCTTAGTTATGTCCATGATCATATCATCTGCAAATAACAAAACTTTCACTTCTTACTTTCCAATTTGAATCTGCTTGGTCTCCTTTTGTTGTCTTATTGCTTTTGCTAAAACTTCAAGAACTATAATGAAGAGATATGGAGAGAGTGGATAGCCTTGTCTTATTCCTGATTTTAGTGGAATCACTTTGAGTTTCTCTCCATTTAATTTGATGTTAGCTGTCGGCTTGCTGTATAATGATTTTATTATATATTTTATTATATTTAGATAAGTTCCTTGTATCACTGATCTCTCCAAGACCTTTATCATGAAGGGGTTTTGGATTTTGTCAAATGCTTTTTCACCCCCAAAAACTCTACCAGAGAACTCCTACAGCAGATAAATGTCTTCAAGGATGTGGCAGGATACAAGATCAATTCAAAAAAATTAGTAGCCCTCCTCTGCACAATTGATGAAGAAGCTAAGATGGAAATCAGAGAAATATCACCTTTCATGATAGACACAAATCACATAAAATATCTTAAGGTAACACTAACCAAAGGAAAAAAAGACCTATTTGACAATAACATTAAATATTTGAAGAAAGAAATTGAAGAAGATACCACAAAATGGAACGATCTCCCATGCTCTTGGATAGGTAGTATCAACATAGTAAAAGTGCAGTCCTATCAAAAGCAATCTATAGATTCAATGAAATCCTCATCAAAATCCCAATACAATTCTTCACATACCTTGAAAGAACAATAACTTCATTTGGAAAAACAAAAAACCCAGGATAGCCAAAACAATTCTGTACAATAAGCGAACTTCCTGAGACATTACCATCCCTGACATCAAGCTCTATTACAGAGCTACAGTAATGAAAACAGCTTGGTATTGGCATAAAAACAGAGACATTGACCAATGGAATCTAACTGAAGACCAGGATATTAATCTACATACCTATGAACACCTGATTTATAACAAAGAACATAAAATTATACAATGGAAAAAAGAAAGCATCTTCAACAAATGATGCTGGTATAACTGGATGTCAACACATAGAAGAATGAAATAGATCCATGCCTATCACCATGCACAAAACTCAAGTCCAAATGGATTAAATACCTCAATATAAATCTGACCACACTGAACCTAATAGAAGGAAAGTGGGAAGTAGTCTTCAATGCATGGGCACAGGAGATCACTTCCTAAATATAACTCCAGTAGCACAGACACTGAGAACAACAATAAATAAATGGGACCTCCTGAAACTGAGAAGCTTCTTTAAAGCAAAGGACAAAGTCAAAGAGACAAAAAGTCAGCCTACTGAAAGGGAAAAAAATCTTCCCCAACCCCACATCAAACAAAGGGCTGATCTTGAAAATATATAAAGAACTCAAGAAATTAGACATTAAAATTCTAAATAACCCAATTAAAAATGGGTTAATGAACTAACCAGAGAATTCTCAACAGAAGAATTTCAAGTAGCCAAAAGATACTTAAGAAAATGATCAACCTCCTTAACTATCATGGAAATGCAAATCTAAACAACTCTGATATCCCATCTTACACATATCAGAATGGCTAAAATCAAAACACTATTGGTAGCTTATGCTGGAGAGGATATGGAATAAGGGGAACACTCATCTATTGCTGGTGGGAATTAAAAGTTTTACAACCACTTTGAAAATAAGTATGGCATTTTCTCAGAAAATTGGGAATCAACTTACCTTAGGATCCAGCAAAACCACTCTTAAGCATATACTCAAAAGATGCTCAATTATACTACAAAAGCATTTGTTCAACTATGTTCATAGCAGCATTATTTTTAATAGCCAGAACCTGGAAACAACCTAGATGCCCCTCAATGGAAGAATGGATAAAGAAATTGTGGCACATCTACACATTAGAGAATGACTCAGCAGTTAAAAACAATGACATCTTGAATTTTGCATGCAAATGGGTGGAATTAGAAAACACCATCCTGAGTTAGGTAACCCAGACCCAAAAAGATGAATATGGGATGTACTCACTCATAAGTGGATATTAGCTATAAACAATGGACATGGAGCCTATAGTTCATGATCCTAGAGAAGCTAAGTAATAAGGTGAACACAAAGAAAAAAATATATATAGACCCACCTGGAAATTTCAAACAGACAAGTTTGCATAACAAAATTGGGAGCATGGTGGTAGGGGGTAGAAGGAAGGGTAGATGGGAAGTGGAGGGGAGAAGGGAAGGGTGTAGAAGAACTTGAAGGAATGGGTTAGTCTAGATGGAGATAGGGCAGATAATGAGTGCAAGGAAAGAGATATCTTGATTGACAGAGCCATTATGGGGCTAGCAGGAAATCTGGTTCTAGAAAAATTCCCAGGAATCCACAAGGATAACCTCAGCTAAGATCCTAAGCAATAGAGTAGAGGGTGCCCATACTAGCCTTACCCTGTAGTCAGACTGATGATTATCTTAAATATCATCATAGAACCTTTTCTAACAGCAGATGGAAACAGAGGCTGAGACTCACAACAGAGCACTCGACTGAGCTCCCAAGGTCCAGTTGAAGAGTAGAGAAATGAGAATATGAGCTAAGTGGTCACTACCATAAAGGATTCATCCACTGAAACAGTTTACCAGAACTAATGGGAGCTCACCAACTCCAGGTGGACTGGGACAGAACAACCATCGGGTCAATCTAGTCCCTCTGAATGTGGTTGACAGTTGTATGGCTCAGGCAGACTGAGGGGCCACTGGCAGTGGCACTGGGATATATCTCTACTACATGTACAGGTTTTTTAGGATCCTATTCTCTTGGATGTATACCTTGCTCTGCCTAGATGTAGTAGGGAGCCCTTGAACCTTTCACAAAGCCATGTGCCTTACCCTCTCTTAGGATAAGCTGGAGGTGGGGTGGGAGGATGTGTTGGGATGAAGGGAGGGAGTGGGAATTTGGATTGGTATTTTTCTTAAAAATCTAATAAATTAAAAAAATATTATACTGTATCAGGTGTAAAAATCTGAACACATATTGAGCTTATTTTTTAATTTCTAAAATGTTCAAATAGAGTTCTATCACTTTCCCCCCTCATCTCTTCCCTCCAGCAGCTCCAAGCTAATTTCCTTCTAGGCCACTCCATCCTTCAACTGTCAAGTTGTTAGCCTCTTCATATATATATATATATATATATATATATATATATATATATTTGACTATGTTTTGTTGTTACTTTGCATATGGTTTCTAGACTGTCTACTCTGTATTAGAAAATTAACAAAAGGACTCATTCCTGGGATAGGTTAATTTCCCTTCTACTGGTCATTAGCCTCTAGTTCCTTGTCTAGGGGCAGGCCCCCACAAACTTTGCCTTTCCAAGTTAATGTGTCCATTAATATCACTTTTGTTTTTTGCAGAATTTTCTGGAACAGACTGTTTTACAAGAGGCTACTATTCTGACTTTACTTTACATCTCTTCTGACATGTGTACTGAGCCATATAGAGAGGTGCAGTGGTGCACACCCATTTATAACACAGAACTTGGATTATTATAGCTGGATCTCACCTAAATTCTTTTTTTCCTGCTGCTTAGCTTCTATAATTTATGAAATACCATATATCCCTCTAAAGAAGAGAAGAAATTAAGCAGTCCTACTTAGCTACAACATCTATGAATTGTACTAATATAAAATTTGTATTTTAAGAAATAAAGCTTGCCTGAAGATCAGAGAATAAAACAACCACACTGGTCAACCTTACAGAACAGACAGTGGTGACACACTTTAATCCAAGTAGTCAAACTCATTTGTTATAGAAACTTGGTGGTAGTGGTGCATTCTTTTAATCCAAACACTAGAGAAAAATATAAGACAGGAGGAGACAGTTCTCAGACACAGTGTCATACTGAGATTCCTGGAGACAGGACTGCCATTTTGGACTAAAGTAGAGGTAAGAGCCAATGATTGTATCTTTAGCCTTTCTGACAATTAGGTTGAACCCCAATTTTCATCTCTGGGTTATTATTAATCATGCTACAATGAACCATGACAATTACCAGCTTCACAATATATGCATAAACATGCAAGACGTAGGCGTTGGTGTGTCAGTGACAACCAATTATTGTTTAATAGGAGTTAAGCATCACTGAGCAGGAAGGATATCATGCCTAGTTCTGGAATCTGAGCCAGTGTTTGAGGACTAGCAATGTCATGGACCCTAGAAAAGAATTTATATTATTTTAATTTATTTATTAAAAATTTCTACCTCCTTTCATCCTCCGATTTCCCTCCCACTCTCCACACTCCCCCTCTCCCTCTCTCTTCAGTCCAAAGAGAAGTCAAAGTGCCCTGTCCTGTGGGAAGTCCAAGGCCGTCCCCACGCCATCCAGGCCTAGGAAGGTGTGCATCCAAACAGACCAGGCTTCCAAAGAGCCAGTACATGCAGTAGAATCAAAATCCGGTGTCATTATCACTGGGTTCTCAGTCTGCCCTCATTGTCAGCCACATTCAGAGAGTCCGGTTTGATCACATGCTTGTTCAGTCCCAGTCCAGCTGGCCTTGGTGAGCTCCCTTTTGATCAGTCCCACCATCTCCATAGGTGGATGCACCCCTCGCGGTCCTGATTTTCCTAGACCAGGATATTCCTTATTACAATCTAAATCTTATCCATAAAACCACATATAAATGTAACTACTACTATTGTCTATGAAGTCACTGTTTACAGCAAATGGAGAACATTACAGAAAGCCATAATACATACAATGTAAAAATAAACACCTTGTTGTTAAGTTCTGTGTATTCAGTCAGTATTTGTAGGATGAATAAAATGACTAGGATATTATATCCTTGTTGCTACATACTTATCATTTCTAGTTGGTTAAGCCATGCTTTATTTAAAGGCTTTAAATATAAAAGCTTGAAATATAGGGAAATGTCCTCTTTTGTAGAAACTACCTTAGCACAGTTCATTGGAATTTTATTATCTACTTTACTATAATATTCATCAATGAATTTTATGAATTTCAATGAAGACAATATCCATACTTACACTCAAAAGGTACCAACTACAGTAATTATACTTGATTTAGCCAAACACTCAGGAGGTCTTGTCTTTTTCTGGTTCTCATGTATATTAGATCCATGTATGTCTCTCTTAGGGTCCTCATTGTTGTCTAGGTTTTCTGGAATTGTGAATTGTAGGCTGGATTTCTTCACTTTATGTCTAAAGGCCACTTATGAGTGAGTACATGTGATATTCATCTTTCTAGGTTGGAGTTACCTCACTCAATATGATGTTTTCTACATCTACCTATTTGCCTGAAAATTTCAAGATGCCATTTTTTTTCCTGTGGCATAGCACTCCACTGTGTAAATGTATCATATTTTCCTTATCCATTCTTTAATCTAAGGGTATTTATGTCACTTTCAGGTTCTGGCTATAACAAACAATGATGCTATAAATATAGTTGAGATGTCCCTGTGGCACAATTGAGCATCCTTTGGGCATATACCAAAAGTGGTATTGAGAAAGGTTGTTCCCTAGTTTTCTTTTTTTGGTCTTTTATTATTATTATTATTATTATTATTATTATTATTATTATTATTATTATCATCATCATCATCATCATCATCATCATCATCATCAACATCATCATCATCATCATCATCATCATTATTATCATTATCATTATTATTGTTACAAATTTTCACCTCCTCCCCTCCTCCCTTTTCCTTTCCCCTCCCCCATTCTCCCTCCCCCTCCCTCTCCAGTCCAAAGAGCAGTCAGGGTTCCCTGCCCTGTGGGAAGTCCAAGGTCCTCCCACTCCATCCAAGTCTAGGAAGGTGAGCATTCAAGTAGAGTAGGTTCCCACAAAGCCAGTACATGCAGTAGAATCAAAACCCAGTGCCATTGTCCTTGACTTCTGAGTAATCACCATACTGATATCCAAAGAGGCTGTACCAATTTGCACTCCCACCAGCAATGGAGGAATGTTCCCTTTACCCCACATGCTCTCCAGCATAAGTTGTCATCAGTGTTTTTGATCTTGGCCGTTCTTACAGGTATAAGATGGAATCTTATCGGATTCCATGTCTTAAAGATCTGATTTCTTTTTAGTGACAATGCAGTTTAATAATGATAAAATGGACAATTCTTCTGAGATGAGTATTGTTCAGTAATGTTTCTGGAATATGGTGTGATATTTGTGCTTTTAATATTGTTGACTTTATGATTTCATTCTGGTTTCTGTTCACTAAATGAAGAAATACAGTAACACTAATTTAAAAATGTCTAGAGAGTGACTCCCCAAGTTAGAAAGTACTGATATTAAGTAATGAATGAAGTTTTCTGATTGGTCTTTGCAAACAATGAGTCTCAATTCATGAGGACTCCTCTTTAATGGTCTCTCTAGGTATGTGAAGCATAATCACTGGAGTTCCCTTTACCTAATAGTTTACTTGTAGTCATTTTTATAAACAAATATTTTCACAATATAACTTAACTCTTTAAAATGCTTTTGGATTATTTCTCTGTTCAATGGTTTATTGCATTAGTCAGATTCCCATTTGAAATAAATATACACTGATGAAATATCTTGCATATATCACCATAGAACCTTCATCTGGCGATGGATGGAGATAGAGACAGAGACCCACATTGAAGCATTGGACTGATCTCCCAAGGTCCAAATGAGGAGCAGAAGGAGAGAGAACATGATCAAGGAAGTCAGGGCCGCGAGGGGTGCACCCACCCACTGTGACAGTGGGGACAATCTAATGGGAACTCACCAAGGCCAGCTGGACTGGGACTGATGGAGCATGTGATCAAACCAGACTCTTTGAATGTGTCTGACAAGGAGGGCTGACTGAGAAGCCAAAGACAATGGCACTGGGTTTTGATTCCACTGCATGTACTGGCTTTGTGGGAACCTACTCTGTTTGGATTCTCACTTTCCTAGACCTGGATGGAGGGGGGAAGACCTTGGACTTCCCACAGGGCAGGGAATCCTGACTGCTCTTTGGACTGGAGAGGGAGGGGGAGAGGGAATTGAGGGAGGTGAAGGGAAATGGGAGGAGGTGAGGAGGTGAAAATTTTTCATCATCATCATCATCATCATCATCATAGAAATAAATACCATGCTCAGTAACAACTTATGAATGAAAGGGATTATTTTAGTTTACAATAGTTTACAACTGACAGTTCATCATGGAGAGAAGACTGGACAGGAACTCAAGGACAGAAGCCGGTGGAAGAAACTGAAGTGGTAATGAAGGAACACTGCTTACTGGCTTGTTCCACGTGAGTTGCTTTACTTCATTTTTATTATATAAAATTTAGATACACTTACTCAGGTACTCAGTAACCATAAAAAATGAGCTGTGCCTTAACACATCAATCATCATTCAAGGAATGCCTGATGGGTTTTCCCAAAGGCTAAACTGATGGATGTGCTTAACTAAGGTTTTTCTCTTTCCAAATGACTCTAGCTTATGTCAGCTCAACAAAACAATAACCCAAATGTCTGCTATCCTAATATCACCATAATTATGATTATCAGCATCATCATTGTATATACTCATATCTCAAAGAGGACCCAACCTGGTATTGGCATAAAAACAGACACATGGACCAACAGAATCAAATTGAAGACCCTGACATAAATCCACATACCTATGAATATATGATTTTGACAAAGAAGCCAAAATTATATTAAAAAAGCATCTTCAACATAGTACTAGCATAACTGGATGTTTACATATAGATGAATATAAATAGATCCATATGTTTATTCCTGTACAAAACTCAAATCCACATGGATCAAAGACCTAAACAAAAATTGTTACACTGAACCTGACAGAAGAGAAAATGAGAAGTAGCCTCAAACACATTGGCACAGGAGAACACTTCCTGAATATAATACCAGTAGCATAAACACTGAGACCTACAATTGATAAATGGACCATCATGAAACTGCAAAGCTTCTGTAAGGCAAAGGACATGGTAAATAAGACAAAACAGTAGCCTACAACTGGAAAAACCTACATCTTACAGAGGATGATCTCTAAAATATATAAAGAACTCTAAAAACTAGACATTAAATAATCCAGTTAAAAGTGGGACACAGACTAAGCAAAATTTTTAAAAGAAGGATCTCAGATGGCCAAAAAACACTTAAGAAATTACTCAGTACCTTAGTTATCAGGGAACTGAAAATCAAAACTACTCTGAGATAGCTCCCATCTTACACCTATCAGAATGGCTAAGAACAAAAACACTGATGACAGCCTATGATGGAGAGGGTGTAGAATAAGGGACACTCCTCCACAGCTGGAGGGAGCACAAACTTGTACAGTCAATTTGTAAATCAATATAGTAGTTTATAAGAAAATTTGGAATCATTATACCTCATGACACAGCTGTACTAATCGGGTATATACCCAAAGAATGCTCAATCATACTGAAAGCAACTTGCTCAACTATGTTCATAGAAGCATTATTTGTAATAACCAGAATCTAGAGCCAAACTAGATGTCCCTCAACTTAATCAAAGAATGGATAAGGGAAATGTGGTACATTTTCAGAATGGAGTATTACTCAGTTGTAAAAAAACAATGACCTCATGAAATTTGCAGGAAATTGAGGGAGCTAGAATTGATGGAGCGAGGTAACTCAGATCCATAAAGCTAAACATGGTATTTATTCACTCATAAGTTCATATATGAGTAAAATATAGAATAACCCATCTACAATCTTCAGCCCTAGAGAGCGCCAGAGAGGTCCAGAGAGCTCCAGAGATAGAAATAAGTGTTCAAAGAGGAATACATGGATTTCCCTGGAAGGGTAAAATAGAACAGTTCTCCTGGATAACTTGGTGTCTGTGGTGGGAGGCATGAAAATAGCAACTTGAGAGAGCATGATGGACAGGTTGGGTGCAGGAGACAGGTTTGGGGCAGGATGGATGGGGAGAATAATGAAAGAGATGTCTTGATGGGGAGCATTTCAAGATTAAATAAATCCTGGTAAAAAGGGAAAACCAACAGAAATACACAAGGAGAACCACAGATAAGATTCCTAGCAATAGTGGAGAGGGTGTCTGAACTGGCCACCCACTATAATCAGAATGATGAATTTCTAATTGTCATCAGAGATGCTCAACTAGTACCTGATATGAGCATATGCAGATGTAGGCAGCCAAGTAGTGGGCTGCTCTCTGGGGGACTTGTTGAAGAAAGAGAGGGGGAATTGAGTGAATCACGGATGTCACGGTGGAGGAGCCTACAGAGATAGCTGAAATGAGCTCGGAGGAGCTCATTGACTCTAGACCCACAGTTGGGTAGCATTCATGGGACTGATATAAACCCTCTGCCTGTGTTGTGTAGCTTAGTCTCTTTGTAAGGCTCCTAGCAGTGAGAGCAGGACCTGTCATTTGTGCTTAGATGACTTTTGGGAACCTGTTCCAAATACTGGCTTACACTACCCAGTCTTGATACAAGGGGAGGAATTTTATTTTGCCTGAACTTGATATACCATGCTTTGGTCTAGCCCAAGTCGGGGGCTACCCTTTTCTTTTCTGAATGGAGGTGGAGGAGAAGTGGATGGAGAGGGGTTAGGGATAGAAGGGATGTGAAGTGAGGACAAAAGGAGGAAGGGGAAGCTGGGGTTGGCATGAAACAGATGCCTGAGGTCTCCCAGTTGGCAGTAATCTGGATGCCTCTTCAGCCACACCTTTTGCTGAGTGTGAGCCCATCAACAACTAACTCTCTTCTTCCCCACATCATTCCATGCCTGCAGGAAGTAGCTAGGCTTGAGCGGAAATCCAAAGAGTCTGGGATGTTTGGTTAAAAGCAGCATCCCAACCCTTGGCATCCAACGCAAGTCCCATCCCCTGGGAGTTGTCACAGTCTAGACTCCACTTCTGAGAAAGCCCATCAAATGGTGACCCCCAAAAGAGGGTAAAGTCCACTCCCACAGGCTATTGAAACTACCCCCCACAGAGAACAAACACATGTTCTCAGTCTCCCCTTTCCACCTTTATGGTATCCAAGCCTTCCTTCCAGGAGAGCCTGAAGGGGCACCCAGAAGCACTGGCTTCCATTAAACCTGGGCTTTTTCTAATTCAGTTTGATTTGGTCTGATTTCGATTATTGTGCTGGCGGAGAGGCTTACTGGACCAGAGAAACTTTTCAGCCCCCAAGGTCTTAATTACCATATGTTTTGAATGTAGATGAAATCACTAAACTCACTTCTCTTTTGTTCATGTGGTGATGTATGGAGGCTGTGAAGCCTTTATTAGGTAGAAAACATACATGGCTGAGTGCTTGCCCTTCTAGGATCTCTTTCTTCCTGGTCTGTTTAAATATGAACATATACTTTATGCTTCTGCTGCCACAGCTTTGAGCCACTTCTGACACCTTGTTTTTCCTGACAGGATGGAATGTATTCGATTCCCAAACAATATAAACCTTACCTCTGTCAAGTTCCTTTGCCAGGTATTTCATCACATTGACAAGATAAGTTACAAAATCAACAGTTAAGCAAGGAATTAGAATGTTAACAGGGACAACTGGTCAACACACCCTGAAGGAAATTGGAGTACTTCTAATGTAAAAAGGTAAAAGTGTATCTAGAGTAAGAAGATCCCTTAGGCTGTCTCTTAATGTTACTAAAACTGTTACTAAAACTGTACTTAACATTAGTGGGAAGCTACAATAACCCAACAGAAGGAAGATGATGAATAACTAAGTACTTTAGAAATGAAGTTGTTAGTCACTCAATCATCCATATAAGAAACCAAAAGCAGATGATGTAATTGCTGAGGCAATATGAGTACAAAACAGGAAATATGAGACACTGGTAAATACCAATTATGGTCACATACATAATCTACTATAAAAATAAGCATTCTAATTTCCTTCTCTGTTTATTTCCTGTGTGAGTTTGTTTGTGCAGACATACACATATATTTACTTTAAGCAGAGGACTTGTTTTAATCCTTTCTTAATATCTTATCAAGAATGCAACATTGAGATCAATTCTTAAGTATACAGGATCCTGACTACTAGCCTCATTAAACCCTCAAGGCTCAGAATTGGATATCTGTGTCAGGCAAAGATTTGAGGGTAAAAAAGATATGAGGGTAACTCATGTATTTTTTTTTTCAGTTTATTTATTTTTTATTAAAAATTGCCATCTCCTCCCCTCCTCCTCCCCCTTCCCTCCCCTCCCCTCCACCCCCACCCCCACTCCCTCCCTCTTGAGGCCAAACAGCCATCAGGGTTCTCTACACTATGTTGAGTCCAAGGTCCTCCCAACTCCCCCCAGGTCCAGGAAGGTGAGCAACCAAACTTACAAGGCTCACACAGAGCCCGTCCATGTCATAGAGACCAAGCCCATCGCCATTGTCCTTGGCTCCTCGGTCAGCCTCCATCATCAGCCACCCTCAGAGAGTCCGATTTGGTCGCATGTTCCATCAGTCCCATTCCAAGTGGACTTGGTGGTCTCCCATTAGTTCTGTCCTGCCGTCTCAGTGGGTGAACGCATCCCTCATGGTTCTGACTTTCTTTCTCATGCATTTTATTTATTTTTCAGGCAAGTGGAGAAAGTGAAGTGAAGGGGCTTGGACAAAAGAAGGAAAAGAAGCAGAGTAAGAGGAAAAATAAGGGAAAGAATGAAAGAGAGTAAGGGGAAGAGGTAGAAGTAATAGTGTTGAAGAGAAAGAAGAGGAGGAGGGAGAGGAGGAGGGAGAGGAGGAGGGAGAGGAGGAGGGAGAGGAGGAGGAGGAGATTACTAGATTTTACAGACAATGTTGATAAATTCCATAGGCAAAGACAATGACAATATACATATCAAAATAACAAAAAGGGCAGGTAGAACCTGAGAAAGCAGTGTTCAAGAACAGGTGACAAGATTGAGGAAAGAGCCCCCATTCAAGAGGAAATATCTGACATTCCAAACCATTAGATAAAGTTACTAAACATCTATGAATCCTGGATTCACGCATTCTCTACTGTTGCAAGGAGGCTGCTAGTTATTTCCCAACTTCTAGTTAGTACCCAGCCACTTAGCCCTGAAATAATCACACAGAAACTCTATTAATTAAATCATTGCTTGGCATGTTAGCTCTAGCTTCTTAATGGCTCACTCTTACATATCAATCTAACCCATTTTTATTAATCTGTGTATATCCACATGGCTGTGGCTTACCAGGTAAGTTCTGGCATCTGTCTCCAAGCTTCTCTTTGATTCTACCTCCTTTCACCCAGCATTCAGGTAAGTTTCCCTGCCTAAGTAAATTCTAACTTGCTATAGGCCAAGCTAGTTTTCTCTATTAATTAACCAATTATTCACAGCACACAAAGGGGAATGCAACATCACCTCCCCATTTCTGTTTAAATAAATAGGAAGGTTTTAACTTTAATATAGTAAAATAACATATAACAAAACAATTATCAAGCAATAATTACAGTTACAATATTTATATCTACTTTATCTCTTATTCTAATTAAGGAAAACTATTCTTCAACTCCATCAAAGCCTCCAGAAGGATATAAGATTACCTAAGTAAACAGGAAATGCATTGAAACTTCCAAAACTCTAGTATTAACAGAGACATCTCATTGCCTTGATAGTCATTCAAAGTTCTATACCATTGCGGGCACCCATCTTCAGCCTACAGACCCATAGTATCCAGCAGACTTTTCTATGAAGCAGAAAATTTCAAAGACAGTTCCACCTATATTGGCTGTTTGTCAGTCAGTTTCTTCTACGTCATTCAGAATGTCTAGTAGACTCTTTCATGAAGCAGAATCCCTGAAGGATCACCTCTCTTTTAGGCAAGTCCAGCAGTCATTTCTCTGTGGGTCCTGTATGTCCAGTTTATACAGTATAGCATCAAGGAGTCCAGGCAAGAGCAGTTTCTTGCCCAAATGGCTAACCAACCCCATAAGGAGCTTCTTCAATATCCATCTTCCTCTTGAAATAGTTGGTGCTGCCAGGAGCAGAGGTGTCTCATTTTCATTAAAAGTCCTAAGTTCTTAAAACTTTTTAAATGCCATATTCTGAAGGTCTCTGAAAGATTTGAAGACTACCTATCCATCTGAAATATATCTGTATACATCTAGAAAATCTAACATAACTACAAGCTTGACTATTATAGATGATTATCTATTAACCTATATTTCTTAATTATACATTACATTTTTAAATGAGCTGTGCAAACACAATACCTTAATCAAGAAAAGAAATACACATACAACAAAACTGACCTTAAATTTGTATCAATTAACCAATATTCATACCAATGCAAATTATTCATATCTATATCATATCCCGCTGTAAACGTAGAAAACATTTATGAACAATCATTTATGGAACTTGGGCATCATTCTCTCAATACTGTTTTCTGCTTTTTGTTGGGTGAAATAACTTTTGGGGGTGCTCATAACATACTTTTGGGCTGTCTTGGTCCATCAAACCACATTAGTCTGGAATGAATCCACAGGTTCTCATCCTCTATGGAAAGAAAAGAAGAACCCCTTTTCTAAAGCAACATATCCTTAGACCCAAATTCTAAAGTCAAGATATGCTTATAAATATACATGCTGGTTTAGCTTAGCACCTCATACAATAAAATGTCTCATGTACTTAGCTCCTTCTCAGCCAAAAAATAAGAAAAATCATATTAATATGCATAATCCAGACTGTGAATTTTCCATCTTTACATGACTTATTTTTCTTCACTCTTTTTAATCTATGACTGTCCATATCTGTCTCTTTGAAGACTTTGTTTTATTTTTTAGAAACCATTTACTTCTTTTTATAACTCTCTGTACCTTTTCTTCTCTCTCCCAAGCCTATGTATATTTATCCAACACTGTAACCCTTATAGAGGTCTTTTTTATATGAGTCTGTGTTTATTGTACATCTGTAATTGTTTTCTAACAATAAGTGCTTCTTAAAATGCTAAGCCCTTATTATGAACTTAAGTGGTGCCTTTGCTAGAGGAAATATGGCGCTGCCTGCTTGCCCCACCCAGTTCATCATGGCAGAGGTATTTACTGCCTCTGAGAGCCATGCTCACAACTTCATTTTTTAGGCACACAGCTAGTCTATGTTGGCATTAATCAAGTTGTAGCACTCTGTTTCCAAACACTATTTAAATTCTCAGCCTCCTGGGAAAGCCAGAGGTTGTGCTGGTAGCACAGCCCAGATGGTGGCATTTCAAAACCTGTTTTGTCTGCTACCACTGAATCAGGAAGACCTCTGTTAATGGAGTTGCAGGTTGCCACCAGCAAGTAAAGCCCATCCGGGAAAAAAATGCAGCTAAGCTTTTTTTTCTTTGTGTGTGTGTGTGTGTGTGTGTGTGTGTGTGTGTGTGTGTGTCTAGAATTCCTTTCCAAGCCCTCTCAGGTTTATAACTCTTTTGTGATAAAAAAAATTTTGAAACGTCCATATTTGCTCATTAGCAAAATTGAGGCATACTGCCTTCCTACTCAGTGCCTGTCTTCTATAGCAATTTCTATGTGGTTTATTAGCATGTAATTTTGTTGGATTAACCCCATGTAAATCTGACTGTTAGAATGAAGAGTGAATGTTACAGCTCTCAGGCTTCATTGTGTAGGGGAATAGAAATGTTCTTCCATTGCCCATGCAGGAGAAGTTACACTGCTGAGGTGTTTGGGGAATGAATCCCAATTTGAAGGGAGAATCATGGCCTCACAAGGCTTTTACAGATATGACAGCAACATTTTCAAAAGATAAATGTTCCCACAGCTCTGTAAAATGGGGTGTTCAATAAGCTGTACACTTGTGGGTCTGCCTTAGAATCTGTCAGATGTAGATTCACTCTATAGTCTTTTGGGCTTAAACTCTTATGTATTCCTCTAGTTCTGTTTCCTAATTAGAATTTTCCAAGTAGAATATAAGAAAAATAAGCATTCACGAAGAGATCTCTCCACTAATTCTTGGAAAAAGCTAATTTGGATTGTGTAGGGGACAGAGATTCAACAAGACAAAAGTAGGTGTAGTTGAGTGATAATTTGACAAACTTTGGATTCTGATAACTTCTTTGATTATTAACATAACTGGATTAGGTAATGTCTAGGATATTTGAAATGCACAGGTGTGCCTTGAAGTTGTTATATGGGGCATGGAGATGCACGGAAGTTTTACTCTGTGTTTTGATGATATCTTTCAGTGGATGGCCTCAATTAGGAGAGAATGAGGATGAGGAGATGAGAGAGTAACTATTACAGGAGGAAGCTTTGCGGTATATTATTTGTGTTTTAATAAATAAAGTTTGCCTGATGATCAAAGGGCAAAGGAGTCATACTAATTAGTGATATAGGACTGGGGAGAGAGAGGCAGACAGACCCTGGACTACACAAGACTGAATCTGTTATCTAAAAAAAGAAATGGTCACAAAGGTGATCACACAAAGGTGATCCCAGCACTTGATATCACAGCCCATTAGTCCCAGCACTAGAGAGGTGGAGACAGGAGCAATATAGCTGAGTGGAGAGAGGAACATTGAGGGGAAGAAAAAGGAACTCAGAGTGGTGTAGAGTTCGAGGATTCATGGACAAAGGATCTTGCCCCTTTGTTCTAAAGATTTCGTAGAGGTAAAAAACTCTCCCTAGTGGCTGACTAATTTGTTTTTCTTATCTTCAGGTTGAACCTCAGTATTTATCTCTGGGTTTTTATTATTCTTGCTATAGAAAGCAGAGTTGGACTCAGTGATAATGCTTTTTCTCAATCAAGGTGATTTTCCTTGATGATGTGCACTTCTGCTGATCTCACATTTCAACTTCTCCAGGTTTTCATTGTGAACTATTGACTCTCTGAGGAACTTCTGGATTTTTAGTGTTAGGTTGGGTTGATCAGGGATTCAACATTTTTACAAGAAAAGGACACTTTTACTCTCCAACATCCACATGACCACTTTTTGTGCAAGAAAGCTTTTGACAACACTGGAGAAGTTATATATTTATAGATTTTTTTCATAACAAAAAGTAGGCTATAGAGGACAACTTTATATGTAGCAAAATGGAAAATTTATTTCTTGAAATGTATAATAATCATATTTTTTATTTTGAGTCAATGATTGAGCACATTAGCAAGTTATCTCAACAAATACGTTGTTTAGTTCAAAGATCCTATGAATCAAAAACATGGTTAGTTTTCCTGTTTCACTCTAAGGTATTCTGTGCAAGTGCTGTGAGACTAACGGGAAAGCCATGATGTCTGCTGTATCATCATAATAAAATAATTCATTTGATTCCAGAATAATGGGACTTTCATTAAGACGTCTGAAGCTATGATAGGATAAAATGTTAACTTAGAAGCAGATGAAATTTTAATATGATGTCTAGTGTTTATTTCTTTAGGCATGTTTTTCTGCTTTTCAGATTAATATTTTCTTTAGAACAGGGAATTTGAAAGTAGAAGAGATATTAAAGTGAAAGGCAAAATAAAGGAAACATAAAACCTGATCTCTACAGTAAAAGAAAGGCAATGTCTTAATTTTGAGGGCCAATTTTAATACTTTTCAAATATATGTAAGCATATGTATGTAATTTGGTAATTATTGTCAAAACACAAATGGCTTTTGGGATACTGTAGTTGTCTTAAATTACATGACTATTTCTGTCATTATTTTTTATACGAGATTCTGAATATCTGCTTAATGTCATTCTCTTTTACAACCGACCCATTATTTATATAATCATTCTCCAATTAGTGAACATTTGGGCAATTTAGAGCTTTTAGCTGTTGAAAAGGAATTCTGTAATGGATATGCCTTTCATCCTCTTTGTAAGCTTGTCTTATTTACATTTGAAAAGGCCACAGGTAAAATAGCTAGCTGTAACAATTTTTCACTGATTATTACCCCATTGGTGATTTGGTTCTTCGGACTGAGCCAATAACTCCACACAGCAAGCTCCTTTATTAGGGAAAGGATTTCTCTGCTCCTTCTCTTAAGAAAATTCAGGCCCCAAATGGAGTTGTCTTTGTGATTTTCCCTCTTCATGGAGAGATATTGGTATCTTTCACAGATTTTGCAAATTTTTTTTCCCACTCTTCAGGTAGAGAATAACAAGTTGTGTTGCATTCATATTTTTTTTTAATTTCACAAGGCTCTTTAAAAGATTTCAATTCATTCATTTGAAATAAACATAGGTGGTATAATGGTCTGTCTTGTCCCTTTAAGTGACAAGCCCCATCCACTCCCTCCCCCTTCCACTGAGACAAGCAGATCTTCCTTCTACTTCCAGCCTGAGCTCCTTCTTTTCAGTCTCTCTCCCTCCACCTCCTCTCTCTCTCTCTCTCTCTCTCTCTCTCTCCTCTCTCTCTCTTTCTGTCTCTCTCTCTTCTGTTTCTTTTCTCTCTCTCTGCCTCACTCTTTGCTCTGCTCCATTCTCCCCTTCCCCTCTTTCCTTTCTCCTTCATAACCCACTAAATAACTAACTACTTTCTCTTTATGGCATGTCTAATAGGTCCTGTCTCTCATTTGCCCCATGGCTCTCTGCCTGGGACCAGCCACCTTCCTGGCCTGCCATGGTGTTGTGCCCACTGCTCACTGGTATGTTAAAAATAAAACGACACTGTTTCTTGAGTGGCAGCAGTGGGCAGTAGGCCACAAGACCACAGTGGGCTATGAAGGTGCTGGGTGCCAGGTAGGGAATCACTTGGTGGGTGAGAGGCAGAGACCTAATAGGCACTTCATGAAGAGAAAGTGGGTATTTATTTAGTGGATTATGGAAGGAAAAAAGAAAGGGGAGAAGGAGCGAAGGGAGAAGAGGAGAAAGGGGGGAAGGGAGAAGTGGGGAGAAGGGAGAGAAGCAGAAGCTTCCTAGACTGAAAGGAAGGAGCACAGGCTGGAAGTGTAAGAAAAAACTGCTTGCCTCAGTGGATGGGGGAGGGAATGGGTAGGGCTTGTATCTTAAGAGAATAGGACAGATGCTTACAGGTAGCAATCCATGAATACATTCCCTTAAAGAAGTTGTAAAAATTTTTCTAATTCCTAAATCCTTCTGATGCTATCAAAATGATTTCAGGTATTAGTTGCTTGTAGGAACTTGACTCCTGATCTGTATCTGAGTAAATCATGTGCCATCTTGGAATTAATGTCATTAAGAATATGCTTCACAAAATAAGTATTTTTGTATCATTTTCATACCTGTGGTACATTGTGACAATCTAGTTATATGCTATAGAATTATGGTTTAGACCTAAATTTACAGGACTTAATAATACAGTTGTAGCAAAGTTCAGATATTGATCACTTTATCACTTTCCACCTCCTGAATAAAGGCTGCATAACAGTCATCATCTAAGGGTAAATCCCACTGGTACATCAACTATTCTGGTAAATCTGATGTTACATGTGCCCCTCTAAAACATGACACTCAAACTAAATACCTGTTCAACTTTTCACATCTGCATAATCATATTTCCAAAGTTTGTTAATGAAATGGATGGTTAAAAATCTATAAAAGAAAGAACAGAAAAAGTTATCTTATTTGTTGCTAAAATCAGTGAATAAAAGCTGCCATTTTCAAATATACTTGGCTCTTTTTAAGGACTTTTTTTGGAATTAATGCTTCCAAAGACTTGAGAGGCAAAGAGATTGAGCAAATAAGGCAAATACAAAAATAAATAAATAAAAGTAAGTGGACAGAATAACATGTGTGTTGAGCATGAATAATATGTATCACTAGCTTCCCCCAAATTAGCTATCTCTTAAGAAAAACTCTATTTCTGTCCTGTACTTAAAATGAAGCCTAAAGATTTCTGGATGTAAGAATATGAGAAACATGATTTTTTTTCATTTGTCCTAATAAGTATTAAAATGCTTAGTGTTGGATGTTTTAAATATTGAAAAAACACAGAAATAAATGAGTGTTTTGTGGAATGATGTATAAATACTGTACTTCCTTATGATGGTTCCAAATATCGCTTAAAGTATCAAAGATGACATTCGCAGTAGAGAAAGTTAAGATTTTATTCAATCATATTACAACAGAAGGGAGAAACTAGAAATTAGTTATGCAGTAGCAATAAAATTAATTTCAAGCTTGGGGGTCAGCATAGCATGAGAATTACACTGAAGGACTGTAACATTAGGAAGCTTGAAAATCACTGCTCTTGAGGAACATTTAAAATGTTTGGATTTATGCAACAGAAAAGTTTGCATTTAGGGAGATTTTGATGAAATTGCGGCAAGCACTTATACCATTTTTATCAAATGCAATCTTAGGTTAAGGGAAATGAAATGCAAGAAAAAAATTCTTATCTACAGGTGTTTTTTTACTGGTAATGGGGTAAGAACACAGTGAGGTGACTCTAGTGTTAAAAGCAACTGCTTCAAGTGACCTAAGTTCAAAACCTAAGATCCATGTAAAAATGAAAGAAAAAACTGTTCTAGGAAGTTTTTAGGTGCTATACACATATATGCTGTGATACACACATACACACAAACACACATACAACAATACATACAAGCAGGGACTGTAACAACATATAACTAGTAAATAATGAACACACTTGGAAGGTGAAATAAAAGAATTTCATGGATGCGTAGAACGTGAAATAGTCATTTATGTGTCATTAATAAAAGGAAGGGGTTTAATGAGTGTAGTGTTTCTACATGTTTTTACATGTGTTCTCTGGTCCTATTGGATGACAACCATGCTGGAGAGCACTTCCTTCAAGTCATCATGCTTGTTATTTGTGTCTTGTTATTTGAAGACTGGAGTATATGAGATAAGAGAGAAATGGACCATCATTTAATTGGAATTCACATCTTTTCATTTTTTGTTCATACTTTTCTTGCATCACTTGAATTTTATTGAAATGCTTTGTTTCAAGGCTTACTCTTGATCGTAATCCCATAGGCTAAAATGCACAACAATGAAAGATAAATTGAATGTCTGTTAGTGGCCAAATGTTCATACATTGTGTAAATGTAAGTAGACAGTTTAAAAATCAAACTTATTATTTAGATTATAATAATTCAGTAAATTGAGATTCCTCTTTAATTTTTGTAGAATTTCCTACACCGATGTAAAATTCAAATAGTATATAACATGATGAAGTGTTATTACTTAAGAAAGAAGTAAATATAGAGGATTACTTAAAAGACAAACATAAGTTCACTTAGTTCTCAATTGTACACATTCATATCATACATATACTAAGTATATCAAGAACATAGGTGTATAGGGTCTTGACTATATATCTGTTTGAAGACTATTTACATAATATGTGCAAAACCCTGGGTTACATTTCTGCCATAACACAAACCCTACACTCAAGGGTTAAAAGCAGGAATCTCTAATTTCAAGATAATCTATAATATTTAGTTTGAGATAGTTTGAGCCACATGGGCGAAGCTCACATTCTCTCTGTGTGTCTCTTTCTCTCTCCTTTCTTTCTTTCTCTGTCTGTCTGTCTGTCTGTCTGTCTGTCTGTCTGTCTCTCTCTCTATATATATATATATATATATATATACATATATATATATATATATATTTATATATATAGTGTGTGTGTTCCCGTGTGTGTCTCCATGTGTATGTGCAAGTGCACGTATCTCTTTGTGTGTGTATGTTGTGCGTTTGTGTGTGTGAATAAAAAAGTGTTTAATTTGCTTACAAATACACTTAAGACAGATGACACAATGAATTGCATGGTTTTAGAAGCTTCATTAAAAACAGATGACTCCCTTCAATGAAATACATATGCTCTAATTTTTTGAAGGTAATTGCACCGGAATTTGTTGTATGTAACCGTGTTACTTTTTCCTCATCACTTGGGAAACATACTTATTTTATTTTTTTTTAGCAGAAGTACAAGTACATAACTGTGACTGAATTTATTTCCAGAAGAATCAATGAGAAGAGTCACTGTACAGAAAGCTTTTCAGAAAAGCTCTCCATGGATAATAGAGTCTAAAGTGAAATATACTTTATCAACTTTAACACAAAATGGAAATTGACACTCACATCTGTCAGAATAAATTCTTTACACACGTATCTATAGCTATGTAAAACCTAAAGGAAATAAAGGACTCCTAGCACAGTCAGTAACTGTTCACCTTATAGATAATCAACAGAGAAGTAAAAGACTGCCTTACATTTAAAGTTATAGTTTTAACTAAAACACAGTTTTAGCTATTTGATAAATTTTATTTTTGATTGTTTATGGAATAAATCATGTTCATCAATAAATTCATCTGATCAACAGGCATAAAAATGTAATATTCATACAGCAGATTCAGCAATAATTTACTACTGTAAGTTTGTAGATTTTTAATAACATTTTAGTTATGTTGTAGAAATGTAAGAAATTTTCAATGAATAACTAAAATAACTAAAATAACTAATATGGTAAAAACATCACCCACTGAGACGGCAGGACAGAACTAATGGGAGACCACCAAGTCCACTTGGAATGGGACTGATGGAACATGCGACCAAATCGGACTCTCTGAGGGTGGCTGATGGTGGAGGCTGACCGAGGAGCCAAGGACAATGGCGATGGGCTTGGTCTCTACGACATGGACGGGCTCTGTGTGAGCCTTGTTAGTTTGGTTGCTCACCTTCCTGGACCTGGGGGGAGTTGGGAGGACCTTGGACTCAACATAGTGTAGAGAACCCTGATGGCTGTTTGGCCTCAAGAGGGAGGGAGTAGGGGTGTGGGTGGAGGGGAGGGGAGGGAAGGGGGAGGAGGAGGGGAGGAGATGGCAATTTTTAATAAAAAATAAATAAACTGGAAAAAAAAGAAATTTTCAATGAATATTTTTATCATATGCATCAATCATTACCTCTTACCAAGTCGTCCTAGTGTCCTCTTCTACATCTCCCTCCAATTTATGCCTTCCACTTTTTAGTTAGTGTTGTTCCAGTACTAAGAGGTATGGCTCTTTTTGGCAAGTTATGGATCACCTAATAGCATCCATGTCCCAAAGGGAAAGTAACTGTTCCTCTCTCAGCAACCACCCAGTGTCAAGATTTCCTCTCCAAAGAGGAATTTTGGAATTTTGACTGACCTTATACTATACAAGTCTTGTAGAAGTAACCATAGCAGCAGCCTTTGTCATACGCAGAAGGCATCATTTCATCGCTTGCCTTCCAACCCTCTTCCATATCATTCTTGTACTATTGAACGATGTTCCCAGAATCTTGGATAGATAGGCTAATACAGATGATTTGTTATCAGCTAAGAACTCATGAAGAACATTTAACTTAAACGATACTTTGACCAGTTATGAGGCCCTACATTAGCCATAACACACTGATAAAGGTTGAGAGTAACTCAAATCCATGGGTATGTGCAGCATGAATTCTAATTGGTTTTTATAATACAAACCCGGAGTCAGATATTAGGGGATAAAAACTGAAAAACAGAGAAGCAGTGCAAAGTCACTTTAGAGACCTTTTACCCCTATCAAATCCTCAGACTGAAGGGGCAATTCTGTCTCTACTCAGACTGAATTCTCAGACTGCATGTGTCCACAGCGATCCTCAGACTGCAATGTTGCTAACTGCCTCCTCAGACTGACTACCTAAGGTTGTTGCATCACTGCTTGCTCAGGCTGCTTGCTCAGACTGTTTCTCAGTCTGATGGCTTCAGACTGCTGCTTTCAGACTGCTGACTCAGACTGAACTGAGCTCCTGTCTCCTCCTGCCTTACATTACTCATCCCACTTCCGTCTCCACCTCCCTAGTGCTTAGACTGAAGATGTGGGGTCCCAAGTGTTAGGATTACCTTTGTATGCTCTCTGTTTCTCCTTTAGATTGGATCAATTTCATGTAGCCCAGGGTAGCCTTGAAATCACAGAGATCCTTCTGCCTCTGTCTTCCGAGTCCTGGGATTAAACGTGTGTGTGACATTACTGACTAGCCTCTAATGGTTTAGCTTTGCACTCTGATCTACAGGCAAGCATTATTTGTCAAAACACAGTGAAAGTATCACCTCAGGTATGAATATAAATAGTTATATGGCAGTTCAGAAAAATGACTTTTTAGCATAACAATAGTAGGTTACCCTTTAGGTCCTGTAATCCTTCCACTCACGAGACTCGGATCAATTTTATAATTCCAGCAATGAAATATCTGCTGCAGAGCAGGCCTCACAACCTACCAGAAATCTGTTGGCTACACCTACAGTCTCATATCTGGATTGCTCAGGAAATCAGTCTTGCAACAGTCAGACTCCAGTCTAAATTTAAATCCATTTATGACCTCAATTTTTTATTAATAAACTTGACATTTTTCTTTCTTTCTTTTTTTATTAAAAATTTCCATCTCCTTCACTCCTCCCACTTCCCTCCCCTCCACCCACACCCCCCACTCCCTCCTTCTCCATGCCAAAGAGCAGTCAGGGTTCCCTACACTATGGGAAGTCCAAGGTCCTCCCAACTCCCCCCAGGTCCAGGAAGGTGAGCATCCAAACTGACAAGGCTCCCACAGAGCCCATCCATGCAGTAGAATCAAAGCCCATCACCATTGTCCTTGGCTTCTCAGTCAGCCTCCACAGTCAGCCACATTCAAAGAGTCTGGTTTGATCACATGCTCCATCAGTACCATTCCAACTGGTCTTAGTGATCTCCCGTTAGATCTGTCCCACCTTCCAGTGGGTGAATGCACCCCTAGCAGTCCTGACTTCCTTGTTCATGTTCTCCCTCCTTCTGCTCCTCATTAGGACCTTGGGAGCTCAGTCCAGTGCTCCAGTGTGGGTCTCTGTCTCTGTCTCCATCCATCACCAGATGAAGGTTCAGTCTGGATGAAACTCCTCCATGACCTCAATTTTTGAGTGTGTTTATTTCCTTTTTATTCATTAATTCATACAATATAAAGCATTTCCAATAGAGGAGAGTAACAAAGCCAAACTTTAAGATCACATGTTTGTGATGGTATATGAGCAACCCTCCCACACAAGTGTGCATTCCTGATCATAAGGATGTTGTGTAAAATAGTAGAGATTAAGAAACCAGGATAACATTTCCCCTTCTTCCAGACAACATTTTATTATGTCATATGAATTCAAAAACTGGCCCAGCTTGGTTTTTATTTTTTCTTATCTCATTTTTCCTGTTTCTTTACTAATTACTGACTGATATAAGTGTTATAAAGTGATTCCACAAAAATGATTTACTAATTGAAACTAGAAACAAACATATTAAACCTAAGAAAGAGATATTATTGTCATGTCTTAGAATCTATGGATTCACTAAGGCTTTTCAATGTAATGTAATTTATTACCAATAATATATATATATATATATATATATATATGTGTGTGTGTGTGTGTGTGTGTGTGTGTGTGTGTGTGTATCTACTCTAATTTTTATAGCTTAGAAATCTTAAATTCTAAGGTCATTCTTTTGAAATTTATAGTACTTGGTATTTAAAGAAATGAAATATTTGTTATATTATAGCCTTTGCTGGAGAGGATGTGGAGTAAGGGGTACACTCATCCATTGCTGGTGGGAATGCAAACTTGTGCAACCGCTTTGGAAAGCAGTGTGGAGGTTCCTCAGGAAATTTGGGATCAACCTACCCCAGGACCCAGCAATCCCACTCTTGGGAATTTACCCAAGAGATGCCCAATCATATTACAAAAGCATCTGTTCAACTATGTTTATAGCAGCATTATTTGTAATAGCCAGAACCTGGAAACAACCTAGATGCCCTTCAGTGGAAGAATGGATGAAGAAACTGTGGAATATATACATATTAGAGTACTACTCGGCGGTAAAAAACAATGACATCTTGAATTTTGCATGCAAATGGAGGGAAATAGAAAACACCATCCTGAGTGTGGTAACCCAGGCCCAAAAAGATGAACATGGGATGTACTCACTCATAATTGGGTTCTAGCCATAAATAAAGGACATCGAGCCTATAAAAAATCCTAGAGAAGCTATATAAGAAGGTGAACCCAAAGAAAAACATATAGTTATCCTCCTGGATACTGGAAGTAGACAAGATTGCCGGACAAAAAATGGGAACATCGGGGTGGGGTGGGATGAGGGGAAGGGGGATGGGGAGAGAAAAGTGTGAAGTGGAGGATGGGAAGAGCTTGGGGGAATAGGATGGTTGGGATATAGGAAGGGTGGATATGGGAACAAGGAATTATATATCTTACTTAAGGGAGCCATTCTAGGGTTGGCAGAGACTTGACTCTAGAGGGGTTCCCAGGTGTCCAGGAAGACGCCCCCAGCTAGGTTCTTGGGCAGCTGAGGAGAGGGTGCCAGAAATGTACAGATCCTATTGCCATACTCATGAATATCTTGCATATCACCATAGAACCTTCACCTGGCATTGGATGGAGAAAATGACAGAGCCCCACATAGGAGCACCGGACTGAGCTCTCAAGGTCCCGATGAGGACCAAAAGGAGGGAGATCATGAGCAAGGAAGTCAGGACCGTGAGGAGTGCCTTTACCCATTGAGACGGTGGGACAGATCTAACGGGAGACCACCAAGTCCAGGTGGAATGGGACTGATGGAACAGGGGACCAAACCAGACTCCCTAAATGTGGCTGACGGTGGAGGAGGAATGAGAAACCAAGGACAACGGCAATGGACATGAACTCTACAGCATGGACGGGCTCACTGTGAGCCTTGTCAGTTTGGTTGCTCACCTTCCTGGACTTAGGGGGAGCTGGGAGGACCTTGGACTTAACATAGTGAAGGGAACCCTGATGGCTCTTTGTCTTGGAGAGGGGTGGAGTGGGGGTATGAGTGGAAGGGAGGGGAGGGAAGGGGGAGGAGGAAGGAAGGAGATGGAAATCTTTAATAAAAAAAATGAGGAAAAAAAGATTTTTCTCCTTAATTTTAATCAGAAACATAAACATAAGGAAACAGGTTAAATATTTCGAAGGCATAAGGAAATCTGAAGTAGAAGTTGTCCATAGTATTGAGTCATACTGAAAAAGTGTCCTTTAAAGTCTTTGTCCCACTAATTACATAGCAAGAAGACTTCCACTACTTGACCCCTTCAGCTGTACTTAGTGTTTGTTTGGCTACAGTCTCCATGTGTTTTACAATCAACACTTTCTTTTCCCTCAGAGTCATTCAAGGGCTAGGTATTTTTATATCAAGTACGTATTACAAAACTCTAGACATCTGGGGTGACAGTTGGTGAAAAGGTTACAGATTTCGAATTGACCTTCTTGCTTCTCAATTTGACAGAAAGAAACTAGTCTACTTAAAATAAATTCTTAGTGACATTGAAAGTAATTATATTAAAAACACCTAAATAGTCATGTCTAATTGAAAGAGCATTATGCTAAAATAGAAGAGTTCTTTCTACACTGAAATTTGCAGATTTGGATTGTAATATTCTGATTCCATTCTAAAGACCTAGGTATCTTTTTTCACCTTCTGTTTATGTTGTCATTTTCTTACAATATGGTGTGTTTTCTGAAAAAAATATACACATTCATAAAAACAGAAAAATAATAAATCCAAAATTGATTCAAACTTGGACTTGTGTTCAACGTATTTTCCAAACACTGAAAAGTTTTAGTGCATTAGCTTGTGGAAGACAATTCATGATGCACAATTATAAAGAGTATGTACCTGCATAATTCTTCTTTCTTGCATATAAAACATTAAAGGCTAGCTTTAAAATGAAGTAGGATAGATAACTATGTCTTTTTATAAGGAGGAACTTTTTCTTAAAGTTGTACCAACTTTGGAAAGTCAAGGTCAAAGCTAATATAGTTAAAATAAGTGGTAACTATCATTAAGTCTTAACTTTTCATGTATATTATCATTTTACAAGAGGGACCAATAGCTACTGACAATTATGTAGGCGTAATGTTTGTGTTTATGAGTCAGTTACTTATCAAAAGACACTAAACATTTGTTTTATGAGGTAAACATTGCTATCAAGCAAGCATTAATAAGGAATAAGCTTATAAGTATATCTTTCTTTTTCAGCAGTCATATAAACAATGCTTAATTTCTCTCAACCCAAGGGTCTGATTTATCAGCATTCTCTTCATTATCTCCCTTTACTGTTTTTCAAATAGTTTATTTAGCATAGCTCTTTAACAACATTTGCAGAACTCTGAGGAAGAAAGCATATCCAGCAGTCATTTGCTTACTTTTCTGCAGTCACAACACTAAGCAAAAATTTCAGATGTTCATTGCAAAAATTGATAATTATTCTGGCAACAGAACTAAATGAATTTCTTTAAAGTTGCCATTTACAGCAAGATTCTCATTTTTAAATGGAGCACAGATGTTATTTTTCAGTTTTTAAACCTATTCTTATTTTTTTTTTAGATGGGGCTTTTTTAGATGGTTCCTAAGACTAGCTCTTGTAGACCAGGCTGCCTCTGTCTCCCAAGTGCTGGGATTAAATGTGTATACGACCCCTGCCCAGCCCCCCATCCTTATCTTTGTACATACTATTCTTAACTAAATTTCAGAATGACTAGGAGGTAAAAGATTTTATGATACTGCATTAACAAAATGATAATACTCATTGGATTAAAAAAGTCTATGCCGACTGTTCATACTTAGACTTTTCTTAAGCAGTCAGATAAAGCTAAAAATATTCAAAAATTCTTGCTGTATTTTTCCCTGTTTTCATAAAGGTTCAGCTGCAATTTTTATATGTTCTTTGAACAGAAATAAGAAACCACTCAAAGCCTGTAAATGTCTTCTAAACCACACATTATATTGTTAAGCACATTGTATTTATTTAGTTGTCTGTGAAGACAAAGTGAAAGAATGAAGAATGGTTGTAAATGTTTTGCAAGTGATGTGTATTATATCTATTTTAAAATTCAGGTATCATTAATTCATTAATGTCTCTTTGTGTATGCATAAAAACTAATTTTCATTTATTAGTATATGCCTGGGAAAAACAACCTTGTAATTAATAATTTCTGACACAAACATTTCAAAAGTAGAGATTAAAATTTAAAGAATATATTCTCTTATATCATTGTTCATTTACTTTAATTAGGAAACTTTATAAATGTAGTGCAGTGGACAGTTAGCTCCTGGGGCAGCAGTGAAGAGCTGTTTGGACAGTGGTTAACTTTACCTTTTTTTTTTTTTTTTTTGGTTTTTCGAGACAGGGTTTCTCTGCAGCTTTTTTAGAGCCTGGCCTGGAGCTAGCTCTTGTAGACCAGGCTGGCCTCGAACTCACAGAGATCCGCCTGCCTCTGCCTCCCGAGTGCTGGGATTAAAGGCGTGCGGCACCACGGCCCGGCTTGACTTTACCTTTTAACTCAGATGCAAGCAACAGTGGTGGGAACAGTGAGCTTTGTCCTCATTTCTTCAGGAATGAAAACAGGCCTGGCTGTATACGCATAAAGAAACTGTAGGTTTGACATCTTCCCTGGGTGTCATTTATGTGAACATGCACTGAAGTTTAAGACTTTGTACCTAAACCTTACCAGAGCACATGATGCTCGAAGGGGAGCATGGAGAATCTAGGAGGAACTGAGGACAGGGTGTGGGCAAGGCAAGGGGATTGAAATTTATATTGTATACTCTATAAGACAGCCTCAAAGAATAAATAAAATATATTTAAAAGAAACCATTATTTGTGTCATAAGAGATTCCCAATAGCAGATTATTGATTTTTATCTCTCTTTTGGTTGAAAATAGATTTTTATAATGCTACATATCCTATTAGTTTTCCCATCTTCCAGCTCCACTGACATCTTTTTAACATCCCTTTCCTATTTGAATTTACACCCTTTATTATATTAGTAGAAAACAAATATACTTTAACATCAAGCTGCTTATTTATTTCCATGATCTGTAATATATACTAGTCCACAACTAAGCGTGTACCACCAAAAATGTGTTCGATATTTGTGCTTCATAATCAAATTGATCCTTGATAATTAAGTGTTCTATATAATGAAATTTAACTACAGACTTGACTCAATTGTTCTTCTAAGATGTCAGTCTTTCTTAGTTATTCCTGAAATTGCCTTTGTTTTCTGGATGTTTAAGGTTTGGTATAATCTGTGTCGTTTCTATGTGGAGAATAGTAGGCTGAGTGACAGTGTGAATCGCATGTCATTAAAAATCATTCTACCTCATCCTCCCGTCTTTGGGGCCACAAAATCCCACAGCTCAGCCTGTTTGGGCTCTGGGGACCTGGAATTCAGTGCACCCAGGCCGGTGGGAGGTCCCCTCCTTCATTTGACTGCCCAGGGCAAGGTAGGCCTTTGTCTGAGAGCTGCTTGGCATGCAAGGGGACCTGACAGTCTGCCAGAGGATCCATCATTCTTTGGGGTGAGTGAGGAGTGAGTGCCCAAACCGCGGCAGCTCCCTGGAGAGGGACCACCTACACTCCACAACTCCCCCTGCCTCCAGCACACTTCCTTCTCTTCCTGCAGGGTTTATTCTCCCCGGATACCGCCTCTCTCTCCCTGTCCTTTCCCAGCTTGCACCCAGAATCCTCCCCCCCTCCCCCTGCCTCATCCTCCTGTCTTTGGGGCCACAAAATCCCACATCTCAGCCTGTTTGGGCTCTGGGGACCTGGAATGGAATGCACCCAGACCGGTGGGAGGTCCCCTCCTTCATTTGACTGCCCGGGGCAATGTAAGCCTTTGTCTGAGAGCTGCTTGGCCTGCAAGGGGACCTGACAGTCTGCCAGAGGATCCATTATTCCTTGGGGTGAGTGAGGAGTGAGTGCCCAAACAGCGGCAGCTGCCCGGAGAGGGACCACCTACACTCCACAACTCCCCCTGCCTCCAGCACACTTCCTGCTCTTCCTGCAGGGGTTATTCTCCCCGGATACCGCCTCTCTCTCCCTGTCCCTTCCCAGCTTGTACCCAGAATCCTCCCCCCCTCCCCCTGCCTCATCCTCCCGTCTTTGGGGCCACAAAATCCCACAGCTCAGCCTGTTTGGGCTCTGGGGACCTGGAATTGAGTGCACCCAGACCGGTGGGAGGTCCCCTCCTTCATTTGACTGCCCGGGGCAAGGTAGGCCTCTGTCTGAGAGCTGCTTGGCCTGCAAGGGGACCTGACAGTCTGCCAGAGGATCCATCATTCTTTGGGGTGAGTGAGGAGTGAGTGCCCGAACCGCGGCAGCTGCCCGGAGAGGGACCACCTACACTCCACAACTCCCCCTGCCTCCAGCACACTTCCTGCTCTTCCTGCAGGGGTTATTCTCCCCGGATACTGCCTCTCTCTCCCTGTCCCTTCCCAGCTTGCACCCAGAATCCTCCCCCCCTCCTCCTGCCTCATACTCCCGTCTTTGGGGCCACAAAATCCCACAGCTCAGCCTGTTTGGGCTCTGGGGACCTGGAATTGAGTGCACCCAGACCGGTGGGAGGTCCCCTCCTTCATTTGACTGCCCGGGGCAAGGTAAGCCTTTGTCTGAGAGCTGCTTGGCCTGCAAGGGGACCTGACAGTCTGCCAGAGGATCCATCATTCTTTGTTGTGTCCTGCTCCAGTTCTAAGGCTATGCACCCAAAGGGGTCAGACTCTGGCCTCCAGGCAGGTCTGAGGATTCCTGCGGAGGGGTGCGGGCTCCTTCAGATTGTGCTGCCAGGTTCGCTGTGTGGTATTCCATCCCGCCCTGCCCCCACCTTGGCCCTTTTGTCTGGGCTGCGACCCTGGGCTGCCTGGAATCCCTGATCCTGTGCACTGACATTCCATCTGAACTGGTGAGTGAAGGCGGACCCTGGGGCAACCTGCCCTGGAAGAGAGCACAGACCCCCTACCCCCACTTCCCTCTGCAGGCTTGTGTCTGTTTCTCCCGTCCCTGTGTATCCCAAGCTTTCCCTAGTGTTCTCAGGTGTCCTGCTCCTGTTCTAAGGCCATCCACCCAAAGGGGTCAGACACGGACCTCCAGGCAGGTCTGAGGATTCCTGCAAGGGAGTGCGGGCTTCTTCAGATTGTGTCACAAGGAATAGGTCCTCCTCTGGCACTGGGGAGATCCAACCAGTTTCAGTCACAGCAAAGATTGGTCTAGGACACCAAATGCCTCCGGGCTCCCTTTGAAGGAAGAGATGGGCAGGCGCCAAAGCAGGAGCTCCTTCAACAACATGAAAGGCAACATGACATCACCACAAGCCAGACATCCCGAAACAACAAGAATTGAACACCCTACCCCAGAAGATATAGAAGAAACCGACCTTAAACAGTACTTTATGAAAATAATAGAGGACCTTAAACAGGAGGTAAAAAACTGCCATAAAGAAATGGAGATGACAAACAAAAAGGTAGACAAAATAAATAAATCTCTCAAAGATACCCAAGAAAAACAAGAAAAACAAGAAAAAGCAATCAAACAGGTAAGGGAAACAGTACAAGACCTGATAAATGAAATGGAGGTATTGAAGAAAACACAATCTGAGGGACGACTGGAAATGGAAACTCTGAGTAAACGAACAGAAACTTCAGAGACAAGTATTTCCAACCGAATACAAGAGATGGAAGAAAGAATCTCGGACTCTGAAGATACTATAGAGGAAATAAACTCACAGATTAAAGAACTAAACAAATCTAACAAATTCTTAACTCAAAACATTCAGGAAATCTGGGACACCATGAAAAGACCAAACCTAAGAATAATTGGGGTAGAAGAAGGAGAAGAATTACAACTCAAAGGCCCAGAAAACATATTCAACAAAATTATAGAAGAAAACTTCCCCAACCTAAAGAAGGATGTTCCTATGAAGGTACAAGAAGCCTACAGAACACCAAATAGACTGGATCAAAAGAAAGCATCCCCACGCCATATAATAATCAAAACACAAAACATACAGAATAAAGAACAGATATTAAGAGCTGCAAAGGAAAAAGGTCAAGTAACATATAAAGGGAAACCTATCAGAATTACACCTGATTTCTCAATGGAAACCATGAAAGCCAGAAGAGCTTGGATAGATGTGCTACAGACACTAAGGGAACATGGATGCAAGCCTAGACTATTATACCCAGCAAAGCTTGCATTCACCATTGATGGAGAAAACAAGATATTCCAGGACAAAAACAGATTTAAACAATACGCAGCCACAAATCCAGCCTTGCAGAAAGTAATAGAAGGAAAATCACAAACCAAGGAGTCCAACAACGCCCACAATAACTCAGGCATCTAGCGACCCTTCACCAGTACAACTAGAAGAAGGGAAACACACAAACTCTACTACTAAAAATGACTGAAGTTAACAACCACTGGTCATTAATATCACTTAATATCAATGGACTCAATTCACCTATAAAAAGGCACAGGCTAAGAGACTGGATACGAAAACAGAATCCAACATTTTGCTGTTTACAAGAAACACACCTCAACCACAAAGACAGACATCTACTCAGAGTAAAGGGTTGGGAAAAGGTTTATCAAGCAAATGGCCCTAAGAAACAAGCGGGTGTGGCCATTCTAATTTCCAACAAAGTTGACTTCAAACTAAAATCAATCAGAAGAGATGGAAAGGGACACTTTATACTCATAACAGGAAAACTCCATCAGAATGAAGTCTCAATCCTGAATATCTATGCCCCTAATATAAAAGCTCCCACTTATGTAAAAGAAACACTTCTAGAACTCAAGGCAGCCATCAAACCACACACACTAATAGTTGGAGACTTCAACACTCCTCTCTCACCAATGGACAGGTCAATCAGACAGAAACCTAACAGAGAATTGAAAGACTTAATGGAGGTAATGAACCAAATGGACTTAACAGACATCTATAGAACATTCCACCCAAATAGGAAAGAATATACCTTCTTCTCTGCGGCTCATGGAACCTTTTCGAAAATTGACCATATACTTGGTAACAAAGCAAACTTCCACAGTTACAAAAAAATATTAGTAACCACCTGTGTCTTATCGGATCACCATGGATTAAAATTAGAATTCAACAACAATGCTACCCCCAGAAAGCCCACAAACTCATGGAAACTGAACAGTCAACTACTGACCCACACCTGGGTCAAGGAAGAAATAAAGAAAGAAATTAAAGTCTTTCTTGAATTTAATGAAAACAAAGACACAACATACTCAAACCTATGGGACACAATGAAAGCAGTGCTAAGAGGAAAGTTCATAGCACTAAGTGCCCACTTAAAGAAAACGGAGAAAGCGCTCATTGGTGACTTAACAGCACACCTGAAAGCTCTGGAAAAAAAAAGAAGCAGACACACCTAGGAGAAGTAGAAGACTGGAAATAATCAAATTGAGGGCAGAAATCAACAAAATAGAAACACAGAAAACAATCCAAAGAATCAATGAAACAAGAAGCTGGTTCTTGGAGAAAATCAACAAGATTGACAAACCCTTAGCCAAACTAATCAAACGGCAGAGGGAGAACACGCAAATTAATAAGATCAGAAATGAAAAGGGGGACATAACCACAGACACAGAGGAAATTCAGAAAATCATTAGATCTTACTACAAAAGCCTGTATGCCACAAAATTGGAAAATGTAAAAGAAATGGACAGTTTTTTAGATAAATACCATATACCAAAGTTAAACCAGGACCAGGTAAATGCTCTAAATAATCCTGTTAGTCGCGAAGAATTTGAAACTGTTTTCAGAAACCTCCCTACCAAAAAGAGCCCAGGACCAGATGGTTTCAATGCGGAATTCTACCAGAACTTCCAAGAAGACCTAATACCTATACTCCTTAAGGTATTTCATAATATAGAAACACAAGAGTCACTGCCAAATTCCTTCTATGAAGCTACAGTTACCCTGATACCTAAACCACACAAAGACTCAACCAAGAAAGAGAATTACAGGCCAATCTCACTCATGAACATTGACGCAAAAATTCTCAATAAAATACTGGCAAACCGAATCCAAGAACACATTAGAAAAATTATCCATTACGATCAAGTAGGCTTCATCCCAGAGATGCAGGGCTGGTTCAACATACGAAAATCTATCAATGTAATCCATCATATAAACAAACTGTAGGAAAAAAAAACCATATGGTCATCTCATTAGATGCTGAAAAAGCATTTGACAAAATTCAGCACCCTTTTATGATAAAGGTCTTGGAGAGATTAGGGATACAAGGATCATTCCTAAATATAATAAAAGCTATTTACAGCAAGCCGACAGCTAACATCAAATTAAACGGAGAGAAACTCAAGGCTATCCCACTAAATTCAGGAACACGACAAGGCTGTCCACTCTCTCCTTATCTCTTCAATATAGTGCTTGAAGTAGTAGCAATAGCAATAAGACAACATAAGGGAATCAAGGGGATTCAGTTTGGAAAGGAAGAAGTTAAACTTTCATTATTTGCAGATGATATGATAGTATACATAAGCGACCCCAAAAACTCCACCAAAGAACTCCTACAGCTGATAAACTCCTTCAGTAACGTGGCAGGTTACAAGATCAACTCCAAAAAATCAGTCGCCCTCCTATGCACAAAGGATAAGGAAGCAGAGAGGGAAATCAGAGAAGTATCAACTTTCACAATAGCCACAAATAGCATACGATATCTGGGAGTATCTCTAACCAAGGAAGTGAAGGATTTATTTGACAAGAACTTTAAGTCTTTGAAGAAAGAAATTGAAGAGGATACCAGGAAATGGAAGGATCTCCCCTGCTCGTGGATTGGGAGGATCAACATAGTAAAAATGTCAATTCTACCAAAAGCAATCTATAGATTCAATGCAATCCCAATCAAGGTCCCATTAAAATTCTTCACAGAGATTGAGAGGACAATAATCAACTTTATATGGAAAAACAAGAAACCCAGGATAGCCAAAAAAATCTTATACAATAAAGGTTCTTCTGGAGGCATTACCATCCCTGACTTCAAACACTATTACAAAGCTACAGTATTGAAAACGGCTTGGTATTGGCATAAAAACAGAGAGGTTGACCAATGGAATCGTATAGAAGACCCGGATCTTAAACCACAAACCTATGAACACCTGATTTTTGATAAAGGAGCCAAAAGTACACAATGGAAGAAAGAGGGCATCTTCAACAAATGGTGCTGGCATAACTGGATGTCAACCTGTAGAAGAATGAAAGTAGATCCATATCTATCACCATGCACAAAACTCAAGTCCAAATGGATTAAAGACCTCAATATTAATTTGAACACATTGAGCTTGATAGAGGAGAAAGTGGGAAGTACTCTACAACAAATGGGCACAGGGAACCGTTTCCTACGCATAACCCCAGCTGCACAGACTTTAAGGGCAACATTGAATAAATGGGACCTCCTGAAGCTGAGCAGCTTCTGTAAAGCAAAGGACATTGTCACTAAGACACAAAGGCAGCCTACTGACTGGGAAAAGATCTTCACCAACCCTGCAACTGACAAAGGTCTGATCTCTAAAATATATAAGGAACTCAAGAGACTAGACGGTAAAATGCCAATTAAACCAATTAAAAAATGGGGCGCTGAACTGAACAGAGAATTCTCAACAGAAGAAGTTTGAATGGCCAAAAGACACTTAAGGTCATGCTCAACCTCCCTAGCTATCAGGGAAATGCAAATCAAAACAACTTTGAGATATCATCTTACACCTGTCAGATTGGCTAAAATCCAAAACACCAATAATAACCTTTGCTGGAGAGGTTGTGGGGTAAGGGGTACACTCATCCATTGCTGGTGGGAATGCAAACTTGTGCAACCACTTTGGAAAGCAGTGTGGTGGTTTCTCAGGAAATTCGGGATCAACCTACCCCAGGACCCAGCAATTCCACTATTGGGAATCTACCCAAGAGATGCCCAATCATACAACAAAAGCATATGCTCATCTATGTTCATAGCAGCATTATTTGTAATAGCCAGATCCTGGAAACAACCTAGATGCCCTTCAGCGGAAGAATGGATAAAGAAACTGTGGAATATATACATGCTAGAATACTACTCAGTGGTAAAAAAAAATGACATCTTGAATTTTGCAGGCAAATGGATGGAAATAGAAAACACTATTCTGAGTGAGGTAACCCAGACCCATAAAGATGAACATGGGATGTACTCACTCATATTGGGTTTCTAGCCATAATTAAAGGGCATCGAGCCTATAAATTTGGGATCCTTGAGAAGATAATAAGAAGGTGAACTCCCAAAAAAAGATATAGTAATCCTCCTGGATATTGGAGGTAGACACGATCGCCAGGCAAAATTGGGAACTTGAGGGTTGGGCAAGACTGGGCCAAGGGAAGATGGGGAGAGAAAAGTGTGAAGGGGAGAATGGGGGGAGCTCGGAGGAATGGGGTGCTTGGGATATAGGAAGGATGGATATGGGAGCAGGGAAGCATATATCTTAATTTAAGGAGCTACCTGAGGGTTGTCAAGAGACTTGACCCTAGAGGGGTTCCCAGGTTTCCAGGGAGATGCCCCCAGTTAGTTCCTTGGGCAGCTGAGGAGAGGGAGCCTGAAAAGGCCAGTTCCTATAGGCATACTGATGAATTTCTTGCATATCACCATAGAACCTCCACCTGACGATAGATGAAGAAAATGACAGAGCCCCACATTGGAGCACCGGACTGAGCTCCCAAGGTCCTGATGAGGAGCAGAAGGAGAGAGAACATGAGAAAGAAAGTCAGGACCGTGAGGGAACCTCCAGCTGGCGACAGATGGGGAAGGTGACTGAGCCCCACATTGGAGCACTGGACTGAGCTCCCAAAGTCCTGATGAGGAGCAGAAGGAGCGAGAACTTGAGGGAGAAAGTCAGGAACAAGAGGGGTGCGTTCACTCATGGAGACGGTGGGACAGAACTAATGGGAGATCACCAACTCCAGTTGGAATGGGACTGATGGATCATGCGACCAAACCCGTCTCTCTGAATGTGGCCAACAGCGGGGGCTGACTGAGAAGCAAAGGACAATGGCTCTGGGCTCTGATTCTTCTGCATGGACGGGCTCTGTGGGAGCCTTCTCAGCTTGATCGATCACCTTCCTGGACCTGGGGGGAGTTGGGAGGACATTGGTCTTAGCATAGAGTGGGGAACCCTGATGGCTTCTTGGCCTTGAGAAGGAGGGAGGGGAGGTATGGGTGGAGGGGAGGGGAGGGAAGGGGGAGAAGGAGGGGAGGGAAGGGGGAGGAGGAGGGGAGGGAGGGGATAGGAGGAGGGAAGGAGATGGAAATTTTTAAATATAAAAAAAAATAAACCATGAAAAAAAAAAAAAAGAAACCATGCTCCTTCCTGGTTTCAACTACCCTGCTGATCTACTTTTCTGTATAACATATGATGAAAAGTTACAGCATCTTCTTTCATGTCTGTGAGTCCCAAGGAAACTGACCAGCAAAGATCCACTGCTGTGTTGCATATGCCATGTATAACATATCTTTGGGATAGAAAAAAAAATCATGTACTGTGGTTCAATTGTTTTTATTTAGTTTAAGTAGCCCAAAGTATGTACACCTTGGATCAGCAAAGCATGCCCATGCTGGCCATTCATATCTGTGGGCAGTTACAAAGGGGATCTCAAGATTTGGTTTTCCTTCCCTCTAGGTTTGTTGCATTAGACATGGTCACCTGTGTTCATCTGGAAATACTGTTTCTTCCCTCTTTCCTAGCAGTGTATGAGATTGCCCCATCCCAGGAAGTGTTTGTTTGACATGCTTTAGAACAAAAAGTTAAGAAACCAGTGTCACATAGTCACGCTGCCTGTTGTAGGATCATCATGGTGTGAGATAGGGGCCTAATGCTCAGAGCCTTCCTGATGTTTAGTAAAACTTTTGTCATGTGTTCCTTGCTTAATATTGTTTACTGTTTGTAATTTTATATTTGGTATCTATTCCTATTGTATATAGTTGTATTGGGTTTGGATCGATCTTTTTTAGACAAAAGGGGGAGATGATGGGGAAACTATCAACTGATAGTTTCAACCAATCACATTTAGTTAAGGTGTGGCCACCTAGAGCCCAGGTTAAAAAAAAAGCCTGGGGATGCAGATGCATGTCTCTCTCTGCAGTGTCCGCCAGACCTATTATAAGAAACTCCCATTATATATAAGAAACTCCCATTCTTATAGTGTAAGTTTCCCCTCTAACCATTAAAGTATTCTTGTTACTCTTGAGCTAGCCTGGTTACTTATCATACCAACCTAATTCGCAACACCTTCTAGGGATTCCAAGGTGCTCATTTCATACTGATTTGAATCTTATTTCACTAGAACTTTTGTTTTGATTCAAAGATAGCTATATCTATTAATTTCCTACAGTAGTTTACATAATGGAACCACTTATCTACTGTTTTTGATTTCTAAATTGTAGTGTATAGATGTGAGAATAACTATGGGATATATATTATGACAGTGGATGAGTATGCTGTGTCCTGGAGGAATGTAAAGGAGATATTGACTGATCTAATCACACTTCAGCTGACTTTGGTTTCCATTTTGGCTTTTTAAGAAGTTAAAAAAATTTTTCTTTTTTTTGTATGTATGACAGGTGATTAATATACTTTCTTTTGAGGGAAGACTTTGCTTCATCAGCAATTACTTTATAATTTCAAATAATCTTACAAACAATTGGCTATGTATTCGTCCCACATAGGTGAATATTGTAATTAATTTGTTATAATTTCTTTCTTGTATTTCTAGTCAAATGGTTTCTATAAAAGCTTTATAGAAAAAAAAATAAAAATAAAAATCATTCTATGCACCTATGTTTAAAAGGCTCCTATATTATTTGGGGTAAAAATTAACTTGATTCTAGACATTTACAAGGTCTTTTCAATATTATCACCTCCACTATCTTTGTGACTTCATTCAACCTTCACTTGCTACTTCTCTATAATCACCTGTCTTATTTGCTCAGCTAAAATGCCAAATGCGGTGCTGTCTCTAGACACTGGCTGGAAAGTCCTCTAATTTATTTACATTGTTCAATTTCTCATCTTCTAATCATCTCTGAAACATCATTCCTCTATGAAAAACTTTCCTGATTATATAGTAAAAGCATAACCCTGACATCATATACACATAAACCACTACAAACTAACTCAACAAGTTTGTATGTTTATACATAAATACACACACACAAAAGCATACACACACTTGCACAGATGCACAATTAAAAAGAATCATCAATTTAAGAGGACAATGTAGAGCATAGGAAGGGTTGGGAAAATGCCAGTGATGGGGGAGAGGTATAGTTATATTCTAATTTAAAATATTTTATAAAAAATAGCAATAACAAAGCAATAGTGTTAGGATCAGTGAACTATTTCAATGGGGTAAAAGTGCTTGAAATAAAAACACCTGCCGAGTGACAGCTTGTCCATTTCACTTTGATATATTTCATTGCTTTTACCACTACTGCACTCACCACACATTTTCAGTACCAAGTCTTATTATTCTCTCCAAGTAATGTATAAATTTTGCAGGAAAAATATTTTTTCTTTTACGTCCACTTTTCAAGCTGAATTTTCACCTGTTATATGGAGGCTTGTAATGCAAGCTCTCCATACTAATGAATGTTCATTTCAACCAGCAGTGGCAACAGTGATTATCTAACATAATTATGGTTACAAGAGAAATTGGTTGGATATGGTCCCACAACTGTGCATGTTCCCATTTCTGTGGTCTCTTGACCACTTTCCTCATTGCTCCTAATATCTTTTCCAGACTGCCATGTTCATTCATCTTTTATTGTTGCCTCATATTTTGACTTTAAATATCTCATTTCCTGCTCCTTATAATTTGTTAATTTTTGTTTATTTCTAGATGATTGCCTCACTCAACACTCTACCTCTGGAACTGTGTGACTTTATTTTAACATATGTCTTAGGCACTGTTCTAGTACCATGGCAAAGGCAGTTCCTAGAGAAGAAACCATTTAGTTGAAGCTTGATTACACAATTAGAGGGTTAGTCAATGATCATCATGATGGTAAGCAGATAGGCATAGTGCTGGAGCAGTAGCTACAAACTTTACATCTGGATCTATAGACAGTTGGCAGAAAAGAGACACTGAGCCTGACATGGGCTTTGAAGCTTCATAACCTTACCCCACTGATACTCTTCCTCCAAGAAGGTCACACCTCCTCTAGCAAGCCCCATCTCCTAATCTATCCAAAAACTCAGTAATGGCAAAACAAGCATTCAAAACGATGAGTTTTAGGAGCCAAGTCTCAATCAAATCACCACAGTATATGGTGTAGGAGGTCCTTCTGTATTCGTGTTGCATTCTTTGGTTAATCAATAAAGAAACTGCTTGACCTTATGGGGTAAAACTTAGATAGGCAGAGAAGACAAAACTGTATTCTGGGAGGAAGAAAGCAGCAGATAGAGATTGCTGCCATGGAGCCAGCCGCCAGGTCAGACATGCTGAATCTTTCCTGGTAAGCCACGATCTCGTGGTCACATACAGATTATTAGGAATGGTTTGAATCAAGAAGTGAGAATTAGTCAATAAGAGGCTAGTCTTATAGGCCAAGCAATAATTTATTAATACAATTTCTATGTGATTATTTCGGGGGTTAAGCTAGCGGGGCAGCAGGATGCAGCCCGTTCCTCATACAACAAGTATACATATTTAAGAAAATTTTAATGTATCATCTTTTCCACATATATTCAGATAATAATATCAAACTATGGATGGTATAAGCAGTTTGGTTGTAATATACATATAAAAAGGGTCATTAGAAAGAGTTCATAACAATCATTTAAATGTGTTAGTAATTATGAGTTATGGTTTAGTTTTTAAGTAAAATAGCACTTGTAGATAAAGCCAGAAGAATCTGCAAGTTTGAGGCTAACCTGAGATACATGAGACCCTGCCTTTAAAAAATGTAAAATGAAAAGACATAAGAAGCTGAAGAGATGACCCAGCGACTAAAAACCTGCATTGCTCCCATAGAGAACCAGAATAAAGTTCACAGCACCATGTTGGGCAGCACACTATCATCATAACTCCAGCTCCATTGAGATCTGATACCACTATCTTTCTTGGGAAGCTGCATTTACACTGTACACACCCACACATGGCACACAAAAATAGAAAAATAAATTTGAATACGTGTTATATGCAGATATGCATACTTGTATGTCATATTTATTCAGTGTTTACATGACACATTAGCTGGATTTATACTATCATTTGCACCTCCTTTGTAAATCCTGTGTAACCTATACATTACCATTACATTGATGAGGAAACTGAGAAACATGAGGGCTATGAGCAGACCTCTGCTCTTTGTTTGCTTGCTTCTTTGAGACAGGGTTTCTCTGTGTAACAGCTTTGGCTGTCTTGGAACTAATTTTGTAGACCAAACTGGCCTCAAACTCACAGAGATTCACCTGCTTCTGCTTTCTGAGTACTCAGATTAGAGGCATGTACACCACCATGCCTGGCTACAGGCTGGATCTTTATGGTTTCCAAATTGATGTCCCTCCTACTCACCTGCACTGTAGGCATAGCAGCAAGAGACAATTGCACTATTTTTAAAAAGTGTAAAAAGAAAGTAAAATAATTTTAAATACAGTTAACAAAACTATCGAGATCATTAATGAAAATTTGAAATTACAAAAAATTTCATATTAACTTTTACCGGTATTCACAATAGGATTTGTAATTAATATTTGATGTTTTATGTAACTTTGAAAATTATGTTACATATTTGGGGCAATACTATGACTATTGTCAAAAGATTGCAGTGATCAGTCTTTACCTTTTTGTGAATAAAAAATTTTATTCTTTTGGTTGCTTTTTAAATAGAGAGTATGTACAAATGTCATGTATCAAGTGGTTTCCCGATGAACGTCCAATGATGGCTTCTTGCTTCTCTTCCTCATGTTTTCATATTTGCATTCCTTATGATCACCCCTATCAACTGCAGCTCTCTCCCATTATTGTCATATACCATGTTACTCATGGATTAACACACCAGCCAGCTGCTTGGTTTATATAGTCTGACTGCTTCTGGTTTGTATGTCCTGGTATGAAACTGTTGGCATTAAGTTTGGAGCATTAGTGTAGTCTGTGAAAGACACAGCAATTTGTGAAAAAAAATTACAGCTGGCATAATGCAAACATCAGATAAATTTCCATCTATACATGAGTATAATCCTCTTTGAATTATACTTATTGATGTTTTCCCTCTATACTTTATTGTTTATTCCTCTATACTTTATTTGTTCTCACTCTTTTGGATAATGCTATAATGTGGAATAACATTTTATCTAGTGAGATCATCAACTTTTTTCCTCAAAATAAAACTCATTATTTGGTGGACTGACAAAGATGTGGCTGAAGTTCTCCCTTCTGACAGTCTTCAGAAATGTTCATGATAAACTTAATAATTCATTTGACATGTAGCTGTATGTATCTTTATTTAACCATCAAATGCCAGCTTTTCCCCATCTTTTCAAGTTATTTTCAGTGTGTTGTAATCCATTCTATAGATGTATGATTCAAAAACAATGAAAGTTGTTAATCTAAAGCAGGGTTTCTCAATCCTGAACACACAGGTATTTTGGGGTTGTTCTTACAATAGACAGATTACCATTATCTGCATGGTAGGATGTTCAGAAGCATGTTTGATTAAGGAACTGTTGGATAGCAATTGCACTACCAGTTTAGTATGAGAAATTACATAAAAATGTATAGTAGATTTGAAGTGTTTGTGAACAAGGGGTGGTGAGATTCTTATCTGGAAACTACACAGCCACAGTTTTTGGACCTGGTTGTAATGACTGTCAAGGATAAAATTAAATGGGATGTTTAGAAAGCATTTTTTAAAAAGTCAGAATATAAATTGGCAGAGGTGGATGCAATTATGTGAAAATAGCTGCCTTCCACAGAAAGTACTGTAGTAAATTTGTGGTAGTTACATAAGCTTACAAGTATGTTTTTTTGTTACATCCTACTCTCTTACAGAAAAAGAATGTGTTGAAGTTTTAGAAACTTAAATTCTAATTATCAATAAAGCTTATTATAACAGAAAATACAGAAGTCCATCAATCATTAAGTATGCATTTTGGGAGTCTATAAGTTTCATAATCATTCCAGGTGACATTTGTTCGGGTGAAGATTAAGTTTGTTAATCTTCAATAAGAAGAGTCCGAATCTATCAAAGAGGAAAGTCACTTTCACCATCCAAAGTGAATTGGCCAGACCCTTACATCAATGCATTTAATTCTGAAAATGTAATTATGAGAACCTAATGAGAAGAAAGTCAGATTAATTGCTTAACTGTTTCTATTTCTTTCCCTGGTGTCCTTGAGCAAACTGATTTTGATATTGATGACATTCAATAGGAGACTAATTACCATTGTTCTAAATCGTTATCTTTTGAAAAGCAAGAGCATTACTCTTTAAATTGCCTTTCAGTTTGAAATGAAACTTTGCACTTATGAGTACAAATGGATTTAGCATAATCCACACTTATTCTTACATTGAAACTTTACTTCTTATAATCAATGCCTCTGTGTTTCTGTTATAGAAGGAATACTATACCTAATATTGAGAAATTAGACATTAAATTTTCAATCATATCTCCTAAAAGAAAATATTTCTAATAATTTGATTCTTTGTTTGTTTGTTTGTTTTTGTTGTTATTTTTTTTGAGATGGGGTTTCTCTGTAGATTTGGAACCTCTCTTTGAACTAGCTCTTGTAGAACAGGCTGGCCTCAGACTCACAGAGTTCTGTCTGCTCTGTCTCCTGAATACTGGAATTAAAGGCATGTGTCACCACTGCCAAGCTATAATTTGATTATTATAATATAGTCCCACAATTTGCTTTTGATTTATAAATTATAGTCTCAATACATACACCAAAGTTACAAAGCAAAATTTTGTATCACAAATATACTTAATATTTTTACAATGAATTTTTAGGTATTCTGCATTTCAGAACTCATATGTTAAATGATCATTTTAATATTAGTCCTCTAATTTTTGGTTTCCAATAATCACCATTCACATTGGATGCTTCATAGATTATGAGCCTAGTAAAACTTTTCAATGTGACTGTTCATTGTTTCATTGAAACATGGAAGAAATACAGCTTAGCTAGGTATCGGGAATCTTTTTATCCTCTGCCAGGAGCACCTTATTTCTAATTCAGAGGTGCAGCAGGGTTGTTTCTTAATTCCAGATCTCAAGGTCAGTTCCTTTGCTTATTTATCTTGGAATATCAATCTATGTTCCTGCCTTTTTCTCCATAGAGTCTACTCTAGAATGTTAATCAATTAATAGTAATTTTATTTAAAAATTTCCTTTTCCTGAATTGTTGAATTTGTGGAAAAGTATTATTTCTGTACACTTTAAAATTAAAACATCTTGACATAATAATCACATGAATTTTAAAAATGTATTTGTTAGTGGTTACTGGAGTGAGTACTGGCAATTCCAGCACTTGCAAATATGAGCAAGGCCTCATATTTCTAGACAGTGTATAATATAAAACATGACTTTTATTTAATATATAATTCTAATTTGAATGTTGAAATAGAATCAGGTATTTTAGGAAGTTATGTTAGACTTACCTTTAAGTACATTTTCCACATTATCATTAATATTGAAATTAATCCTGTGTATCATGTTACAATTAATGTTTTTTCCATTTATTATGGCTTATCTACTGGTCAATTTGACACAACCAAGAATTTTTTAAAAAATAGTCAAAGTTAGGAATTTTTGATAAAAGTTTGGCCTGTGAACATATCTGTTGGGAATTATATTGTTTGGTTTAATTTGCATGTGAAGGCCCAACCTGAAAACTCAAGGCACCATTCCCAGCTTTTGGGTCAGGTTATATAGGACATGAGAAATCTAAAAGAGGCCTAAGCATTCATGATTCATTCTCTCTTGACTGTTATTATGACTTGAACATGATTTGTCAAGCTCCTGCTACCATGACTCTGCTACAAAACCTAGAAGAGCCATCTAAAGCAAACCTTTCTCTGGTGTATGTCTTTTTGTCTGCATAATTTATCACAATAAAAGAAGTGAAACTAGCATACCACCTTTAAACATAATTTGAACTTTTAAAACAAAACTTCCATAGAAAATGAATCCTTAGTTTTTAATTCTATAATTTGGAATATAAGTATATTCAACAAGTGAGAGAAGAGAAAGATGGAACCTAAAGAGTGAGAGAAGGAAGAGATGTAGTTAGTCAGGAGTGCAGAAAAGGAAGGAGAGAAAATAGAGATACCTGGATATAAACCCATCCCAGTAAGAAATCTCTCCATTTTGAAACATAACACCAGCACACATTGAATATAAATTTTCTATTGAAAGAGAGTTTTATCTTCTCAAGGATCCCGAATTATAGGCTCGATGTCCTTAAATTATGGCTAGAAACCGATTATGAATGAGTACATCCCATGTTCATCTTTTTGGGTCTGGGTTACCTCACTCAGAATATTGTTTTCTATTTCCATCCATTTGCATGCAAAATTCAAGATGTCATTGTTTGTTACCGCTGAGTAGTATTCTAACATGTATATATTCCACAGTTTCTTCATCCATTCTTCCACTGAAGGGCATCTAGGTTGTTTCCAGGGTCTAGCTATTACAAATAATGCTGCTATGAACATAGTTGAGCAAATGCTTTTGTAGTATGATTGGGAATCTCTTGGGTAAATTCCCAATAGTGGAATTACTGGGTCCTGGGGTAGGTTGATCCCGAATTTCCTGAGAAACCGCCACACTGCTTTCCAAAGTGGTTGCACAAGTGTGCATTCCCACCAGCAATGAATGAATGTACCCCTTACCCCACAACCTCTCCAGCAAAGGTTATCATTGGGATCCTTGAGAAGATAATGAGAAGGTGAACCCAAAGAAAAACATATAGTAATCCTCCTGGATATTGGAAGTAGACATGATCGCCAGGCAAAAATTGGGAACTTGAGGGTGGGGCGAGACAGGGCCAAGGGATGATGGGGAGAGAAAAGCGTGAAGGGGAGAATGGGGGGAGCTCGGAGGAATGGGATGCTTGGGATACAGGAAGGGTGGATATGGGAGCAGGGAAGCATATATCTTAATTAAGGGAGCCATCTGAGGGTTGTCAAGAGACTTGACTCTAGAGGGGTTCCCTGGTTTCCAGGGAGACACCCCCAGCTAGTTCCTTGGGCAGCTGAGGAAAGGGAGCCTGAAAAGGCCAGTTCCTATAGCCATACTGATGAATTTCTTGCATATCACCATAGAACCTCCACCTGGCGATAGATGAAGAAAATGACTGAGCCCCACATTGGAGCACCAGACTGAGCTCCCAAGGTCCTGATGAGGAGCAGAAGGAGGGAGAACATGAGAAAGAAAGGACCGTGAGGGGTGCGTTCACCCATGGAGACGGTGGGACAGAACTAATGGGAGATCACCAACTCCAGTTGGAATGGGTCTGATGGAACATGAGGCCAAACTGACTGGACTCTCTGAATGTGGCCGACGGTGGAGGCTGACTGAGAAGCCAAGGACAATGGTGCTGGGCTTTGATTCTTCTGCATGGATGGGCTCTGTGGGAGCCTTCTCAGCTTGGTTGATTGATCACCTTCCTGGACCTGGGGGGAGTTGGGAGGACCTTGGTCTTAACATAGAGTAGGGAACCCCGATGGCTCCTTGGCCTGGAGAGGGAGGGGGGGTATGGATGGAGGGGAAGGCAGGGGAGGGGGAGGAGTAGGGAAGGCGATGGAAATTTTTAAATATAAAAAAAACCACAAAAAAACAAAACAAAAAAGAAAGAGAGTTTTACTAGGCCTTGCATTCACAGTATGCAAATACACACTGGCACCCTGGGTGATTCTGACTGAACAGAAGGTGGTTACTGAAGTGAGAGATGAAGCTCCCCTAGTTTGGGTTGTGGGTTGGTGGTGGTTTGAAGTTGGTGGAGAATGACCAGGATTCACTCACAGTATTTGGAAAACAGAATGTTCTTACCACGTAGGAAGTGCTCACTGCTCATCATTTGTACAAAGCTTTCGTCAGTCAGTATAGCAACTGATAGCCCACCTCCCCATGAAACTCCTTAACTGAAAGTTAATTATTTGAAGTTTTTGAAATATTAAGCACAGAGAAGAAAACATGTTTTGGCTAATTGGTTAAAAATAATTCTGATTAATGAGTAAGGACTTTTCTTCTAAGTCTAACATTTTGAGAGTGCAAAGTTATGTTTGAAGTTGGCCTAATTACCCGCCTTATTAAAATTAGAATGCTATATTTCAAGGTCATCAGTATTTGGCAAACATAATGGTTATTGAAGTAAGAAAAAAAATGGATCTAGCATTTCTATGGAGTTAATAAAGCTTCTGAGTTGCTAATTTTCTGTGACAGGAATGAGGAACATTGGTACATTTTAAAAGCTTAACTTTGGCCAATTCTTTTCTTTTGAACAAATCAACTAATATTTACCTACATTGTTTGGAAGAACATGCCTATTATTATGAAATATAAAATAACTTAGTCACTGAATGTCAGTATAAAGGAGAAGAAAATGCATTATGAACTGAAGTGAATAAGGAAAATCTTCCTGATAAGAGCTTTTATTCTGTATGGTAAAGGAATCTTATATTCTATAGCAGAAGAAAGATTGTTAAACAAATGCAAAAATAAATTTTATATTAATACTAAAAGGAAAGTCATGAAAGAAATAAAAAATAAGTGCCTTAATGTATAAAAATTGGTAACCTCTTCAAATACAGGAGAAAAATAATATTAAATATTCTTCAGCCTTCTTAATGGCCTTATATGCACACATTCTCATGGAAATATAACAGCTATAAAATGGAACATAAAGCTTTTTCTAGCCATACAGACACAAGTTTAGAGTCAAACAGTTTATATGTATATGATGAGGAAGTAGTGTTAATTTCAGTTGTCATACAGGGAAGCTTTATAGATCGCTCAATTAAAACTGTTTTAGTAATGAAAAATGAAAGAAAATTCAGCAGACTAAGAAATGCATGGACATCTGAATACAAAGCAAATGTTATAAAACATAACAAATAGCCAGAGACTATAGGGACAAGGAAAACCCCATAAACAGACTCAATTATATATGTCATGCTTGCATTAGTCTAATAAAATATACATAATTTTATATAAGGCAATTTTTTGAAAGAATTCATAAGAAATTGTACTTTAAAGCACTATTTCATTTTGGTTCATGATCAAATTGTAGTATATAAAAACTGATAAAAAATAGTTAATAATATATTGAACCTGAATATAATATAGGAAAAAATAGGACAACATTTTTTACACACACACACACGCATATATATATATATATATATTCAGGAACTTTGATAATGGAGTGTTATTATTTTAACTGAATGGAATGTCTAGTTAGTGTTCATAAGATCCACATAATATTTCTTAAATAATGCAATCAGAAGACATTTCAGTTCTGTAAAAACTTAGGGAAAGGATGAATTGACATAGAACTATGTATTACACAGCTAGTCTGTACATTTAAATGGGGTTGGAAATTTCATGTGATTTTGTTTTGGTTTGTTTTGTTTCTGGACAGGATCACATGTCACTCATGCTGGTCATGAGTTTTTTATCCTTCTGCTGTGGCTTTCCAATATCTGGGATTACAGGAACCACCAAGCTCAGTTTCTTAATTTCTAAAGTTTATATTTGTGTACTTGCTCTTGTCTTTCTGAGAACAACACTCAAAGTTTCTCTAAATAAACCCAGGTGTTATGAAAAAGATGTAGATATATGCAAAGAAGAAGAAGAAGAAGAAGAAGAAGAAGAAGAAGAAGAAGAAGAAGAAGAAGAAGAAGAAGAAGAAGAAGAAGAAGAAAAGTTATGAATTTGGAAGGTTGAGGTCATAGGAAAAGTTGTCAGGGGATAGAGTAGAGGGGTGCAAGTGATATAAACACAATGTTTGTATATATGATTCTCAGCAACAACAACAAAATTATGAATAGAGTGGAATTTATGAAATATTATTATATTAACAAAAGAGACTGTAAGTTACTTTACATACTTTGTCTACCAGGAAAATGAGGATGAAATCAGGATGAAACTTGGGGAACAATGGAAAGTTTATATCCGGTTTTAGTGAAACTTCAAAAGAAAGATCAAATTAGAATCCAAGGTTAAGTTATGATTAGACAGAAGCAAGAAGCCCTAATGTATAGTTGTTCAGTAGGTGACTGAAGGTGAAAATAAGGTACCATATGTTTTAAAAACCTAGAAGGAAAAGGATTCGGAAAATATGCTTCATAAAGATACATCAGGCATTTAAGGAAACAACTATGTGTATAATCTGATTTATAATTAAATAATATATACATAAATTGAAAAATAACAGTTCTATGTGTATAAATTATTATTTTACAGACACTAATTTTAAAAGCTTAAATAAAAATAACTGGAATCCATAATACAATTTACTTGCTGTAGATGACAGAAGGGATTATGAGAGCAGTGGAACATTAAAGACAAATTGAGTTAAGAAAAAAACAGAAGGAGCACCTGCATATAGACATCCTGACAGAAAACATTAGTGGAATTGTGGTTTCTTGCATAAATGTTCCCTGAGGGAGCAAACTGCCACAAGGAATAAATAATTGTAGCGAAAGCACATTCCCATCCAGTAACATTCTATGTGCCAATAAGACATGCGACCCACAGGCACAGCTGATTTATAGCTATGGCGAATAACTGCTATAGCTCATCCCAAATCCAGGCATGCATATTCATAAGAATTACAGTGACAAACGCCATGCAAAGGCTTGAAAAGGCACAGTGTGTTCTCATCTACATCTGACAACCATGATTTCAGTAACATCATACTTTTTCCAGATGTTTTGACTTGGAACCTAGCACATGTGGGCTCTAGAGTGACAAGGAAAATATATATATGCATATATTCTACCTGAAGTGTGCAAATTTGCTTAAACATTTCTGACATTTTGATACATGAAATTTTAATCAGTGGGAAGCTTGATGGTATAAAAGTTCATAATCATTACAGTGAAATGAGGAAATGAGACTCAGTTTCATTCATGGGAAAGTAAATACACTGTAGATAACAACTGAATACAAAGTAGTGTGCTCTAGTTTCAGCATCTTGGCAAAGGTCACCTAAATGATGCGGTGTTTTTATCTTCAGAGGCAAGTGATTCATAAATCGACTCACAGAACTAATGGTAGCAGTGCAAAGAGTGTTATATTTTCTAAATAAATTTCAAAGATAGCAGTATGAGTGAAGTATTTACTTGGGGTATTATATCATAGGATAAATTTCTTGAAGAAATCATGCCAATTCAGGAATGTTTTTCCTAAGTGTTGTTCCTCTATTGACTACTCATAAGTGTTCATAAGGGAATGCAACAAATAGATAAAAAGTGGATGATTTTTCTCAATCTGTACAACCATAAAATTTCACCAGTGGGTAACTAATGGATTCTATTTAGATGTCCTTGTTCTTTAATAAGTATAATCCATAGCAGAGTGCTCACAACTACAAAAAGTAATGCTGTTTGTTGTTATGTTTAGAGTAAAATAGTATGAATTTCATTGACAGGATGGTTCTGACTTTTCTTGAGTTGACAATATAAAGAAGTTTTAAGTAAAAATAAAATGGGAGTATTTAAAATTTCACATTGATAATGCATTAATGTCTACAGTCATCCTGAGGATGGATGTTCCAACTGATCTATTGCATAAACCATAAATAGAAGTTTTAGTACTTCCCATATAATACCAGAATTTTACTTTTATAAGAAAATTTTATACCTTATAAATTGTATAAATAGGAAAAGTAGACATTTTGTAAACTGTGAACTCTACTCTCTTTAGTAATGAAATGATTTCCTTTAAAGACTTTGCTCATAAAATGTCTGGAATAGAAGAGAAAAATACCTTGGGTTATGTCTATTATACTTGTAGCTTCTTTTATTCTTTTCCTTTTTAAATACCAGGTCTTATTATGTAGCTTTCACTGCCCTTAGACTTTGTAGATCAGGCTGTACTTGAACTTATAGAAACATGTCTTCCTCACTTTCCCATGAATTAGGTTTAAAGATACATGCCACCAGTTCTGATCTTCCATTGTGTTTCTGAGATTCTAAAATTACCAGATATTGTAAAAAGTAGTATTATATGTGAAACTCTTAATAGAAAAATGTAGACAATGTCCACGGCTCAAAAGCAAGTGTTTTAAGGAAGGATTATCAAATAGATTCTGTGAAACATTAAAATTACTAAGTATGGTACCTTACTTTTGCAGGGTGCCAGCTCCAGCAGTTGACAGGTCATGAGAGGACATGAGTATGTGAGGAAACAATGAGGCAGGCACAACGGTAGTGAGAATCTTTTAGCTTGACTGACAGCTAGACTGTTTCTTTACTTATATAGAAGTCAGTAAGCAGAGAAAGATTCATGATGTTCCAAAATATAGATACTATCATATCATTTTTTATTTTGAACATGTGTTTCATTTGCTCTTTCATATCTTTTAGTCATCATTGATAAACCATGACAGAACAAATTTATCTTTTGCAAATATTTCCCCTCAGGTTTAATCATCTTGATAACATTATTTTTTATAACCAGTTTTACTCATTACCTCTATCACCCAATTTTTAAGAATCCAGAGGCATAGTACAAACTGTTCTCAGGCTTCAAGAATACTAGAGCAAAACAAAATCTTCAAGCCAGCCCAGGCAGATTGCCATGTCCCAGGCAGTGGATTATTAACTCTTAATGATGAGAATGCCCAATAAAAATTCTCAGGCAAAAGCTGCTGCATTTGTTATTCAAATTCTTGTATAATACAAGGTTTGCATATATAGAATTTTTCTTTATGTCTAATCTTGAAATTTTTTTTTTCATTCTCATGGTTTATTTTTTTTTATATTTAAAAATTTCCATCTCCTTCCCTCCTCCTCCCCCTCCCTCCGCTCCTCCTCCCCCTTCCCTCCCCTCCTTCTCCCCCTTCCCTCCCCTTCCCTCCACCCATACCTCCTCTCCCTCCCTCTCAAGGCCAAGGAGCCATCAGGGTTCCCCACTCTATGCTAAGTCCAAGGTCCTCCCAACTCCCCCCAGGTCCAGGAAGGTGATCGATCAAGCTGAGAAGGCTCCCACAGAGCCCGTCCATGCAGAAGAATCAGAGCCCAGCGCCAATGTCCTTTGCTTCTCAGTCAGCCCCCGCTGTTGGCCACATTCAGAGAGACGGGTTTGGTCGCATGATCCATCAGTCCCATTCCAACTGGAGTTGGTGATCTCCCTTTAGTTCTGTCCCACTGTCTCCATGAGTGAACGCACCCCTCACGTTCCTGACTTTCTCCCTCAATTCTTTTATTCTTTGGACATATGACATTTTCTGCACAAAGTGGCTCTGCATGGGATATCTTTTCAAAGAAAAGGAGGTCCTGATATCTCATTCTTTTATCATCTTTCTGCAGCAATCTTTGCCCATCAATATAAGTGTCTGTGTAGGGCAGAGGTAACTTCAGCTAATCTAACTTTGTTGCTGTATATAAGGTAATTGTCCACGCATATAGTGGTAAGGGGCTTGTAATCTAATCTGTGGTCAAGCACTGTAGCTCACTGAATATTACTGACCTCTTAATGTTTACATTGTTTTGGTTATATTGTTCTTTGGCAAGTATAGAAACAGATGTTTCAAAAATATTTCATAGTCTTATAAAAATTGCTACTACTTTATGTGTGTCACAAACAACAATGCATAAGGAGACCAGTAAGAGATAAATAATCTCCCTAACCTAGGAGGATAGTATGTTCAGGAATCTCCTGGAAAAGCTTAGAAGCAGTACTCCTTGGAAAAAACATAAATGATTTATAAAAAAAATTTTCAACCCAATATCACTAGATTGTACAAATATTAAAAGCCCCTCAGGTATGTAATAGGTGAAGATCAAAACCAAAGGTGACACAGTAGCTATCATGTGGCTTACTTTTGATGGATCTTTGTCAAGCAACTGTGCTGGCTTTATAAATTCTGCCATTCCCATCAGATATATCTATGCCATACTTTGATAAAATGTTATTGATCCTGAATGAGCAATATTGATTTGCTGTATTCTGCATCTTCCATAGAATGATCACATGTCTTAGCTCTATAGAGATGTTAGCAATATAAACATGTCTTTTCCAGTTGGTATTCTCCAGAGCTTGGGATATCCCTAGTGAAACAAAGAGGTAGTTGTGGTAAAAAAGATGTCTTGGCAGGAATTCTGCAGAGAATAAGAAGATATGGGTACTACTAAAGCCAAATTTGAGGTCTATGGAAGACTGGCTCTAGAATAAAATATCAAAAATTTACTTTTACAAGGTTTTTTTAGTACAATTTATGATGGAGATACATTTTGGAGAGAAAAGTGATCAGGAAGTCAATGGACAGTTAGGAGATTTCAAGCAAAGAATTGAAAACCAGCCAATACAGCTATCATTTATATGTGGAAACTTCACTAACTTCATTGTCAAAATATCAAATTTTATATGAACACTCAGTATTTTTATATTGATAAACAAATGGATGAATGCATGGATACATAGGTGAATGCATAAGTGACTTTATAAAAAATGGCGGGAGTGAAACTAGCATTTTATCAATTAGGTAGTGAGGGATGTGATAGAAAAAGAGATGTGCAATATTAGGAAGAGTTAGTGTTGATCTCTGAGGAGAAAATTATCAGGAAATGAAACCTAATGGAATGGAATGGGAAATGGAAGAAAAGAAATCGCTTCAGGTAAGAACTTATAGATAACTCCTCATAAGGGAAGGGAAGAAGGAAGGAAGATATTTGTGGAGATTTAAGAAGAATGCACTAGAGCTGAACTTCAATTTTAAGTGAATAATGAGAAAAACCCAAAAGACTGGCCAGACCACTTCTAGCCTGAATGTCTAGGAAGGAAGTAATAGAGTATAAAAAATGCTAAGATGGAAGAGAGTTGCTGAGAGAAGGTAAGAAAGCATCAGCACTTATTTATTTTAATCAATATAATAATCCTATAACTCTTTGTAGATGAGAAATCTAATGCCTTTGAAATCATTATCTAAATAATGATAGAAAATAGTGTATAGATATTTTTTTCTAAACCCAGAGGGTCTTTCCTTAATATTTTCCATAATGTGTGTAGGAAACAGTGTTTTTTCTAATGTGTATAATGACTCCTCATTATAATATAGATTAAGGATGACTGCTTTCAACTTTAGGTTTATTTTAAACAGACATCAAATATCTAACTATGAATAAAAAAATCTATTTGTACAGCTTAAAACATATTGAAAAATAAACAAAAAAAGTAATGGTCTTTTATAAAAACATGTTGTTAGGTTTTTTTTATTTTGTGTATACAGGTAATCCAGAATATATGGATATGCACCACCTGTTTAAAAGTGCAGAACTCACAAAATGGTGTCTTATACCCTGGAACTGAAATCTTGGGAAGTTGAGTGCTTCCCAGTATGGGTATTGGAAACTGGTTAGTAAGAGAGGCAAGCACGTTTTACTGCTGTGTTGTCTTTCAAACCCTACAGTCTGTTTTGTTTGTTGCTGCTGTTTGTATTGAATTTGCTTTTTAAACAATGACGGCTATGTCTTTAATATATTCTTTTTGTGACTTTCATAGTATATGCCGCTTTCAAATGTAGTTAATGCTCTTCTCATTAAGTGCTGATAGAATTGCTAAAATTTTGTTATTCAGTGTTTTCTGATTTTTAGTTTTGTACTTAATATGTTATTTCACTTCTTTTATAAACACTATTGTACTTGTGGGTTGAACTATTCTGCTCTATGACAAACCCATATCTGACTAGAGCCTACAGTCTATTTCTTATTTGCAGTTGAGTTGCTGTATATAAGTTAAATGGCTAAAATCACTAAAACAAAATTCACGTTTCTTATGAAGGAAAGAGGGTTAGCTCTCACTCTTCATTCTAGAGGTTCATCTAAATTCAACTTCATTGATGGAATTCTGGGGAAGGTGGCATGATCTATCAGGAACACGGGTAAAAAGTAAGAGATCATGAGACATGTCTGAAAAATATTAATGACTTTTTAGTCTGTGTTCTTCCTGATCAAGACCATGGATAGATGAAAAGTCCTGAAAGAGAAGCAGTCATGACTACTTGACTTCACTCATTCAATGACAAACGGAGAAAATGACACATGCTACTTCTACAGGGAACCTCAGGAAACAGCACATGCATTTATTTATCTGTCAGGATGAAAACAATGTTTTCATTGACATAATATGTCATAAACTTGTTAATAAAGAGAATCATAAGTTTCTGTTGACCGAATCTTCATTATTATACAGGTGTCATTTCTTATCATAGCAGAATGTATCTTGAATCAGACTCATAAATTTCTGTGCACTCATTGTAACAATCGGTTTTGTAATCTTTATTTTTTTTAAAGAAAATTACCTTCTTTTCATTTTACATACCAATCCCAGTTCCCACTCCTTCCACTCCTCCCATTCCCTGCACCTTCCTACAATCCCACCCCCATACATACTTCAGAGAGGGTAAAGTACATTGCTTTGGGAAAGGTCCAAGGACCTCCCTACTGTATCTAGGCTGTGCAAGGTATCCATCCAAAGAGAATGTGTTCACCAAAAATAATAATAGGATAAATAAAAATAGGATAAATCCTATTTCCAGTGGTCCCATAGTCTGCGTCATCCATACAACTCTTACCCACATTATGCTAGTTCTTTCCTTGTCTGGCTGGAGTTGGTGAGCTCCTATTAGCTAGGTAAATTGTTTCAGTGGGTGTCCCCATCATGGTCTTGACCAATTTGCTCATATTCTTACTCCTCCCACTCTTTAACAGGACTTTAGGAGTTCAGCCCAGAACACCTCTGTGGGGCTCTGCCTCTGTTTCCATCCCTTGCTGGATGAAGGTTCTATGGTGACATTTAAGAAAGTCATCAATCAGACTACAGGGCAAGACCAGTTCAGGCACCCTCCTCACTATTGCTTAGGGTCTTAGCTGAGGTCATTCTTGTGGATTCCTTGGGATTTCTCTAGTGTCAGGTTTCTTGCAAGCCCCAAAATTGCTCTCTCAATCAAAATGTCTCTTTCCTTGCTCTCACCTCTGTTCTTCCTTCACCTTGACAATCTAATTTTGACAAGTTATCCACCCTGTCCCCTTTTCTCCTCCTCTTCCCCCTCAGTCCTTCCTTCTCCACACCCCCATGCTCCCAATTTTCTCAGACTATCTTATACATTTCCCTTTCCCAGGTGGACCTACATGGTTTTTTTTTGGGGGGGGGGGATACCTTGTCACTTAGTTTCTCTAGGGCCAGGAACTCTAGATCTATTGTCCTTTACTTTACAGCTAGTATCCACTCATGAATGAGTATATATCTGTTGTAGGAGGCAGCTTGTTTGTTCCTGGCTGCTCAGCCCCTAAATAACCACAGAGAAAATATATTATTTACAATACTGCTTGGCCAATAACTTAAGCATATTGCTAGCTAGGTCTTATGTCTAGATTTAACCCATTTCCATTATTTTACATTTTATCATGAGGATTGTGGCCTACCGGCAATATTCCAGCTAGCAGCTCATGTCTTAAAATATTTTAAATGCCATATTCCATGGTCTTTGAAAAGTTTGAAGATTATCTATGTAACTGTAATATATCTTTATATATTTAGAAAACCTAACTAACATGACTACAAGTTTACTATTATAGCTGATTATTAACTAACTTTTATTTCTTAATTATACATTGTAGTGTGGGGGGAGCAGGCTTTCTTTTCATCCTGCCCGGGTCCCGCATGGCTAGCTCTACACCCGAAATAATTACACACAAATTGTATTCTTTTAAACACTGCCTGGCCCATTATATCTAGCCTCTTACTGGCTAACTCTCATATCTTACCTTAACCCATATCTAATAATCTATGTAGCAGCATGAGGTAGTGGCTTACTGGGAAGATTCTAGCTTATGTCCATCTTTGACCAGAGCTTCATCATGTTTGACCCAGAGAGGAGATGCATGGCGATTGTCTCACTTCCCTTCTTCCCAGCATTCTCTTCTGTCTACTCCACCCACCTAAGGGCTGGCCTATCAAATGGGCCAAGGCAGTTTCTTTATTAACCAATAAAATCAACACAAATAGAAGACTCTCCCACATCAATACATTACACTTTTAAATGAACTCTACAAACACAATGCCTTAATCAAGAGCAGAAATACACAAATAGCAAAATTGACCTCAAATTTATATCAATAAACTAAGATACACAGCAATGCAAATCTCTATAGTATATCCTCCTTTAAATGTAAACAAACATTTCAAAATAATCATTTAGGGAATTTGGGTATAGTTCTCTCTAAACTGCTTCCTGCAATTTGTTGAGTGAAATATTTTTTTTGGTGGGTTTTCATGGAGACCTTTTGTGCTGTCCTGGTCCATCAAATCATATTAATCTGAAAGGATTCCATAGGTTCTCATCCTCTGTGGAAACAAAGAAGAACCTCTTGTTCAAAGCAACATATCCTTAGACTCAAATTTTGAAGTCAAGAAACTATATATATATATATATATATATATATATATATATATATATATATACATATATATGTATATGTTGTTTTAGTTTAGCAGCCTATATAATGAAATGTCTTTCTGTACTCAGCTCTTTCACAGTTAAAAAAATTTAAAGAAAGCACAATAATATACATAATCCAGACTCTGTATATATTACCATTTTTACATGACTTGTTTTTCTTTATTCCTATTACTTCTTTGCAAGTTTACTCTGTCTCTTTAAAGACTTTGTCTTATTTTTAAAAAATTATTTACTATTTTTTAATATTCTCTATTTTTTCCTCTCTTTCTTAAGCCTACATACAATTTTCCAATACTGTGATTCATTTAAAGCTCTCTTATGTCTGAGTCTGTCCTATGTTGTATCTGTCAACCTTTTTTATCCTAGAGGGCTTTTAAATGGTAAGCAGCTTGGTCACAGAAGCCGTGGCACTGGCTCCGCATCTCTACACTTTTCAAAATGGTGGGCATAGTATTACTGCCAGCTCTGGGTCAGCCAGGTAGGAGCCATGCTCACCAATTTAACTCTGAGGAGAAGCATGCAGCAGAGAAACCCTTTTTATCTGAGTAATAGCTAAATTTGCCAAGCAGTACATTACTAGACTTGGAAATATCTCTGTATATGGTAGCAGGAATCTGTCATGTTCTCCTGCTTATGCGGGCCTAGTAGACCTGATTCTGCTACCTGCCCAGGCAGAGAATACTGAGCCAGGGACATGGTCTCAGCTACTTTCCTCCCGACCCTGATTGGGCACACAAGCTTCTAGGCTCACGGATACCATTCAATTGCTGAGCCTCCTTAAAGAGTGAGAGTGGTTTGTGCTGCCAGTTTTGAAACCAAACACTTTGTTTGTTTGTTTTGTTTTGTTTTTATCCGCTACCACAGAATCAGGAATACCTCGCTTAAAGGAGCTGCTGCATACCACCAGCACCCAGCAAAATAGAGCTACAGTAATAAAAACATCCTGGTATTGGTATTAAAACAAATAGTTTGATGAATAGAATCAAACTGAAGACTGGAATATTAATGCACACACTTATGAACACCTGATTTTTGACAAAGAATATTTTGCCCTAATAATAAAATGTCACCAATATCAGTATCAACATAGCTCATTTTTTTCTACACACTGGTTTGAAAATTTTTATAGCTAATGTAGAGGTAAAAGTTATATAATCAGACATTAGACTTCTTCACTGTGAATTTAAAAATATCTGTTTATATTCTCCATCTGTTCCTGAATGCTGTCTACTATTTTCATATAGCCCTAACATGTTAATTATTGCCATTTGAAGTTCCTGTCAGATAATTCTAATGGTGGCATTATGTATAAGTTTGGTTCTATGTCTTGTTTTTACTCTTTAGACAATTTGAGGTTTCCATATATTTTTTGAAACTGAACATATTTTTTTTCAGTAACAGAAACTGAGACAAGTAGGGCTTCATGTTAATTTGAATCAACAGTCATCTAAGTTGGGTTTTAACCAAATGTTTCTCATTGCTTTGGAATCAAGAAAACTATAGCTTGCTTACACTATTTCCTGCTTTAAAAATCGGGATTTCCTATAAAAGGATTCTGTGTCTTAGAGGACTTTAATGGCAATTTGCTCTTTTTATAAATTGATGTATTTTACATCTCAGTTGCATTTTCACTTCCTTTCCCTCCTCCCTTCCCTGCCTTCAATCTACCCTTCTTCTGATTCTATTCAGAAACGGACAGACCTCCCATGGGTATCAACAGAGCATGGCATATCAAGTTGCTGTAAAACTAAGCACCTTCTTTTGTAATAAGGTTGGCAAGACAATCAAGTATGAAGAATAAAATCAATAAAACTAGTTATATATTGTTATAGAAGGAAAAATGTGTATAATTTTATGTAATCGGTTTGCCTTCTAGGTTTTGTAATGTGCATTTAAAGTAGAGAGGGCCTTTCCAAAGAAGAAAAGGATGGGGATCCCAACCCTTACTTGCCAAAGAGACCTTTTATCGAAAACACACCATTTATGGGTGCTGCACAGCACTGTGAATAAGGAGAGGAAGATGACTACAACCTGTGCCAGGCAAAAGACAAAAATTACAGCCACAACAGAGAAAAAAAAAAGGGGGGGAGGCTCTGACCAGGCAAGCTCAAAACCTGTCAGACATACCTGTTCTGGAGGCCAGATATTGCTGGGTCCTAACACATTCCTCAGGGACAAAGGTGAAAAGGTACGAAGTTGTCAAACACAGATGTCAGGAGTCAAGTAGAAGGCTTACAGCAGACTTGCTTATTTAACGGTGAGGAAAAATTCAGATACACTCCCAGCACACAGGCTGGGTGACAGTAGACAGTTGACAGCTCATGCTTGCCTCTCATTGAGGTCTCGATGAGGACCTCTGATAGTGCCTGTTTCTAGGCAGTCAAGGAACACTGCTTGGTAACTCTTTATTGGCTAGGCGCAGACAGGACTTTTGTCAGCTCCAGGCAGAATCCAGGTTGGCTCCTTTTGGTCTGGTAAGCGTTATCTTCCTACAGGGCTATATAACTCAAGATTAACTTCTCCTACCATCCAACACTATCAATTGTTCTCTGACCTTCTCATGGAAAAGTTGGAGATATTCCTTGACACAAAGGTCATGGAAATGTTGCACAATCATGCTGTAGTTTTCCCTACAGATCTAGCTCTCAGACTGGCTTGTTTCCAACCTCCAGAAATTTGATCAATTGCTATATGTTTTGCATCACTTTCTGGTTGACCTAACTTTTGCTATAGCTAGGCAGGTCTTGTCTGTGTCTCTAAGTTCCATATTTCCTAGTGGCAGTCTTCCTGAAACCTGAGTTCACTGTTTGCCCCAAATAAAGTCACTATGTGAAGGCTAAGCTCTGATGCTGAAATATGACTGAGGGAAACCCGGGAGCATAAAGAGACCATCAGGAGTTATAAGCAGATAGGACAAATATTATTTACCAGCTCACTGTCTGCTAAGAAGTCAGACACTGGCATGCATGTACCGAGGCACATATTGACAAATATGGGCCACACAAAGAGGGACAACATGTCACATGAATCTGTCCTAAAAGCTGTATTTACATAGAATCATGTAAGAGTGGTATGATGTCACATAGCATAATATATTAATATTGTTGGATATCCAGGTTATGAGTTCTTGCCTGGGGAAGATTATTTCTGCCTTTATTAGCTTTCCTTAGTTGCCTGTAGTTCTTTGTGTAAGGTTGAGGATTTAATTAAGGAAATCAAAGGCTAGGAACTTCAGTGTAAGCAAGAAGAGATATATGAATAGGAGAAGTTTGAAGGAATAAGACAGAGAAGGAAAATATGTAATATTACAATATCAAAAACATAAAAGTAATAAAAATATTAATAGCATGGAAATATTTAGAAGATTCTATAGGAAATTTGAGCACACCAACAAAAACATGAAATAAAGATGATATGCTGATATAAGATACTAATTATAATTTGCAGCATCAATACTTAAGAAATTAGGCTATGTTAATAACTCTAATCTAGGCATGTTGAGTATTTGATGTATTAATATCCAACATACACATTGAAAGGCATGTATATTTAAAATACCTGCAGTGAATAGTAAAGTGAAAGCTTATTAATTCATTAAGTATGATTTAAATTGACAACTTAAAATTTTATTGTAATATTTGCTCTCTCTTTGGGAAAGACTAATGTAGAATTATGTTGAACATATAAAGATACATACTTTACACACAGACAAAAACTAAAGCAAAAAAATATAACACTATGCCAGGTATATTTGTTTGAACAGAGTGGGAAGAGTACAGAACCAACTCAAAAAAAGAGGATAAAAAGATTTTGTAAATCCATATGAAACTGGCTGAAAAGACACTACAAATTTAACACGGTTAACTCACTCATAAGACTGTTAAGAATTAGAAATGGTACAAATAAAGCCTTTTAAATATCATTTCAGTCAAAACCAGTTACAAATAAATACATAGAAGAAGGCATAAATGAAGCTAAACAATTTTTTCTATAAGAAATAACATTACATGAACACACAGCTATACATATGAGTGGTAACTGAACAAACATAAATGAATATCAAATACCCAAATCAGGGAGAAAACTACATTGTAAAGTCATATTAGAGCCAGAGACAAGAAAATCAAATTGGAAGCAATAAATAGGAAATGAGTAACAAGACTAATCAAATTTAAGACAACAGGAAACAAGAAAAATAATTACAATTGGACAGAAAATGACAAGAGATTGTTGCAAAATGATTTGACTTGGTTTCAGAATTATGAAAATATAAACCTTAATGACAAAAACGAAGTGAAAGATAATATAAAATGATGGTGCATAGCTGTAAGTGGATCAAAATAACAAGCACTAATGGAGACTAGAAAACAATGTGGTTATATCAAGCCATGAAAATAATAAGAAAAATATTACAATAAAAATAAAATATAATATTATTCATGACATAGGAAAAATCTCTCTCAAATACATTTTAAAATATGAAACATGTTCAGCCAGAGATAAAAACCCTGCTTTATCTAAAATTATTTCTGCTGATACACTCAAAACTGCAAGTGTATTGAATAATCTCTTAAGCAAATATGGGTCAACAGATAAGTATTCATACATAAAAAGTTGTGTAAGAAAAGAAAATTATGATAAATCACAAAAAATAATGTTTTAATACTCTTTAGAAGTATTATGCAACAATTCACAAAATTTTACTGCCCTAATCAAAGAGGTACATGCATGTTTGGTTTTGGATCTGAATTTGTTTCTAATTCAAAAAATTTACTTTTACCTTACTATTGTAAACCAAAAATATAGAAAATCAAATGGATTGAAAAGGAGGATAAATGAAGGAAGGAAAAGGAAGAAAAAACAAGAAATTCTTGTCTTATTACTACTTATTTATTGTGGTTAGGGCGGTTTTCAAGTAATAGGACAACTTTTGAGAGGCAATTCTCTCCTGCCCTCTTGTGGAACTTGGCATTGGTCATCTGCCCTGTATGAGAACTATCTCTGTACACTGAGCATTCCTGTTGGACTAGTATGGGATTTTTTTTTTAAGTAAAACTATATCTGAAGAATTCTGTGTAAATTTTTGGATCTCTGTTACATCCATTTCAACTTATTTCTAAGACAACTCCTTTTATTCATTGTCTCACATCTGTCAGAGTATGATGTTATTTATTCTACTTCTACCCCACAGATTGTTTCTCTTATGTTTTTTTAAATCAAGTTCTCTGTCCTTCATGGAGCCATTTCTATTCTACATGTTATTTCTATGCTATATTGAATGTCTTTATATTTTGCTTAAGCACATGAATTTATCTGTTTTGTACTTTGATGTCTTTTCAAAACTTTGATACTGTCTCCTACAGTAATCTCCACAACTTACCCACATTACAAATATCTTTAATACTTTTAATGCTTATTTTCACAAATCCAAGTCTTCTTACTTTATGCAATTATGATTTGATTATTTTTTAAATTTGCATAATATGCCATAGAGGTGTTTTTGGACCATCTAAAAATTGTCTTTAATCACAGTTACTTGTGTTAGATATCTACTGGCTATTGATTACTCTGTGTGCAGAATTGGAACTTCTGTGCATATATGGCATTAAAGCACATTGTGGTCTTTTTGCTATAGAAACAGGACTGGGAACATAATAGGGAGAAAAAGATGTCATTAGACTTTGACAAACAGCAGATATATGGCATGACTACATGAAAACATTATTGTGAAAACCATTTTTCATACTAAATGGAAGTGAACACCAAGACATTTTTGTACCACCAAAAATAATCAACTGAAAACTTTCCTACCAAAATCAATCCAGACATTAAGCGTAGTCCCTCTCAAATTACAGAGAAATATTCATCACTATATAAAAAGAAGTCTTAAAATATATATGGAAATACTAAAGTCAACATTCTACTGCACTGATCTGTAAGACCATGCTTGTGCTGGTACCTTGCTGTTTTTATTACTATAGATTTGTAGTATAACTTGAAATCATGTACAGAGATACTCTCTCAGTATTGTTTTCTCCAATATTTCTTTGGTTCTCAAAATGTTATTTTTGGTAGGAAAACCATTTTCTCAATATTTATTTTAATGGCACAGGAACATGAGATTTTCCATCTTTGACTGTTCTCCAAATCTTGCATACATAATTTCCTTGTAGGAGTATTTAACTTCCTTAGTAAAGTACATTCTTCTGTTACTATTCAATGATTTTTGGTTTTTTGTTTGTGAATTTTAAGTGACAATATTGAATTGGTTTGTTTGATTTCTTTTCAAGTTTACATGACATTGGTTTTAGGAAGGTTACAGTTTTTGTTAATTTTGTAAACTTCCCTTTGCTAAACTTTGACAGCTCTGAGAGTTTTCAGTTTAAAGTTTCTGAAACTTTATCATCTTTTATGATATATCATTTAATCTGCATTTAAGAATTAGGGATGCATTGACAACTTTCTCTTCTTGTATCTCTTTTATTTTTTCCTTTACCCCATTGCTCTAGCTTATATTTCACTTTATTGGATAGTATTGAAGAGAGGGAATGTCCTTGTCTCGTCCTGAGACTGATTGTGAGAATGCTCCATGTTTTTTCTTCATCTACAATGATGTTTGTCATGCCTATAGTACTTATGTTGAATAATGTCTCCTCCAAGCCTAGTCTCTCCATGATTTTTATCATGAAGAGATGGTACATTTCATCAATGATGATAGTGTGACTTCTATCTTTAAGTCTATTAATGTGCTTACTGAAATTTATTAATTTATATTTGTATATTTGTTTTTCTACTTTAAAAATGTATTTCTCGGTGTGTGTGTGTGTGTGTGTAGTTATGTGCAGTTGAAAGTAGGTATTCAGAAAGTAGGACAGAGGTTCTGGATTTCCTGGAGCTGGTGTAGTGGAGATTGTGAATGGTCTGATTAGGGTACAGTTCATCAAACTCCAGTATTCAAAAAGAACATCAATAGCTCATACCCTATGAGTCAAGTCTCTATCCCCTTGACTCATGCATATTGAATTTTGTCTGTATTCTGAGAAAGAAACTAACTTTGTCATAACAAATGTGACTTGTACGTGAACTGAAATTTTGATTGCAAGTGTTTTATTCATCTGGCATTTTTAAAAGTTATTTTACAATCCTCTCCCCTTGGTTATGGCTGTTTTTTCTACAACCTTTTAAAGCTGTGGATGGTAAGCTTCTAGTTAGCATACAACATTGCAACAGCAATGATTTGGAATTTCAAATTCATGTAGTCATATCTAATTCGTTGTTAATTAAATATAAAATGCAGGATATATATCAAATTCTAGGTGAAGTAAATATGTATCCAAAATTAAATAAGCATTGTACTTTTCTAAACTTTATATGAACTATTTTTAGTCATCAAGGTCATACAAACATAAATTGCATTGCTTTTCATGGACTTAGGAAGAACTTGCTGAGAGACTGACTTTTCCAGTGTGTACTGATCTTCATTTCTTATGATAAAATATTTTAGAAAGTAGTTTTATAAGAATATACCTAAACAGCGTGTAAGTATCTTGCTTAATTTTATGCTTACACAAAACTGACATGGCAATTATTAAAATTTATTTTATGTGTATGTTTTGCCTACATATGTATTACTACTACCGGGATAGGTCAGATGTGAAGGTCAGAGCCACCAGAACTGTATTCATGGATGGTACTGAGGTACTCTGTTGTTGCTGGTAACCAAATGCGCATCTCCTGTAAGAGCAAAAAGAATTCTTTATTTTTTATTAAATTATATAATTTTACAAATTTTTACCACCTCCCCTCCTCCCATTTCTTTTCCCCTCCTTCCATCCTCCCTCCCCCTCCCTCTCCAGTCCAAGGAGCAGTCAGGGTTCCCTGCCCTGTGGGAAGTCCAAGGTCCTCCCCCATCCATCCAGGTCTAGGAAGGTGAGGATTCAAACAGACTAGGTTCCCACAAAGCCAGTACATGCAGTAGAATCAAAACCCAGTGCCATTGTCCTTGGCTTCTCAGTCAGCCCTCCTCGTCAGCCACGTGTAGAGAGTCAGGTTTGAGATAGAGACAGAGACCCACTGTGGGAGCGGAGCACTGGACTGAGCTTCCAAGTTCCAAATGAGGAGCAGAAGGAGGGAGAACATGAGCAAAGAAGTCAGGACCACGAGGGGTGCGTCCATTCTGAGACAATGGGACTGATCTAATGGGAGCTCACCAAGGCCAACTGGACTGGGACAGATGGAGCATGTGATCAAAAAGAATTCTTATTAGCTGTACCATTTCTACAAAACCTGCCTCCTCTATGTAAAAAATTATATCATGTATATTTTAAAAGTACTAATAATTTTGAAAGACAGTATTAATATTACTTCAGCAAGGAATATGTTGGTGTGTTTCTATGTGCATATTTAAGAATATCCCGAGAAGCCGGTCTGTGGTTGTGCATGCCTTCAATCCCAGTGCTCCGAAGGCAGAGTCAGACAGATCCCTGTGAGTTCCAGGTCGGCCTGTCTACAAGAGCTAGTTCCAGGACAGGCTCCAAAGCTCCAAAGCTACAGAGAAACCCTGTTTGGAAAAAACGAGAGAGAGAGAGAGAGAGAGAGAGAGAGAGAGAGAGAGAGAGAGAGAGAGAGAGAGAGAGAGAGGGAGAGAGAGGATAGAGGAGTGAGATGCTCGTTATCGCTTAATCTGTTCGATGGCTCTTTCTCTGCTTCTCTTCCTTTCTCTCTCTCTTTCTCTGTTTTTCTTCTCATCTCCTCTCTCTCTCTCTCTAGCAGACTGTACTCCCAAGCCCCCTAGAGCAGAGAAGACTAAATCGAGACGAGAGAGAGAGAGAGAAGAATAGAGAGAGGGAGATGGATTCGCTAGAGAAGTTGGGGAGTTTGGATAGATCGATATACGCTAGATACGAGAGAGAGGAATCTATTGCAAGTCTGTATTCATACTTAGGATTTATACGGACTAGTTAAAATTTTCTATACAAACTTAGAGCATTACAATTGGAAGGAAACCTAGAGACTGGATCCCTATACTGATATTTTAGGCAAAAGTAAAGACAGTGATTTCAATAAAACTTTTAGACCATAAGCCTGACTGCAGAATGTATGTTTTTCCCTGTACAAATAAATGTTGGCAGAGAACATATCCATGGATATATTTACAGACAACTTTTATCAGCAAATGTAGAGAAGTGATTGTTATTCAGAATAGTAAAAATCCCAAAAGACAACATTTCTTTGTGTTTCTTATCTCAGTGAGTCTGTGAAGCTGTTTGCTTCGAATCATACTCCAGTGTTACTTTCCCCAATGATAGAGCAAAGCATCCAGACCGTATTTCAGCAGCAGCACCGTGGAAAGAATGAGAAATGAACTCTGATGAGGTTGTTGTCATGGATGACTCTCTCCGCTCTCTATTGGAGTCATTCCACCTGCTGCTGACTCTGCTGAATAGAAATCTTCAGTTTCAGGCTTTACTGATGCACTCTTAATGAAATGGTGCTACAAGAAAAAAAAAAATGATCAGAGAATGAGATTCACAAACACTGCCATCACAACCTGGATTTACCACGTTGGGACACTCACCTGTGCCTATTGGCACAGAATTAAAGTGTAGCTGTACCAGGAAAATCAGGAGCCACAAGTTACCATTAAAAGACTTTAATATATTAAGTATCTCAGTTTGTTATGATACCCCCCTTCTTAATTGGATCAACTTGCTTCTCTTCTCCTTTTCCAGGGTATTAAATGAAACATTAAATTAAATAAAAAGGACAGCTGGGGAGCTCACTTTTCAGTGTGTCATTAACCTTGTGGCTTTGCTCAATTTCAAGTGAAATTTGTCCAAGAACAAAATAATTTATCTTCAAGTATGTTTACACACAAAAAATATATTGCCATGGTAGTCATAAAAGTCCTATTGTAGTAAAAAAAAAAACCAATGTAAAATATTTTATTTCAAAATATACATATAATTACAGCAACTGTCTGATATAAATCTCCAGGAGTTTAGATGTCTCTTGGTATTTACACTGATAGAGGAGGATCAAAATTAATATTCAAAATGATTATTACTGTTGCTACTTAAATCATATGGAATATAACATATATGTTTCATCTAGATATTTGCCAATAAAATAAATGATTTCAAAATATTTAATTCATTACTTACAATGCAAGCATTTTCTTTTTATTTGTGTGTGTCTAGAATTAAATCCCTTAATTTTTATATGGGATGCCAATATGGCATTTTAAGGAATGTATTAGTGTTCTTTGTGGTAACTGGTATACCACCACACCACTATTTTATATACTCAGGGACAGCCACCACTTGTCTAAGTAATCTTATATTTTTGATAATGGAGTCACTGACTTGAAAACTGGAAGATTAATTTCATAAAATTGGAAAAGCTGGCATGCAGTCAGAGGATGAATATAAATCTGCTTATTTTTAATATTTATATTATGTCTTTCTCTGTTTAAGGACATAAAGCTTTTTTAGCTTCAGTGACTTCACTCATGAAATGGTGGTAACTTTGTGCCTTGTTTGTAAGAAAAAATGTCTGTGAAATTTCTTTTAACTCATAAAATAATGCAACAGAAACATGAAAGTGCCATTAAAGAACATAAGTGCCGGAGGTTTTGCTCTCAGTGGGTTTGTGGAAGGGGTTTAGACTTAAGTCTGTGAATTAAGAACAAGTGCCAACTACTTCTGAAATTCTAAATGTGGTTTCTCACAACTGGGTAGGAAAAATCATCAGTCATGTGTCATGTGTCAGTATTCACATTAGTAGCTGTTAGAAAATCGGGAATACATATAAATGGTTTTAGAAAATCGGGAATACATATAAATGGTTTTAGACATGAGGCCTGTTCCACCTGCTGGAGTATCTAAATTATTTCTCACCGTATTCATACTTTCCTAGAGTTTTTTGAAGTTTCTAAAAATTTAGAGGGAAATTATGCAGTCTTACTTGACTCTAAATATTCTAACAAAGCATTCATTAAAAGGGTCATCTTTTCCCACTCTATAGTTACCATTTTGTACTTTGTCTTACAGAAAATTTTCAATTTCATTATTCCCATTTATTATTTCTTATTTTTAATGACTGTGCTATTGATGTTCTGTTCAGGAGGTTGTCTCCTGAATCAATACATCTGAGATTATTTCCCACTTCCTCTTCTATCAGGTTTAACGTATCTGGATTTATATTGAGGTCTTTGAATCACCTGAACTTGAGTTTGTGCAGATCTGCTAGATACGGATTGGTTTACACTTTTCTTCATGCCAACATCCAGTTAGACTAGAAATATTTGTTGATTCTTTTGTTTTCCATTGTATAATTTTGGCTTCTTTGTCAAAATTTAAATATCCACAGGCCTGTGGATTTATGTCAGGGTTTTCAATTCCATTCCATTGATCCACCTGTCTGTTTTTATGCCAACACCATGCAGTTTTTATTACTATTTCTCTGTGGTAGAATTTGAAATCAGAAATGGTGATACCATTTTTTTTTATTGAACAGGACTGTTTTAGTTATTCTCTTTTATTTGTTGTTGTAATTTTCCTTATGAAGTTAAGTATTGTTTTTTCAAAGTCTGTAAGAATTGTTCAGGATTTTAATGAGGATTGCATTGAATCTCTAGGTTGCATCTGGTTATGGCCATTTTTACTGTATTAATCCTAGAGATCCATTAGAATGGGAGATTTTTCCATATTCAGTTATCTTATTTTTCTTTCTTTAAAGGCTTGAAGTTCTTGTCAAACAGGACATTTACTTGCATGGTTAGAGTTACACCAAGATATTTTGTATTATCTGATGATGCCATTGAAAAGGGTATTGATTCTCTGCTTTCTTTCTCAGGCTATATGTTTGTATATGGGTGGCCTACTGACTTTTTTTTAGCTAATATTGTATCGAACCACTTGACAAAAAGGACTTAGGAGTTCCACGGTAGAGTTTTGAGGTTGTTTATGTATACTATCGTATCATCCCATATCTGACAGAGGGCTGATTTCTAAAATATATAAAGAGCTCAAGAAACTAGATATCAACAAACCAAATAATGCATTTAAAATTGAGAATAGATTTAACTACATTTCTCAACAGAGGAATCTCAAATGATCAAGATGCACTAAAAGAATTGTTCATCATCAATAGCCAACAGCAAAATGCAAATCAAAATGACCCTGAGATTCAATCTTACCCCAGTCAGAATGACCAAGATTAAAAACACAAGCAACTGCTCATGTTGGAAAGAATGTGGAGTAAGTCGAACACTTCTTCAATGCTTGTGGGAGTGCAAAATTGAACAATTACTTGGGGTTTCTAAGAAAATGGGACTCAATCTACGTCAAGACCTACTCTTGAATATATACCTCAAAGAGGCTCAATCATAACACAAGGACCCCTGCTCAACTATGTTCATGGCTGCTTTATTTATAATAGTCAGAACCTTGAAACCACCTAGGTATCCCAGACCAAAGAATGTATAAAGAAATTTGGGACATTTGCACAATGGAGTACTATTCAGCTCTTAAAATCAATAATAAAAAAAAAAAATTGAAGGCAAATTTGTGGACTAAGAAGAAAAACATCCTGAGTGAGGTAACTTGGACAGAGAAAGACAATATGTTAAATACTCACTCATTCATGAATATTAGCTATAAAACAAAGTTTAGGCATGTTACACTCTACAGTCCCAGAGAGGCTAGGTAATGGGGAGAGTTCATGGAGGGACTCCCAGATTTCCTGGATATTTTGTGAGTAGACTGAGGGTGGGTTGGAATAGAAGCATGGCCAATCAGGTTACAGGGGCAGAGGGGAGAGTACTAAAGGAGAATACTGGAAAGGCAGGGCATTTAGGGTTCAGGTAAAAACCTGATGCAAAGATATCTCCCAGAAATCAACAAGGAAAACCCCAGCTTAGTTTCCTAACAATAGTAGATTCTTAGCCTGATCTGTGACCAGATTGGTGCCTTACCTGATTGTCATCAGAGAGGCATCATATAGCAACTGATCGAAATAGATACAGACCAACTGCCAAACATTGGGCAGAGTTTGGGGAATCCTGCAGAAGATGAGGAGAGAGGATTGTGGGAGAGAGGGATCAAGAACACCACAAAAGGCTCACAGAATCAGCTGTCTTGGGCTCATAGGTGCTCAAAGAGACTGAATCAACAACCAGGGAGCCTGCATGGGAGTGGCACTCTGTAGGTGCATTATAGTTTGTTAAACAAGAGGTTGGTCCTCTTGTGGTACTCCTAGCAATAAGAAGAAGGGCTGTCTCCAAATCTTTTATAGGTCTATGGAACCCTACTCCTTGTGTTTGATTGCCTTTACCAGCCTTAATGCATGGGGAGGTGCTTAGTCTTGATGCAACTTGATATGTCACGTTTTGTTGATACATATAGGAGATCTGCCCTTTCTTTGCAGAGAAGGAGGGGGAATGGTTGGGGAGCGAGTAGGAAAAGAGGAAATAGGGGTAGGGTAGGGAGGAAAGGAGGGAGGAGAAACTACAGCTAGCATGTAAAATAATGGATAAATAAATAAATTTATTAAAATTTGAAATAGTATTTAAATATAAAACAATAATTTAAACAAAAAATAAAATTTGTAAGTATTGTTTTTCATTTGAAAAATGAAGGAACTTAGTTGTTAAAGGTCATTTACCCAATAAATATGGATCCAAGCCAGAAAAATTAAGGGTCATCTTTCTTAACCAACAATCATTGGAATTCTAATCAAAACTATGATGTTACTTGCTATGTAATGTCTGAATTGCATTTCTTTTTCTTTAATCTTCATGAAATATGTACATGAATATTTCAAAAAAATGACTCCGATATAGAACTAAAACCAGTCATTTGTTTCCTTATATTAATTTATCCAATCATCCATCTATTCCCACATTCACTAAATAATTATGATTTCCTCACATGTTAGAGTTTAATTTGGGTCTCTAGCAACTAATCAGACAACATAGACATTTTTATGGAATGATAAACCAAAATTCCAGATTATAAGTATAAATAAAATGACAGGTAATGAATGAAATAGTTAAAATGATAATAAGTATATTATAACACTCCTACACACTAATTTCAACTCTAAAGCAAGTAAAAAAGAAACCCATTGCTGAAGAAAATCAGAGAAGAAGCACATGAATAGCCAAGCTATCAGGTATATGAAAACAAGAATCAGAAGAAAAAGAAACACGCAAACAAAATACACTCATCCCTATTGAACAGTATTGAACAAGCATTGAAATCATGTTTTGTCTATGTAAAACCCTATGATGTGTTTGCAGCACACCACACTTTTCCTGTAAATTCATTTTGTCAATCAATGTAAACAAAAATTAAGGAACTACAGAGTTAATTCTAAGAAGAAAAATACAGCAAACCCATTTTGTTGAAAGGAACTAGATATTTGGAAAGATAAAGATAGTTTCTTAAGTTTTGGTTAATATCTAGAGCTAAAATCTGGATTTCAAAATCCATAATTAATCTGGAAACAACCTAAATGCTCGTTGACTGAAGAATAGATAAGTAAAATGTGGTACATTCACAAAATGGAGAAAAAATATAAGAGAAGAAAAAAATAACAACATCTTGAATTTTGCAGGAAAATTGATGGAGCTAGAAAACATCATTTTGAGTCAGGTAACCTAGACCCAGAAAGACAATCATCACATGTACTCACTCACAAATGGTTTTAAAACATAGAACAAAGAAAACTAGGCAATGAGTCACAATCCCAGAGAACTTAGACAAAAATGAGGACACTACGAGAGACTTACATAGATCTAATCTACATGGGAAGTAGAAAAAGACAAGATCTCCTGAGTAAATTGGAAGCATGAGGCCCTTGGGAGAGGGTTGAAGAGGAGGGGAGACACAGGGAAGGGAGCAGAGAAAGATTTAGAGCTCAATAAAAATCAATAAAAATAAAAATAAATTTATGGTGAATGTATATTTAAAAGATTTCTTAGACTCTCATATCTAATTTGAAATTATGGCTCCTTTATTATTGATTAATACATGAACACTCAACTTTCAGGTTCTAAAATCTGATATAGAGAATGAATTTAGTTTTCTTCAATAATTTCTCTTTTATAATATAAATATATATATGAATCTTTCCATAGATATTAAATAATTACCAAATCATATCATAACTATATATTGAGATAATTTCCAACTAATATTATTTTAATTTTTATCTTTTGGGGTTGGATATTCAAATGTGTACAAATGACGGTGTTCGTTATAGATCAAATCCCAGTTCCTGTCCACCTTGTTTTAACCCAAAGTACTTCACTGGGTCTTGGTACTCAGTGATACAGCTGGTTGCCTGATCACAAGTTCAAGCCACCTCCCTGCTTCTACGTCTTCAATGTCAGATTGCAAACATACCTACACAAACTTAGTATTAAATTTGGGAAGAATATAATAAAATAGCATAATTTTTCTTTTCCCTTTCTTCCCTCCAAAACTTTCCTGAACCTACTTTGCTCTCTTTCAATTCTTTAATTGTTGTTGTCATGGTGTGTGGTGTGTGTTTGTGTGTGTGTGTGCATGCATATGTGCTTCTAAATAAACACAACTTGCTGTATTAATATACTGTTATTTGTATGTATATGTATGCATGGTAAGGGTTGATTATTTGATATTTGGTAACCAATTAATATAAATCTTTCCAGAAGAGGAATATTTCTCCACATCTTATGATTCCTTAGTTGCTTTAGTTTGTTACCTGAGCTTGAAATGTTCAGTTTCCTTCTTCCATTACAGTATGTCTAATGGTGTGAATCAAAGGATAAGATCAAAAAAATAGCTTACTTAGTGAATCCCAGATTAGTGAAAGACCATATTTCAAAAATATAAATGACCTTTGCTGAGAAATCACATGTTAGATTGAACTCCTGCCTCTACACATTGTCACACACATATACACTTGTGTGAATACACAGAACACACATACACACAAAACACATACATACCTAAATAACACATTCATGTACAAACACACAAATTACTGATTTTACAATACTAAAGCAAGATAATTTGTGATACCCAGTAGTATCACCTGCTGAAAAATATAAAGACTTCAGAATAAGTAAATATTAATTTTATATTTTTTGGATGAACATAACAGAAAGAAAAATTTGAAGATGAATTTGGAACTGGTGAGACTTTAAAAATTATAATAAGATATAATATCTTATCTAAGAAATAAGACATAAAGGAATGCTGAAGGATTATGAAACACAAAGAAAAATTTTGACAAGTGATGATTTTGGTAGCCCTCAATAACTAGTTAAAATATTGTGGAATAGAAACAGTATGAAGCTTCTGTGATGTAACCAATGGCTCTCAATGTTTTCTTATACCCTGACAATTTAGAGTTGATATTGTCTTATATTGGAAGTAAAATTGTGTAAAGTTTCATGTATAAAATGAGTGCCATCTTTGTAAAATACAAAGATCAGTCACTCACATATTATACTTCAATAGATTAGATTCAAGAGTAATTATGGTATATTCTCCTAACTTTGGATTCACTTGGGCGTTGTTTTACATGATATTTAAGAACTGATACGACTGTGACACATGCTAAGCCCCCTAAACATAGTGGAGAGAGTACCTGAATGGGCCTTCCCTATAATCAGATTGATGATAATCTTAATTGTCAATATAGAACATTCATCTAGCAACTGATGGAAGCAGATACAGATTCACAATTAACACTGAACCAAACTCCAAGAGTCCAGTTGAAGAGAGGTTGGACCTATAATATAAGCAAAAAGGTCAAGACCATGATGGGGTTACCTACTGAGATATTGGAAGCTCATTGACTCCAGACAGACAATAAGCGAAGCTGCACAGGCCCAAACAAGTTCCTCTAAATATGGGTGACAGTTATATGACTGGTGAAGTCTGCTGGGTCACTGACTGTGGAACCAGGATTTATCCCTACTGCTTGAACTTGCTTTTTGGAGCCTAGCCCCCTTGGAGGTATACCTTGTTCTGATTAGATATATTGGGGGAAGGCTTTGGATCCAAAACCTTTGGATCCTGTGCCTAAGTGATGTGTCAGACACTGTTGACTCCTCACTAAAAGTCTTACTCTCTCTGAGGAGTGGGTGGGGGATGGGGTGGGTGGAAGGGGAGGGAGTTGGAACAGGGTTGAAAATGAGAAAAGATTTTTTTTAAAAAAGTAATATTAATAAAACATGAATAATTCTCACAAAAATGAAGAGTCTAAAGGACAGAAGTCTAGGTCAATACGCTGAGCATGTCCTACCTGCTTTGTAAGAAAAATTGAGGACAGAAAGAGTTTATCAAATGCAGTAGAAATGCAAAATTTCTCATGGCAGAAATTTTGAGACAGTCAACAAATTTTAGATATCATTAAGTAGATGTCCAAAGGTTTCTAAAATTCTGTAGGATATTGGTAGAAATAAAGATAAAAACATAAAATGCTAATAACCATAAAATCATAATTGGGCAGGTTCATATGTCTCAAATAAAGTCACAGGCCACCTAGCTTAATGACCTGAATTGTGTTCCAGGATCCATGTGGTGGAGGACAGCTCTCATATAATCTGCATATGTATCCTAAGACACTACTAATGCATACTCACCAACACCTAAACCCAAATACAGTAAATAAATTAATGTCCAAAAATAAATGTTAATATTATTGAAAAATTTAGGTATCCTGGGTAGTATTTTTATTTCAGAACTGATGATTGTTTCCCAGACTCTGTGATATCTGTAGAGATTTAACCAAATAAAATGGGACATATTTTCTAATTAATTTTCCATCAAAAGATGCAGTTATGTAGCCAAAGCACAAGATTCTATCTGAGCTTTTCAACTATTAGGGATACAGAGCTAGAGGTCCAAAAGCTAAATATACTCATCTTTTTTGAGGAAGAAAATATGACTTTGAAAATTTATACATAAAGTAAAGAAAGTCTTTTTTTCAACATGCCTTCTCTATAATATTGTAAATACTATCACTTCTTTCTTAAGACTTTTCCATTTCAGTTCTGAGAAAAGCATCCTTATCTTATTTCTTATTTCTATCATTGTAACAGTCAAATGTTGAAAATTTTATTATAGTAAAGTTCATGTCTGTCTTTTTAGTCACTTTCTACTAATTTCATTTAAATTAATGGCAAATATTACTGAAGAAGACCTTAGATTTGGACGTCTTCCCTGTGATTTTTTTTAGAAACTCCAAAAGAGTACAAAACACAGGGTTGGCACTTAAGAGACAAAGTGAATTCTGCAGAGAAAGCACTTGCACATTATGACAGTTATAGCCAGATTTGTCTATGTGAAAGTAAACTACACAGCTCACCACATCTGTTCCCTATTCATCTTCAAGTCACATCTGCTGTTTTTCCTACAGAATGTGTTGCTGTACTGATTTCTTGTGTTGGAATAGTGGAGTTGATACAGATGAGGCAAAGGCTAAAACCACAACTTTTATCAACCTTCCACATTCAGAGAAGCATTCTGGATTGCAGCTCTTCCTAATGAGGTCCATGACACCATAAATGGTGATGTTGCATCTAACTTTTAACTTTATCTTGCTTTGATTAATTATTATTTTTAGGAATGCTATACATTCTCACACATGCAAACCCATTAAGATATCTATATATATTTTCACATTTTATATTTCGGTTAGCTTTTAATAAAAATGAGTAAAATAATCAATATTAACTCAAAATATCAGATAAAGTTGCACCCACACAGTTCTGTAAATATATACAATTTAGTTTTATAGTGATAAGAATATAAAACTATAACTTAAAGACATTATTGTAGGAACAAATTTAGGTAATTAATCTGATATTTTTAATCTTTGTATCTAATTACCTTGTTTCTTTGTATATAAATTTTCTGTTTATTTAATAGCTGTTAAATATTAGTTAAATAAAGCTGGAAAATTATGTTTTATAGATGCTCCTATTCTTAATAAGTTTGTTTAAATTTTTATTTAAAGTATTGGCACATTAATAACATTTATTTTTATAGTACTTAATATGTAAATTTATACAAATACATATAAGTTCAATTTATTTTTTTCAAAGTCATATTGAATAGACATTACAGTTTTTCTTGTTTGTTATGAAAAATAATACCAGGGTAAGAAAGTTGAAGAACAGATGTTGAAAACAATTTGTCTTGTTGAACATTTAACTCTTTATATTTGTAGTCACAATATTTGTTCCAGTTTAATTTTGTATATTTACTGTTTGCTGTCTGTTTTTATAAAATGATGTAGTGTATTATAAAAATCTATATTAATATGTCACTAAAAACAAAAGCTAAAAATAAATCTACTATATTACCTAACTATAACACTTATTGCGGATGTTATGTCCCTAATTAAGCATCCTTCAGTTGATGAATACATAATGAAAATGTGATATAAATACATAATGAAATTCTATATGGTTGTAAAAAATGAAATTGCTAAAATGTCAGGTAAATCTTTGTAACTGGAAAATATATTGAGTGGGGTATTACAGATTCAGAAAAGAAATGATTTATATCTCCCTTTATTTGCACATCTTAGCTTAAGATATTTTTATTTTATTATATAATCAGAAGTAGTCACAGTAGCCAGGAATATAACAAGTAATGAGATAGGAGAAGCTCAAAAGAAGGATAATAGGAAAGAGGTGCTATAACAGGAGAAAAGATAAAAACAAGAAATGGAAATTTTTTTCTGAGTAGCAGAGAAGGAATATCCTACAGAGAGAGGTACAGGGAGAAAGAGAAATAAGTAACACTAATGATGTTTGAAAAGCCATAGATAAAGATACTACTTTATATATGTGAACACACAGAATTTAAATAGATTTATGTGACAGAGTTAATATTCCCCCACTACAGTTACTATTAAACAAAACCCCAGCAAAACTACCCTTTGAATTTCTCTTCACCAAGATACAAGAAACTCCTCAAAGAATACAGGCTATTGTAATTTTTCTTGGTAGATTATGAAAACTTGAAGGTAACTCTCTATTGGAAAAGAAATTGGATAAATAGGGAACTGACATAGAAGAAACCTCCTTCTTGTGAACTATATATTATAATATTTTATGATGTTGTACAACTTGCAAGGGGAAAAATTAATTAATAGTACTATCCAGTAAAGCCTAAAAATCCAAAACAATGACCAGCCAGAAAAATAACCAACATGGTGCAAAAGTAACAGGCTTATCTTGTCAACAACAAAAGACTATCTGTTTGGACTTAAGTTATGCTCAATAGAAAAGACCATGAGCACCCAGCCATAACTGACAAATCTATAACATAATCCCTACATCTAAGATCCATGGTTGATCATAAATTAAAGGCATAGTTATTATAAGAGACGAAGGGCAAGGATTTTTGATAGGTATTTTTAGACATCATAAGGCTGCTGGGCACATAGAATCTCAGCAAGATTTGTCCAAATATGACCTAAATAATGACCATACCTATACAAAATAAAAAGTGTATGGTAGAAATGTGAAGCATAGTCCCTAGGGGAGAAGCTAATGGTTTTCAATGATGCTGAAAGAAGGAGAATCAAATTTTCTCCAGGAAAGATCCCTATGTTAGGCTCCATTCCCAATTAGTTAATATTAAATACACACACACACACACACAGAGAGAGAGAGAGAGAGAGAGAGAGAGAGAGAGAGAGAAAGAGAGAGAGAGAGAGAGAGAGAGAGAGAGAGAGAGAGCAGTAATATTAAATTGATTCAGTAATATTAAATTGATTATATATATATATATGTCTGTAACACTAATAATTATGGAAGAAGAGATCAGGAACTTGTATACTTAGAGTAATAATATAATTTATTATCAAAAATGAACATTTTTGTGGATTAAAATATAAATCAGTGAAAACATATATCATTTTCATGTATAATTAGCAAATATATTTTGATTCATTGGTAATTTTCTGAAAGAGTTCTACTTAGAAATTATCTTCCATATTATAAATATTTAAAATATAACAATAAGTATTGAGAAATGTCTTAGTTTGTAAAATTCTTGTCATGGAAAGCTTAGGATTTGAGATTTTGCAAACTTCATTCCCATCATAGCATTTCTCCGCTTTCTCAGTAAATATAGAGCAGGAAGTCAGAATATTAGTGACCAACTTGACTTTGTGTATTTTGAAAAGATCACATTACCTTGATGATTTAATCATATTCTCTTAGGAAATATAAGCGATATTGGGCAAAACTCGCATGGCTTTATGGAAATGAGAGAAGGCTATTAATCTTAACATATGCTTCTCCAAAAGAGCCAATGATCTCTGAGTTGCAAAATTTTTACCAAATATCACTTGTGATGAACTTTCTTTCTTAAAGCCAGCAAATAAACAGCAAAAAGTAATGATTTCTTTTGTATGTGAACTCAAGTACAACAGCTTTCTGGGACAAAAGGAATCACAATAGCCAAGATGCAGATTGAACATAAATGTTTGTCCGTAGATAAACAGATATGAAAAAGTAATGATCTAAAATGATGAATGCTGCATCACCACTCTTCTTTGTGAATATGATGTGCACTCAGTTATGTAAAGACAGGAAACAATGGGGTTTCCAGGTCTTGGATAGAGGCATAGAAAAGTAAACAAGATATCAACTCTATAGAATGTGTAATTCCTTTCCATTTACTCAGTAAGTCAGAAAAACTGATTCAAGTCATAAAATTCTCTTTAAACTATGATAAATCTTGTGCTAACTAAAGAAACAACTGATACTACATTTTCTTGTTTGAATACTTGATTTTTTTAAAGACAAGTTCTGTAGAAGGAGCTGTGGGCAGGCCTGCTTTTTGTCCCACCCGGCTCCTGCATGGCTAGCTTAGCCCCAGAATAATTACATGAAAACTGTATTCTTTTAAACACTGCTTGGCCCATTAGCTCTAGCCTCTTACTGGCTAACTCTCACATCTTGATTAACCCATTTCTATTAATGTGTGTAGCACCACAAGGTGGTGGCTTTCCTGGAAAGATCTTAACCTGCGTCCATCTCAGAGAGGAGAGCTATGCCATCTAACTTACTTCCTTTCTTCCCAGCATTCTGTTCTGTCTACTCCGCCTACCTAATTTTCTGACATATCAGGCCAAGCAGTTTCTTTATTAATTAATCAATGAAAGTAACACGTAGACAGATGACCCTCCTCCATCAAAATTCTTCCTGTCTGGTCATGGTATTGTGTGACAATTTAGTCTGAGATTGAAACTTTTCTTCCCACAAAGGAGCTCCATAGGCAGGAAGGTAAACTCTTCTCAAGAGCTTCTGTAAGTCACTAAAACTGACCAGATCCACTAAGCTTCTCCCTTCCAAATAAGCAATAACTATGAGAGTTTCTCTGACACTAGTGAAGCCAACTTGTCAAACCTTTTCTTAGATAAGGAGAGATGGAAAGGAAGCTCTTAAAACAGACCAGATTTCTAGAAGAAACAGAAACCATTGGCCCTGCTGAGATGTTTAGATCAGTTGAGGCACCTGGAAGGAGACTCTACAACCTGCTGAGTGGCTGCATGCAGACTGTGCAGTATGCTCCAGGTTCCCAGCTTTGTGAGCTATATCTCATAATAAGTTGGGCCTTAAAATTGTAGATTTCTCAAGTACCAATCTTGTCTTCCTATAAAGGCTTAAAAAGAGGAGTAAAGAACATTCTACACTCTTAAACATTTTGGAGTTGCCTCCTGAATCACAGGCATTTTCTCAAGAGTACACATACTTCTTAATTCTCACTTACATGGTTTTAATTTTCAGCAAATACTTGCATTTAGAGTTCAATTTTAACAGTGTGACATTTCCAATTGCTTTATTTCTTTGCAGTAAAATATTTTGACTTGAAATATTTCCTTAACAGATCTCATAGTTACCCTTTAATCAGACTGTAAAAATATAATAATATGTGCTTAATATTCTGGTTCATTTTAAATTTTGAATATTCATTTATATTATACATAAACATAGTCGTTTATAAAAATATAAAACCTTTCACTGGGTGTTGGTGGCATGTGCCTTTAATCCCAGCACTCGGGAGGCAGAGCCACACAGATCTTTATGAGTCTGAGACCAGTTTGGTCTACAAGAGCTAGTTCCAGGACATGTTCCAAAACTACAGAGAAAGCCTGTCTCAAAAAACCAAATATGTATGTATGTATATATATATATATACATATATATATATGTATATGCATATGTATCTTTGAATATTTTTATGTGTATATGTATATATACATACATATACATATATATTAAACTTTTAAATAACTGCTTATATTTGAATTCTAAAACATTATAGCATCTAATAATAGGAGTGATTTTCTATTCTCTCTTCACTGTAAGTTTTACTTTGTTACTAGGTGTTTTGATAAGGAAATTGAAAGCAGATGGTAAGTGTTGTAGAAAGCCTCTTGTTTGTTTCCCAGCTGCCCAGACTCCAGCAAAGTTTCAGCAAGTCAGTCTCCGGTGGCAGCTACATGACTTCTCCTTTACTCTGCCTTCTTCCTCCAAGCATTCAGATTAGTTTTCCCTGCCTATCTATGTTCTACCCTACTATAGGTTCAAAGCAGTTCTTTATTAACCAATGATATTCACATCATACAGAGGGAGAATCCCACATCACCTCATCTTTTTTGTTGAAATAAAAGGAAGGGTTTAACTTTAACATAGTAAAATTACATATAACAAAACAGGTATCAAGTAAGAATTATAGTTACAATATTTATATCTGCTTTATCTTTCATGATAACTAAGGAAAACTATAAATATAATTATATATTCTTTAACTCCATCAAAGTCTCCAAAAGGATATGGTATTACATAAGTAAAAAGGAAGGGAATTGTAAGCAATTTCCAAAACTCTAGAATTGACAGACATCTCACTGCCTGGACAGTCACCCAAAGTTCTTCTGTACTATTGGTGCATTTGTCTTCAGCCTACAGGCCCATAGTATCTAGCAGACTTTTCCACAAAACAGAAAATTTCAAAGACAGTTCTACCTATATTGGCAGTTTGTCAGCCACTTTTTCTCTGTGGGTCCCACATGTCCAGCTCACACAGCGTTACATCAAGTAGTCCAGGCAGGAGCAGTTTCTTGTCCAAATGGCTAGCAAACTCCATAAAGTGCCTCTTCAATGCCCATTTACCTCTTGAAGTAATTGGTGCTGTCAGGAACAGATGTGTCTCATTGTTATGAAAAGTTCTAAGTTTTTAAACTTGAATTTTAAATGCCATATTCTGAAGTTCTCTGAAAGATTTGAAGAATACCTATCCAACTAAAATATATCTCAGTACATCTAGAAAACCTAACATGATTACAAACTTGACTATTACAGATGACTATCTATCAACCTATATTTCTTAATTATGCATTACATTTTTAAATAACCTGCACAAACACAATACCTTAATCAAAAGCAGAAATACATATACATAATATTAAAAAATTTGACCTTAAATTAGTATCAATAAACCAAGATTGATACTAATGCAAATCTCTATAATATATCCTTCTTTAAGTGGAAGAAAATTTATAAACAATATTTGGGAATAGAGGCATAGTTCTCTAAACTACTTCCTGCTGTTTATTGAACAAAGTAATTTTTGAGGGGTGATAAGGGGACCTTTCAGGGGGTCCTGATCCATTAAACCACATTAGTCTGGGAGGATTCCACAGGTTCTAATCCTCTGTGGAAACCAAAGAACAACCTCTTTTCCAAAACAACATATCCTTAGACTCAAATTCTGAAGTCAAGATATCTTTAAAGTATATATGCTGGTTACTTAGCTCCTTCACAGTCAAAAAAATACAAGGAAACCACAATAATATACATAATACAGACTCTATATTTCACTTTTATGTGGCTTATTTGTTTTTACTTGATTACTATTTATTTTATTATCTTTACTCCTTTAATCTATGACTGTATCTTTAAAAACTGTTTTTTTCTAAACTATTTACTTCCTTTAATGACTCTCTAGACTCTTTATCTTCTCTCTTTCTCTCTGTCTCTCACCTATGTACATTTTTTAAAAACACTCTGTCTTATTTAGAGGTCTTTTATGTCTGAATCTGTCCTTATTACATATCTGTGATTCTTTCCTGCCCAGGAGCAGTTCTTAAAATGCTAAGTGCTTCTAAGGCTGCTTTGCCTTTTTGCTCTATCCAGTCCAACAGGGTAGGGTGGAGGTCTGTTTAATGCACAAGGCATGTTCACAGTTTTACTTTTAGGCACATGACCAGTCTATGTTGTTATTAAGCAAATTGTAGCACTCTGTTTACAGTTGGACCTCCCAAAAGAACCAGAGCCATTAGTTCTGGCAAACCAGGAAGGTGCCATTTTGAAATGGCACTTTTGTTGTTGTTGTTTGCTACTGTTGGATCACGAAGACCTATTTTAAGGGACCTGTGGCAAGCCACCAGCTGAAAAAGTAGTGGCTAAACGTTTTTTTGTGTGTGTCTGGAGTTCCCTTCCAAACATTCTCAGGTTTAATATGGATATAGTCGACAATGTTGGAGCACCAGTTTGTTGTAGGAAGCTGCTTGTTTGCTTTACTGTTGCCCCCCACTTGTTTGTTTCCCGGCCACCCAGACTCCATCAAACTTCCAGTGTGTCTGTTGCTGGTGATAGTTCCATGACTTCTGCTTCAGGTGAACTGTGTATATGTTTTTGCATGTGCATATGTGTATCTGTGTATATAAATAAATTACATCAAATACTTATGTTAGTGGTTTAAAGACTTCTTTTTTTTTTGTTTTTGTTTTTGTTTTTCGAGACAGGGTTTCTCTGTGGCTTTGGAGCCTGTCCTGGAACTAGCTCTTGTAGACCAGGCTGGTCTCGAACTCACAGAGATCCGCCTGCCTCTGCCTCCCGAGTGCTGGGATTAAAGGCGTGCGCCACCACCGCCCGGCTGGTTTAAAGACTTCTGATTAGAGCTACATCAAATGACAATCATAGCATACATACATCCCCTTTTTACAAGTATGAATCTAGGCAACTCAAAAATCAATGACTTTTCTTGTACTCTCATATATACTTAAAAATCTGGAAATGCAAGAAAATCAAGAGAAACACATCTGACAACTGTGTACCTAAATCACTAAAGTTATATCTTTTATGAGTACTTCTTGGAAACATTATGAGTAACTGGTGGTGGGATGTATATTAGTGCCAAAGAGAAATAAAAACTGAGTGAAGTCTTGTTGGCTGCTTCATAGATTTCCTGCTGTCCACCACTCAGTTCTCAGTAAAATGTCAGAAAAAGCCTCAGTGGTTGTCCATACAGAATGTAGGTGAAAACTCTGGCAGAGATTTCACAGTAAATTGGGCACACCTTTCATGAAAAACACTTCACCAAATGATTTCCCATGACTTGGCAGAACTCTGGTTTCTCTTATTATCCCTCTGGAGAATTTCTGGCTCACATTGGAGTTGGTTAAGGAGATAAACTTAATGAATGCCCAAAACAAGTTATATTTCTATTGGAATATTGCCTAAATCTGGGAAAAGCATAAGTTGATTCACCTAGTTTACATTTTAACAGCACGTAGTAGCAGACAGTAAACACTAAGTCTCTATGTACAGAAGCTTGAAGTATGGGAGACATTTGATAAATGATAGACCCTGAGAAGATCTCATTTTGGGAAAAGATCTGTGTGAACATGTGTGTGTGTGTGTGTGTGTGTGTGTGTGTGTGTGTGTGTGTTCATGCATATATGTGAAGACAGGAGGTTCAAGTTTCATGTCTTTCTCCTTAATTTAGAAACAAAAGTATGTCAGTCATCCTTTTGGCTGGGTTGCCTAGCTAGTGAATCCTAAGAATCTCTGCCTACCCAGAGCTGTGATTCTTTTGTGTGAAGCTGCTGTACTCTGCTTTTATATGGCTGTCTGGAGACCAAATTCAGATGCTCATGATTTTGTAGCAAACATGTAGAAGGAACGGTGGGGCTGCGTCCCGCCACCAGGCCGCCGGCTAGCTTTACACCCGAAATAATTACATGGAAACTGTATTCTTTTAAACACTGTCTGGCCCATTATCTGTAGCCTCTTATTGGTTAATTTTCACATCTTTCTTTAACCCATATTTAGTAATCCGTGTAGCACCACGAGGTGGATCGCTTACCAGGAGAAGACTTAGCCTGCGTCCATCTCAGAGAGGAGAATCATGGCGACTCACTATGGCGACTGCCTGAAGCTTCTCCCCAACTCTCCCAGAATTCTGTTCTGTCTATTCCGCCTACCTAATTTTCTGTTCTCTTAAAGGGCCAAGGCAGTTTTCTTTATTAATAATGAAAGTAACACATAAACACTCCTCCATCACAAACATTTTATTGATGAAGTCATTTCCTCAATCCCATTTGTAGAATTAGCAATAATCTTTTTACTGCCTGAAAATAATGAAAGGAATCTTACTTACCTCATTATTAACATATAGACTTGTCTTAAATAAACTTAAATGTGAAACTATATGATACATCAAATTGTTAAGTAATAAATAAAAGGAGTCTCAAAATGTCAAAAAAAGTAGTCCTAGTCAACAAATTTTGCATATATAGACTTGTGTCATTGAGCGAAGCTGTTCTTTTGGGCCACAGCATCCCATCTGTTTTGTGTATTGTCTTTTACAAGTCACCATTTTTTTTGCAGTTTCAAAATTTTGAAGTGTCATTCAGAAACATGGAGAGAAAATTCAAATTGGTGATTACAAATATATTTAAGATATATAAAAAGACAATAGACAAACACATAAATTATGTCTCAAGAGAATAAATTGGAAAACATATGGAATAATCAAATGGAAATATGAGAAATCACAAAAACAATCCAATATAATAAAACTCTCTAATACACTAAATTTCAGTCCAGTAAATGAAAGAAACTATGAGCAAAAATAATGAAAACTTTCCAAACCAAAATGGCAAATAGACAAATGGAACAAGGAATGATGACCACCAAATTTCCAAACCTAAATTAGGATCATGTGATATGCTTAAGTATAACACTGAAGGCAGAAAAAGGACTTTGATAATAGTCTGAACAATGTTGAATTCAGCAATAATTTATCACTCATTATTTTATGTATTTCAATAAACACACAAAATAAACGATTCATCAATTAACTTCAAAGACATAGTCAAAATGCCCTGGATATATTAATAAGAAGAAAGTACCATTAGCTGTGTAAAATTTAGATAAAGTATAGTTCAGAAAGTAGAGTGTAAGAGATAAAAAAAGATTGTATATAGAAATAAAGTGGACAGTTCTCCAAGATATAAGGTTGCATATCATATGTAAAAAGTGAAGAAGAGACTATATGAATAATACCAGGTAGAAATTATGGAACAAAGGAACAGAATAAGAATATTATTGTTAACTTATAAAAGTTTACTGTGAATAAATACAATACAATTGGAATGGATTTCCCCACAACTTTGGACTAACTCTGTTCTACAGACATTTTTCCTTTATCATTAGATAGTCCCTAGTTATTACAACAGAAACCTTGGTGACATATGTCTATGTCACATATATGGATATTTAAATATATATATAGACATATTCTTGTATGTACATATGTATCTCCTTGCTCTAGAACAAGAATGCTTCTAGAAACGATGCAACCCTTTCAATGCTAGCACAGCTGGCATCAGGAATATGGAATCTGTTATCAATCACCAATAAAATGAGCAATTTTTTAAAAAAGAAATATTTATATTTTACATATCAGACATATCTAGCTAGTAGACAAGAGAAGGATGTAGTTTGTTTGTTGTTTGATTTTTTAGATGGGTTCTCAATATGTAATTATTGCTGGCCTGCATATGCCTATTTAGGCTACACTGACCTCAGACTCAGATTTCTGCCTTACACATATATGCCCATGCACATGAGTTTGTGACTAGGTACAGATGCATATACAAAAAAATAAGAAGATATATAAATGGGAGATAAGTTAATTGCTGAAATTTTCCATGACAAAACTTTTCCACTATTAATGCTAATACAATATTTATTAGAACACTGAACACAACATTATTAGAGTATCAGTACCTTCCTTCAATGTATATAGAATAGCAAGGGCAAAATTTATCATTTAGAGTACAGAGAGCTCAAACATAATGCTTCTTAAGTAATAAGTTTTAACATAATCCCTTATAAGCCAATGGATGAAGAAATTCATCATCAATTTATTTTCATCTTTCTGTCTTGTGTTAAGAATGGCACTTGACTGTCATGGCCATTTGCCTATAACCACCTGCCCATGACACATGTCTAATTAGCTGAAATGCTTCCATCACTTCTGAATTGATAAGCATTGTACAAAGTAGCTCTCTAAGATTTTTTATAATTATCAAAGGAAGTCTGAGAAATAGTCATAGTCAAAAGTCATGTAAGGAAATGCAATGACTAATAACTGATATGGTATCCAGAAATAAAATCAATATAAAGAAAATAAGTACTGAAACACAAACAATATATCAGGTTCAATGAAACATTATCAAGATTGTTTCTGTAATTGGGACAGATTTGCTGTAAGGATTTAAGATACTAACAGATTCCATAGATGCCATGTATGTGAAACACCTCAGGATTATCCCTGCTAGAGTTCTAGAATAAAATTTATCATAAAATATTCAGCAGTATTGTATGGGGACCTGAGAGTTATTTTAGGAGATTCATTGCATAAATTAAAATGCTAGTAGCACATATGGAAATATTCAATTTTTGTAGTGTGTTATATTTTTAACATACATGAAGACAATATTAAAACTTCAGGTTTTATTAGCCCTGATTCTTGCCCATTAAATAATTTGTTTTATATTGTAAAAGGATGACAAGAAGAAATGAATTTGTGAGAGAAGCTCTGAAGTAGAGGCTGCAACTACACAGGGTGGACCAAGAGGTCAAAAATCTCCCATCCAGCTGGACACTCAACTCTGCAGGACCTCAGTATCTGGGCAAAACCCCAGGTTACTCTCCATCTGCATCAGCTTCTCTAGTCAGCCAGCAGGGAAGCTTCCTGCTGTTAGGATTCTACAACCACCTCACCCAACTGATCAGACCTTGTAAACTACAAGTTCCACTCTGCCTGCAAAACTACCTATCCCCTATGGCATAAGAGGAACTATGAAGAAAAAGCTGTGGCTGCAAAGAGCAGACCAAGAAAGCCAACCAAGACATTGGAGCAAAAGAGCAGGACAAGAGAGACATCAGTGGCTCCCAGAGACACAGACAGACCAAGTACAACTTCCTAAGATACAGAAAGCAATTGTAAGAATTGAACTAAGAGGCAAAGACACTGCTGACACCAGTTGGAGGAAGAGATGGGTAAGTACCAGAGCAAGATTTCATTCAACAACCTAAAAGCAATTTGGTAACACTAGAAACCATACAACAAGAAGACTGGATGATCCTAACTCAGAAGAAGCAGATAAAAAATGATTATAAGTGTAACTTTATGAGGATGATGGAGAACATTAGAGAGAAAATGAAAAATTTCCTTAAAGAAATGGAAGAAAAGACAAACAAAAATTCAAAAAATCTTTAAATCTCTTAAAGAAACCCAATACAATTAAGAAAATAGAACAATCAAACAAGTGATGCAAACAGTTCAACCATGAAAATTGAAATAGAGGCAATAAAAAAACACAAACCGAGGAAATTCAGGAAATGGAAAATCTGGGTAAATGAACAGCATCTTCAGATGCAAGCATAACCGACAGAGTACAAAACATGGCAGGGAGAATCTCAGGTTTTGAAAAGAACAGAGGAAATAAATTCATTGAAAAAAGAAAATATTAAATAAAAACACATTTTTAAAACAAAACATCCAGGAATTCTGGGACACTAATGAAAGACTGAATATAAGAATAATAGGGATAGAAGAAGGAGAACACCAACTCAAAGGCACAGGAAGCAGATTCAGCAAAAATCATAGAAGAAAACTTTCCCAATCTAAAGAAGGATATCACTGTGAAGGTACAAGAAGATTATATAACACCAGATAGACTAAACCAAAACTAAAAATGTCCTTTTGCCTTATAATAATCAACACACCAATATATACAGAATAAAGAGGGAATATTAAGCGTTGCAAAGGAAAGAGGCCAAGTAACATTTAAGACAGACCTATCAGAATTATACCTATCAGAATTCTCATGGAAACAATGAAAACCAAAAGGTGCTTAACAGATGTGCTACAGACACTAAGAGACTTTGGGTACCAGCACAGACTAGTTTACCCAGCAAATCCTTCAATCACCATCGATGGAGCAAACAAGATATTCCATGACAAAATCAGATTTAAACATTACCTTTCCACAAATCCAGCCCGCTGGAAAGTACTAGAAGGAAAACTCCAAGCCAAGGAAGCTAAATGAACCCACAAAAATGCAGGCAACAGATAGCCACACACCAGCAAACCCAAAAGAATGGAAACACACAAACGTTACCACTGAAAAATAACAGTAACTAACAATCACTGCTCATCAATATCTCTTTTTTTATTTGTTCGCTTTTTTAAATACCAATCCAAGTTCCTACTCCGTCCCCCATCCAATTCCCTCCTCACACTCTCTAACCCGACCCCCATCTGATCCTCAGAGAAGGTAAGGCACACTCCCTTGTGGAAAGTCCAAGGCCCTCATTACTATATCTAGTTTGAGTGAGGTAAACATCCAAAGAGAATATAATCACAAAAAGTCAGTATATACAATAGGGATAAATTCTGGTACCAGCGCCAGTGGTCCCTCAGTCTGCCCCAGCCATGCAACTGTCAACCACATTCAGAGAGACTAGTTTTGTCTTATGCTTGTTCTTTTCTAGTCTGGCTGGAGTTGGTGAGCTTCCATTAGCTCAAGCATACTGTTTCAGTGGGCAAACCCATCATGGTCTTGACCTCCTTGATCATATTTTCATTCCTTCTACTCTTCAATGGAACTTTGGAAGCTTAGTCCAGTGCTCCAATTTGGGTCTCTGCCTCTGCCTCCATCAGTTGCTAGATGAAGTCTCTAAACTGATATTTAAGATAATCATTCTGACTACAAGGCAAGTCAAGATAGGGCCCCCTCTTCTCTATTGCCCAGGTCCTAGGTGGGGTTATCCTTTTGGTTTCCTGAGAATTTCTCTAGAGCTAGATTGCTGCTACCCTATAATGGCTCCCTCAATCAAGATATCTTTCTCCTTACTCTTATCTCTGTCCTTCTTACATCTCGACCAACCCATTTCCTCAAGTTCTCCTTTACCCTCCTATTCTCTCCTCCTTTTCTCCTCCTAACCCACCTCTCCCCCCACCTCCATGCTTATCGGGGTACAATGCCCCAACATAAACTACTTTTCCCTTTCTGAACCAGTGCGGAGGTGCAGAAAAAAATGAGACACAGTTCACACATCAATATAGGAAGGGAGTCTCAGGCTTCATTCATTCTTGAGGATCACCCATGTTTATTATTCAAACACTATTTATTCCCCCAGGTAAACCAAGGTGGAAGCTCATTAATATTCTCTTTCTAGGGGTAACAGGACTGTAATCATATCTGCAATTAGGTCACTAGCTTGGAATCCACACCTTATCCTAGGCGATATACATAATAACAAAAGAGAAGGAGCAGTACTCTTTGAGCCTTTCCTTAGGTAGCAACAGCCTGTCTAGAGAGATTGTTTTGGATACCAAAGATAGCCTTAGAACTTGACTGTCACACCATGCAGGAACATGGGCCTACAAATGCTCCCAACCGTGCCTGTCAATCCTGTCTGTTTCCAATTTCCAAGTGGGTCTCTCTATATTTTTCTTTGGGTTCAGCTTATTACTTAGCTTCTCTAGGATCATGAACTATAGGTTCAATGCCCTTTGTTTATAGCTAGTATTCACTTATGTGAAAGTAAATGCTATATTATTTTTGGAGGAGTCTGGGAAACCTCACTCAGGATAGTGTTTTCTAATTCCATCCATTTGTATGCAAAACTCAAGGTGTCATTGTTTTTTACTGCTGAGTAGTATTCTAATGTGTAAATGTGGCACACTTTCTTTATCCATTTTTCTGTTGAGGGGCATCTAGGTTCTTTCCAGGTTCTGCTTATTACAAATAATGCTGCTATAAACAAAACTGAACAAAGGATTTTGTAGTATGATTGAGCATCTTTTGGTTATATGCTCAAGAGTGGTATTGCTAGATCCTGAGGTAAATTGATTCTCAATTTTCTGAGAAACTGCCATACTGATTTCCAAAGTGATTATACAAGTTTGCATTCCCAAAAGCAATGTATAAGTGTTCACCTCACTCCACATCTTGTCCAGCATAAGCTATCATTAGTGTTTTTAATCTTAGCCATTCTACCAGGTGTAAGATAGTATATCAGAGTTGTTTTGATTTGCATTTCCCTGATAGCTAAGGATGTTGAACATTTCCTTAAGTATCTTTTAGCCATTTGAGATTCTTTTATTGAGAATTCTCTGTTTAAATCCAGTAACACATTTTTTAATGAGGTTATTTAGAATTTTAATGTCTAATTTCTTGAGTTCTTTATATATTTTGGAAATCAGTCCTATGTCTGATGTGGGTGTTGGTGAAGAACTTTTTTCATTCAGTAGGCTACCTTTTTGTCTTATTGACTATGTCCTTTGCTTTACAGAACTTCTCAGTTTTAGGAGGTTCCATTTATTTATTGTTGCTCTCAGTTTCTGTGCTACTGGGGTTATATTTAGGAAGTGGTCTCCTGTGTCCATGCATTGAAGACCACTTCCGACTTTCACTTCTATCAGGTTTATATTGAGTTCTTTAATCCATTTGGACTTGAGTTTTGTGTATGGCGATAGATATGCATCTATTTTCATTCTTTTACATGTTGACATCCAATTATGCCAGCACCATTTGCTGAAGATACTTTCTTTTTCCATTAATTTTAGCTTCTTTGTCAAAAATCAGGTGTTCATAGGTGTTTGGGTTAATATCTGGGTATTTGATTTGATTCCATTGGCCCACCTCTCTGTTTTTATGCTAATACCAAGCTGTTAGTTAGTGTTACCTCAAGATATTTTGTTATTTCTCGCTATTTTGAAAGGTGCTGTTTCTCTGGTTTCCCTCTCAGCTTCTTTATCATTTGTATAGTAGGACTACTGAATAGTTTTGAGTTGATATGCTATCCTGCCACATCACTGAATGTATTTACCAGCTGTAGGAATTCTCTGGTAAAGTTTTTGAAGTCACTTATATACAAAGTCATATCATCTGCAAATAACAAAAGTTTGACTTCTTTCTTTCCAATATGAATGCCCTTGATCTAATCTGTTGTCTTATTGCTATTCCTAAAACTTCAAGGACTCTATTGAAGAGATACAGAGATAGTGGGCAGCCTTGTCTTGTTCCTGATTTTAGTGGAGTCACATTGAGTTTCTCTCCATTTAATTTGATGTTGGCTGTTTACTTGCTGTTTATTGCTTTTATTATATTTAGATATGTTCCTTGTATCTCTCCAAGACCTTTATCATGAAGAGGTGTTGAATTTTGTCAAATGTCTTTCAGCATTTAATAAAATGATCATATGAGTTTTTTCTTTCAGTTTATTTATATGATGGATTACATTGATACTTTTTTTTTTTTTTTTTTTTTTTTTTTTTTTTTTTTTTTTTTTTTTTTTTTTTTTTTGGTTTTTCGAGACAGGGTTTCTCTGCAGCTTTTTTAGAGCCTGTCCTGGAACTAGCTCTTGTAGACCAGGCTGGCCTCGAACTCACAGAGATCCGCCTGCCTCTGCCTCCCGAGTGCTGGGATTAAAGGCGTGTGCCACCACCGCCCGGCTACATTGATACATTTTTATATGTTGAACAAGCCCTGAAATGAAGCTGACTTGATCATGGTGGATGGTTTTTTTTGATGTGTTCTTGGATTTTGTTTGCCAGTATTTTACTGAGTATTTTTGTAGCCATGTTCATAAGTAAGATTAGTCTGTATTTCTCTTTCTTGCTTGAGTCTTTGTGTGGTTTTAGTATCAGTGTAACTGTAGCCTCATAAAAAGGGTTTGGCAATGTCCCTTCTGTTTCTATTATGTGAAACACTTTGAGGAGTATAATTATTTACTTTTTTGGAACTTCTGGTAGAATTCTGTACTAAAATCCTCTGGCCCTGGGATTTTTTTGGTTGGAAGGTTTTTGACGACAGCTTCTATTTTCTTGCAGTTTAAAGTTCTATTTAAATTGCTTACCTGGTCTTGATTTAATTTTGGTATCTGGTTGCAAACTAAAAAAATTGTTTATTTCTTTTACATTTCCAATTTAGTGGAGTGCAAGTTTTTGACCTAATGATTCCCTGAATTTCCTCAGTGTCTGTTGTTATGTCCCCCTTTTCATTTTGATTTAGTTAATCTGGATGTTTTCTCTCTGCCTTTGGATTAGTTAGGATAAGGGTTTTTTTTTTTTTTTATCTTGTTGGTGTTTTCAAAAAATCAGCTTTTTGTCTAATTGAGTCTTTGTATTGTTTTCTTAGTTTCTGTTTTGTTGATTTAGGCATCAATTTGAATATTTATGGTCATCTACTCTTCCTGGGGAGTCTGATTATTTTTGTTCAAGAGCTTTTATATGTACTCTTAAGTCACTGTTGTGAGATTTCTCTACTTTTTTTATATGGGTACTTATTGCTTTAAACTTTCCTCTAAACACTTCATTTATAGTGTACCATCGACTTGGTTATTTTGTGCCTTCATTTTCATTGAATTCAAGGAAGTCTTTAATTTCTTTCTTTATTTCTTCCTTGATCCAGGGTAGTTCAGTAGTTCACTGTTCAATTTTCATGAGTTTGTAGACTTTCTGAGAGTAGTACTGCTGATACATTCTAACTTTAATCCATGGTGATCCAATAAGACACAGAGGGTTATTCCAATTTTTTGTATATGTGAAGGTTTGCTTTGTTACCGAGTATGTGAACAATTTTAGAGAATTTCCATGAAGTGCTGAGAAGAAGGCATGTTCATTTGTGTTTGGATGGAATGTTCTATAGATGTCTGTTAAGTCTATTTGACTCATTGCATCTGACTCTTCTCTTATTTCTCTGTTAAGTTTCTATTGATTGACCTGCTATTGATGAGAGTGGAGTGTTTGAAGTCTCCTACTATTTGTTTGTGGGGTTTGATGTGAGATTTAAGTTTTAGTAATATTTCTTTTACATGTGTAGGTGCTCTTGTATTAGGGGTAAAGATGTTCATGATTGGGACTGCATCTTCATTAATTGTTTCTTTTATGAGTATAAAGTGTCCTTCATCTCTTCTGACTGATTTCAGTTTGAAATCAATTTTTGTTAGATATTAGGTTAGATACACCTGCTTGTTTATTAGGTCCATTTTTATTGGAAAACATTTCCTCAAACCTTCAGTAATGTGGCAGGATAAAAGATCAACTCAAAAAAAAAATCAGTAGTTCTTCACTAAACCAAATATAAAGAAGTTGAGATAGAAATGAAAGAAATATCACCTTTCACAATAGCCACAAATAACATAAAATATCTTGGGTTTAACACTAACCAAAGAATTGATAGACCTATTTGACAAGAACATTAAGTCTTTGAAGAAAGAAATTGAAGAAGATACCAGAAAATGGAAGGCTCTCCCATGCTCTTGGATAGGTAGAATGAATATAATGAAAATAGAAATTGTATAAAAATCAATCTATATATTAAATGCAATCTTCATTAAAATCTCAACATAGTTCTTCACAGACCTTGAAAGAACGATAATCAACATCATATGTTAAAAACAAAAAAAAAAATGCAGGATAACCAAAACAATCCTGTACAATACTGGAACTTCCAGAGGTATTACCATCCCTTACATCAAGCTCTATTATACAAATACAGTAATGAAAAGAGCCTGATATTGGCATAAAAACTGACAGGTTGACTGATAGAATTGAATTGAAGACTATGATATTAAACCACACACCTATGAACACCTGATTTTTGACAAAGAAGCTAAGAGTGTACAATGGAACAAGAACGTATCTTTAAAACATGGTGCTGCCGTAACTGGATGACAATATGTAGAAAGAACAATTCAAATACATCTATATTTATCTCTATTCACAAAACTCAAGTCAAAATGGATTAAGGACCTCAACATCAATCTGACCACACTGAATCTGATAGAAGAGAAAGTGGGAAGTAGCCTTCTATGCATGGGAACAGAAACCACTTTTTAAATATAACACGAGTAGCAAAGACACTGAGAGCAACAAACATAAATGGGACCACCTGATACTGATAAGCTTCTGTAAAGCAAAGGACACAGTCAACAAGACAAAAAGACAAAAAGGAGGTCTACTGCTATGCTATATGTATATATGTATCTTCAATAACCACACATCAGACATAGGACTGACCTCCAAGATATATAAATAAATCAAAACATTAGACATCAAAATACCAAATATTCCAACTTAATAATGGGGTACAATTATAAACAGAGAAATCTCAACAGAAAATTTTCAATTATCTAAAAAACCACTTAAAATGTTCTATATATGTAGGCAAATTGGAAATGCAAATCAAAATGACTCTGAGATACTATCTTAGACATGTCAGACGGGCTACAATTAAAAACATCACTAATGATAGCTTATGTTGGAGAGCATGTGGAGTAAGGGGAACACTCCTCAATTGTTAGTAGTAATACAAACTTTTCCACTACTCTGGAAATCAGTATAGTGGTTTCTCATAAAATGAGGAATCATCCTACCTCAAAACATAGCAATACCACTCTTGGGCATATACCCAAAGAATGCTCAATCATACTACAAGGACATTTGATTAAGATAGTTCATAGAAGCTTTATTTGTAATAGCTAGAATGTGGAAACAACCTAGATATCCCTCAACCAAAGAATCAATAAAGAAAATTTTGTACTTTTGATCAATGGAGTATTATTCAGTGGTCAAAAAAAGTGACATCATGAAATTTGCATGCAAATGGATAACACTAGAAAAAGATATCCTGAGTGAGGTAACTCAGAACCAGAAGGATGATAATGACCCTGTAGGCTACAAAGCCAAAGAAACTAGGTAACAAGGAGAACCCTAACAGAAACATATAGAGATGTTCCTAGGAAGGAGAAGTAGACAAGATCTTCTGAGAAAATTGTAAGCATGGGGTTGGGGGGAGGGGAGGGCAGAAGGGGAGAAGGACTAGCGAAAGGGAAAGGGAAGGAGAACTTGATGTAATGCAATAGCTAAGATGTGGAGGGACAGAGATGGAGAGCAAGGTAATGGTGCTATTATGGGGCTAACAAGAAACCTGGCACTAGAGAAATTCCCAGGAATCCATAAGAATAACCCCAGTTAAGACCCTAACCAATAGTGGGGAGTGTGCCTGAACTGGTCTTATCCTGGAGTCAGATTGATGACTATCTTAAGTGTCAACTTAGAACCTTCATACAGAAACTGATGGAAGTAGAGGCAGAAATCCACTATGGAACATTGGGCTGAGCTCCCAAAATCCAGTTGAAGAGTGGGAGGAGTGAGAATGTAAGCAAAGTGGTCAAGACCATGATGGGGATACCCACTGAAACAGCTTACTTGAGCTAATGGGAGCCCACCAACACTGGCCTGACAGAGAAGGAACCAGCATGGGACAATTCTAGGCCCTCTGAATGTGGGTGACAGTTTTATGGCTAGGGCTGATGGCAGAGACTCTGGCAATGGGACCAGGATTTATCTTTACAGTTTGTACTGGCTTTTTGGAACCCATTCTCTCTGGATGGATAACTTTCTCAGCCTAGTTATAGTAGGGTGGACCTTGGTCCTTCCTCAAAGCATTGTGTTAGACTTTGTTGACTCCCTTTGGGAAGTCTTACATAGTCTGAGGAGTGGATAGGGATGAGGTGGGGGGTAAGATGGAGGGAAGAGAAGGAGGATCTGCTCCTTTCCTCTTCTACCATCTCCCAAAGTCCGCTTGCTCTCAATTTACTCAGAAGATCTTGTCTTTTTCTACTTCCCCTGTAGACTAGAACCATGTATGTTTCTTTTAGGGTTCTCGTTGTTTAGGTTCTCTGGGATGGTGATTTGTAAGCTACTTTTTCTTTGCTTTATCTTTAAAAACCACTTATAGGTGAGTACATATGATAATTTTCTTTCTGGGTCTGGGTTACCTCACTCAATATGGTGTTTTCTAGCTCCACTGATTTGCCTGCAAGTTTCAAGATGTTATTTTTTCTGTTGTATGGTACTCCATTATGTAAATGAACCACATTTTCCTTATCCATTTTTTTGGTCGAGGGGCATTTAGGTTGTTTCAAGGTTCTGGTTATGTCAAACAATGCAGCTCTGAATATAGTTGAGCACATGTCCTTGTGGCACATCCTTTGGATATATACCCAAAAGTGGTATTCCTGGGTCTTGAAGAAGGTTGTTTCCTAATTTTCAGAGAAATTTCCATACTGATGTCCAAAGGGGTTGTACCAGCTTGCACTCCCACCAGCAATGCAAAAGTGCTTCTCTTTCCCCAAAACCTTTCCAGCATATGTTGTCATCAATGTCTTTTATCTTGGCCATTCTTACAGGTATAAGATGAAATCTCATAGTTGTTTTGATTTACATTTCTTTGATAAATAAGGATTCATCAGAGTATATAAGGAATGAGCATTTCCTTAAGTGCCTTTCAGCCATTTTAGATTCCTCAATTGAGAGTTCTCTGTTTAGGTCTGTACCCCATTTTTTATGGGATTATTTGTTCTTTTGATGACCAATAACTTGAGGTTTTGCATATTTTGGAGATCAGACATCTGTCTGATGTGGGGTTGGTGAAGATTTTTTCCCATTTTGTAGGCTGGCATTTTGTCTTGTGTCCTTTGCTTTACAGAAGCTTCTCAGTTATACGAGGCCCCATTTATTAATTGTTTCTCTCAGTGTCTGTGCTACTGGGGTTACATTTAGGAAGTGGTCTCCTTTGTCAATGCATTCAAGTGTACTTCCCATTTTCTCTTCTATGTGGTTCAGTGTGGCTGGCTTTATGTTGAAATCTTTGATCCATTTGAACTTGAGTTTTGTGCATGGTGATAGATATGGATCTATTTTCACTCTTCTACATATTGATATCCAGTTATGCCAGCACCATTTGTTGAATATGCTTTCTTTATTTTCATTTTGATACTTTTTGCTTCTTTGTCAAACATCAGGTGTTCAAATTGTGTGAATTAATATTCCAGTCTTTCATTTGGTTCCATCTGTTTTTATGCCAATACCAGACTGTTTTCCATACTGCAGCTCTGTAGTAGAGTTTGAAAAAAGGGACTGTGATGCCTCCAGAAGTTCTTTATTGTAGAGGATTGCTTTGGATATCCTGTTTCTTTTTCTTTTTTTCTTTCTTTTCTTTTTTTTTTTTTTTTTTTTTTTACTTTTCCATATGAAGTTGAGTGCCATTCTTTCAAGGTCTGTGATGAATTCTGATAGGATTTGGATGGGCATTGCATTTAATCTGTAGATTGCTTTTGGTAAGATTGCCATTTTGCTATGTTAATTCTACCTACCCAAGAGAATGAGAGATCTTTCCACTTTCTGGTGTCTTCTTCAAAGACTTAAAATTCTTGACATATTCTTTCCACTTGTTTGGTTAGAGTTACTTTGAGATATTTTATGTTATTTGTGATTATTGTGAAGGGTGATGTTTCTCTGATTTTTTCTTAGCATATTATCTTCTGTGTAAAGGAGGGCTTTTGATTTTTTTTTTATTTTCCTTGTATTCTGCTACATTACTGAAAGTGTTTATGAGTTATAGAAGTTTCTTTGTAGAATTTTTGGGCTCACTTATGTAAGTTATCCTATCATCAGCAAATAGTGAGAGTTTGACTTCTTCCTTTTTTAATTTGTATCCCCTTGATCTCTTTTTGTTGTTTTATTGCTCTAGTAAGGATGTCAAGAACTGTATTGAATAGATATAGAGAGAGTGGACAACCTTGCATTGTTCCTGATTTTAGTGGGATTGCTATGACTTCTCTCCATTTAGTTTGATGTTGGCTGTTGACTTGCTATATATTACCTTTATTATATTTAGGAATGTTCCTTATATTCTTGTTCTCTCTAAGACCTTTATCATGAAGGGATGTTGTATTTTCTCAAAAGCTTTTTCAGAATCTAATGAGATGATCATGTGGTTTTTATTTTCAGTTTGTTTATATGGTAGATTATGTTGACACGATTTTCATACGCCTTTATCTTTAATAATGCCAATGTTAATGGGGAGAAGGAAACATGAACCAGTTTGAGAATTTGAGAACAGAAAAGTGCTGGACCAATACACAAGCCTGTGTGAGAATCTAGAATAGTTATATACTATCATAGTAGGAAAAGGTGCCTGGTGATATTAATGAAGTCTTTAGAGTGTTGAGGTATTACACCACAATTATCAACAAGAAACCTAGATTTGTACATACATTAGTGTAATGTATGTAATTCTTGTATGAATGGTGCAGGGTTGAAGGTGAGAATTCTGAAGTAGGCAAGGAATCATCAAAGCAAAAAGATCTTTGTTGTTGGAGTTTTCTCCTTATTTTACATGCCACACATTCACTATCAAAATGCTGTCCCTGAACCACTCATTGTCAATGGATTTTATTTATTTAATTCATAAAGTCCTTCAAAGAGGGCTTAATTTGTGGAATGATCAGGGTCATTCAGTAAGTCTAGGCTAGGTTTTTAACTAAGATTCAGAAGGGAAATTGTAAAAAAAAGTTCCTACACCTGGGCATTAGTAGCCCACACCTTTTATCCCAGCATTTGGGAGACAGAGAAAGGTGAATCTCCTTGTGTTCGAGGCCAGTCTGGTCTTTAGAACTAGTTCCAGGGCAGCCTGGGTTACACAGAGAAACCCTGTCTGGAAAGGGATATAGATAAATAGATGATAGATAGATAGAGATGAATGGATGAATCAATAGATGAATGGGTGGATTGGGTAGATAGATAGATAAAACAAAAAAAACTTATAATCAATTATAGAAATAGAAAAATGATTTCTTTAAACACTGAATTCATGTAGTATGTCTGATCTTTCCAAAGTTGTTTCAGTATCTGTCACTTTTTTAAAACCCTATGGCAATATGTGAGTTAGAAATGATGAATTTTTATCATTTTTCGGCCATGTAGTCATTCTTAATCTCAAAGTTACAGTGTCAAGAGGCAAGTACCCTCAACTCTGGAGGGAATTTCAACTAGTTCAGAAGAAGAAAGTGAAAATGCCTTTGGATCTGCCCTTTTTTTCTCCAGAATGATCTTAAATCTTAAAATCTGAAGAGACCTCCTGAAGACTTGATATATTTTTGCTTTACAGTCAGGTTTATTAACTCCAATTAAAAATATCTTGCCAGAAGTTGAATGTTCTCAGTAGGGTCTCACTGATGCAATGGATGTCTTCAGTTGCATATGCATGCCAGGGTTAAGCAAGGTTGAACAAGTGTAGTGGCCCAAACCTGGAAGCTTGAGTTCAAGTTCCATGTCGGCCATTAATTAGCTGAGTGACCTTGAGAAATTGACTCACCCATTATGAACTTCAGTTTCTTTTTCTGCAAAATTGAGAGTAGATAGGCCATAAAGTTCCTTTTATCTCTAAAAACACACTGATGATATTTTTTTCTCAAAACACAACTGCATATTCAGTCCAAGCTGTTTATAACACATTGATCTCTTAACAAGGCCAACTCATTGCTACTTATCTTGCTGGAACATCCTTACCTCAAGCTACCCGCAATATAAAGGGATTATATACAGCATATATTCCTGAGAAGTGTGCCTTTGGCAGAGGCAAATAGAAATTGCAAAGCAAATTAGATTTGTGCATAGTTTGTTGGAAAAAATAATACCTTTCCTCTTCTGTGTCCCAGCTTTTAAAATCTCATTTTTTTTTAGCCTCCACTACCCAAAGACAACTAATGTTGTACAATTATTCAGTTAAAAATGCAAATGTCAATATAGAAAATCTGGACAGCTTCAAGATTTTATAAAAACAGAAATGATTTCTGTTCTTAAAGAAAAATTAGTTGAAGTTTAGTTCAATGTCTGTAGTATTCCAACAAACATAGAAAATAAAATTAAACTAAAGACTACTGAACAAACATATAGACTGAAAAAGTCTTATATGCACCTGAATGCATGCCATAATATTTAAAGTGTTTTTCTCATTTACGCATGAAGTCCATCAATAATCCATGATGATTCAATTCCCAATGTGGTGTTAGAAAGAGTTCTGTTTTCATAACTCTACTAAATATAAACCACTAATTTTTATTGTTGAATATTTCTTAGAAAGAAAGATCTTTTCAATTCACTTACAACTTTCTGGTAGTAATTTATTTATCTAAAATGTAAAGTCATGTTAGATGCTTTCTACTATTTACCGTAGTGATTATCTTGTGCATCAAAATAAGAATGAATTTTTATTCCTACTGTTCATGTGTGGGCAGTCCTCACCACTCTTACATCAACCTCCCTTGTCGCTCTTTGTACTTTCACTCATGTACGACCAATGATCAATTTTGTTTTTCTTTCATTTTTTCAAGCATACGTGTGCTTTCCTAGCTCACTGACTTTTCATTCCAATTATCCATTAAGATACCTAAAGTGGAATGTTTTTACATTATAAATTTTGTTTTGTTCTATTGTGATAATTTTCTGTTACAGTTATAAGAGCGTTAACATAGCATTTTCTATGTGTTACCATACTACCTGTAAGTGAAGTAGGTGTTTTTCTTCCTTCTTAATAAATCTACTTTTTAATTTTCATTGTCTTCCTTATTTAGCTATGCTTTCAAGTAGAAATGTTAAATAAGAATATGGGAAAATACCAGTTTCCAAAATGCACTATCAGGGACCTCTTGAGCACCAGCCCACAGTGTCCTCTCAGAGTTCAGATGGATGGCTCACAGCAATTGCGGGACTTAGAAGGACCAGATGGTGAAATGAAACTCTCCACTATGTACTTTTCTGCATCAGTTTCTTTATTCTTCTCCTGCCGTTCTCTTCTCCTGTTCTGCAAAATGTTCTGTTTTTATACACATGTAAAACAAAGGCAATTCTCTGAAGCTTGGTTGCCCCCCTTTATCTTTGAAGGTCCCAAATGTGATTTGTATGAATGGTTCATTTCCTGATTGTATGTCCTGTTAAATGGAAGATAATTTCAAGGAGTGATTTCTAATATATCTCAGGGAAATAGAATGGAGATATGGCTATGGGAACCAAAAATTCTGACTATGTGACTAAATTCTTTCATTGAGGTATCACGGGGGTGGGAGAAGTCATTTATTTAGGAAAAGAAGAAGGCAGACTTTTAAAATCCATAATCCTTGTGTGACCAAATAGATCCATTTTTGAAGCATTGCCCCACTTAATATCTTATAAATTAGAATTATATAGCTAAATGAAAATTCATCTACCTGACCACATACAATATATGTGACCATGAGATTGAGATAAAATCTTGAGATTACATATACAAAGCACATGAGATTATATACTACAATGCAGGTATCGGGGAGATACCATGTTGCTTTAGCAAAAATATGAGCAAGAGCTTTTAGAGTTGATGGTCCTGTAGGCCTTGTCTGGACAGGATATCCTCCATCATATAATAATGCCTCTGATGGGTTAACATCTGAACACTGGTTACCACCTGCTTCTTATGGCCCATGACAATTGCCTCTTAAAATGACATTCTTCTTGGTCATCTTTTCCAGTACGTATCATGCTGGCCCCTGATTTATTTTTAAATGAATATTATCTATCAAGTTGAAGACATAATCTACTGGGTTTGTTACTGCTCTTATTGTTGAGATATTTTGTCATAAACATGTGCTACAATTGTCAAACAGTTTTGTTCTGCATTTTAATCATGAATTATATAACTTCTTAAGCTGTGCTGATACTGAAACCTATCTTATTTCTTAAGTGTTCATTAGTCATTGCACATCTCAAATAAAACCACACTAGTCATGAATTAGAATTAATTTTGCACATCATCTTTGCCTAAATTTACCAATGTTGTCTAATTTATCTCTATGATATATATGAACTGTGGAATTTCTTTTTTTTTTTTTTTTTTGTTTTGGTTTTTCGAGGACAGGGTTCTCTGTGGCTTTGGAGCCTGTCCTGGGAACTAGCTCTTGTAGACCAGGCTGGTCTCGAACTCACAGAGATCCGCCTGCCTCTGCCTCCCGAGTGCTGGGATTAAAGGCGTGCGCCACCACCGCCCGGCTATTGGAATTTCTTATCTAATCTTTTAAATTTGTATTAATATTAAGCAAGCTCTAGATTTATGGGTAAGATAAATGTTATTTAATCTTCTGGAAAATAGTGTATATTGCTCTATATATCTAAAATATTTGGAAAACTTATTTATGAATTTGTTTATATCCCAGGTGTTTCTTTACTTGAAAATTACAGAAGCTTTCACATTTTAAAGATTCTTTCATTTGTATTTATGTATTTGTGTTTGTTGTCTTAGTGAGTGAACAGACATTGGTTGTACTTATACCTACAGAGGCCAGGTAGGGTTTCAAATTCACTGAAGCTGGAGTGTAAATGGCTTTAAGGAGCAAGATGTAGGTGCTGGGAGCCCAACTACAGTCCTTTATTGAAACAATAAGCATTCTTAATCCATAAGCCATATCTCTATCCCCTTATCCTTACTTTCATATTTCTGAAATATAGTGATATAGCTCAGTTACAAAAAATTGCACTAATGAATAATTGTTTACCATCTATATTTATACATATTTGTGATTATGAAATTAATATTTGTGTGGCTTATGAAAGAGTAAGATAAAAAAACCAAATGAGAATTTATTCTATTGCTTATTACTAGGCAGTTAAGCATTCGACAACTGATGAATTGGTTTGGAAACTGACACATTTTTGGTATATACTATCTGTGATTGTTATTCTCAGTGTGTCAATCTGACTATATTTGCAGTGAATTATAATCTAGAAAAGGAGGGCAAACCGGTGATTTGGGTTTTGAGGCAGGAAGATAATGTACCTTTGATCATGCTCTTGAGGCTGGATGACACAGGCCTTTAATCCAGATTGGGATTAATCTAGATCTGGATCACGCTTTCTAGTGAGAAGTCTATATAAGGATAATGAGAAGGAAGGGATTTTTGTCCATTTTCTTCTTGCCTTCATTTTGTCAACCTATCCATCCCCTTCACAGTCATTGGTGCACACTTCTTTTGTCTTCTGGCTTTATACAGAAGACCAGCTGAGATACCCAGCCATCTGGGACTGAGCAACTATGATCTTGGTCCCTTTTATTCAGAACTAGCCATTGTTAGACTGCAGTCTGAAAATCCTTCCAATAAATTCTGTGTGTAGATAGATAGATGATAGATGATTGATAGATAGAGATAAAATCTTTATAAATTCTATGAGTATAGAGAATCCCGACTAGAACCCTATTCTATGATTATTCTATGATGTTCTCAGAGCAACTTTCATATTTCACCGTAATACTGCTTTCCAAATATTACAGTTTGCATAAGAAGTTGTAATTGAATTCCATTGTTCTATCTGCATGAAACTTGGTGTGTTTATAAGTAGGTCCATTGTTTTAGTTCTTAGAAGGTACATCAACTCAGTTATTACTCTATTCTTGAATTATCCCTTTCTTCTTCTGAACCTTTCAATGCTATTAAATAATTATTTTTAATTCCTTGTTAGAGAAGTGGAGATAAACACTTAGGTACCCATGAAGACTTGGGAATTAAAAATACTTTTAAAATTACATGAAAAGCAAATGAATGTGATTAAAATAAACTAGGCTCAACAGAAGAATGTTTCACACAGACACGATAGATCCAATGTGCTTTGCTCAGTATTAAGGTAAACAGATCTTCCAATTTTTCTTGGTTTAAGATTGTACCATAATTTATTAAATCTGTCCCCTACATATTCTTGGCAGAGGCTGATATAAAGCATTTTTGCAATTCCTTTGATATTTATTCAGCACTCTTAGACCAATCATAGTTTTCTTCTTTACTTTTTAATCATATAGTGTTATTGCTGATTCAGAAAATTTAAAAAGAGAATGAAATTTATAGTGCTTGCCATAGCTGCTCTTACCAAACAGTTGTATTCACTGTGGGCAGAGTGTGTACAGGTTAGATCAATGACTAACAATAGTATTGTTAATTCCTTTATAAATGTAGAAAGGATAGGCAACATAAAAATAAAACTCACCAGAATACTAGGCAGGCTTTTTGTTAATATGGCATATGATATATAAAGACTAGTTTATTCACTACTTATGTCTTTGTCATGCTAGCTCCTTTAGCTACTAATCTCTGTCATTCATTTGTAAAGGTTTTAAGAGTTTTCAGACTCTAGACCAACAACTGGGCAGCTTGCATGGGACTTAACTAGGCCCTCTCTACATGGAAGACAGTTGTGTAGCTTGGTCTCCTTGAGAGGCCCTAGGCATTGAAACAAGGATCTATTCCTGGTTCATGATCTGGATTTTTGGAGTACATACCCTGTGGTGGGATGTTTTACTCAGCATTAGTACAGGGGGGATGGTCTTGATCTTGCTAAGCTTAATGTGCTAGGCTTTATTGACTCCCCATGGGAAGCCTTACCCTTTTCTGAGAAGTGGATGGGGAGTTGGAGAACAGGAGGTAGAAGAAACTATAGTTGTTATGTAAAAGGAATAAAATTTAATATATAAATAAAAAAATAAAATCTATAAGATTTTTAATTGAAATAATTTGCGATTACCATCAGCATGTGGAGAAAAAGGATAGAAATTTCTTAGTTCAGGTAAACCCTAAGAGAAAAATATAGATACTTCTGCAAAGGGGAAACAGACAAGATCTCCTGAGAAAATTGAAAGAATGGGGGTGGGAGGAGAAAGGAGAGCACAAGGGAACATGGAAGAGAATTTGGTGGAATGGGATAGATGAGATGGAGGAAGAACAGAGATGGAGAGCAAGGAAAGAGATATCTTGGTCAAGAAGCCATTATGGGACTAAGAAGAAACCTGGCACAAGGTAATTCACAAGAATCCACAAGGACGACCCCAGCTAAGATCCCTAAACAGTAATGTATAATATGCCCTAACTGGTCTTGCCCTGTAGTCAGATTGATAAGTATATATTTTTTTTTTTTGATTTTTCGAGACAGGGTTTCTCTGTGGCTTTGGAGCCTGTCCTGGAACTAGCTCTTGTAGACCAGGCTGGCCTCAAACTCACAGAGATCCGCCTGCCTCTGCCTCAGGAGTGCTGGGATTAAAGGCGTGCGCCACCACCACCCGGCGATAAGTATATTTTTTATTGATTTTTATTGAGCTCTACATTTTTCTCTGCTCCCCTCCTTGCCTATCCCCTACACTTCAATACTCTCCGAAGGCCCCCATGCTTCTAGTTTCCTCAGGAAATTTTGTCTTTTTCTACTTCTCATGTAGATTAGATAAATGTATGTCTCTCTTAGAGTCCTCCTTGTTATCTAGGTACTCTGAGATTGTGATTTGTGGGCTGGTTTTCTTTGCTTTATGTTTAAAAACCATTTATGAGTGAGTACATGTGATAATTGTCTTTCTGGGTCTGGGTTACCTTACTCAAAATAATGTTTTCTAGCTCCATCTATTTTCCTGCAAAATTCAAGATGTAGTTATTTTTTTCTTCTGTGTAGTACTCCATTATGTAAATGTACCACATTTTCCTTATCCATTCTTCAGTCAAGGGGCATTTCAGTTGTTTCCTTGTTCAGGTTATGACAAACAATGCTTCTATGAATATAGTTGGACACATGTCCCTGTGGCACAATTGAACATCCTTTAGATATAAACCCAAAATTGCTATTACTGGGTCTTGAGGAAGGTTGTTTCCTAATTTTCTGAGAAATTGTCACACTGAGAAATTAAAGACTTCCCAAAATTCAATGAAAATGTACAGATTGATGATTATCTTAGAAGTGCCATAGAACCTTATCCATCAACTGATGGAGACAGGGGCAGAGATTAGCAGTGGAACACTGAGATGAGCTCCTAGAGTCCATTTGAAGAGTGGGAGTCATGAGAATATGAGCAAAGAGGTCAAGACTGTGATAGGGACACCCACTAAAACCTGAGTTAATGGGAGTTCACTAACTCTTACCGTATGTGGAAGAAACCAGCATAAGACCAAACTAGACCATTTGAATGTTGTCTCTGTTATCAAACTGTTTACTTAATAATATAATATGAAGAAAAAAAACCTGAGTCCCAATATTCAATAAATGGTTGTATCACAATAACCATACAAACCTTGTAGAATACAATCCATAGTATGAGCAAAAAAAGTTATAAAGTTTTCCATGGTAATGTTGTCTACAATTTTATAACTTTCAAGTTTATAAATTTATTAATTATTCAAATAGTTACCTGTGTTATAAGATCTAGTAAATTGTTTTATGCATAATAATATTTATTTTCTACCGGGTGTTGTGGTTGCAGAGTGGCAACTAGTGGCGGTGCAAATGATCCTGCACAGCTTTGGATTTCCACCTTGGTGCTGGTTAAATACTGATAAATATGCTTTGCTTGACAAATTAAAAGCAATTAAATCAATTCTGTACATGGATGAAGGAGACCAGAACTCTGGATCAGGGAGCCTAAACCATGAGCTGCACAAGTTGCCATGCAGCAGGGACTATGGCAGTCATTTGGGAGGGAAATGTGCACATGCTTGGGAAATTTCCAAGTCACTGCACACTTGGATCCACTAGCCAGGCAGGTGGGGTTGGGAGACCTCTGCATCATGGATCATTTGTGAGACTTTTAGACTGGTCCACCCAGTAGGTGTGGAGTTTGGATACATGTGGGGAGCTAGATGAATAAGCACACTAAAAAGAAATCCCACACTAGCTCAGAATTGAGTATAATAAAGTGTTATTTATTTAGGGGTAGACACACAGATCACAGTCCTCTGCTTGAATGGGGAACAACAACCTAATTCAACAGCTGGAAGATAAAGTGAGTACACACTTTACATCAGCATTTATAGTATAAAAGGCCATGCCCAAGTAGGCAGGTAATTTAAAAGCTGAAGGATTTCCTACAGCAGCTGTCTTATGAAATGGGTACTAAAAATTCCCACTCATGTCCTAATAATGGATTAGCAATTACTCTTATCCTTTGATTAATCTCCTCTGCAATGTATTTGTAATATTTCAATAATTATCATAAACAACTGTCAATTCCCTTCATATTTTCTTTTTTTTTTTTTTTTTTTTTTTTTGGTTTTTCGAGACAGGGTTTCTCTGTAGCTTTTTTTTTTTTTTAGAGCCTGTCCTGGAACTAGCTCTTGTAGACCAGGCTGGCCTCGAACTCACAGAGATCCGCCTGCCTCTGCCTCCCGAGTGCTGGGATTAAAGGCGTGCGCCACCACCGCCCGGCCCTTCATATTTTCATAATGGAATTCTTCATTTCCTTTTTTTTTTTGGATTCTGTTGAGACAGGGTTTCTCTGTAGTTTAGGAGCCTGTCCTGGAACTAGCTCTTGTAGACCAGACTGGACTTGAACTAACAAAGATCTGTCTCTCTCTGCATCCTGAATGCTAGGATTAAAGTTATGCACCACCACTGTCCAGCTTCATTACCTTATTTTTCAAATTCTATGCCATAAACATTAGCAACAAAACCTAACCATAATATGGGATCCACAGGTAGAGAGAGCTTTATGTTACCCTTCAAAGATGTGGGCTCTCAGAGAGACTAAGACAGCAGCATTGGAGACAGGCAATAAGGAGAAGCCAATAATGTGGATAGAAATATTTGCAAAGACCAAAAAGACAAATGTGTGTCAATGCAGGTAATTCAGTAATGGGAATAAGTCACAAATATAATTATCAATAATACTGGGTGTGCTAAGTAAAAATAAGTTGTGAAATATATTGCAAATATCACCCTGCCAAGGCTATTTCCACTGGTGTGGGACAATTCTGTATTCTGTCAATCATATTTTAAATAAATACTGATTGGCTGATAACCAGGCAGGAAGTATAGATGGAAAAACCAGACAGGAAGTAGAAGTTGAGCAATGAGAACAGGAATATTCTGGGAAGGAGGAAGCTCTTTCCCCAGTCCTTCCCAGACCACCAAAGAAGCAGGATGTGACCTACCCCACTCAAAAATGTACTGAGCCATGTGGCTAACATAGATAAGAATAATGGGTTAATATAAGCTACAAGAGCTAATACAAAGCCTGAGCTAATGGGCCAATCAGTTTATAACCTAATATAGACCTCTCAGTGTGATTTTTCTTTGGGACATAACAACTATGGGATCCAAGCAGGACCTCATGTTAACATCCCACCAAAATGCCAGTGAGTCTCCAGGTAATGAGGAATAGCAATGAGGAGTAAATGGCTACATAACAGACCACAGCTCCCATAAAAATTTCCTCCACAGCAGTGAAGAACTGGAAAGTGAAATATTGTGTCATGCAACATTAAAAAGAGATGGTCATCTTCTCATAGAAGTAATTTACAACCATCTTAGGTATGACCTACTGCTAGATCCAAACAAACCCAAACCCATCCAGTCACAATCCAAACTACTAGCCACACCTGCCCCCAAACCTGTCTATCCTTCTGAAACCTTGATGGAACACTGAAACACAGCTTGCTGCAATACTGAGTGAACCTAAGAAAAACCAAGAGCTTGCTACAACATTGAGAGGATTAAGAGAGAGAACCAAGAGAGCAAACAAGGAGTTTCAGGTAGAACTCTGAAACACACCTTGCTCCAAAATTGAGGGGACTTAAGAGGTGAGTGAACAACCCCATGGTGAGATAGGGCAGACTTAGGTAGGCACAGAAAACTGGCCTGAGTGCTGGGAGGAAGAAGGTGGAGTCAGGGAGGTGCCATGGAACCACCAGAGTCAGCCATGCTGAAACATTACTGGCAAGCCACTGTCACGTGTTGATACTCAGATTAATGGAGATGGGTTAAATTAATGTGTAAAAGTTAGCCAATAAGAAGTTATAGCTAATGGGCCAAGCAGTGTTTTAATTAATATAGTTTCTATGTGGTTATTTTGGTTCTGGGCTGCCAGGATGAACAAGCACCCTCCTAACTACAGATTTGAGCTCACATGACCAGCAAAATCCACTTAAAACCTGAGAGAGTTTGAATAGAAATTCTAAACACAAAAGCACAGAGTTTAACACAACTTCTTGTTGTTTGTTGGTGGCATGCTGCAGCCTTTTTGAGAGGTTTTCCTGACTCAGCTGGAGCAGCAGAAAAAAGACATGCCTTTTGAAATGGCAGCCTTCTGGGATGTGCTGCCAGCATGAATGCTGGCTCTTTAGAGAGACCAAGCATTTGAGTGGGGTTTGTGAGCAGACCGCTGCAGTTGCTTAATGGCAACATGGACTGGCTGTGCGCCTAGAGATGGTGCATTGTGCATGTCTCCCAGGACTGGGCACAGCAAACAGACACTGCAATATTTCCCCTTGACACAACTTAAGTTTTTAAGAAGTGCTTAGCATTTGAAGAAGTGTTTCTGGTCAGAAAGTAATTACAGATATGCATTAAGACAAATCCAGCTGAGTCACAGTGTTGGATAAATTACATAGGCTTGGAAGAGAGAAGAAAAAGAATATAGAGAGTCATAAAATAAAGTTTATGCTTTAATAAAAGGGTAAAGTCTTTAAAGAAACAGTACAGATAGTTTAGATTAAAAGGAGTAAAAAATAAGCCATATAAAAATGGAAAATTCACAGAGTCTGCATTATGTATATTATTGCGTTATCTGTCTTTTTGACTGTGGAGAAGCCAAGTACAGAGATCTTGGTTTATTGATACAAATTTAAGGTCAATTTTGTTATACTGTATATGTATATTTCTGCCCTTGATAAAGGTATTGTGTTTGTGTAGTTCATTTAAAAATGTAATGTATAATTAAGAAATACATGTTGATAGATAATTATCTATAATAGTCAAGCTTTTAGTCATGTTAGTAAGGTTTTCTAGATGTATGGAGACATATTTCAGTTAGTTATGTATTCTTCAACTCCTCAGAGACCTTCAGAATATGGCATATAAATATTTAAAAATTTAAAACTTTTTATCACAGAAAGACACATCTGCTCCAGGCAGCATGAGTCTACTTCAAGAGAAAGATGATGGGCACTGAAGAGGTACCTTATGAAGTTGGTTAGACATTTGGTCAAGAAACCGCTCCTGCCTGGACTGCTGAACTATACATGCAGGAACCATAGATAATGACTGCTGAACATGCCTAAATGTGAGATGATCCTCTGGGATTCCTGCTAAATGAAAGCATCAGTCAGACATTCTACAGGACATTGAAGAAGTGACTGACAAACTGCCAATATTGGTGGAACTGTCTTTGAAATTTCCTGCTTCCTGGAAAAGTCTGCTGGATACTATGGGCCTATAGGCCTAAGATGGATACCCAAAAGATACAGAAAAACTTTAGTTGACTGGCCAGGCAGTGAGATGTCTCTGTCAATTCTAGAGTGTGGGAAGGTGCTTACAATGCACTTCCTGTTTACCTAGGTAATATTATATCCTTCTGGAGTCTTTGACGGAGTTGAAGAATTTATAGTTATAGTTTTCCTTAGTTATGATAAAAGATAAAGTATATATAAATATTGTAACTATGATTTTTGTTTGATACCTGTTTTGTTATATATAATTTTACTATGTTAAAGCCTCCTTTTATTTAAACAGAAAAGAGGAAATGATGTGGGAATCCCCATGTATGCTGTGATTATCATTAATGAATAAAAAAATGCCTAGGCCTGTTGATAGGGCAAAATTTAGGTAGACGGGGAAAATTGGACTGAATGCTGGGAGGAAGAAGACAGAGTTGGGAAGTAGCCATGGAGCTGCCAGAGTCAAGCATGCCAAAACGTTGCTGGTAAGCCACTGCCATGTGGCAATACACAGATTAATGGAAATGGGTCAAATTAGTGTGTAAGGGTTAGCCAATAAGAAGCTAGAGCTAAGAGGCCAAGTAGTGTTTTAATTAATATAGTTTCTATGTGGTTATTTTGGTTCTGGGTAGCTGGGATGAACAAGTATCCTCCTCCTCTGTAGATGGAGCGGCAGGGCTGAGTCCCGCCACCTGGCTAGCTTTACACCCAAATTAATTACACGGAAACTGTATTCATTTAAACACTGCCTGGCCCATTAGTACTAGCCTCTTATTGGCTAATTCTCATATCTTGCTTAACCCATATTTAGTAATCTGTTTAGCACCACAAGGGGTGGCTTACCATGAGAGATCTTAACCTGCATCCATCTTGGGGAGGAGAGGCATGGTGTCTGCCTATGGCAACTGCCTGAAGTGTCTGCCTTCTTTCTCCCACAATTCTGTTCTGTCTACTCCGCCTACCTAATTTTATGTCCTATTAGAGGGCCAAGGCAGTATCTTTATTAACCAATGAAAGTAACACATAGACAGATGACCATCCACCATCACTCCTCCATGGGCATATACCCAAAAGATGCTCAATCATACTACAAAAGCATTAGTTCAGCTATGTTTATTAGTAGCTTTATTTGTAATAGCCAGAACCTGGAAACAACCTAGATACCCCTCAACTGAAGAATAGATAAAGAAAATGTACAACATTTACACATTATACATTAGAGTATTAACTCAGCAGGGGGAAAAAGACATCTTGCATTTTGCCATGCAAATAGATGGAATTTAAAAACACTATTCTGAGTGATATAACTCATACCCAAAAAGATGAATATGGTATGTACTCATTTATAAGTACTATAAACAAAGGACATTGAGTCTATAGTTTATGATACTAGAGAAGCTAAGTAATAAGGTGAACCTTATACTTATATAACAGTATAAGTATAGAACAATATATATAGGCCCACCTGGAAATTGGAAACAGACAGGATTTACTGGCAGGGTTGGGAGCATTGGGGGTGGAGTCAGAGGGGAAGGTAGGAGGAGAAGAGGAAGGGAGAGGGAGAGGGTAAAGGAGAACTTAAGGGAACAGGATGGTCAGGATGTAGGAAGGACAAAGATGAGAGCAAGGAGAGAGATATCTTGATTGAGGGAGCCATTATATGAGTAGCAGAAACCCGCTCTAGAGAAATTCCCGGGAATCCAAAAGGATAACCCCATCTAGGTCTCTGGGGAATAAAGGAGAGGCATCCTGATCTTAACTTGCCCTGTATTCAAATTAATGATTATCTTAAATATCACCATTGAGCCTTCATCCAGCAACTGATGGAGGCGGAGGCAGAGACCCAAATCAGAGCACCGAACTGAGCTCCCAAAGTCCAACTGAAGAGTGGAAGGAATGAGAATATGAACAAAGAGGTCAGAAACATGATGGGGTCACCCACTTAAACAGTTTGCCTGAGCTAATGGGAGCTCATCAACTCTAGCTGGACTAGAGAGGAACAAGCATAGGACCTAACCAGTCCCTCTGAATGTGCGTGACAATTGCATGGTTGGGGCAGGCTGAGGGACCACTGGCAGTGGCACCAGAATTTATCCCTACTGTATGTACTGGCTTTTTGTGATTCTATTCTCTTTGGATGTTTACCTCACTCAGCCTAGATATAGTAATGAAGGCATTGGACCTTCCACAAGGCAATGTGCCTCACCCTCTCTGAGGATTAAATGGGGTTGTGGTGGGAGAGTGTGTAGAGAGAATTAGAGGAGGGGGAGAAGTGGAAACTTTATTTTTTTTAAAAAAAATAATAAATTAAAAAAAGAATTTAGTACTTTTCATGACTGTGAGACAATCTGCTCCTGGTAGCACCAATTACTTTTAGAGGAAGTCAGCAAAGAAGAGGCTTCTTATGGAGTTGGTTAGAAATTTGGGCAAGAAAACTGCTCTTGTCTGGACTTCTTGATGAATTGGACTTGCAGGACACATAGGACCTGCAGAGAAATGACTGCTAAACTTGCCTAAAGGTGAAACGATCCTTCAGGGCTCATGCTTTATGAAAGAATAGAAAGAGTCTGCTAGAAATTCTGCAGGACATAGAAGAAAGTGACTGACAAACTGCAACATAGACAGAACTGTCTTTGAAATTTCCTGCTTCATTGAAAAGTCTGCTGAATACAATGGGCCAGTAGGCTGAAGAAGGATGCCCCAATGATACAGAAAAACTTTGTGTGACTGTCAAGGTAGTGAGATATCTCTGTCAATTCTAGAGTTTTGAAAGTTGCTTATAATAAACTTATTGTTTACTTAGGTAATATTATATCCTTCTGGTGTCTTTGATGGAGTTGAAGAAATTATAGTTATAATTTTCCTTAGTCATGATAAAAGATAAAGCAGACTTTAATATTGTAACTATAATTTTTGTTTGATACCTGTTTTGTTATATGTAATTTTACTATGTTAAAGTTAAAACCTTCCTTTTTATTTAAACAGAACAAGTGATGCGGGATTTCCCTCTGTATACTGTGATTACCACTGGTTAATAAAGGAACTGCTTTGGGCCTAAAGCAGAGCTATAGGGGAATAGAGCTAGGTAGAGAAAACAAAACTAAATGCTGGGAGAAAGGAGGCAGAGTCAGAGAGAAGCCATGTAGCCCTGCCGGAGACAGATGGAAGCCACAGCCTCATGACAATACACAAATTACTAGAAATGGATTAAATAAAGATATAAAAGTAAACCAGTAAGAAGCTAGAGTATGGGCCAAGCAGTGATTTAATTAATACATTTTCTATTTGATAATTTCGGGGCAAAATGGCTGGGAAATAACAAACAGCCTTCCCACAACAAAAACTTGGTTTGGATGAGTTTCAAAGTTTATATATTAATTATTGTTATTTTGTTAAAAATTTAAGATAATTTTTTTCTTTCTTTGAATGATGGTTGGACTTGCCTCCTTCTAAGAATTACTGTACTGTTCCACCGTCTCCATGGGTGAACGCACCCCTCAGGGTCCTGACTTTCTTTCTCATGTTCTCCCTCCTTCTGCTCCTCATCAGGACCTTGAGAGCTCAGTCATTTTCTTCATCCATCGCCAGGTGGAGGTTCTATGGTGATATGCAAGAAATTCATCAGTATGGCTATAGGATCTGGCCTTTTCCGGCTCCCTCTCCTCAGGGACAGAAGTAACGGGAGATCACCAACTCCAATTGGAATGGGACTGATGGAACATGCGACCAAACCGGACTCTCTGAATGTGGCTGATGGTGGAGGCTGACTGAGAAGCCAAGGACAATGGCGATGGGCTTGGATTTTACGGCATGGACAGGCTCTGTGTGGGCCTTGTCAGCTTGGTTGATCACCTTCCTGGACCTGGGGGGAGTTGGGAGGACCTTGGACTTAACATAGAGTAGGGAACCCTGATGGCTCCTTGGCCTGGAGAGGGAGGGAGAGGAGTATGGGTGGAGGGGAGGGGAGAGAAGGGGGAGGAGGATGGGAGGAGATAGAAATTTTTAAATAAAAAAAAAAACTTGGCAAAAAAAGAAGTACTGTACTTTGAGAGGTGGCCTATTATTCTTTGCAAGACTGAGGCAAAAACTATGGTTTCCTCCTAGTTCTCCTTTAATCTGTTTACTGTAGAGAAGTCATGAGCTTTATCAGAAGGATCATCAGAGAAAAGTCTTGAAAATATTTTATAGCGAGGAACTTAGTCTTCTGGTTATCAAAGTTGGAGACATGCAACCATCTTGAATGTTATCTTCTTATGCTAGGCCTTGGTTCAAAACATACTAAGTAAGGTAGAAAGACAGAATTATGAGTATACTAAACACATTAAACCACAAGTAATTGTTTTTGTACTTTGAAGAGAAAATTCTCTTAAAAATAGGCAGGTTATAATGTATTATTTAAATAATAAAGCTGATGGAGGAGAGTTATCTGTCTATGTCTATGCAGGGATTGGGCCAGCTGCCCCAACATAAAGCCTTATTATATTCGTTTTGTTTTTCTTTGGTTGATTCCAGATCTTACTTTGTATTGAGAGTGGCCTTGATTTCACTGGGTAATTCATGCTACCTTCAAATATTCTTCCCTGAATTACTGCGTGACAGGGGTACAGGTTTGGGATCCACAACCAGCTAGAAGAAACAAATTATAGTTGATACTCAAATACATTTATATACCAATGTAATGAGAGTCCTTATTTAAAAAAAGATGTTATGTAGAACAAATCTTACAGAAAACATTTATATTAGAAATTATATCCTATATGTATATCTATATGTTATGCATATCTATACCTATATCTACTGAGATATACTATGCCATCTTGCTGTTATTACAAATTTAAATATGAACTTAGGTAAAAGCCATTAAACTCATCACATTCAATTATGCCATTCAAAAAAACAAAGTGAGTTTATATTATATCTCTAACTAAAATCTGACTATTTTCTTTTATCATTAAGAAAATATTCTTCAAAATACTTCCCACTGCTTTCAGATTTTAACCCCCCTATTTTTTACCATCATTGTTTTTTCATCATTACTGTTTACATTTTTATACTATGCTGCTTTATACTATACCCATACTTTCATCCTTATGAATCTTAGCCCTGTCCAAATTTTTGAACTATTAGAAGACATAATCTTTGGTAATCTCATCATAATCTAAAAATTAGATAAGCACCCAGAGGTCTTGAAAATATGACAGAGTAAAAATTATTCTGATCATGCAACTAAAATTTTAATTGAAATGAATAAAATAATGAATACAAATGATTTAAGCAATGTTTTTCAGTATGTCTTGAATAACTTCTCTGTAGCCCTGGTTCTGAACATATAACATGAATGTTTTGCAGTGCACATACACCACCATGGCACGCAACAGCAATGATTGTTCCCTGAAACATGTTGGCTCAAAGATAAGATTATTATTGTCTATTGCAAAATCCAGTGATTTTTTTCTATAGTTACAATGTCTTAGACTTTACCTGACACATGGTATCTTAACTCTAGAAAAGAATGAGAGTTTTTTAAATAACATTATTCCTCATAATAGAAATGTTAAATTAGTATCTCTTTGGAATGCTTTGGGTTGCAATGTTTGATTTTAAATAATCATATTTGAATTGCTTATTTAATTTTCATTTAAATATTAAATAAAATTAAGCTTGAAATTAGGACAGAGATAGCCTTAAAATAGTTTTACAATTTTGTATGCAAAATTCTAAAATCAGAACATTGGTAGCTCTTACAAACATTGAGGATTTGCTATACTCTGGAATATAAAATATTCACCAGAATTTAATTTTTATGTAAAATATTGTCTATGATATCACTTATCATGTAGTCAGATATAGAGAAACTGAGTTGGTGCCCAAGTAGAGGTTTCACCGTACTGACTAAAGTTTATGATGATGGACGGCACTTTTTATAAGAGTAGTGGAGGAAATCATCAGTATCACCCAGTTACTTGTAAGGTATACTGGTGTAATATTGACACAAACATCATGGGAGTCATAAGACATACTCCATGAGATAGAACCCTTACCTGACACTGTTGAAGTGGCAAAGGACCTGAGGATAGACAGGTCATGTGCTCTAGGGGAAAATCTATTATTATTACTAATCTGATAAAGGAATCTAACAATAAAATGCCTACTAATTACATATACTGTCTCTGCTCTAGAGGTGGTGAGACCCAGGAGAACTGATCTGATAAATGAGGAAGACTAAAGTCTCATGCAGTAACCAACTTTATTCATAGCAACAGACAATTTATTCTTCGAGGGTTAAGAAAGTTCATGTGACTAAAATTTCTGTTAATACAAGCTATATACAATAATAAAGTCTTTTGAGTAAGACAAAACATTTTTTTTCCATAGAAGCACACAAAAGATAGTTTAAACAATATCTAGTAACCAATTGTAAGCAGTAATTAGTCTGAAAAACCCACTCCTTTCTGCTACTCCTAGAGGGAATAGGAAAACACATTCCAAAACCATTTCTGAGTTTTGAAGAAACTGAGTAAGTCACAAGACTTGTCCTGTTTTCATGGAGTGTCTTAACAGCATTAAAAATTCTCCTCACAGGACTCTAATCCTGAACTGTGTTCTGACAATAGCTACATCAATAGAGCAAATAAACACTCAAATCTCATCAGAGAATCTTCTTCTTGCAATAAGTGCTAATTAACACAGCTATTTCACTACTGGACAATGAACAATGTGAAGAGAGAGACAGAGACAGACAGACTGAGAGAGGGGGGCCTTGAAACACCCAGACTTAAAATGAATCATCAATGTCAAACCTCTTCTCTCATGACTCAGGGATATATGCAGAAGAGGAGGCTGGAAGAATGTAAAAGCTAAAGGTGTTAGATGAACCCAAGGAAACAGAATCTTATGAACACAGCAGGTCTGTTGAACATTTGTACACACTGTGATTGTGATGCACAAGACCTGCACAAGCTAAAACCAGACCATCTCCCAGCACAGAAAAAAAAGGAAATAGATACAAAATTCAATCCCTAATCAAGAAGCTCTTTGCAATTGCTACCCTCTGGGTACAGGACAATCACTTTTCTACAATTCAGTGTCACAGGGTATATCACATCCTTTGCCAAGCCCAGAAGTACTTGGCCAACACACAATGAACTCCTTGGACTCAGTGATTCTTTTTCTGTGTGTACTTTTTTTGTTTTGTTTTGTTTGGGTGTTTTGTCTTATTGTTTGTTGTTGATGATAATGTCCATTCGTTTTACCTTTTTTGTAATTTTTACACTTTTAGTGAGAAAGTAGGGGGGAAAGAACCTTAAGTAGAATAGAGAGGGAAGTGGGGAGGATATGGAAGGAGTTGAAGAAGAGATGAGAATATGATAAAAAATATAAAAACCAATTAAAAATTAAAAAGCAGGACTATTCTGCAAATATACTAGCTTTCCTTTTAATTAGTAGCAAAATTTGATGATATAAAATAAAGTTATGATTTGTTATCTGTAAATATTTTATTTACATATATAATTATACACCTTTAAACCCACTTTGCCTACACAATATCAGGGGCAAAAGGAGGCATGAATAGGAGAAATTTAAGAAAGCTTTTCTGTCTGCAGTTATGTAGCACCATATACCTTTCTCTTGAACCAGTAAATGACTCCACTCCCATTCAAAGAGATAAATGCATGGGCCACCATCAAAACATAGAAAAATGAAAAACAAGATAGAATAAAAGAGAGGAAGGAAGCAAGGAATGGATGGATAGAGGGAAGTATGGAGTAACTTCATTAATGAACAATATTTTAAAAATAAATGGCCAATAAAACAGCAAAGCTTTACAAGCAACATGATCTTAAAATGCTTTAAAAGGTATTTAATACAATAACTATGATACTTTGTATTTCTTTTTTAAAAGGCCTTGGTTTAATACAGTCTTTTATGGTTGAAGCAAAAAAGTGATCCTTGCTAAATTTTATGCTATAGTGCCTTGGACTTAAAATTATTTTTTCTTCTACACCTATGGCCTTCCTTTCCAGTCTTCATTCAAAACCCTCAAATTCCTTACCCTGACTTCTCTTCAGTACCAGTTCACAATCAAAAGCTAAAAGTACTATTTCAAATCACCAAGGAATGTCCTCAACTTTCAATTTTTCATACCCCTGGATATATTGTTTTTTATTGCTGACATAACTATACTTTTTCCAGTTAATTTAGTCTGATTTTTCCCTAGGATTGAGTTCTAATGCTCTGTCTATTACAGATTATTCATTCCTGGTTCTACACTTATGAACTTAATACCTCTAAGTTTTCTTCAATTTGTTCATGATACTAATGTCATCTTGTTTACATTTTCCTTGATGTGGGAGGGTCTTCTGTTTTAATAAAGAAACTGCCTTGGCCAGCCCTGGTGGGTGGAGTAGACAGAACAGGAAGAAGGAAGTGAGGTAGATGGCTCAGTCAGATGCCACGCCTCTCCTAAGTGAAATAAATCGCCATGCCTCGCCTCTCTGAAGCAGACTGCTGTGCCTCTCCTCAGGGAGACAGACACGATGAAGCCAGCCGCCAGGTCAGACATGCTGAATATTTCCTGGTAAGACACCACTCATGGTGTTACATAGATTATTAGATATGGGTGAGTCAAGATGTGAGTAAGAAGCTGAAACTATTGGGCCAGGCAGTGTTTAAAATAATACAGTTTGTGTGTTGTTATTTCACGTGTAAAGCTAGCCGTGTGGGAGCTGGGTGGCAGGAACACAGCCCGCAGCTCCACACTACATTTCCTTAAAAGTTTGAAATATCCATTAATAATCTCTCATAGTATCTACTCTAATTCAGATTTTTTAATGTATATTCTCTTTTCCAGTTAGTCGTACTTCAGCATCTAGGAAATCAACTTTTAAGTATTAAAGGACAGTTTTTGGTAGATAGTGATAATGATCCAGGTTGATATTAACATAAGCTATCATAAAAGATCTTTACTCAAGAAGACAAATCTAGATTTATTATAAAGTTTCACAATGTCTAGCTGGCACTATACATACATTGTTGCATCCCAATCATACAGTTTGTTAAGTATGAGTGCATGCTGGTGTTGGTGTTATAAAAATCATTTTACTTGTCTTAACATTGTAGGAAATAGAGAAGCTTCTGTAAAAAAAATCATAGAGGGTAACAAAAATGTGGACAATGTATCCAGATTCAGCTGCAAGCCTGAATATTAGAGAAAATGGTTGGCATTTACTGCACAAGGTAATATGTATTCGACCAACCTCTGAGCCAAATTGCCTCTGTCCTTAGGAATAAGAAGGTTACAGCAAATGGAAACTACTTTTACCAGATTGAAATAATGTTATGTCATCTGAGTCCAAGCACATTTATGGACCAAAGTTATTCTGAGACATTTATAGCACCCCTGGAAATGGAGAAAATATTGTTACTTGTGATGAACTCCATTCCTTTTTGATTGCTGGCTCAACAAAAGTATAAATCTTTCTTCTCGGCCACCTTTATCCACCTGCTGTCACTGAGTCACAAGGCCTTCAGACCTGAGAGCTAAACAGTAAGGGACACAGGATAAAATTCAAAGAGAAGAAAAAAAGGACAGGTTTCTGGATCACTGACGTTTTATGCCACCCTGCTCTGAGGACTTCTTGTCATACAGATAGACAAGCCCTAGGGATGTCTTCCAAGGGTTCATTTATGCTAGAACTAGCAATGTTTTATTTTTTTCCTCATTCAATCTCTTTATTTTATATGGGGTATAGATCTGTCTCTTTGAAAAGTCAATAAGAAGAAATACACTGGACACAAGAATGACTTATCAGGATAAGAAGTGGCTAGGTGTAAGTGAACTTTCTTTGGGCTGTGACCTCCCAAATAATGACATGCAGACTTATTAATTATGAAAGCTTGGCCTTCCAACTAGATGTAGAAATTATATATAAGGTATTGGAGAGAGATAATAAGCCATGGTGAAGAATGCAGGTTAATGTATACTTGTTAATTTAAGTTTTAAGACCTAGTTGGGAACAAGCCTAAGCAAAGGCCAAGCTTTCATAATTAATAGCAATGTTTTATTAATTATTACTTTTGGATTAAAATTTAGAAAATCGCCATGTTTGCCCAGGAGTATGTGAAACGCTGCTTTACCCTAATCCCATTGCAACTTGCCCCTTTGAAGTGTTGCCTCTCCTTGGTGGGTAGAGAATGTCGTATCTGCGCATAAAGGAAAAGGTGGGTCATATGGCTGCCTTTCATCAAGCACAGGCACCTCCACAGCTTCCAAATGTTTGCTTTATAAACGACCATCAGCCTGTCACAATTTCCATTTTCATTACAAATCAGCAGCAGAATGTGCCAACTGTCTGTGCTGCAGTAAAACACAGCTGTTTCCATTTGCTAGCCTATCAGTTCCATTCTCACTCCATTCTGCATCGGAATTGAATAGAATCATTTCATCTCCTGTACAGGGTATTCTTCAGTTTAGGACTAGGCAAGCCTTCATCATTTATTCTACTTCCTTTTGTGTTTCCTAATAGCTTAAAATTGGGATTTCAATTTCTAACTGGTACTTTTGTAACCATGACTATGTGGTCTTGAGTACAGACAAAACAAACATCAAAACCTACTTCACCTCATGCAAAATAAAAGATCAATTTCAAAGGATTAAAGATTGCATTTTAAGTAAGTCAATTTTTCTTAAATATTCCTTATAAAAGTATAATTTATTTAGATTGTTAATATTATCTATATTATGAAATACAATTTTGAATGTTTAAAGAAAGACACCCTGTAGTGGAATTTTGTTTATGTTTTAACAAATAATGCTTGCCTAAAGATCAGAGTGCCGAGCTAAGCCACTAGAGGCCAGGGAGTGGTAGCACAGGCTAATCCCAGAGTTTGGGAGACAGAGGCAGAGGGACTTCTGACAGTTCAAGGCCACCCTGGACTACACAAGACCGAATTTGTATAAAAAAGAAAGAGAGCTCACAGAAAAGTGATCCCAGCACTGGAGATCACAAGCCTTTAATCTGAGCATTAAGGATGTGGAGAAGGGGGTGATATGATTGGGTAAAGAGAGGAATATAAGGTGGAAGGAGACAGGAGTTCAAGGAAATATGAGGTTTGGTGGAGACAGTTGTACTCTGAGGTTTGTTGGAGACAGATAAAATCTAGAGATGCAATTTGAGGACAGGATTGCCCCTTCATTCTGAGCCTTAGTAGAAGTAAAAGAACTTTCTAGTGGGTGGCCCCTCTGCTGCTCTGCTGTTCAACTTTAACCCCTATATGGGTTTTTATTAAGACAAAATAGAATTCACGATACAAAACCCATTAGTGTATTTAAACTAGAATTCCACCCCACATATTGCTCTCTAAAGAAAGGGCATACTTTCTTCCTTGACTGTGCATGTTTTTATGAATTTTAGGAATAAGGCTATGTTCCATAAAAGTACATTATAGTAGGTAAACAGTTACCTATGCTGTTATTTATTTCACAAGCTGATAGTGTTTTCTCACCAACTGCATGAAGTGTCATCAAGTCAGTCACTCTCCACTGTGTCTTTGAATCATAGCTCTCACCTCAACAGGGATGAAAGATATATTAGCATAAATGTATGGCCTTGACCTGTGAACATGGATTTCAGTTATCAGAAACTTCATGTTTTACAGTTGCAGCAGCTTTCATAGAAGGTTTGTAGAAGAGAATATACTCATAAATGAGTAAACTTTTCAAATTCTTCATTGGACTCAGGAGTTAGGTGGGGCACAGAACTCTGAATATTCTTAGCTCAGTTGTTGATGAAATCACATGTTCTGCTGAATTAAGACTTCATTTGACAGTCACAAGACTGTTATGCCTGATGTAAATTTGGGCAAGGGAGGTTTTTAGGAGTTGTAAGACAGTCTAAGGTAAATTGTTATTAGATTCTGTACCTGGAACATCCCAACCACTCATTGTCCCTGATGTTTTAATCAGTTAAACTACACTATAAAAATTTCCAAGTAAGATGTATCTTCTTTCCAGAAGCTCTCATTCACAGACTGAAACCATCAGTTATTATTCATAGATAACCTTATTAAGAAATGAGACTTCAATAATTAATCTTTCAGAGATCAGTGGGCACGTTTCAAGAAAGGGTATCATAGCCAGACTATGAAATACATTTCAGCTATATGTACCAACCACTTGGCACCATTTGATCCTTTCTGAGAGTTCTAGTAACTTTAAGAAGAAACACCTAGACAGACATGTGTGTACTTAGAGCTACCACCTCAACATACACATCTCTGATTAATGGTTCTCTTTACTACAGGTTCCCATCACTAAGAAAAACTCCATGGTGTCCAACCACAATAAATTTTGCTAAAGCATGAGCCCAAATCTGTCTTTCTTCCTTTAAGCATAATCTTTCAGGAATTTGTGCATAACAAAAGAAAATCCACCAATGCATATTTTTATCTTGAAGTATTCATAATACTCAGTCCTCATAACCTGAAATTGTCAACTTCCCTTGCCTTATATTCAGCATAAATGGTTTGTGAGGATGTCTTAGATTGGTTAAGGTCAAAAGCTCAGTGTCCTGCAAGCTGGAGAGCTAGAGAGAAGTTAGAACTCTTTGAATAGGAAGCACCAATAATGAAATAAAAGAGGGAGAGTGAAGGCTTAGAAGCCACGTGGAGACTCCATGGCATGAGATATTATTCATGATCAAGTGGAAAGAAGAAAAACAAAGCAAAATAAGCAAAGTAAAGCAAAAATACACAAACTTCTCCTGAAGAACAGATTTTTCTCTATGCTAAGAGGGATTGTGTCTTTATTCTTGTTTAATTCTGGACCTCAATCTATTGAATTGTACAAACAATATTTAATGTGATACTACCTCCACTTTACAGACACATTTGAATTAGATTTTATTAACAACTCAGTTGACAATGAAGATAAACAGTTATACCTTCTTTGACCTCCTACCTACATTGATCTCTATACTGATGACTTTTGTTCTATTGGTTAAAATTTTCATTGTTTTCCATTTTGTTAACATTGCACTTAAAGGCAGATTTGCTTATTAAAAGAGTAAGGAAATGCAGGAGTCCTTTTATAGACTGAAAAAGTACAAAAAAGTCTCACATTTAAAATGTTTCCTTTCACCATGAAAATCAAGCACTCTAATGATGTGGGAACTGATGTATGCTGTGAATATGTTTTATTGCCATTAGTTCATAAAGAAGCTTCTCGCTAATGGCTTAATAGAGTAAAGCCAGGCTTAAAGAGATGTGTAGAGAGAGAAGACAGAGTCAGGGAGACCATGTAGCCACCCCACAGGAGACAGACACCTCAGTCAGAGCCCACCGGAACCTTGCCAGTATGTCACAGTCACATGGTGATACATATTAAAAGAAATTAGTTAATTTACAATATAGAGTTAGCCAGAAATACACTTAAGCTATTGTCCAAACAGTGTTGTAAATAGTATAGTATCTGTGTGATTATTTTGGTTCTGGGCAGATGGGAACAAAAAACATCCTCCGCCAACACTCTAATTTCCTGCCAATTGGACCATGGGGACCCTTTTAAAAACAGGTGGCCTCTTATATTTTTTGCTCTCTCAGCATTGAGTGAAAGGTTCTACTGGCTTTACAACCTTACCTGATGGACGTTGCCAGAATTCTAAATTTTAACAATTCTTGCAGGTATGTATTTTATCATTTTGTTTAATTTGCACTTTCTGGATAACTAGGATATGTTTATCATTTTAAACAAAATGTAAGGCAGACTTTCATGTGTATATCTTTTTTGGTGGGATGTCTCTGTATGCATAAATTGTAAATAAAATTAAGGATTTTAATGGTATCATGGATATTTAAATCACAGTGTGGTTACACCTATCTTTTTATATTTAGACAAATGTGGTGTGGTAGACTTGATGTTTGTCTATTGGTGAACTTTCCTTTTATCGGTAAAAAGATGCAACAGAGTATGAAATAAGAAACTATTAATTGTTTTCAGGAAATGTCAAAAAATATAAGATCAATCCTTACTTTTATAAAGTTCCTTATATGCTATAGTATCAAAGGGGAAATAGGAGAGTAAGTAAGTGAAATCCAGTCTGCAAAGAGGACATTACATTTTCTTTTACTTTGATCAATTTGAAGGATATATATATATATATATATATATATATATATGTCACTGGGATACAGCTTGACAGATGAATTTGTCACTAAAAGAACAAGATAATAGTTTTTCTAAAAGCTATCCTAACAGAAATCAGAAAATGCCTCACAGGCATTAGGGATTATCTGAAATAAGGATCTAGTAGAAGCCCATTAATATTTTTTAAGATAACTTTCTTTACTCCCTTATCCCAAAGGTGCACAGCAATAGACATCTCGAGGACATGTTATTTATTTGCAAATAACATTTTCCTCGATGATCGCAGGGTATTCTGAATGGGATCAGATGATGTCAATGATTTAGAGAGAATGGTTAAGTGGAAACCCAGTTCAATATTCATGCTTTTATGATTTTATATGATTTTGGTACGTATGATGACAGAAGAAAATACATTAAAATTCTTAATAATCATCATGTAATTGATCATTTTTATTCCATTTTTCCATCAGACGCTGAGATTAGCTTTTCACTTTAATGTTATTTGAAGGCCTATTTTAACATATTCAGAAACACTAAACATTAACTAATGCCTAAATACAACAGTTGGTTGTGACTACTGAATTCAGATAGAATATTAATAAGCCTTAATTGAAACACTTTGCTTTTTTTTCAAATTGTTATTCTAAGTGTAATTATAGTCTGAGTAGTTATTGTGAAATGACCTACTAGAAGTTTGAAGTGATTTGTAAGTGGTTATTTTTGTCCCACATTTTACATTCTCCTTTCTGACTTCTGCCTCATGCCATACTGGAAAGTTCCAGCAGAAGGTGGAGAAAAAATTGAAGATTTTGAAATAAAAAGCAGGCATTCATTTATAAAAAAGTGGTGTTTTGTCCTGTTTGTTTGTTTAATTTCAACTTGTTGCTGCTAGAGGGAATTCCGCTGTGGACATTACTCCCAGTAACTGTATCAGTGCTTTGACTCATTGGCAGATGTTAGTGATCTTTACTGGATAATTCATTTCTTTTTCACATTTCATCAATCAATTCTAAATAGACACTTTTATGATTCTCCAAGTCTTCCTACTAAGAATACTGTTTTGAAGTGGCTAGATATGGAAGTAATGTCAGCAACATAGTTAATGACAATTCCATATAATGAAAAGTTTAATCCATTTTGAATCACATATTTAAAACAAATAAATAAATAAATCTAAAACTCCAAGAAGTATGTTAAAAATAAGCAATATTGATGGCTAACCATGGATTTGTTTAAATTGTCAGAAAACAAAATTTAAAAAAGTTACCTAGAGAGTAAAACATTACCAAAATTCACTATGACAAGAGTTTGAAACAGTACTTTAATAATAAAACAAAACAGAAACAAAATTGCAATATTTTCATTGCCTATTTTAAGAGAGCTCTACTGGTTAGACAGGCACTTTGAGAAGAGCAGACGGATAGGCTCATGTAGAGATTTAGAGATGTAATTCTGAGGTTGGCAGATTTCCTTTGGAAGGATAAGTAGGTTGACACTGCATGTAGAAGCATCAGACTGGAATAGGTCTGTCATCATTAAGGAGTATGTATCATGAAGCTACCACATCAACAGCTTAAATAAGAAAAGGAGTAATACTAATTACTTAGAATAATAATTTTACTTGTTGTACTAGATTGTATTGACACATGGAACATATTGTATTCGTCAATGTTCAAATGGAGAAATTTCCCCCCCCCCCTCTGTGTGTGTGTGTATGTGTGTGTGTGTGTGTGTGTGTGTGTGTGTGTGTAAACTACTAAGAGTAGATGGTCAATGATGTAAGTTCATTTGCCAGCTAGAGACTTCTCCCTTGAGGAGGCCTAAATCCTGTTTTAGCACATTGAAATGAAATCAATGTTAAATGAGTATAAACCCTAACTTAAAACCATTCAGTTTTATATTCTTGTTATATTCTAATGTCTCTCCAGCGACAAGAGCTAGGTCCAGTACAGGCTCTAAAAAAGCTGCAGAGAAACCCTGTCTTGAAAAACCAAAAAAAAAAAAAAAAAAGAAAAAAAAAAAAAAAAGAAAGAAAAGTATGGTTGCTGAAAATACACACATGGGGAGTGAAAAAGCAGTAGAGATAAATCCTGGTCTCACTGCCAGTGACCACAGTCCACCCCAGCCATACAACTGTCACCCACATTCAGAGGACCTAGTTTGGTACTATGCTGGCTCCCTCCTTGTCAGGTAGGAGTTACTAGGCTTCCATTAGCTCAGATAAACTCTTTCAGTGGATATCTTCATCATGGTCTTGACCTCTCTGCTAGTATTCTCACTTCTTGCTCTCTTCAACTGCACTTTAGAAGCTTGGTCCCATGCTATGCTATGGTTTCTGCATCTGCTTCCATCAGTTGCTGGATGGAGGTTATAGGAGGACATCAGACAGATGACTGATCTTCAAAATATAAGAAGAACTCAAGAACTTGGGTATCAAAATATCAAGCAATTCAATTAAAAAATGGGGTCCAGATCTAAAGAGAGAATTCTCAAAAGAAGAATTTTATATGTCTGAAAGACACTTAGGAAATGTTCAACATTCTTAGCCATCAGGGAAATGTAAATCAAAATGACTTCTGAGATACCATCTCTACACTGGTCAGAATGGCTAAGTTCAAAACACAATAATGCTGGAAAGAATGTAGAGTAAGGGGAATTACTCATCCATTGCTGGTGGAATGCTGACTTGTACAACCACTATGGCAAATCAATATGGTGATTTCTGAGAAACTGACGATCAATCTACTTCAAGACCCAGCAATTCCACTCTTGGCACATACCCAAAAGATACTCAGCATATTGCAAGGACATGTGTTGAACCATGTTCACAGCAGCATTAGTTTCAATATCCAGAACCTGGAAACATTCTAATGACCCTGGAGTGAAAGAATGAAAAAGAAAATGTGGTACATTTTGCACAATGGAGTCCCCACTCAGTGCTTTTAACAATGACACTTTTAAATTTGCGTGCAAATGAATAGAACTAGAAAAATTCATTCTAAATGAGGTAACCCAGACCAAGAAAGATGAATATGGTATGTACTCACTTAGGTGAATACTAGCTGTAAAACAAATGATAAGGAGCCTATAATCCATGACTCCAGAAAAGCTAAGTAACAAGGAAATCCCTAAGAGAAACATATATACATTCCCCTGGAAAGGACAAATAGACAAGATCTCCTGAGAGAATTGGGAGAGAGGGAAGATGGAAGTGGAAGAGAAGGGAACAGGGGAGGGGGAGAAGAACCCACATAACCTCAATAGGAATGATAACACAGTGAAAACAAGCTCAGTACTGACTTGGCATTATTATTAAATGATTGTGACCTCACACACACTCAATATTTATTTTGAAGGTATCTAAAGCTTCATGGATGGACCAAGGTTCTTCAAGCACTATACTGCAGTGTACTGCATTCACAGCTTGCAAACATTGTGCCATATACTGAACATTGGTGTATGCTGTTCATAAAAGAGAGCTCTTAATTTCAAAATGATGGATCATTATGGTTTGGTTACAAGCACTTTGTCCTTTCAAAAAGCACCATAAAACAATATTGATCTCATCTGTGGTGATTTCCAAATTATTTATTTATTTATTTTAATTTGAATAACATTTTTTAAAGTGTATATTATCCAATATTATGACTTATAATTGAATTGCACTATTTGGTACAATTAGTAAAAACCTTTTATCCTGGTGACAAGAATTTTAACATAAAAGTATTTTTTGTATTAAATGTGATTGCTGATTGAGAGTGTGCTTTGGTGCCATTTCCAATTAAAAGCATAGTAGCAGGGTATTTTTGCATATAATTTTTATTTATTTATTTATTAAAAATGTCCGCCTCCTTCCCCCACCCTCCCATTTATCTCCCCCTTCCCCCTCCACTCCAATCCCTGTCCTGTCCGAAGAGCAGTAAGGGTTCCCTGCCCTGTGGAAGTCCAAGTTCCCCCACTCCATCCAGGTCTAAGAAGGTTAGCATCCAAACAGGCTAGCCCCCCTCCAAAGCCAGTATTATGCAGTAGGATCAAATCCAGTTGGCATTTTCCTTGGCTTCTCAGCAGCCCTCATTGTCCTCCATGTTCAGGGAGAACGGTTTTATCCCGTGCTTTTTCAGTACCCAGTCCAGCTGGCCTTGGTGAGCTCCCATTAGATCAGCCCCACCATCTCGGTGGGTGGGCACACCCCTTGAGGTCCTGACTTCCTGCTAATGTTCTCCCTCTTTCTGTTCCTCATTTGGACCTTGGGAGCTCAGTCTCTGGTGCTCCAATGTGGGCTCTGTCTCTATCTCCATCCCATCGCCAGATGAAGGTTCTATGGTGATATGCCAAGATATTCATCAGTATGGCTATAGGATCTGGCCATTTCCGGTCTTCACTCACCTCAGCTGCCCAAGTAACTAGCTGGCCGAGCATCTCCCTGGACACCTGGGAACCCCTCTAGAGTCAAGTCTCTTGCCAACTCTAAAATGGCTCCCTCAATTAAGATGTATACTTCAAAGTTCCCATATCCATATCTTCCTATATCCCAACTATCCCATTTCCCCCAAGTGCTCCCCATCCTCCCCTTCACACTTTTCTCTTCCCATCTCCCCTTGCCCCCAATCTAACCCCACCCCCAAGTTCCCAATTTTTTGCCTGGCAATCTTGTCTACTTCCAATATCCAGGAGGATAACTATATGTTTTTCTTTGGGTTCACCTTCTTATTTAGCTTCTCTAGGATCACGAATTATAGGCTCAATATCATTTATTTATTGCTAGAAACCAATTATGAGTGAGTACATCCCATGTTCATCTTTTTGGGTCTGTGTTACCTTACTAAGAATAGTGTTTTCTATTTCCATCCATTTGCATGCCAAAATTCAAGATGTCATTGTTTTTTTATTGCTGAGTAGTACTCTAATATGTATAGTATTACACACTTTTTTCATCCATTCTTCCACTGAAGGGCATCTAGGTTGGTTCCAGGGTACTTGCTATTACAAATAATGCTGCTAAGAACATAGTTGAACAAATGCTTTTGTAATATGATAGGACATCTCTTGGGTAAATTCCCAAGAGTGGAATTGCTGGGTCCTGGGGTAGGTTGATCCCGAATTTCCAGAGAAACGCCACACTGATTTCCCAAAGTGGTTGCACAAGTTTGCATTCCCACCAGCAATGAATGAGTGTACCCCTTACTCCACAAACCTCTCCAGCAAAGCCTGTCATTGGTGTTTTTGATTTTAGCCAATCTGAGAGGTGTAAAATGGTATCTCAAGTTGTTTTGATTTACATTTCCCTGATCGCTAAGGAGGTGTGAGCATGACCTTAAGTGTCTTTTGGCCATTTGAAATTCTTCTGTTGAGAATTCTCTGTTTAGTTCAGTGCCCCAGTTTTTAAATGGGTTAATTAGCATTTTAAAGTCTAGTCTCTTGAGTTCCTTATGTATTTTGGAGATCAGACCTTTGTCAGTTCGCAGGGTTGGTGAAGATCTTTTCCCAGTCAGAAGGCTGCCTTTGTGTCTTAGTGAGAGTGTCCCATTTGCTTTTCAGAATCTGCTCAGCTTCAGGAGGTTCTCATTTATTCAATGTTGCCACTTAATGTCTGTGCCAGCTGGCGTTATACATAGGAACGGTCTCCGGTGCCCATATGTTGTAGAGTACTTCCTAATTTTTTCCTCTATCAAGCTCAGTGGTGTTCAGATTAATGTTGAGGTCTTTAATCCATTTGGACTTGAGTATTGTGCCTGGTGATAGATAAGTAGATCCATTTTCATTCTTCTACAGTTGACATCCTGTTCTGCCAGCACCATTGTTGAAGATGCTTCTTTCTTCCATTGTGTACTTTTAGATCCTTTATGAAAAATCAAGTGATCATAGGTTTGTGAGTTAAGATCCAGGTCTTCTATTCGATTCCTTGTTCGACTTCTCTGTTTTTTATGCTGTTTGCAATACTGTAGCTCTGTAATATAGTTTGAAGTCAAGGATGGTAATGCCTCCAGAAGTCCCTTTATTGTCTAAGATTGTTTGGCTATCCTGGGTTTTTTGTTTTTCCATATAAAGTTGATTATTGTCCTCTCAAGATCTGTGAAGAATTTTGATGGGATCTTTAAGGGATTGCATTAAATCTATAGATTGCCTTTGGTAGTATTGCCATTTTTACTATGTTGATCCTCCCAATCCAAGAGCAAGGGAGATCCTTCCATTTTCTAGTATCCTCTTCAATTTTTTTCTTCAGAGAATTAAAGTTCTTGTGAAATAGATCTTCTCACCTCCTTGGTTGGAGTTACCCCAAGGTGTTTTTATGCTTATTTGTGGGCTATTGTGAAAGGTGACTACTACTCTCGATTTCCCTCTCTGCTTCCTTATCCCTTTGTGTATAGGAGGGTAACTGATTTTTTGGAGTTCATCCTGTAACCTGCCAAGTTACTAAAGGAGTTTATCAGCTGTAGAGTTCTTTGGTGGAGTTTTTGGGGTCGCTTATGTACACTATCATATCATCTGCAAATAATGAAAGTTTAACTTCTTCCTTTCCAATTCAAATCCTTTTGATCCCTGTATGTTGTCTTATTGCTATTGCTAAAACTTCAAGCACTATATTGAAGAGATAAGGAGAGAGTGGACAGCCTTGTCGTGTTCCTGAATTTAGTGGGATGGCCTTGAGTTTCTCTCAATTTAATTTGATGTTAGCTGTCGGCTTGCTGTAAATAGCCTTTATTATATTTAGGAATAACCCTTGTATCCCTAATTTCTCCAAGACCTTTATCATAAAGGGGTGTTGAATTTTGTCAAATGCTTTTTCAGCATCTAATGAAATGATCATGTTTTTTCCTTCAGTTTATTTATGTGATGGATTCCATTGATAGTATTTCATATGTTGAACCAGCCCTACTTCTCTGGGATGAAGCCTACTTGATCGTGGTAGATAATTTTTCTAATGTGTTCTTGGATTCGGTTTGCCAATATTTTATTGAGAATTTTTGTGTCAATGTTCATGAGTGAGATTGGCCTCTAATTCTCTTTCTTGGTTGAGTCATTGTGTGGTTTAGGTATCAGGGTAACTGTAGCTTCATAAAAGGAATTTGGCAATGACTCTTCTGTTTCTATATTATGAAATACATTAAGGAGTATAGGTATTAGGTCTTCTTGATGTTTTGGTAGAATTCTGCATTGAAATCATCAGGACCTAGGCTTTTTTTTTTTTTTTTTTTTTTTTTTTTTTGGTAGGGAGGTTTTTGATAACAGTTTCTAATTCTTCACAACTCACAGGACTATTTAGATTTTTCACCTGGTCCTGGTTTAACTTTGGTACATGGTACTCATCTAAAAAAAGTCCATTTCTTTTACATTTTCGAATTTTGTGGCATACAGTCTTTTTTAGTAAGATCTAATGATTCTCTGAATTTCCTCTGTGTCTGTGGTTATGTCCCCCTTTTCATTTCTGATCTCATTAATTTGCTTCTTCTCTCTCTGCCGTTTGATTAGTTTGGCTAGGGGTTTTTCAATCTTGTTGATTTTCTCCAAGAATCAGCTTTTTGTTTCATTGATTCTTTGGATTGTTTTCTGTGTTTCCGTTTTGTTGATTTCTGCCCTCAGTTTGATTATTTCCAGTCTTCTACTCCTCCGAGATGAGTCTGCTTCTTTTTTTTCTAGAGCTTTCGGGTATGCTGTTAAGTCTCCAATGAGTGCTTTCTCCGTTTTCTTTATGTGGGCACTTAGTGCTATGAACTTTCATCTTAGCACTGCTTTCATAGTGTCCTATAGGTGTGGGTATGTTGTGTCTTAATTTTCATTAAATTGAAGGAAGACTTTAATTTCTTTCTTTATTTCTTCCTTTACCCAGGTGTGGTTCAGTAGTTGATTGTTCAATTCCCATGAGTTTGTGGGCTTTCTGGGGGTAGCATTGTTTTGAATTCTAACTTAATCCATGGTGATCCGATAAGACACAGGTAGTTACTAATATTTTTTTTTAACTGTGGAAGTTTGCTTGTTCTTGAGTATTCGCCCTGGTCAATTTTCGAAAAGGTTCCATGAGCCACAAAGAATGAAGGTATATTCCTTTCTATTTTGGGTAGTATGTTCTATAGATGTCTGTTAAGTCCATTTGGTCATTACCTCCATTAAGTCTCTTAATTCCTCTGTTAGGTTTCTGTCTGATTGTCCTGTCCATGGTGAGAGAGGAGTGTTGAAGTCTCCTACTATTAATGTGTGTGGTTTGATGGCTGCCTTGAGTTCTAGTAATGTTTCTTTTACATAAGTGGGTGCTTTTATATTAGGGGGCATAGATATAGGATTGAGACTTCATTCTGATGGATATTTCCTGTTATGAGTATAAAGTGTCCCTTTCCATCTCTTCTGATTGATTTAGTTTGAAGTCCACTTTGTTAGAAATTAGTATGGCACACACCCACTTGTTTCTTAGGGCCATTTTCCCCAACCCTTTTACCCTGAGTAGATGTCTGTCATTTGTGGTTGAGGTGTTTTCCTTCTGTAAAGCAGCATAGCAGAATATTGTATCCTGTTTCTCGTATCCATTCTCTTAGCCTCTCACTGCTGCCTTTTTATAAGGTGAGTGAGTCCCATTGATAATTAAGGTGATTTAATGAGCCAGTGGTTATTAACTCCGCCGTCATCATTTTTTGGTAGTAGAGATTGTGTGTTTCCCTTCTTTGAGATGTGCCTGTTGATTGGGTGCTAGATTGTCTGAGTTATTGTGGGCATTGTTGGACTTTCTTGGTTTTTGATTTTCCTTCCATTACTTTCTGTATGAGGCATGGATTTGTGGCTACCTCATTATTGTTTTTATAATTTGTTTTTATCCTGAAATATTTTGTTTTACTCCATTGAAATGTTGAACGAAAGCTTGGCTGGGTATAGTAGTCTGGGCTTTCATCCATGGTCTCTTAGTTTCTGCAGTACATCTATCCAGGACCTTCTGGCTTCATGGTTTCCATAGAGAAGTCAGGTGTAAGTCTGATAGGTTTACCCTTTATAAGTTACTTGATTCTTTTTCCTTTGCAGCTCTTAATATTCTTTCTTTATTCTCTATGTTTTGTGTTTTGATTATTATATGGCGAGGGATTTTCTTTTGACCCAGTCTATTCAGTGTTCTGTATGCTTCCTTGAACCTTCATAGGAATATCGTTCTTTAAATTCGGAAAGTTTTCTTCTATAATTTATTAATATATTTTCTGGACCGTTGAGCCTGTACTTCTTCTCCTTTTTCTACCCCTATTATTCTTAGGTTTGGTCTTTTTATTGTGTCCCAGATTTCATGAATGTTTTGTGATGAGAATTTGTTGGATTTGCTGTTTTCTTTGATCAGTGCGTTTATTTTCTCTATGGTATCTTCAGAATCTGAGATTCTTCTATCTCCTGTATTCTGTTTTGTTATGCTTGTTTACTGTATTCTCTATTTCTTTACCTAGATGTCCATATCCAGCCAGCCCTCGGTTTTTGTTTTTCTTCCTTTCCTCCATTTCAGTTTTCATGTCTTGACTGTTTCCATTATCTGTTTGATTGTTTTTCCTTGGTTTCCTAGGATCTCATTTACGGATTTACTCAAATCTTCAACTTTTTGTTATTCTTCTCATCCATTTCTTTACAGGGACTTTTTTCACCTCCTGTTAAGGGCCTCCTCTATCACTTTCAAAAAGTCAAGGTTTTTCTACTCGCTTTTGATTGAGGTGTTCAAATCCTCCTATTGTAAGATTGCTGGGTTCTGGTGATTGCATGTTGTTTTTTAGATTGTTTAGAGGAATTCTTGCATTGGCACCTGCCCCATCTCTTTTTCCACAATGCCTTCCTTGGATCTCTTTTTCAGAAGCAAGGTGTCCTTGCTTTGCCAAGGAGCTTGCCAGACAAAGGGCCTACAGTTGCTGCAGAAGGCTATTGAACAAGAAAGAACTCCCACCTGCCAGACCAGGAAGGATAGGGGTTGAAGAGTGTCTTGGCTCCATCTCCAGGGCTGCTGCCAAGGGGCAGTACCTCACTCACCCTCCCAGATTGTATCTTCTGGTACTAAGATCAGGTGACCTTGCTGGCAAGAGATTTTCTCAGACAAAGGGCCTACATACCTGCTGCAGGCAGGCTATTGAAACAAAGAAACTCCCACCTTGCTGCAGGCAGGCTATTGAAACAAAGAAAACTCCCACCCACTTGGTTTGCATCTCCCTACCCAAACCAGTGCCCCAATCAGGCTGAGCTGGAGATGTTATGAGCCCAAGAGAGGATGAGAAGGGAGGGTTTTTCTGGATGCAAGCTGGGTGGGGTAGGAAGAGAGAGGCAGTAGCAGGGGAGAATAGCCCCAGCTGGAAGACCAGGAAGGATAGGGGGTTGAGGAGTGGTGGGCTCCGTCTCCAGGGCTGCTGCCACTGGGTCAGGAACTCATTCACCTCCCAAATCAGGTAGCAGTTTTTTAAAGCTCATTTTCACCCAATTGATCAAAATCAATGACAGTAATATCTACCAGTTAACACTTCAGTCAAGTGAGTCACTGTAGTTACCTGAAATAGGCTCTTCCAAAGCCCACTCAGTACAGTGACTAGTAACAAACGCTTTCCAAAAGGAACTAGCTGGAGCTCACTTTTAAAGAAGGTGTTAGGATACACTAAATACCAAAGAAGATATTGTCTATAAACATTTTTTATGCTTTTAAAGTAATTAATTTTCTATTCATTTATTTAATGTCATGTTCTATAATATATAATATTTTTCATTAATCTCAGTGTTTAATATTCCAAATTCATGTTACATTATTAGGTTGTTTGTTGTGGTGCCTGATCTAGCTAGAAGATTAGTTTTTGTACAATGCAATATATCTGAAACATAATAAATGTCCCCAATAACCATTGTTTTATTCTTGAAGAATTTTAATTTCCTTGGAAAAACATTTTCACTGTGTTTTATTTATACTTTGAAAATACTTTTACATGGTACAGTGCATTTGATCCTCTATCCATCACTATTGCCTCCAGCTCCTCTTTTTTTGCCTCAAATATATCCCCTTCTGAAATTCATGTTCCCTATTTTTGTTATTATTGTGACATCTGAGAATTTTAAATTATTCAATAATTTAACGTTCATGGGTGTATCAGAGTAACTTATTTTGGAAGTGATAATTTATGTATATAGAAGACCTCTAGTTTTAACTTGCCTTTTCTGTTCTAATATAGACTAAAGAGTTAAAAGTTTGTTTATTAATAGAAGAAACTTCAGTGTTCTCCAGATGTTTAGGGTATCACTCATGACTAGGACGTGATAACTCAATGGCACTGAGCAATTTTGATTTTGATTTTATTTGGATCATTATTCAGTAGCCAGTACCCACATGATGGTTTAAAATCATCTGTAATTCCACTGGAATATTATTCAGACCTGAAGAAAAGTAGAATTTTCAGGTAAAATGATATAGAAATCGAAAGTATTTTATTGAACAGGTACCCAAGACCCAGAAAAATAAGATATGGATGGATGGCCTCTCTCATTTGTGGTTTCTAGCTCCAAATCTTCCTATATTAATATATAACTTGGAGTCACACAAGAAAACAAGGAAGTTTGAAAGGGAGAATAGGGGCAGGCAAGGAGATCTAAGAAGGAAATATAGTATAAGCCATATGAAAGGGAGAATCGGGGGAGGGTTATAAGAAGTACATGAAAGAATAATGCCAAGGATATTGAATATAACAACTGCAATAACATTATTTTGTGTTTACTTAAAACACACACAATTATAAAATGCTCTCTCTCTCTCTCTCTCTCTCTCTCTCTCTCTGTCTGTCTCTCTCTCTCTCTCACACACACACACACACAATTTAAACATAAAGACTGAGCAGATTTTATTTATGAATGTATGTATATATTCAATGTTGTTACATAAGGCACAATTAATGAAAAACATACCATAAATTTGAAAGACAGCAAGTACTCTAACAGTAAATGGGAAACTTTGGTGATAAAAATTGGGAAATCATGCAATTTCTTATTTTCTTAAAATATAAATGAAGATATATATATATATATATATATATATATACACACACACCTACATATATAGTTGTTCAGATGAGACAAGATAAATCTTCAAGATTTATATAGCCTATTTCTTTTTAAAAAATATTTATTTATTTATTATGTACACAGTGTTCAGCCTCCATGCCTACAGGCCAGAGAGGGCACCAGAATCTCATTAGAAATGGTTGTTGAGCCACCATGTGGTTCCTGGGAATTGAACTCAGGACCTCCGGAAGAGCAGTTCGTTGCTCTTAACGTCTGAGCCATCTCTCCAGGCCCTATATAGCCTATTTCTATTTCTCTTGTTGACCTTCCAGTAGGTGAAGGTGAATCTCATTGCTGAAGAGAATATTCCTTCAAATACAGGACTTTGGCGGATATAAGATAAATCTGACTTGAAGCCCCTGTCATGGATATAGCGTTGATGGTAAAAGGTGAAACACTAGCTGCCAAAATAGAAAGATATTCAATAATCCTATGTATCAGTGATGGCCTATGAAACACTACAATGATCACAATGGTGAAATATCAATAAAGGTGTAATAGTGGCAACCAACAGATGCCTAATTACACATAAACCCTACTCAATGTGAAAAATCATATAGAGTTCCATAAGATAAACAAATAACTTGGTGGCTATTGGGGTTTATGAATCTGGGAGGACAGCATATTATCGCCAATTTCCTAAACTACTATATTCTTAACTGCATCTTAAATGCTTATACTTATATCCTCATTAGTTCTAAGCCCTCAAAAAAAGTTTATTTTGAAGCTTATGGAGACTGGTACAGAACAGTCATAATTGGTCAAAATACAAAGAACATATGACTCTGGGATGCCCAGCCATAATTATCAATTGACAACAGAAATCTAACATCCAAATCTCATAACATCTCAGAAGAGGGTGGAAAAAGACTGTAAGAGCACTAAGACCGGGAAATCTGCTGCAAGACTTTCTCTAAATAATATAGGAAGCTACAACCATGATTGGCCAATAATAAGGCTGCCTAAACAGACCTAAGCAATGATGCCACTAGTTGACATGCTAGTATGGATGGGAAAAATCTACAAGTTCCCTCTTCCACACAAAGAGCTACAGAAATTAATGACTAATGGAAATTAACCTTTACCATGGAATTGAGAAAGACCAAGAAGAGGGTACATAGGAAGGGGTTGAACAGAAAAGAGGTAGGGGCCAAATGATTCAACTGTATTTCAATATATTTAAATAAATTATATTTTAGATACCAAGGTCAATACCTGCATGTACTAACAAAATGTGGCATCTGTCCTTGATAAGTTTTAGATTAAATAAATGATCAATAAACTATTTACTAGATGAAGATGAAATTGAATAAAAGAACATCTCTCTGGTTATTTCTTCCAGATATGACCTATAATGATTCATTTCTTCAAGCTTACTTAAAAGGTTATATGGAGTAGAGAAAGGAAATGAGTTTCTGAAGCAGTGTTAATATATTTACAACTAGGGACTTATCTCCCTAAAGTCACTCTCAAGTTATCAAAGTTCACTTGAAATGGTATTTCTTGAATGACACACTGAACTTCCTTAGTCCCACCTTCACCACCTGGAAAAACAGTAAGAAACAAATTATGCACAATATCCTTGGTAATTACAAACATTTCTGATGAGTAGACAATGCCTTTTCCTAATTGTTTGCCACTTCTACAGACAGAAGTCTGTTAATGATAGCTAATTAGATTTGTGTAGTCATGTCATTTTGTTGGAGGTGACATTTTATCAGCATTTTACAAGGAATATTTTCTCTGACCAACTTGACTTTTATTATTTTCCTGAATGACAGGTTCCTCTGTTGGTATAAAAAAATATCATATCCTGCCCCTAACTCTGACACTCAGCATTTAAACAAGGATAGAAAAATGATGATCTGATTAGTCAAACAGTCTTACGTTCAATTCCAAATAATCAAATAATAGAATTAGGTTATATTCAGGGTGGACAAGTAACAGAAGTATTATCACATGCTGTTGTAACTATCTTTAACCAGAATAGATAAATTTTAAAGTCTTATATTTATACTCAGTATATGAGAATTTATATGAATATGCATATTAATCACAATTATTTAAATAATACAGATATAATTCTGAGAAATAAAGAAAAGGATCTATCTCTGCAACATTTTAGACCATAGCACCTGTAATTAGTCAGTTAAACATCAGTACTGAACATAATTCATATGTAAAAAGATTTTATTTTAAAATGTTTTATAATTCATTTTTAAAAGTATTTTAAAATTAGGATATATCACCCAGCATGGTGGATACAATTGTAGACAGAGTGAAAGGACTATCTGTAGTCTATGTAGTTATTATCCTTCCCACATATAACTAACTCTTTGTTAAATGTACAAAGAGAACATAAACAGAATCACAGAAAACTTTAAAGATTAATTATCTTAATTTTCATCACATCAATGAAACAACTTCCTGCTTTCTATAGATATTTTCATTAATTTTGTTTAATACTTAATGTTTTGCCACAGGTAATTATTTGAAAAATGTACTTGTGGGGAATCTTATACCACTGATAAAATTATTATGTATTAGTAGTTTACCCTGATTACTTACTAAGTCATATTCCATTTCTACTGCTTTGTCATCATCGTTTTACCCTATCAGTTGTTTTTAATGGTCTAGTTCTACTTTGAGTTTATACAGAATCATTTTTCTAGAACCATTTCTGAAAACTAACTTTTGTTCATATTTATGTTCTTATCTCTAAGATCAATACAGAAGCAAACATTTTATATATTTCATAGTATGTACTTATTTTAAGAAATTTATCATATTTGAACAAAACTGCTATGACATTGGTATCCCTTTCAGCTATAAATGAAAATATTAATATTTAATGGACAAAGACTTGTCCAATATTCTTGTCTGAATTAGTCCTGGCCTTGTTTTTATCTATCATTCCAGGCTGTTTATTTATTTTAAGGATTTAATCATCATATCCTGGGAACAGATAACTTGAAACAACTGTTAAACCTTATAAAAATCATATAGTTTTAAATCCTGTGAACTTTTCATTTTTTTCTTATCTGTATCTTTTAAGTATAACTATTATGAATCTGTCATAAATCTGGCTATGTGCTTTTGTGATTGGTTTTCTGTTTGTTGCACATGTTTGTGACATTTAATTAGTGATATTTTATTCATCAGATAATGAATAGACTTTCACTTGATAAATTCCAAATCACTATTTAAATTATTATTCATTATTATTATACTTTGTTCCCTAAATTATCTATTCTATACAACATTACTAAATTATTTTATCATTTTTAATTGACATATTTCTATTTCTGTTTTTGTCCATGATCTATTTTAAGTTAGTGTTATACAACAGCTAAATTTGTTTGATTTATCTTAGACCTGAAAGAATCACACAGAAACTGTATTAATTAAATCACTGTTTGGCCCATTAGACAAACTTCTTATAAGCCAACTCTTATATATCAATTTAACCCATTTCTATTAATCTGTGTATCGCCTCATGGCTATGGCTTACTGGCAAAGTTTTGGCGTGTCTGACTCTAGCAGTGGCTCCATAGCATCTCCCGACTCCCACCTTCTTTCTCTCAGCACTTAGCTAAGTTTTCCCTACCTAGCCAAGTTCTCCCCTTCTATAAGTCCAAAGCAGTTTATTTTTTCATTAATGGTAATCACAGCATACAGAAAGAAATACCACATCATGTCATGTCTTTTGTTGTTGTTGTTGTTTCAGTTAGTTTCTTTGTTTAGTCAGTTATATTAATTCTATCCAAGTATCTGAGCTAACCAGCTTCTGCTTTCTTGCTACCCAGGCAGTACCTGGCATGGGCTCCCTTATGTTAAACCATTCATGACTGGTCAACTCACAAGAGCTCTAAGACACCCCAGCACATCTTTCAGTCAGAACAGTTGGGGTCATTGATTTTGTAGCTTGCTAGTGTCTGAGTCCCATCATAAGAGACCTTACCAGGTTACAGAAGATGGCAAATTCAGGCTCCTTATCCTCAGTTACTAAGATTTCTCACTTGTGGTCCTTATAGTTTTCAGAAAGTTTTCTACTGAGAAAAGTTTGTACATTGCCCCCTAAATCCTATTCCAATCATCTTTTCCAATATTCTCTCCCTCCCTTCCTGACCCTGATCTCTTCTGTTCTCATCCTCACCAGACCATGTCCACAACATAATATATTCTACTTCCTCTTTTCAGGAAGATCCATGCACCGCTTGTCCTAGAGTCCCCCTTGTTACTTTGCCTCTCTGGGTCTGTGGATTTTAATGAGATTTTCTTTTAATTAAGAGCTAATATCCACTTATAAGGAAGTACAAACCATGCTTACTTTTCTGGATCTAAGTTTCCTCAGTCATGATAATTTTTTCTTGTTCTATCCATTTGCTATTTCATGATGTCACTTTTCTAACAACTGAATAACATTCTATTGTGTAAATATAGCACATCTTCTATATCCATTCTTTGATTTAACAGCATCTATGTTGTTTTCAGTTCCTGAATATTATGAATTAAGCCTCTCTATGAACATAGTTGGGTAAGTATCCTTGGGTAGAATGGAGAATCATTTGGATATATTCCTAAGAATGCTATGGCTGGGTCTTGTAGTTGGTCTATTTTCCAATGCTCCTTAAAATATTCCAAAAATAGAAATAAAAGAAGCATTGCAAAATTAATTTTATGAGGTCACAATAACCCTGGTACCCAAACCACACAACGATTAAACAAAGAAAGATTCAACAACAACAAAAATACTTGTTAAAATACTCACAAACAAGCTCAAATAATACATCAAGAGAGTATATCCTCCCAGAGATGAAGGAATGGTTCATCATTAGAAAATTAGTCAATTCAATCCACCAAATAAACAAACTACAAAACAACAACCACAAACAACAACAAAAAACAACCAATATTCCTTCATGATAAAAGTCTAGGATGTATTTGTCTGCATTTTAAGCTTTAAATTAATCTATTTCTTTTAACTGTAAAGAATCAGTCTTCTTAATTGACAAGAGCATTATCTAAAGTTGTGAAGCCTTCTATAATTGTGCAATTTAAAAACTATTTTCTTACTGGTTCCAATTCTCTTTTTCATTATTATATTTACCACCCACATCCTTTATATAGTTTTGACCAGCTTGTGGTATATTTTTATGTGTTTTTTATTTTAAGCATATTCAAAACTTGTCCTTGAGGTATAAATGACAGCATGCAGTCAGATTGATTTTATCCAAAAACTCTGCTCAAGGATATTTAGAAGGTTGATTTAAAAACCATAGCTCTGGTCCCAAAGGGAGCAATAGTGATCAATCATAAGTGACCATTGACCATGAACAGAGATTTTTCATAACCCCAAACACAATGGTGTAATGTAGGTTTACATTTAAAGAAAAAATGCATAAACTAAGCAACTCACTTTTAAAGTACAATAATAAGATCATCAGGTATGTGTATATCAAAACAGGGGGACATCTCTGCAGCAGGTTGCAGATGCTATAGCATATCATTCTTAGTTTTGGTTGGTCTTTTGGTGTATTCCAAAAAAGATTTTATTTCAGATATAAAAGTGGGCAAAGAATGACTGACAAGGGACTAGCAATAGTTGAAGGAAATTTGGCTCTGGTTCCATAAGAGTCCAAACCTCCACAACACAAGTTAGCCACTCTTATAAGATTTTAAACCTTGCCACTTCCAAATCTTCAGTTCTTATCTACTGGCTATCAGTAGAGGAGCAAGAAGTATTCAGTGATAAAACCCAGTACTTGAAGAACCGAGGAAATTCATGAAAGTGGTGGTGTGATTTTTTAAAGATAACTGCTCTTTTAAAATATGACTCAAATGAAACAATCAGTAAAATACCTTATATTTAATATGTTTATATATCTCATATACCTTATATTTAAATTATATTTTTAAATGTTTTATTTAAAACAAAGAAGACAATTCTTAAAATTTTGTATCACTAAAATATATTTAACAATATGAGTATAACTTCTTTCAGGAGACATGCAACCTGGCCTTTCTACTCATAACTTTCAAAATTAAAAGAAAGAAAGAAAGAAAGAAAGAAAGAAAGAAAGAAAGAAAGAAAGAAAGAAAGAAAGAGGAATAGTGTGGCACATTTATACAACGTTAAAATCTATCACATCATGAAATTTGCATCCAGATGGAAGGAACCAAAAAATAAATATCCTAAATGAGGTAACTCAGAACCCAGGAAGATAAGCATGGTATGCCCTCACTCATAAGTGGATAGATACTAGGTGTTAAGCAAAGGATAGCAAGCAAATAGTCCACAACCCCAGCGAAGCTAAGTGTAGGCCTATATTTTCTACATGGTGTGACAGCCAAGTTCTTTGGCCATTGTAGGTATCCAAAGCAATCCTCGCTAGACAGGTGTTACTACCTAACAAAAGGCTCAGGATGTACTGCTCCTTCTCTTTTGTTATTAGGTAGATGACCTGGGAAGAGGTGTGAATTCCAAGCTAGTGACCTAGTTGGACTTGACTGCAGTCCCACTATCCCTCCCTCCCCCTCCTCTGAAAGAGAATATTAATGAGCTCCCCCCTTGATTTACCTGTGGGAATAAAAGGTGTTTGAATAATAAACATGGGTAATCCTCAGGAATTTGAAGCCTGAGACTCCCTTCCAATATTGCTGTGTGAACTGTGTTTCAATTTTTCCCATGCATCCGCATTGGTCTAGAGAGGGAAAAGTAGTTTATTTTGGGGCATTAGACCCCGAAAGCTAAGTAACTAGAAGAACTGTAAAAGAAACATACATAGATCCCACTAGGAAGGGGAAATAGACAATATCTCTTGAGAAAATTGGGAGCATAAGGGTGGGTGGAGGAGGGAGGATAGATGGGGAGGAGGGCAGGAGAAGAGGGGGGTTAGGGGAACTTGAGGAACTGGGATAGTCAAAATTGGGGGTGGACAGAGAGAACAAGGAAAGAGCTATGTTGATTGAGGGAGCCATTTTGGGGCTAGCAAGAAACCTTGTACTAGAGATTCCCCGGGAATACACAAGTATGACCCAGCTAAAACCCTAAGCAGTTGTGAAGAGGGTGGCTGAACAGGCCTTGCCCTGTAGTCAGAGTGATGCCTATCTTAAATGTTACCATAGAACCTTCATCCAGCAACTGATGGAAGCCGACACAGAGAACCACAGCAGAACATTGGGCTGAGCTCTCAAAGTCCAGTCAATGAATGGAAAGTGTGAAAATAGGAACAAAGAGGACAAGAACATGATGAGGATACACACTGATTAGCTTACCGGAGCTAATGGGAGTTCACCACTGCAGCCTGACAGAGAAAAAACCAGCATAGGACCAAACTAGGCTCACTAAATGATGGTGATAGTTCTATGGCTGGGGCAGACTGTGTGGCCACTGGCAGTGAGACCAGGATTTATCCTTACTGCTTATATTGGTTATTTGGAACCCATTCTCTTTGGAGGAATATATTACTCAGCCTAGATATAATCAAGAGGGCCTTGATCATGCCTCACAGTTATGTGCTAGACTTTTTGACTCCCCATGGGAAAACTTACCCTTTCTGGTGAAAGGATAGGTGGCGAGGGGGGAAGATGGAAGGAATCGGAGGAGAGAAGGGAGTGGGAACTCGGATGGGTATGTAAAATGAGAAATGATAGTTTTTTTAAAAAAATATATATAAATATATTTAAAAAATAAAATAAAAAGGCATGAGCCACCACTGCCCAGCTCTATTCTGAACATTTTTATATTCTTCTTTATATATCTGATTCTTTTTCTTTCTTTGTTCTCTCAATGTAACTTTGCATAAACCTGAAAATAGAGTTTGACACAGTGGTTTGGCTGAACACCAAAGTATGTGAATATTAAAATAAAACAATTTTTGCATGTAAAAATATATATCTATAGGGATAACTCCAGAGAACTTCAAAAGTATGTATAAAAGCAGTATATGACTTAACTCCTAAGATAGGTCCTTAATATGCCTGGATTTGCTTAAGTCAAGGTCTAACATTAAAGCCTAGACTGGCTTCAAACTTGTTGACCTCTAATCTCAGTCTCCAAATATCAAGGTTATGGGGATGTGCCTTGGCTCACTAGTCTACAGCCACAATTGCCTTATTTGCTCTGAAATCTATTCACACAAATAGATGGATTCTAGAATGGGGCTAAGACAGAGAATGCAAAAAGAAGATTACTATTAAGTGTAACCTAAAGTTTGTCCACATTTTTTAATTGATGAAGTTTTCATGGTATATTGAATATTTGTAATGAGTTTTATTATCTTAGGGTAAAGGTATTTATTTAAAATTGTATAAAAACCTAATTAATGTCCAAAGTGATTTTAGAATGAATTGTCGATATGTTGGTTATTTTTTTTTCTTATTTGTCTCAGTCAAGGGATACCCTGATATGAGGTCAAGCATTGTTTGGAATATATCTCAATATTTCTAAAGAAGGTTGATATGAGAATTAAGAGTATATGAAGGAGATTTCACCCCCTAACATTGGTGGATACCTCTGCTCAATTAAAAGAAAAATAGGATCAAAAGTTTTCTCTTAGGGAATAATTCCTTCCTGAATATATTGACACAGAACTTGTTTTTTTTTCTGTTGTTCATAGATGGAAAGACAAACTCTCTTGTCGTTCTGAGCCTGCTAGCTTTCAGCGTGAACACACAATATAGTTTTTTGGTCTCAGGTTCTTAGACTCATATTGTAATGACTCGATGGACATTTGCCTAACCAAGTACAAAAGTTTAGAACTTCAGTCTATAATAATTATGTAAAACAAATCCAAATAAATTAAAATCTACTTGTACACATAGACATGCACATACACAAACATCATAATTCCTCATGTAAATCCTCATTATTATAGTAGCAATATAAAGATTTAATTTTCTATTTGTGTCTTATAACTTCCTATAATATTTATCTATGGATATGTGTTCTACAGAAATCATACAATTAGCTTTCTATCTGATTTGTATATGTTTTATTGAAATGGGAAAATAAAAGCTTACAAAAAAGAGGGAGGGGAAATGGAAGGAATAAAAGAGGAAAGGAAAGAAGCAAGAAAGGAAGCGAGGCAAGAAGTAAGAGAAGGAGAGCAGAAAGGAGGAAGAAAAAAGAATGTCTCATTCTGTAAGCAATTTCAGCTGGTTTCAAGAATAGGTAGAAAGACACAACACTGTTTAGAGATAAGGACATGGTGGTCTTGATGGAACTTGCCTAGTATAACAAACCTTTTGTAGCACTGAGTTGTGCTGATAGCCCAGACAAGCTGAGGGAGCACTGCACTGTTTGATTACACCAAGCTAAATCCCAAATTTATGAATTCAATATCTCTGAGGGGTTCCTTTTTCTGATTTGTTTTGTTTCTTTTTCAGGCTCTTTTGTAGGATTTGGGGCCATGGTAACAGCTGCTGCAGATACGCTCCTTGCTTGCCAGTTATCTGGGATTGCTGGCCATGTAAATGATGGTTGATTATCCTGTTGGCATGATTTTATGCTTCTAACATCTCTGCCATATGGTCATGTTTTCCCATTGGAAAATTGCACTAGTTTGTAAACTTTTTTCTTCAAGAGCAGATACCATGGCTTCTGATTCTTTGAGAATACACTTGGGGTTAAGGTTAGTGTTCTCAAGAGCAAAAATTTGCTAAACATAATAGTCCCTTCTTGTACGCTGTCTAGATAGTGCATAGGTCTCTGTTTATCTCTCTGTTCTGTTAATAACACAACCAACTTGAAATGATGAAAATAACTCTTTACTGTTTTGGAAAGCAGACATCTGGATTAGCTGGCCTAAAGTGAAAGATTTTATCTTCACTACTCTGCCCCCCTCTAAGATTATAATATAATTGTGAAATTTCTCTATAACATTTCCTTCCTCAAAACTCTTCTATGTCCTTTTACCAACCCTCATTCAAGTTCTTTTTCTCTTTTTCCCATATTGTATCAATATGTTTACGTATATAATATATACATATAACTTGCTCACTTATTAAGGATACTTGTCATATCTTACCAGAATTGTAAGGCACTATACAATTAATTGGTGTGCTCTTCCCTGGAAAAAATTACCACGTTATTTACCAACATATCATATATATGGTTCTGATTTTAGCTTTGTCAAGAGAATGAAGGCTTCCAGTTAAGAAATTTGAAGACCACTGAACAAATCAGACATCTTAATAAAAAGTGCAAATTACACAAAAAATAATGTATCAAGAAAAAGAGTAAATTGGCCTATCAGTATATCACATCTTCAATAGGATGAAATTTCATAAATCTTCCAAACATTTGTTTCTGATGTTCTCTTCAGATACATAATAAAAATGGTCTTTTTGTAGTCCTTGTCCAATTAAAAATTAAAGCTGGCTTTGGAGTTGGAGTATGTCTCTCTCCTCCTCTAAATCCAAGCATGTTTGTTAAACTAAAATCCAAAATCTTTGTCTTATGTCAGAAGAGTCACCTGTTATGGGACAGAAGAAAGAACAAAATTAGGGACTATTATATTGTCACTAACCCCATAATCTTTGTTTTTGACTCATGCATAATCTTTTCTTAATGCATAAAAATTATATGAAAATTCATAAGATATACATTAAACTTAATATATAAACATATATATATTAGTCTTAATATATAATGCTATATATATATGTATATACACATAAACTTTTTGTCATGATATTAATGGTCATATAGAATACTAAGTAATTCTAGAAAACTAATTCATCTAGCTTCCTGTAAATAATTTCTGGTTTGTGTCTTAATTGTAACTAGCAATTAAGTTTTTGTTCTCTGGATGTATACAACAAATTATGGTTTTTAAACTCTTCCAGATCTGCTGCATATAACTTTCAAAATTTTTAAGTATTTTGCAGTGAACCAAGACCATGCCTAACAACTATCTTTGAAGGCTCCAACGGAATTATGGGGCACCACAATAATGATTTCATCAGGAGTTTGATGATACCATTAAGCTGGCAAATACCACCCAAAGATTGACTTTGGACTACAAACTGTTGAGAACAATTTCAAGGTGATTCTCTGAGATGGTCCAGTCTCAGAGAATACTAAAACCAGGACTTGAGATGAGTCATGTGTTTTCATATTGTAGGAGGAGGCCACTTGTTTCATTCCTGGCTGCTCAGCCCAGATATAACCACAAAGAACCTATATTAATTAAAACACTGTTTGGCCCATTAGCTCTAACTTCCTATTGGCTCTTACATCTTAATTTAACATATTAACCACTTTCTAGTAATCTGTGAATTACCATGAGGTTGTAGCCTACTAGGAAATTTTATGCATGTCTGTCTTCGGTGGCTCCATAGCTTCTCTCTTGGCCCATCTTCCTCCCAATATTCAGCTTAGTTTTCCCTGCCTACCTAACTTCTGCCTTGCTATAGGTCCAAATCAGTTTCTTTATTCAATAATGGTAATCACCAGCTCCCACATCACCTCCCCTTCTCTGTTTAAACAAAAAAGAAGGCTTTAACATAGTAAAATTGCATACAACAATACAGTTATCAGGCAAGAATTAGTTATAATATTTATATATACTTTATCTTTTATCATAACTAAGGGAATCTATAACTATAAATTCTTCAACTCTATCAAAAACTTTAGAAGGATATAATATTACCTAAGTAGTCCAGGCAGGAGCAGTTTCTTGACCAAATGGCTAACAAACTCCATCAGGAACCACTTTGATGCCCATCTTCTTCTCAAAGAAATTGGTGCTGCAGGAGCAGAAGTATCTCATTGTCATGAAAAGTCATCAGTTATTAAAACATTTAAATGTCATATTCTGTAGTCTTTAAGATTTCAAGAATACCTGCCTATCTGAAATACATCTCTGTACATCTAGAAAATCTAGCTAACATGACTACCTGCTTGACTATAATAGATGACTCTCTACTTACCTATATTTCTTAATTATACATTATACATTACATTTTTAGATGTGCTGCACAACATAATACCTTAATCAAGAACAGAAATATACCAGCACTCGGGAGGCAGAGGCAGACGGATCTCTGTGAGTTCGAGGCCAGCCTGGTCTACAAGAGCTAGTTCCAGGACAGGCTCCAAAGCCACAGAGAAACTCTGTCTCGAAAAACCAAAAAAAAAAAAAAAAAAAAAAGAACAGAAATATACATATAACATAATTGACCTAAAACTTGTATTAATAAATCAAGTTCCATACCAATACAAAGTATCCATCTCTATAGAATACCCCCATTTAAATGTTTAAAAAATTTACAAACAATATTTGGGAACATGGGTGCAGTTCTGTCCAAACTTTTTTGTTATACTATATACGTTACAGAAATTTTAGGATAAAATGGTAGACAATTTAACCACTTTTAAATCAAAAAAAGAAACTAATAGTTTAAATATTTTATATTTATATGGATTTTTATATATTGGTACAAATTTAAGGTTATATTTGTTAGAGCATACTATACCTTTACAATATTAATTTTGTTCAATGTATGTACATATGCAGCTTATTTAACAATGTAATGCAAATTTCTAGTCCTTCCATGTCATAATTGCAAACTTTAGGATAATAAAAAACACAGGTAAATAGTCACCTTTTACAATCAAACTTGTAATCATGTTAAATCTGTTTTTAAGGTCAAATAGAAATATATTTTAGGTAGAGAGTCATCTTCAAGCACTGCAGAGATCTACAGAACACATCATTTAAGATGTATTAATAACATAGGCTCTTTCGGTTTTTTTCCAGTTTATTTATTTTTTATTAAAAATTGCCATCTCCTCCCTTGCTCCTCCCCCTTCCCTCCCCTCCCCTCCACCCATACCCCCACTCCCTTCCTCTCCAAGCCAAAGAGCCATCAGGGTTCTCTACACTATGTTGAGTCCAAGGTCCTCCCAAATCCCTCCAGGTCCAGGAAGGTGAGCAACCAAACTGACAAGGCTCACACAGAGCCCGTCCTTGTCGTAGAGACCAAGCCCATCGCCATTGTCCTTGGCTTCTCGGTCAGCCTCCACCATCAGCCACTTTCAGAGAGTCCGATTTGGTCGCATGTTCCATCAGTCCCATTCCAACTGGACTTGGTGGTCTCCCGTTAGTTCTGTCCTGCCGTCTCAGTGGGTGAACGCATCCCTCATGGTTCTGACTTTCTTTCTCATGATCTCTCTCCTTCTGATCCTCATCAGAACTCGTTTCTTATTGATTTTTATTGAGCTCTACATTTTTTTCTGCTCCCCCTCCTGCTTCTTCATTTCCCTTCAACCCTTTCCCAAGGTCCCCATGCTCCCAATTTACTCAGGAGATCTTTGCTTTTTCATATCTCATGTAGATTAGATACATGTTTGTCACTCTTTGAGTCCTCATTGTTGTCTAGGTTCTCTGGGATTGTGTTTTATAGGCAGCTTTTCTTTGCTTTATGTTTAAAAATCACTTATGAGTGAATACATGTGATAATTGTCTTTCTGGGTCTGGGTTACCTCACTTAAAATGATCTTTTCTAACTCCATTCATTTGTCCACAAATTCAAGTTGTCATTATTTTTTCCTGCTGGGTAGTACTTTATTGTGTATATATACCACATTTTCCTTATCCATTCTTTGTTAAAAAGGAATTTAAGTTGTTTCCAGATTCTGGCTTTGACAAACAATGCTGCTATGAACATAGCTGAGCACATGTCCTTGTGGCATGGTTGAACATTGTTTGGATATATACCCAAAAGTGTTATTGCTGGGTCTTGAGGAAAGTGGCTTCTCAATTTTCTGAGAAATTGTCATGCAGATACCCAAGTGGATTGTACCAGTTTACACTCCCACCAGTAATTCAGGAGTGTTCCTTTTACCCCACAACCTCTCAAGCATAAGTTTTTTTTTTTTTTTTTTTGGTTTTTTCAAGACAGGGTTTCTCTGCGGCTTGGAGCCTGTCCTGGAACTAGCTCTAATCCCAGCACTCGGGAGGCTGAGTTCGAGGTCAAGCATAAGTTTTTATCAATGTTTTTGATCATGGCTATTCTTACAGGTGTAAGATGGAATCTCAGGGTTGTTTTCCCAATTTAAAAAAAAAAAAAAAAAACTTAGTGACCTTTTCACTATCTGTGGAGGCTGATATCACCCACATTTTGCTATAATGACAGATCTCAGTTGAATTCCTGAGAATGGTTATCATAGTCTCTCACTTGCTAGAGTGTTATCATCCTTAGAAGAGATGTTTATGAGCTTTATGGTATGCAGACCTCTATGCTATAGGTCAGAGACCCCACTAGATTCTAGGGCTTTTAGCTATAAGACCTGTCTATATGGCCTCATGGACTTTATAAAAGTGTTTCTATATAGACACAACTTATGCTTTATTTTGTACCTGGAATTGAATTGTTGCCTGGAAATCTTTCCCTGAATTTTACTGTGCTTTAATTTGCTGATAATTAACTGTCTGTCATTAGACTCACTGAAGTCTAATCCAGGTTAACAAAGTCAATCTGCACTGGATTTTTATACATATGTTTTTGTGTGGTACACTTTCCTGCATGGATACCTGCAGGGACAGACTCAAGTATAGAAAATAAAAAAAATATAACGAAGGGGGTTTTATCACTATTAAATTATAGATACTATAGGATGTGCAGGTCATTGTGGTACAAATGCCCACAAAAATATCTAGTGCAGGAAAAGTACATAGTGAGTTGAACAAACAGAAAGTCTTCACATCTTAAAAAAGCAAAATGATTTGTATATGAAAACAAGGTGTAGATGGAGAGAAGCTAGGCAGAACTAGGGAGTCTTTAGTGTTCTTTAGGAATTTGACATTAATTCAATTGCAATAAGCAAAAATGTTCATTTATAGCTCATGAGTGACCTGAAATATTTTTCCTATTTAATTTTTTTCCATTTTTAAAGAATTATTTTCTAATACAATATACTCTGCTTACAATTTCCCTTCCGGCTAGCCCTCTAGGCTATTTCCTGCCTTCTATCTCATCTTGATCCACTGTTTCTATGTCCTAGTTGAAAATAACAGGCTTCTAAATGATAATAATATTATATAACAAAACAGAATCTAATAAGATAAAATGAAAAAGATCACAATGAAGTTGAACAAGGTAGACAACCAGAAGCAAAGGAACTCCAAAGGAAGGCACAGGTATCAGAGACAAATTCATTTATGCACTCAGGAATTCCATTAAAATATTAAACTGCAAGGCATAATATAAACACAGAGAGCCTGGAATAGACAGTATAGACTCTGTCCTTCCTGTTTCTGTCTCTGTTACTTCTTATGAACTTTGCTCAGTTGATTTAGAACACTTTGTTTTCCTCATGTTCTCCATCCCATGAGACCATTGCACCCTTTCTCTCTCCTTTTCTGTTGGATTTATTGAACTCTGATTGGATGAAGACATCATATTTAGAACTGTTCATTACAAGGTTTCTCTCTCTGCATAATGTCTGGCTTGTCCTTTTGTGTTTTTACCCATTTGTGGAAGGAGGCAGCTCCTTTGATGATATCTGAAGAAGATACTAATCTATTAAGTATAGACAAATATCATTAGGGGTCATTTTATTGTTACTTTTCTTTATGCCAGTAGAATTTGGTTTTATCTGTAGAAATAAGTTTGTGTCCTGCCTGGTATCACAGTCTTTCAGTTCAAAAGAAGCACAGAGACTTATGTTAATTATAAACTGGTAGACCTCTTAGCTCAGGCTTATTATTAGCTAGCTCTTACTATTTAAATTAATCCATAATTCTTATCTATGTTTAGACATGAGGCTTGGTACCTTTTCTCAGTAAGGCATTCTCATTTTTGCTTTATCTGTCTCTAGATGGTGACTACCTTTTCTCCTTTTAGGATTCTCTTAGTCTGGTGACACAAATCTTGTGAAAGTAAACAACTCATGTTGATTTTAACTTACAGAATAGGCCTTAAGTTAAAATCAACATGAGTTGTTTACTTTCACAAGATTTGTGTCACCATTTCCCTGCCATATTTTCAGGCAGGACAAATTGTAGATCAAAGAATTTGTGATTTAATTGGGGTTTACATTTCTCTTTTGGTTGCCTGCAGCCTAACTTCTGATACTGCAGACAATAGGACTTAGAGTTGAAGGTTCTATATAGGCACTATCTTGACCTCTCTATGTTTAAATAGTTGTGTAAGTGTTGTCTTCAACACTGGGGTTATACTGCCTTGGTAATAGATTGTGTTGTTTGGGATTTTAATGGGACCGTTTGAGCAATGACTTAGTTGGATATCACCCAGTACTGGAATTTTCCTTTAGTGAAAGAAGTGGCTGACTAGTTATCTGAGTTATTTTTAATTTAAAGACTTATTTTTATTTATGTTCATATGCATGACTAACTTTTAACATTTGTATTATAGAAGAAAAATACCATTTCATAATATTTTTCAAGGTTAGAAATGAAATGTTTTCATTTTATTTTAAATTCAAGCAATTTGTAGAAGATAGTGAATTCCAGACAAGCAATCAGGACTGAAGATATAAAAGTGAGTCTACTAAAACCAAATAAAAAGCAATAACATACTGAAATATTAATGTAAGTTATGAGCTGTGGACAAATTAGCATTTATGTCCCAATTATACATCCCAGCTTTGAAGCTGACACAGGAGGATTCTGAGGTTGAGGCCAATGTGAGTAACATAAAGACAGTCTACAGAAATCAAAACACTTTTGACACAGACATACAATGAATAAAATTATTTTGAATTAGCTGCCAACTTTCCTGTTATGTAACCCTATTTTGACTATTGATTATTGACTAGACTTTATTCCTATACAACACAGATTTCCTCTGTCCAAGATAGATGTATAATATTCAATTTTAATCTTTCTGACATCATACACAGATTATTTTGATCTGGCCAGTGGGATAAAGACAAGGATGTCATGTACTATTCTTAGTTGGGAGTTTGTAAATGATTTTATGTCTCTCTTTTTCACAGGTACCAATTCATTATCTTACACTCAATCCCCCAAGCAAGTTCCTAGAGCAGAGTACCAAATGCCACTAAAGAGGTCTATGTGACACAAAAACAAATAGGCTTCATTTTAAGTCAATCAAAATGTATGGTTGTTAGTACAACATAATCTCCCAATCCTGATTGATACCACCTTTAAATTAATCACTTCAATAAATAATTCAGTTTCAAATTCACCAAATATAAAATTTAAGTTCTTCCTACATACATAATCTAAGTATTACAAATGACAGTATTTGGTAATTTGGTAATTTTGTTCAGGCACAAATTCAAGAATGATTATGAATTAAATATGAAGGAGTCATGCTAACATATATTTGTTGTCAATTTGAGCTTTAATTGCATATGTTTCACCATATGGACATAGAACTTTATCTTAAAATATCCTTAGTAATTAATAAACTGTATTTTTCCAAAGTTAGTGCCTTCCCTATATTTAAAATCAATGATTTTCTTCATAAAGACTTTCTGCAGACAACTATTATTATATAACTAAGAGAATCACAGAATAATTCATATAATTCAATAGACAAATTTTGTTTCTCTAACACATTTTTGGAAGATATATTTTTTGATTTTCTGTGAAATCTGTAAATTTCATTTTCAACAAAACCATTCAATTATTTTCTACTTTATACTGTAATTATATGAACTTATATGTAATTATATGAACTGGCAAATTATTCTTATAAGATAAATTCATATTTAATTGATCTATAAGAAGATACAGCATCAATTCATATTAAAATTTTATTAGTTATATAGTGTTTCTCCATCTCATCAATTTCTGATAGTGAGAGAGATTGGTGTTGAAACTGTGCTCGAGACAGGAGATAAGTGAAACATTTATGATGGGGTATGATGGCATATATTACTGTGGTCTTATCACTAGAGAGGTTAAGGGTGTGATTTTTGTGTAATAAGAAACTTCATAGATGTGCTTTAAAAAGAAGTCAGCAATTCTTTTTTTACATTATTTGAGGAAATAATTAATTTTTGTTTTTTGTTTTTCAAGACAGGGTTTCTCTGTGTTGCTTTGGAGCCTGTACTGGAATTTGCCCTATAGATCAGGCTGGCCTGAAATTCACAAAGATCCTTTTGCCTCTGACTCCTTAGTTCTGGGATTAAAGGCAGGAGCCACCAATGACCGTGTTATATAGTGATGTATTATACAATGCATTAAGTAATACAAATATGCTGGGAGCTATATCGATGGTCCATGACCATAAACACTAGGAACTGAGTTGGGATTGCCAACATCCCTGGAAAGATCTAAGTTAGCCACGTGAATCAAAAAGAATCTTGTTGAATGTGTATGCCCCAATTTTTCTTCTATAAGTGCATAGTTAAATCTGTAGAAGGTTCAGTGTGTTCAGATTGATATTGAGGTCTTTAATCCATTTGGACTTGAGTTTTGTGCATGGTGATAGATATGGATACTTTCATTCTTCTACAGGTTGACATCCAGTTATACCAGCACCATTGTTGAAGATGCTTTCTTTCTTCCATTGTGTACTTTTAGCTCCTTTACCAAAAATCAGGTGTTCATAGGTTTGTGGGTTAAGATCCAGGTCTTCTATTTGATTCCATTGGTCGACTTCTCTGTTTTTATGCCAGTACCAAGCTGTTTTCAATACTGTAGCTCTGTAATATAGTTTGAAGTCAGGGATGGTAATGCCTCCAGAAGTTCCTTTATTGTATAAGATTGTTTTGGCTATCCTGGGTTTTTTTGTTTTTCCATATAAAGTTGATTATTGTCCTCTCAAGATCTGTGAAGAATTTTGATGGAACCTTGATGGGGTTTGCATTGAATCTATAGATTGCCTTTGGTAGAATTGCCATTTTAACTATGTTGATCCTCCCAATTCAAGAGCAAGGGAGATCCTTCCATTTTTCTGGTATCCTCTTCAATTTCTTTCTTCAAAGACTTAAAGTTCTTGTCAAATAGATCTTGCACTTCCTTGGTTAGAGTTACCCCAAGGTGTTTTATGCTATTTGTGGCTATCGTGAAAGGTGATGCTTCTCTGATTTCCCTCTCTGCTTCCTTATCCTTTGTATATAGGAGGGCAACTGATTTTTTAGAGTTGATCTTGTATCCTGCCACATTACTAAAGGAGTTTATCAGCTGTAGGAGTTCTTTGGTGGAGTTTTTGGGGTCGCTTATGTACACTATCATATCATCTGCAAATAACGAAAGTTTACCTTCTTCCTTTCCAATTCAAATCCTCTTGATCCCCTTATGTTGTCTTATTGCTATTGCTAGAACTTCAAGCACTATATTGACGATATAAGGAGAGAGTGGACAGCCTTGTCGTGTTCCTGAATTTAGTGGAATGGCCTTGATTTTCTCTCCGATTAATTTGATGTTAGCTGTTGGCTAGCTGTAAATAGTCTTTATTATATTTAGGAATGACCCTTATATCCCTAATCTTTACAAGACCTTTATCATAAAGGGGTGTTGAATTTTGTCAAATGCTTTTTCAGCATCTAATGAGATGATCATATGTTTTTTTTCCATCAGTTTATTTATATGATGGATTACATTGATAGATTTTCATATGTTGAACCAGCCCTGCATCTCTGGGATGAAGCCTACTTGATTGTAGTGGATAATTTTTCTAATTTGTTCTTGGATTCGGTTTGCCAGTATTTTACTGAGAATTCCTCATACATTGCTGGTGGGAATGCAAACTTGTGCAACCACTTTGGAAAGCAGTATGGCAGTTTCTCAGGAAATTCAAGATCAACCTACCCCAGGACCCAGTAATTCCACTCTTGGGAATATACCCAAGAGATGCCCTACCATATTAAAAAAGCATTTGTTCAGCTATGTTCATAGGAGCATTATTTGTAATAGCCAGATCCTGGAAACAACCTAGATGCCATTCTGTGGAAGAATGGATGAAGAAACTGTGGAATATATACATATTAGAGTACTACTCAGTGATAAAAAAACAATGACATCTCAAATTTTGCATTCAAATGGATGGAAATAGAAAAAACCATCCTGAGTGAGGTAACCCAGGCCCAAAAAGATGAACATGGAGTGTACTCACTCATAATTGGTTTCTAGTCATAAATAAAGAACATAGAGCCTATAATTCATGATTCTAGAGAAGCTAAATAAGAAGGTGAACCCAAAGAAAAACATATTGTTATCCTCCTGGATATTGGAAGTAGACAAGATTGCCAGGCAAAAATTGGGAACTTGGGGGTGGGGTGGGATGGGGGTAAGGGGAGATTGGGAGATAAAAGTGTGAAGGGGAGGATGGGGAGATCTTGGAGGAATGGGATGGTTGGGATATAGGGAGTGTGGATGTGGGAAAAGGGAAGTATATATCTTAATTAAGGGAGCCTTTTGAGGGTTCGCAGAGACTCGACTCTAGAGCTGTTCCCAGGTATCCAGGGAGATGCCCCCTGCTAGTTCCTTGGTCAGCTGAGGAGAGGGAGCCAGAAATGGCCAGATCCTATAGCCATACTGATGAATATCTTGCATATCACCATAGAACCTTCATCTGGCGATGGATGGAGATAGAGACAGAGCTCCACATTGGAGCACCAGACTGAGGTCTCAAGGTCTAAATGAGTAGCAGAAGGAGGGAGATCATGAGCAAGGAAGTCAGGACCACGATGTGTGTACCCACCCACCGAGATGGTGGGGCTGATCTAATCAGTGCTTACCAAGGCCAGCTGGACTGGGATGGAAAAAGCACAGGATAAAACCGGACTCACTGAACATGGCAGACAATGAGGGTAGCTGAGAAGCCAAGGACAATGGCACTGGATTTTGATCCTACTACATAAACTGGCTTGGAGTGGGGGAGCTAGCCTGTTTGGATGCTCACCTTCATAGACCTGGATGGAGGGGGGAGGACCTTGGACTTTCCACTGGGCAAGGAACCCTTAAGGCTCTTGGAACAGGAGAGGGAGGGAGAGTGGAGGGGGCAGGGGAAGGTAAATGGGAGCCAGGGAGGAGGCAATTAAAATAATTTAAAAAAAATCTGTAGAAGGAGCTTCAGGCTACTTCCCGCCACCCGGCTCCCAGCTGCCTGGCTAGCTTATGCCCTGTAATAGCAACACAATTGTATTCTTTTAAATTGTATTCTTTTAAACACTGCTTGGCCTATTAGCTCTAGCCTCTTACTGGCTAACTCTCACATCTTGCTTAATCCATTTCTAATAATCTGTGTAGCACCACGAGGTGGTGGCTTACTGGGAAAGATTCTAGCCTACATCCCTCTCAGGTCGAAGAATCATGGTCTCTGACTCACTTCCCTTCTTCCCAGCATTCTGATCTGTCTACTCCACCTACCTATGATCTGACCTATCAGGCCAAGCAGTTTCTTTATTAATTAACCAATGAAAAAACAGATAGATAGAAGATACTCCTAAATCATTAAATCAATGACACAGTGCTTTTAAAAAGTTAAAGTACTTATTGGTCACTGAATAGATTAAGTTTCATCTTCCAGACAGAACTTATTTTTTTCACCTTTTTAAACAATTTTCTTGTCCTACAATCTTGCTGGTTTGCAGCTTATTAGAAACCCAATTCACCCTCAATTCATGGCAAACCTGCTGCTTCAGTTCATTAATGCTGAGATTAAAGATGTAAACCACTTCTTGGAGTAAGATTTTCTGCCTTATCACAGTGAGTCTTTTAGGAGTAACATGTGCCTACACAAGAACCTGACCAACCAAATACATATATAGGCTTGCAACAGTCTATCTGAGCCCCAACAGACTGCTAACAATCTGTATCTTTGCTAATAATCATGAATTGAAAATACTTATTTTCCAAAAATGCATCACACAGTGGCAAAGAAATGACCTGAATGACTTATAAAATAGCACTTACTACCAGAAATGGAATTAATTTAATTTCACAGAATGCAGTCTTCTCTCAGCCATGCTATTCTCCACTGAGCCTGGTGCTGGGTTGGCATTGACCCAAAGTAATCCATGGTCGCCATGCTCTTGGTCCATCCTTGCTGTATTAAGATGTGGCCATGATTGACATTTTATATTGTGCTGGAGAGTCTAAGATAGATTTCCATGCTTCCATTGTAAATGTTCTTTTCCAGTGAGAAATCTCAGTCTAGTCAAGTTTCTTTAAATCTTGCTTAAAATCATATGATGATTCAAATATGTGTTGCTAGTGGAAAACTGATTATTTTTTGCATGCAGATCTAATGTATACTATTTTACTGTTATTATTCAAGTCAGTTAAAAAAAAATTTCAGCAGTTTATAACTTTTACCTCAAATTTCTCAGGCTCAAGAAATTGAGATAAATGAGTTTCATTCTCTGACTTTTGAGGTGAGTGGATAGACATTTATAGTATTGTTCTTACTTTCAGACACAATTCATTACAGAGGCATGCCCAATTTAAAATGTAAAATAATGCTTTTCTGATAGTTTCTGTAACAGCGTTTTCCTATACTTATGCTACAAGTCAAAGAAATAATACTGATTTTGGCTTTCCATTTTTGAATGTAGAGGGTTTTTTCTTTTCACTGTAAGCCAATACTTAATTTTGTTTCCTTTTGTTTCTTAATTAAGGTAGGCTAACAGTCCTGTGCATTTTTCTATTGTTTTTTATTTGTTGGTTTTGATCTTTTTTTTTTAGCTTTTGGTTTGTTTTTCTGGTCACTACTAAGCACCTCACAGATGGCCTGTCAGCAGCTCCACATGAAACACCATCACTTTCTTTTACTCCCCTCTATGGCATTTTTTTTTTGTTTGTGTAATTTAAGAAGTTTAAATTGCACTAGCAAAGAAAGATTTCTGAACTTTCACAGGAAATTGACTTTTCCATGTCTACGTAATACAGACTGCCACTTTCTATTAAGAAAGAATTCTGAAGTTGCCTTCTTGCTGCACTATGCTTTTGTGGGAACACAGTTAATTTTTCCAAAAATAAAATCTGAAGTAATTCAGGTCATGGATTCGAAGTGAAATGCTATTTTTCTATGTTTGATTTCTTTCTAAAATTTTGGTTGCACAACTTAACAGAAAATTTGCTACATAAATTCTATTTTCTGCTACATAGGAGGTGTTGAACATTTCATTCTACTCATTGCTGATTGATGTTTTCAGCCCACTTTTTAAAATAATGGAAAGAGGGATTCCAAATAGTTGTATGGTCACTCTATCCCAAACAAATAAATCAGCTTCAGAATTTTCACACTGAAACTTGTGTTTTCTTCTTAAAACTATTATATGTAATGAAAGGAATGAAAATAATATATATTGCATCTTTACGAATGCATCGGTTAAGAAAATATAATTTTCAGAAATGGAAAAATCTTGCTGTGCATCCAAAATTACTGAGCGAAAATATGGCCCATTTGACTGTTTTTCTAAGACAGCTAATTATCTAATTCCTTGTGTGTAAAAACATTACTTGCTGTAAACTAACCTAAGTAAAGACAAAGAAATTTAATCCATGAAAGGTAGCATCAGAGCAAAGTAGTTTCATGTATTAAGAAGAGATTGGATAATATTCCAAATAGGCGTTTTGTCTGTTTTGCTACAAGATGATTATATTTTGTTTCTAAATTAAAACAGATTCTTTAAATACCAGAAAATTTCATAAAAATAGCAAAAAAAGTAGTTATAAAATTAGGAAGTCATAAGAAACTGTCAAAGGCCTGTCAGTCAGTTCACAAATTTTATAGTGTTCAAAGTTACATTTTTAAGACAAAAAAATTATATGTAAAAGATTGGACATCATTCCAGAGGTATACAGCAAAGAAGAAACATAAATTCTGTCATACAAATGGTGACCTGATTCTTAACTCATCATTTTCACATTATACCCTGTATTTCTACCATTGAGTGTAAAATTCAGATAGAAAACAAATTATTCTTTTGAAAGCTAAAGTTAGTTGTGATAAGGACCATTCCTCCAAGGATAAAAATAACTAACAACTATGACTATTTAGGATCTGAATTTAATCTAAGAGACAAAGAACTTGTCACTTAAGGTGAGACCCAGTGTTAGACATCAAGAATTGAAACAAACAAACAAAAAGATGAGATATTCAGATAAATGTAGACATTTAAGCATCAATTAATAGAATATAATTTTTCTTACAGAAAGTTTACACTTCATCATTTTTTTATTTTTCCAAAAAAGGACCAAAAATTTAGCATAACTAATCACAATAAAACAAAGTGCTTATGATGATTACAATAAGATTCTTTCAAACTCTCACTATTTGCTGATGATAAGATAGTTTACATAAGCAAACCAAAAAATTCTACCAAGGAACTTCTACAACTCATAAACACTTTCAGTACTATAGCAGAATAAAAGATTAACTAAAAAAATCAGTAGCCTTTCTGCACTCAAATGATAAAAGGGCTGAGAAAGAAATCAAAGAAACATCACCCTTCACAATAACTACCAATAGAATAAAATATCTCAAAATAACTCCAACAAAACAATTGGAATATTTGTATGACAGGAACTTTAAATCTATAAAGAAAGAAATTGAAGAAGACACCAGAAAGTGGAAAAATCTCCCATGTTCTTGGATAGGTAGAATCAACATTTTAAAAATGGCAATCAGACTAAAAGCAGTCTACAGATTCAGTGCAATGCCTATCAAAATCCCAGTAAAAATTTTCACAGATATTGAAAGAATGATACTCAGCTTCATATGGAAAAGCAGAAATCCCAGGATAGCAAAAACAATGCTGTATAATAAAAGAACTTCTGGAGGCATCAAAATCCCTGACTTCAGTTTCTACTACAGAGCTACAGTACTGAAAACAGTACTTATATTGGAATAAAAACAGACAGGAGGACAAATGTAAATGAATAGAAGACCTGTATATTAATCCACACTCTTTCAAACACCTGATTTTTGACAAAGAAGCAAAAAATATTAAATGGAAAAAAGAAAGCGTATTTAACAAATGGTGCTGGCATAACTGGATAGCAACATGGGGAAGAATGAAAATAGACCCATATCTATCACCATTCACAAAACTCAAGTCCAAATGGATCAAAGACCTCAACATAAAGCCAGCCACACTGAACCTTATAGAAGAGAAAGTGGGAAGTACACTTGAATGCATTGGCACAGGAGAAAACTTCCTAAATATTACCCCAGCAGCACAGACACTGACAGAAATAATTAATAAATGGGACTTCTTGAAACTGAAAGCTTCTGTAAAGCAAAGGACATGATCAACAAGACAAAATGACAGCCTACAGAATGGGAAAAGATCTTCACTAACCCCACATCAGACAGAGGTCTGATCTCCAAAATATACAAAGAGCTCAAGAAATTGGTCATCAAAAGAACAAATACTCCAATAAAACAATGGAGTACAGACCTAAACAGAGAACTCTCAAAAGAGGAATCTAAAATGGCTGAAAGACACTTAAGTAAATGTACAACATCCTTAGTCATCAGAGAAATGCAAATCAAAAAACAATTTTGAGATTTCACCTTACACATGTAAGAATGGCGAAGATCACAAACACTGATGACAACTTATGCTGAAGAACATGTGGGGTAAAGGGAACACCCCTGAATTGCTGGTGGGAATGCAAGTTGGTACAGCCCCTTTGGATGTAGGTATGGTGATTTCACAGAAAATTAGGAAACAACATTCTTCAAGACCCAGTAATACCACTTTTGGGTATATATCCAAAGGATGTTCAATCATACCACAAGAACATGTGCTCAACTATGTTGATAGTAGCATTGTTTGCCATAGCCAGAAACTGGAAACAACCTAAATGCCCTTTAACCTAAGAATGGGTAAAGAAAATGTGGTACATTTACACAATGGAGCACTACACAGTAGAAAAAAATGACATCTTGAATTTTGCAGGCAAATAGATAGAGCTAGAAAACATCATTTTGAGTGAGGTAACCCAGACTCAGAAAGACAATTATCACATGTACTCACTCATAAGTAGTTTTTAAACATAAAGAAAAAAAACACCCACAAATAACAATCCCAGAAAAGTTGGACTGCAATGGGGACCCTAAGGGATACATATGTAGATCAAATGTACATGGGAAGTAGGAAACAAAAAAATCTACTGAGCAAATTAAGAGCATGGAGACTTTGGGAGAGGGTTGAATGGGAGGGGAGAGTTAGGGAGGGTTGGAAAGAAAAATATAGAGCTTAATAAAAATAATTAAAAAGGTTCTATTGAATAGTTAGATAAAATAAGCCCGTTGCAATATCATTTAATTATAAATTTTTATGAGCACTTGCTAAACAATTACAAAGTTTTGAGAACCATATAAAGAAGTTTAACAAAATAATAAGAACAATAACCAATACAAGTTTTTTTCTTTAATTTGAAATGGTTACTTGGTAAATTGAAGAATGAGAAAAATTCACAATGGTGTTGCGATTGGAGTTTGTTACTTCATGACAGAGACATGAGGGATGGCTTGCAGACAGACACAGAACAAGACAATTGGTCTTCAAGGAGGTTTCATAGGTAAATGAAGCTACCCATGTGGGTCTAGTGCCGCTTTGTGAAGGAGGTAATCTTCTGATATTGGGTATGGATGGAATTTGTTGTACAAGTCCAGTGTCCCTGCCTAGATAAGAGGCCAAAGGTGAATAGCAGTGATGAGTGTATTGACAAGAGAAATTTAAAATTCCTACATATGTATCAAAAGAAGGAGAATGGGTGTATGTGTGAAGATAGTAAATAATATTTATTGTCAGATGAAAACAAGTTGTCTAAATAATTGATAAATTTTATATCTCCAGTGAAATAAAAGAATAAGGAAAATGACAGTGTTATTAACTGAAAATTGTTTCTTATAGGAGCATTACTCAAAATAAATGCTAAAAATTGGAGACAGAAGTATGTTCTCAGGAGATTGAATATGTCTAGGGTACTAAAAAGGAAGGAGCAGTGTCCAACATTTGAAAAGCCATTTCTAAGTAAAAAAAAGGTGCTTTCCCAATTGTCCTTATACGTGTGAACAAAAGATATAATTGTACAAGAAATTGTAAATCATTCGAAAAGAAATAATATACAAAATATCAGTGAGATGGTAAGAGATTAAAGGATCTTAGAGTATTTAGACACCATCATTATTTCTTCCCCTGCCTGCACCTGTCATATATAGCCAATAAGAGGTTGAAATTAATGGGCCAGGCAGTGTTTAAATGAATACAGTTTCCATGTAATTATTTTGGGTAAAGCTAACCAGTAGCTGGGAGCCGGGTGGTGGGAAGCGGCCCACTGCTCCTTCTACATAAGCGGAACACTCTTCCATTGCTGCACGGATTGCAAATTTAAACAGCAACTTTGGAAAACATAGCAGTTTGGAATTATAGCAGTTTTTCAGAATATTGGGAATCAACCTACCTTAAGACCCTGCATATCATTATTGGGCCTATATCCAAAGGATGCTTAATCATACTGCAAGGATATTTGCTCATCTATGTTTGTTACAGAATTATTTGTAATAGACAGACCCTGGAAATAACCTAGATGCTACTCACCTAAAGAACAGATAAAGAAATTGTGGTATATTTACATAATAGAATACTACTCAGTGGGGAAAAGAAACAAAAACAACCAATGAATTCTTGAAATTTTCTTGCAAATGGATGGAACTAGGAAAAAAAGCATTCTGAGTAAGGTAACCCAGACTCAAAATCACAAACATGGTATGTACTTCCTCATAAGTGAATATTAAATATAAAGCAAAGGGTAACCAGCTATAGTTCATGACCCCAGAGAACCTAGGTATTAAGGAAAATACTAAGAGAAACAGACATAGGTTCCCCTTCAGAATGGGAAATTGACAAGATATCCTGAGAAAATTAAGAGCATGGGGTGGGGGGAAAGGGAAGGAAAGAATAGAAGGAGAAGTGGAAAAGAGGGGAAGGAAAACATGAGGGAACAGAATGGTCAATATGGGTGAAGGACATAGAAGAAATGCAAGAAAAGAAATACCTTGATAGAGGGAGCCATTATGGGATAAGCATGAAACCAGGCACTAGGAAAATTACCAGGAATCCATAAAGATGATCCCATAAAAGACCACAACCATTATTGTAGAAGGTTCCTGAACCAGTATTTCCCTTTAGTCAGATTATTAAATATCTTAATTGTCATCATAGAACCTTCATCCAATATCTAATCTAAACAGATACAGAGATTCACAGTGAACCACTGGGCTGAGCTCCCAAAGTCCAGCCAAAGAGAGGGAGGGGCAATAATATCAGCAAAGTCATCAAGACCATGATCAAGATACCCAAAGATCCAACTGACCTGAGCTACTGACTCTGAACAGACAGCAGGGGAACCAAAACAGGACCAAAAATGAATGTAGGTGACAGTCATATGGCTGGAAGAGTCTTGCGGGACACTGGCAGAGGAACCCAGAAGTTACCCTACTGCTTGAACTTGTAAGTGGAGACAGCTCATTCATTCCCAGTCTTCCAGACCAAAATATTCACACAGAAACTATATTAATTACATAAATGGTTGGCCTATTATCTCAAGATTCTCATTAATTAACCCTTACATCTTAAATTAACCCATATCTATTAATCTGTTTATCACCATGAGGCTGTATGGTAAGCTCCCAGCATGTCCTTCTCCTTTGACAGCTACATGACATGTCCTGACTTTGCTTACTCTCTCTATCTATCTCTTCCAGCCTGGTTATAGTCTGGCATTGGGAGAAACAGCTTTATTCATTATACAATAAAAATAACACATAAACAGAACACCACATCATCTCCCCTTTTCTGTCTAATTGAAAAGGAAGGCTTTAAGTTTAACATAGCAAAAGAGTTATTAAGCAAGGATTAAAGTTAGAATACTTCTTTTGTGAATCTAAAGTTTTATATCTAATTTATCTTATCTTTTATCATAACCAAGGAAAATTATGACTATCTAATCTTAAACTCCATCCAAGACTCCACTAGGATATAGTATTGCCTAAGTAAACAGGAAATACCTTTAAGCAACTACCAAAATTCTAGAATTGGCAGAGACATCTGGCTGCCTGGACAGTCATCCAAATTTCTTCTATAACATTTGGGCAGCCATCATCAGTCTACAGGCATATAGTATCCAGCAGACTTTTCAATGAAACAGGAAATTTGATGAACTGTTTTGACCACATTGGCATATGGTCAGTCACTTTCTTCCATAAGGTGCAGAATGTCTGGCAGTTTCTTTGGTGGAACAGGAACCCAGAAGTGTGTTCTTACCTTCTTTTGGCAAGTTTAGCAGTGATTTTTCTGTGGGTCATGCATGTCCATTTTATACAGCATACCATCAAGCAGTCCAGGCAAGAACAGTTTCTTGCCCAAATAGTTAGTCTTGTTACACTGAAGGCAAATTTCATAAGGTTTCTTCTGTGCCCATAAACCTTTCTGAATTATTGGTGCTGCCAGACACAACCATGCCTCACTGTCGAGAAAAGTCTAAGTTCTTAAAACATTTTAAATTCTGTATTCTTTATGTCTTTGAAACGTTTGAAGAATACCTATTTATAAGAAATATATCTGTGTACATTGAGAAAGCCTAACATGACTACCAGTATGACTATTATAAATGACTATCTATTAACCTGTATTTTATAAATATACATTACATTTTTAAATGAGACACACAAGCAAAATACCTTTAAACATCAGAAAGTTGTTAAACACAGTGTAACAAATTGACCTTAAATTTTTATCAATAGACCAAGATGCAATTGCAAATATGATTCATTTCTATATCACATCCCTCTTTAAATGACAACTACAAACATTATTTTTGGAACTTAGGCATTGTTTTCTGCAAACTGTTTCCTGTTGTTTTTGGGTGAGGTATTTTTGGAGTTCACAGAGATTTTTCAGAGGGTCTTATTCTTTCAAACTATATTATCCTGGAAGAAATCCACAGGTTTTCACCTTCTGTGGAAACAAAAGCAGAACCTCTTTTCCAAAGTAACATATTTTTAGACTTAAAATTTGAAGTCAAGATACCTTTAAAATATATGTGTTGGTTTACCTTAGCAGCCCATACATGAAATGTCTTTCTATACTTAGCTCATTCACAGTAAACAAAAAAATCAAAGAAAACACAATAATATACATAATTCAGATAGTCCGTGTATAATCCATCTTTATTTGGATTATTTTTGCCTCTTTAATCTATGACTATTTAGACTCTTTTATATTACCTTTATTGTCTCTTTAAAAACTTTACTTCTTTTTATAACTATTTATACTTTTTCTATCTCAAGACTGTATACATTTTTAAATATACTGTGTCTCATTTGAAGGTATTTTATGTCTGAATCTGTCCTGTTGTGTATCTGAAATTCTTTTCGACATGGAGCATTTTAAACTAGTATGCAGTTTGGTTGCAGCAGCCCTGGATGCTGGTTCCACCTCTCTTGGCATTCAATATTGTGAAGGTATGTTAACCACCTACTCTGGGACTGACTGGTAGGAGCCATGTTCACACTTCAATTCTAGGAAGCACTGTGCAACGTATAAACCCTTTTTGTTTGAGAAAAAGCTAAATCTGCCATGTAGCTTAATCTGCTTGGAAATGTCCCCATGTTTGGTAATGGATTCTACCATGCTTTCCTGCATATGCATTCCTTGTAGGTTCATTCCAGCCACTTGCCCAGGCAGTGGTACTGAACAGCAGGCATGTTCTCGGCTACTTTCCTCCTTACTTCAAGCAGGCTTACAAAAACCTGAACCTGAAGTATATGGCTGGCCGTGCAGGTTAGCCCCAAACATATAGGTGCCATTTTTTTCCAGCAGAGACTACTTCTTTGTTCCTGGCCTCCTAGACCTGAATAATCATACAGAATCTATTAATTGCAATATTACTTGGCCAGTTAGTTAGGCTTCTTATTGAGTAACTCATATCTTAAATTAATCAATTTCCATTCAACTCTGTATCGCCATGAGGCTGTGACTTACTGGTAATGTCACAGAATGTCCTTCTCTTTTGGCAGCTACAAAGCATCTCCCTGACTCTGCCTACTGTTTTTCTATATTTATTTCATCCTGGCTATATTCTGCTAAATTCTTGTTCAAAACAGCTTTATTCATTATCCAATAAAAGCAACACATATACAGAAAGACATCCTACATCAAAAACTGGCTTTTCACAGCCCATTCTCTTTGGAGGTATACTTTGCTCAGTCTAGATATATTGGTGTGGCCCTTGGTCCAGCCTCAAGTGTGCTAGACTTTGTTGACTACCTAAGGAAAGTCTTACCCTCTCCGTGGAGTGGAAAGTGGAGTGATATGGCTAGAATTTGGAGGAAATGGCAAAGAGGTAAAGGAGTAGGAACTGGAATTGTTAAGGAAAATAAGAAAATATTGCTTTCTTTAAAAAATGTAAATTAATTAAAAAAATCCTGAAGTTTATATCAATAGAATGGTATTTCTGCCTAGCTTTTTTTAAAATTCATACTTGAGCAGGTGTTGGTTTCTATCTAAAAGACTAATAATCAATGGTGGCATACTGATCTTAAATGTTTGAGACAGCTGGGCTCCTCTGAACCTCAGCTTTTTAATCCTTGGACATAGATAATACTAATAATACTAATAAAATAATAATTTCTACATTTTGTGAATTAACCAAAGTCTCCAATGGTAAACCAGTGATCAGAACTGACACACGGCTCATGTAGAATATTTGCATTTTGAATTAAGTATCTATCACTTATCATTGATAGATCTGATTATAATATATTAAGAATATGTCAGCTTATTTCACATTAAACTACATTTATTTTCCATGCTGGGATCCTACAATCTAAATCATTCTTCAATGTATTGTCAAGTAACTAAATGGGAAATGTAATTCATGAGAGAAGTAACTGTTCTTTGCAGACCTAACCCTACATGATAATGGAAAATGCAATCCTGTGTCTTCTTTTTTGCATACTCTTATCAATGCATGGTGTTAATTTGCTGTGTTTAACCAGCTGTGGAAATACAGGTAATTATTTTAGCAATTTTGGCATTGCCTCATCATACTGTCACATTTTTTGTTTTAATCATCTGACCTAGTGCCATCTGTCAGATTGGAGCTACCATTGGTTCCCCATCAATAAATTACTTAAAAAAACAAATTAAGATTCTGTCACATGACCTAATTAGGGAGGTTTGTGATTATAATAAGTTTAAAATAATGTGTTTTGTCTGAAGCCAATATATATCATGGTCTAAATTTATGGGAGAAGACAACTAGAGTGGTCTCACCAACACTGACATAAATGGAAATGAACATTACAACCATTTTACCTATAATGCTGATCCCACCTTCAATGTCTAGAAAATGTAATATTTAGCCCAGAGAAGATGTAGTGAAACTAATATCCAGCTGTTTTCAGGACATAGTAATTTTTTTCAAGAAAAATTATCAATATGCACCCATAAGTATTAATAGAACTAATATTCCTTTACACAGTTTTAATAGTTAAAATGTTAAGGTCTTATTTGTGGTCGTATAGGGAAGAAATTTAATAGCTTACATAAAAACATAAAGCAGAATGAAATAATACAAGAATTTAGGTAACACGTTATAGTTAAAAATGAAGTTCCTAAGTCTACTACTAAGAAGATGCAGTTATAGAAAGGCCAGTCTGATGGATTCCAAGCTGATCTTGGACTTCTAAATAAGGTTCATTGATGTCCAAGTCTGTGTCTAAGACTAAAGAGATGACCATTTCTGTATGGTTTGTGTTATCCTTGACCTTCTAAGATTGGAAGACACTAACTTATTAGAGATTTTGATGTATTTTTTACTTCAAATATACACTATGTACTTCGAATTCATTGATATTTTAGATGTGTAAAGATGTTTGATCCTTTCATTGCTTGATTTCTTTCAAATTAGAATATAATCAAATAATATCTTCCTTCCATTTCATCACTCCAAAGCCTCCTATGTTTCCCTCCCTACTTTTCTTCAAATCATTGCCTCTTTTTCAACATTACTGAAAGTATATATGTACATGTATATAAATATGTACTCCTAAATATAACCTCTCACCCTCCCAGCTTTTATTAATTTCCAATAGTACTTTTTGCAGGGTTGAGGAGTCCCAGTCTTTACTTCATCCAGTTTGGCATGCCTATTGGTATCATATTGTTCAGCTTTTGTTTGAACAGTCATGTTGGTTAGACTTTTTGGCTATAGGTTTTAATATTATAAACAGTAACAAAATACAGCAACTTCCTTGACCTCCTGGTTCTTGCAGTCTTTCCAATTGCTCTTCTGTAATGTTCGTTGAGCTTTAATGTTATATTAGGAGTCATGCTAATCTTCTCTATGGTTGTGATTTTAAGTATTGTAGTATCTTTATGAGTCTCCAAGAGAATAGATTTCAGCAATTTATTCCATTACCAGAAAATCCAGGTAACTGGATTTCTATCATGTTCTATCAGGCTCCTCTTATATTTTCTATTGTGTACTCGCTAGATGTTTATGTTTATTCCAAAGTTTGTTAATAGTTATCTTCCAGTGGTTTCTTCAGTTACTGTCAACCTTGGCAATTCTACACAGCTTCTGATATTGTATGTCTGCTGGTTAGATCTTTTATCTTTGTCAGATCTACTAGTGGTCTCATAGATGAAAATGGTATTATTCATATTTGGAGTTGATATTTTCCAACCTTAGACCAAAAGACCTACTGTGACATCTATCTATTAATATTTATAGGTTATAATCCAGATAGCCAAAATTAGCTGTGAAACTGGACCATGTCTGAATAATGGCCATAATTTTAGTGTTCATGTGCAACTATATTTAAAAGAATGGAAGAAAGAAAGGAAGGAAGGAAGGAAGGAAGGAAGGAAGGAAGGAAGGAAGGAAGAAAGGAAGGAAGAAAAAGAAGGAAGTTAAAAAAAGGAGAAGGGGAATCTGATCAGTCAAGCAGGACATAAGAGAAGAAACACACGCAGTATAAAAAGCAAGGAGATAATTCATTTGAATGTTTAATCCATTTGTATTTATTTCATAATTACATATATTCACACATACAAGGAATTTGAATCTCATTCACCCCCATCATGTTCATCCCCTCTTATTACCCTTTCACTTCAGCCCATTAATTTCTTCTCAACAGGGTCACCTCCCACTTTCACATTTCTTTTATCTTATCCTTTCTTTTCCTTTTATTCTTTGTTTCTGTGTGTTCTATTTAATTATAGTTGCTTACAGGAGCCTGCACATGTATGATTTATCTGTGTAAGGTTATCTTATTATTGACACACTTCTGAGGAATGTGACTCTTCTGCAACTACTAACCATCATTTATTCCTTTCCCCTCTTCTTGACATATTATTGACAGTCACTCTTGAGAATGTAATAACAAGTGTTTATGAGTATGAAAGTTATATTTACAAGACAGTATTTGATGCACTTGTCCTTCTTCTGTACATTGTCCAGTTATGGGTATCTGTACTCATCCTAAGAATCTTCTCTGATGAAGGGGAAATTTTAAACTATATACAATTTTATAATCAATAAGACTGTTCATACATTGTTTTTTCCTAAAATAGTGAGGACATGATTTATTGTTTCCCTACATGGAGAGTATTATAGTTCTATTTTTGTATTCATCTTAGTGGAGTATGTTGTGCTTTTGTGGATTTAATATTCTCATAAATTTACCATCTCATCATCCCAAATGTCTATGTGTCTTGTACCACAGCTTCTGTGTATGTTTGGAAATATTTCATGGCTTAATACAAGCCCACATGTTCAAAGAATAGATTTACTATTTCTATTTGCAACCCTTTGATAACTTCATATAATTAGTTAAGCTTTGTTCTGAGTCCACAAACTTTCACTCTTTATTTATTCATGTCTTAAGATTATCTGTTCAGTTTTTATTTTAACTATTGATTTTTCAATGCTTAGTAATTTCACTTTACATGTAAGAATCAGACTTATATTTTCCCAATATTTTCTAATTTGTGGAAAATCTGATATTTCATACCATTAATTTCACCTCATTATATATACTCTCTTCATTCTCACAGTGAGTGCACTGCAGCTTTTTTATACACAGGAATAAAGAAAATAAATTTAAAAACCCTCCTATCTGGCACAACCTCAGAGGAACTCTGAAACACAAGCTGCAACTACATAGAGAGGACTAAGAGGTGCCACCCAAAAGGGCACCCCACTCTCTAGACCGGAAAAACCCCAGGTCCCTCCCCCACCTGACTCAGGTTCTTTAGCAAGCCAGAGGGCAAGCTTTCTGCAGGTAGGCTGCTCCAACATCCCCACCTCAGTAATCATACCCTGAAAGGTACAAGTCCCACAGTCGCAAAACACTCCTATCCCCCATGACCTCAGAGGAACTCTGAAACATAGGCTACAGCTACACAGAGAGGACAAAGAGGAAGGTTGCTCCAATACCTCTACCCCATTTATTGGACCCTGTTAGCTACACGTCTCACACTGCCCCCAAAACCTCCTATACCACACGACCTCATAGGAACCCTGAATCACAGGCTGTAACTACACAGAGTGGACCAAGAGAACAGACCAAGAGAGACCTCAGTGGTTCCCTGAGACACAGACAGTGATGGAACAGAGCAGACCAAAAACAGTTCCCAAAGAAACAGACAGCAACTGCAAGGATTGGTCCAAGAGGAAAAGACACTGTTGGCAGCAATTGGAGGAAGAGATGCGTAGACACTAATGCAAAAATATATTAAGCCACCTAAAAAGCATCATGAAAACACCAGAACTCAGTGGTCATACAACAGAAATATTTGATCATCCTAACCCAGAAGAAATAGAAGAAAGTGATTTTAAGTGTAACTTTATGAGGATGATAAGACCTTAAAAGAAGAAATGAAAAATTCCCTTAAAAGGGGAGGAAAAGAGAAACAAACATTGAAAGAAATCAATAAATTTATTAATGAAACCCAAGTAACTCAAGAAAAACAAAGCAAACATGTTCAAACAGTTCAAGACTTGAAGACTGAAATAGAGGCAACAAAGAAAACAGAAACTGAGGGAATTTTGGAAATTGAAAACCTCGATGAACAAGCAGAAACTACAAAGGCAAGCATAACCAAAGAATACAACAAATGGAAGCGAGAATATTGGGTTTTAAAAATATAATAAAGGACACAGATTCATCAGCCAAAGAAATCATTAAATCCAAAATAATTTAATACAAAATACAAAAGAAATCTACAAAACCATGGAAAGACCACACCTGAGAATATTAGGGAAAAAAGGACAAGAACTACAATTTAAAGGCACAGAAAATACAGTTAAAAAAACAGAAGAAAACTTTACCAACCTAAAGAATGATATACCTATGAAGGCATAAGAAGATTACAAAACACCAAATAGACTGGACCAAAAGAAAAGCCCCTTGCTATATAATAATCAAAACACAAAGCATACATTTTGGAATAAGACCATTAGTTTGTTTCCCTACCTCCTGCCAGCTGGGACCCGAAATAGCCACATAGATACTGTATTAATTAAATCACTGCTTGGCCCATTGGCTCTAGCTTCTTATTGGTTAACTCTTACATATTAATTTAATCAATTTCTATTAATCTGTATATAGCCATGAGGCTGTGTCTTATCGGGGAAAGTTCCAGCATCTATCTCCTGTGCGGCTAAATGGCTTCTTCCTAAATCTACCTCCTTTCTCCCAGCATTCAGTTTTCTTTTTCCCACCTACCTCTAGTCCCTGCACAGGTTCAAGACAGTTTCTTTATTAACCAATGGTATTCACAGCATGCAGAAGAGAATCCCATATCACCTCCCCTTTTCTGTTTAAATAACATAGTAAAATAACATATAACAAAGCAAGTATTAAACAAAAATTACAGTTACAATATTTATATCTTGTCAGGGTCCGATGCCCCAACATAAAACTACTTTTCCCTAACTGGGCTGGAAAGTAGGCAAGGGAAATAATGAAACACAGTTCAAAAAGCAATATTGGAAGGGAGTTTCAGGCTTCATTCATTCCTGAAGATCACCAGCGTTTATTATTCAAACACCTTTTATTCCCCCAGGTAAACCAAGGTGGAAACTCATTAATATTCTCTTTCTGGGGGATGCAGAGTACCGTCATACCTGCAACTCACCAGCTTGGAATCTACACCTCTCCCCAGGCGATCTACATAATAACAAAAGAGAAGGATCAGTACATCCTGAGGCTATTGTTAGATAGCCACAGTTTGTCTGGCAGGATAGCGACTGCCTTGGAAACCAAGTATGGCCAAGTGGCAGTATATATCTTGTATGAAATATGGACCTACAATATCTACTTTATTTTTATCATAACTAGGGAAAACTATATCATTACTATCTACTTTTCAACTCTATCAAAGACTCTAGAAGGATATAATATTGCCTAAGTAAACAGGAATTACATTGTGAGCAACTTGCAAAACTCTAGAAATGACAGAGATATATTGCTGCCTGAACAATAAAAGTTCTTCTTCTATACTGTTGGGACATTTATCTTCAGCCTACAGGCCCATAGTATCCGGCAGACTTTTCTATGGAGCAGGAAATTTGAAAACCTGTTTTGCCTCTGTTGGAAGTTTGTCAGTCACTTTCTTCTGTATCCTGCAGAATGTCTGGCAGACCGTTTCATAAAGCAGGAAGCCTGAAGGACAGTTCCACCTTTAGGCACGTTCAACAGTCACTTTTCTGTGGTCCTGCATGTCTAGTTCATCAAGCAGTCCAGGCAAGAGTAGTTTCTTGCCCAAATGGTTAGTAAACTCCATAAGGAGACTCTGATGCCCATTTTTCTCTTGAAGCAATTGATGCTGCTGGAAGCAGATGTGTCTCATTGTCATGAAAAATCCTAAGTTCTTTAAATGCCATATTCTGTAGTCTTTAAAAGGTTTGAAGAATCCCTGTCCATCTAAATATATCTCTATATGCCTAAAAAACCTAATATCATGACTAGAAACTTGACAATTATAAATGACTATCTATTAACCTATATTAGTTAATTATACATTACATTGTTAAATAAGCTGTACAAACACAATATCTTAATCAAGGTCAAAAAGACATAAACACAGTATAAACCAAGAACATACCAGTACAAATTTCTACATTATATTCCCCTTTAAATGTAAACAAACATTTACAGACAAAATTTGGAAATATTGGTGTAGTTCTCTCTATACTACTTCCTGCTTTTTGTTGGGCAAAGTAATTTTTAGGGGTGTTCAGAGTGACCCTTCTGGAGGTCTTGATGCATCAAACAACATTAGCCTGGAATGAATCCACAGGTTCTCATCCTCTGTGAAAACAAAGAAGAACCTCTTTTCCAAAGCAACTTATCCTTAAACCCATATTTTGAATTCTACCTTTAAAATATATATGTTGACTTAACAGTCCCCAGAATCAAATGTCTCTCTGTAGTCAAAAATTCAAAGAAAGCACCATAGTATACATAACCCAGACTCTCTTTGCATATTTTGTCTTTACGTGGCTTATTTTTCTTTACCTCTTTTAATCTATGAATGTCTGTACTCTGTCTCTTTAAATACTTGTTTAATTTTTAAACCATTTACTTTCTTTTATAATTGTCTACACATAATTTTTCTTCTCTCTTCCAAGTTAATATATATTTATCTAACACTGTGACTCATTTAGAGGTCTTTTATGTCTGACTCTGTCCTTCTGTGTATCTGTAATTCTTTACTGTCTTGAAGAGCTTTTAAAATGATAAGCATATTGGTAGCAGTTGCTCTGGATGCTGGCTCCACCTTTCTTCACTTTCAAAATGGTAGAGGTACCATTAATGCTAGCTCTGGGACCTTCAGTTAGGAGCTGTGCTCAGCACTTTAACTCTGAGAATGAGCATCAGCGCATAAACATTTTTTTAATCTGAGTAATAGCTAAATATGCCATGCATAGCATTGCGCAGCCTGGAAATATCTCTGTGTATGGCTGCAGGAATCCACCATGCTCTCCTGCCTTTGCATTCCTAGCAATTCCTGATACCACCACCTTTCCAGATGGGGGATGCTGAATTGCAGTCATGGTCTCAGCTTTCTTCCTAACCCCAAGTGGGCATACAAGCACCTGGGCCACAAACCCCATTCAAGTACTCCATAGACAAACCTCCACAAAAAGCCAGAACTGCTTATGCTGGCAGACCAGGAGCTTCCATTTTTGAACTGTGGCTTTTTTTTTTTTTTTTTTTTTTTTTTTTTTTTTTTTTTTTTTTGCTACTGCTGAATCAGGAAAATCTTTCTTAAAGGAGCCATAGCATGCCACCAGCAAGCAAAGCCCATCTGGGAAAAAATGCTGCTAAACTTTATTATTTAGTTTCTCGAATTCCTTGCAAATGCTATCAGGTTTTAAGTGGATTTTAGTTGGTCACATGGGCACCAATTTGTTGGAAGAGGCTTCTTCTTGGTTTCTGGATACTCAGCTTAAAAATAATCACATAGAAATTGTATTAATTTAATTATTGCCTAGCCCCTTAGCTCTAGCTTCTTATTGGCCTACTCTTACATATTAATTTAACCGATTTTTATTAATCTGTGTATCACCATGAGGTTATGGCTTACCAGGAAAAGTTCCAGCTTCTATATCTGGTGTTTCTACATGGCTTCTCCCTGACTCTACCTCCTTTCATCCAATATTCAGTTTAGTTTTCCCAGCGTACTTCTATTCCCTGCACAGGCACAAGACAGTTTCTTTATTAAACAATGGTATTCACAGCATTACAGAGGGGAATCCCACATCACATACAGCATAAAAAAAGAATATTATGAAATGCAAAGAAAAATGGCCTAGTAACACATAAAGGCACACCTATCAGAATTACATCTGACTTCCTATTGGAAACCATGAAATTTAGAAGGTCCTGGACAGATGTGCTACAGACCCTAAGAGAACACTAATACCAGCCCAGACTACCATAGCCAGCAAAGCTTTCATTAACCATAAATTAAGAAAACAAGATATTCTATGACAAAACCAGATTTGAACAATACATATCCACAAATCAGCCCTACAGAAAGTACTTGAAGGAAAAGTGCAATCGACATAAGCTAACTGCACCCACAAAAGTACAGGCTATAAATAACCTCAATCCAGTAAACCTCAAAGAAGGGAAATACACAATCACTAACACCAAAAAAGAGTGGGAGTAAACAGTCAATGATCTTTAATATCTCTTACTATCAATGAACTCAATTTACCTATAAAAAGACACAGGCTAAGAGGATAAATACAAAAGCAGGATCCAGCCTTCAGCAGTATAAGAAATACGCATAGACATTACCTCAGAGTAAAGGGTGGGAAAAGTTTCCAATCAAATGTACCCAAGAAACAAGTGGGTGTAGCTAACCTAATAACTAACAAAATAGACTTCAAACTAAAGTCAATCATAGGAGATGGAGAAGGACACTTCATAGTTATCACAGGAACCATCCAATAATATAAAGTACCAATCCTGAATATCTATGCCTCAAACATAAAAGCACCCATATATGTAAAAGACATATTACTGAAGCTTAAATCACACATCAAACCCCACAACTAATAGTAGAAAACTTCAACACCCCACTCTCCCCAATATACAGGTCACCAGACAGAAACTTAACAGAGAAATAAGAGAATTAATAAATGTTATGACTCAAATTGACTTAACAGACATCTATAATATATTTCATCCAAATACAAAGTAAAATAATATATATTCTTCTCAGCACATCATGGAACCTTCTCTAAAATTAACCACTTACTTGTTAACAAAGCAATCCTCAACAGATACCAAAAAATGGAATAATCCCCAGTATCTTAATGGATCACCATGGTTTAAAGCTATATGTGGTATATGGAATTTCTCTCTGTATGCTGTGATTACCATAATGAATAAAGAAACTACTTTGGACCTATAGCAGGACCAAACTTAGGTAGGTGGGGAAAACTAAAATGAATGCTGGGAGAAAGAAAGATGGAGTCATAAGAAACCATGAAGCTCAGCAGAGACAGATGCTTGGAACTTTAGCTGGGAAGCCACAGCCACATGTGAATACACATATTAATATAAATGGATTAAATTAATATGTAAGAGTTAGCCACTAAGAAGCTAGAGCTAATGGACGAAGCAATGATTTAATTAATACAGTTTCTGTGTGATTATCTTGGTTCTGGGTGGTTAGGATGAACAAGTGGCTCCTACCAACAGTTATAATTCAACAAAAACACTAATTGCAGAAAGCCAAAAATATCATGGAAATTGAATAGTGCTCAATTAAAGCACCCCTAGGTCAAGAAAAAAAATAAAGAAAGAAATCAAGAAATTCTGAGTATTCAACAAAAATTAAGGTACAATGTATCCAAACCTATGAGACACTCTGAAAGCTGTGCTAAGAGGAAAGTTCATAGCACTTTGTGCCTACATAAAAAAAAGTAGAGAAATCTCACACTAGTGACTTAAGAGTACATATGAAAGCTATAGAATAAAAATAAGGAAACTCATCCAGGAGGAGTAGATGAAAGGAAATACTCAAATTGAGGGCTGAAATCAATAAAATAGAAACAAGGAAAACAATATAAAGAATCAATGAAAAAAAGACATGGTTCTTTGAGAAAGTCAACAAGATAGACAAACTCTTATCCAAACTAATCAAAAATCAGAGAAAGAACCTCCAAATTAACAAAATCAGACATGCAAAGGGTTACAAAACATCAGACACCGAGGAAATTCAGAGAATTATTAGGTCATACTACAAAGACCTGTACTCCACAAAATAGGAAAAGGTAAAAGAAATTGACAGTTTTCTGTATAGGTTCACTTACCAAAATAAAATCAAGATGAGGGTAGCAATTTAAATAGAGGTATAACCTGCAAGGAAATAGAAGCAGCCAATCAAAATAAGCCCTGAGATGGATGGTTTAAGTGCATAATTCTACCAGAACTTCAAAGAAGAGCTAATACCTATACTCCTCAAAGTTTTCCATATAAAAGAAACAGAAGGAAAACTGCCAAACTCTATTTATGAGTCTACAGTTACCCTGATAATGAAACTCCACATAGACTCAATCAAGTAAGAGAATTTCAGACCAATTTCATCGATGTTAAAAATACTCAATAAAATACTGGCAAACTGAGTCCAGAAGCATATCAAACAAACAACCATGATCAAGTCAGCTTTATCCCAGAAATGCAGGGTTGGTTGAACATACAGTTATCAATGTAATCTATCATATAAATAGACTGAAAGAAAAAAACATATGATCATTTCATTAGATACTGAAAAAGTATTCAACAATTTGCAACACCCCTTCATGATAAAGATCTTGGAGAGCTCAGGGATACAAGGAACATATCAAAACAGAATAAAAGCAATGCACAACAAGCTGGCATCCAATATCAAATTAAATGGAGAGAAACTCAAAGAGATTCCACTAAAATCAGGAATAAGACAAGGCTGTTCACTATCTTCATATTTATTAAAAATAGTTCTTTAAATTCTTGCTAGAGCAATAAGACAACAAAGGAGCTCAAGAGGATACAAAAATGCTTAATCATACTACAAGGACATTTGATCAACTATGTTCATAGCCTCATTATTTGTAATATCCAGACCCTGAAAACAACCTAGATACCCCTCACGAGAATAATGGATAAAGTAAATGTGGTACATTTACACAATGGAATACTGCTCAGCAGAAAGCAGAAAACAAAAAACAAAAAACCAGTGATATCTTGAATTTTCCATGCAAATGTATGTAATTAAAAAACCCATTTTGAATGATGTGATCCACATCCAGAAAGATGAATTACTCATAAGTGATACTAGCTGTAATTCAGAGGATAACTAGCCTATAGTACATGACACTAGAGAAGCTAGGTAACAAGGTGATTCCCTAAGAGAAACATATATAGATCCCTCTGGGGAAGGGAAATAGACATGTTCTCCTGACAAAATTGGGATCATGGGGATGGGGGACGAAGGAAGGGCAGAAGGGGAGGAGGGCAGTGAAGGGGGAGTGGAGGTAAACTTGAGAGAATGGGATAATTGAGATGGGGGTAAGACAGAGACAGAGCAAGTAAAGAGATATCTTGACTGATGGAGCCATCACCAGGCTGGCAAAAAATCTGGTGCTAGAGAAATTCCCAGGAATCCACAAGGATTACTCCAGCTAAGACCCTAAGCAATAGTGGAGAGGGTACTAGATCTGACCTTGTCCTATAGTCATATTGATGTCTATCTTAAATGTCACCATAGTATCTTCATCCAGCAACTAATGGAATCAGAGACAGAGACCCATAGCAGAGCACTGGGCTGAGCTCCCAAAGTCCAGTTGAAGAGTGGAAGGAGTGAGAATATGAGCAAAGAGGTCAAGACCATGATGACGCTATCCACTGAAACAGTTTACCTGAGCTAATAGGAGCTCTCCAACTCCAACACGACAGGGGAGGAACCAGCAGAGGAGCAAACTAGGCACTCTGAATGTAGGTGACAGTAGTACGGCTAAGGCAGACTGTGGGTACCCTGAGAGTGTCACCAGGATTTATCCCTACTGCTTGTACTGGCTTTCTGTAACCCATTCCCTTTGGAGGGATACTTTGTATAGCCTAGATATATTAGGGAAAGCCTTGGTCCTTTCTCAAATTAATGTGCCTTACACTCTCTGAGTCGTGGATGGGGGGTAGGTTGGGTAGGAAGGTGGAGGGAATGGGAGGAGAGGAGAGAGTGGGAACTGAAACTTGGATTAGATGTAAAATGAAAAAAAGATAGTTTGCTTTCTTTTTAAAGGGATAAATTAAAAAGTAATAAAAAATAAAAATAAATTTATTTATCAATACCTGAAATTCTGTTATTTCATTTCATGATTAATATTATCTATAGTTATATCCTTTTTGTTTGCATTCAAGTTATTTCTAACATTTGTTGTGAAGATGAACAATTAATTTTCAAATTTTGTACATGTTAGAGGAAGGAATGTGAATTTTCTATAAGGTACTTATTTGAACAGCTACATTTCAGAAATGTGTATCTTTGTTTCCCCCATATTATTGACCAATATTTTCTTCCTTTTTTCTAATATAGATAAATTATGTAGGAAATTTCTCCAATGTATATATTAATATATATGTATATGTGTGTATCGCATATATCACAGATTACTGTATATGTAATCTGTTCCTTGGAAGGCTAATCAATTAATTTCATCTGCCAAAAATTCTCATATTTGATAAAATATAATTTTTGAGTATGTCTATGATGATTTTTCTGAGTGAAATTATCATCGTGGTAGATGGATAATGTCTACTACAGAAATCCTCAACCAATCAAAATGACACATTATGGATGCCAGTTCCAATGAGTGTTATATTTGTTATATATAACTATATAACAAATATAATAAGCACATATGTGAATAATTTCATGTATTTTTAAACATGGATTTTAAGGCCTGCTCCATGACATAGAGGTCTTATCTGACTGTAATAACTGAAGCCAAGACCTTTAGACTAGATAGGTTATAGCCCTAGAGGAAATGTATTAGTATTATTTTGCTAAGAAACATAGCAAGAAAATGACTCTTTACAATATGTTGCTTTACACATAGATTATTGAACCATTTAGTGCTCATTGAAAACATTTCTTTCTGTAGATGATAATTAAATGCGACCCACAACTGAACAACCTGTAGAGAAGAAAAGACTTTAGAGAATTGAATCCTAAATGACATACTTGTAGTATACCCCTTGCCTCATGAGGAGAAATCAATATGGAGAGAGAAAGCATTGGAATTTGTAAGAGCAAGATGTGGAGAACGACTTCAAGAAAACATTTTTTTTTCCAGACACACTAGGGCTGATTAACAAATGACCTCACAGAGAGAGACTGTGACAGCATCCATAAAACCTGAATAACTTTAGGCCAGAAAAAAATCAGCATGGATAAGAGGAAGTTCTCTCATAGTCCTACCAATCACTAATACAGTATTTTGCAGCACAATTAATAAAAAGTCAGAGATAGATATTGGGGTTCATCCTGAAGACCGGAAAAGCAAAGTAGCCAGCTACTGGCTCTTACCCCGACCTCAGTCCGAAAATTGTGATTCTGCTTCCAGGGAACCTCAGCATGAGACTGAGCCTGAGAACTGTCTCCTCTTATTTTATAATCCTCTCTAGTTCTGGGTTTAAGGGCATGCACTGCTACTGTCTGGTTTCTATGGCAAGCTAGTGTGGCTAGTGGGATTAAAGGTGTATCTCATTACTGCCTGGTCTGTAAGGCTGGCCCATGTGGCTGTTTTACTTTTCTGATCCTCAGGCAAGTTTTATTTATTAAAATACAAATGAAATGCCACTACATTATTTTATATTGATAACTGTTGGGAAAGTTAAATATGTTTTCTACGATAGTATGACATTGGGTATATCAACCACACTCTGGGGTAAGACCTATACCCCTGCATAGGAAGAAGTGACCAACAAATGCTGAACACAGACACACAGACACAAACAGAGACTATGTGTGTGTGTCTTTGTGTGTTGAAACACTGTGTTTATGTGTATATATATATATATATATCACATATATATGTTTTATTTATATATCAAAACTTTCTCTAATTATACATATATATGTTTTATTTATAACTATCACAACTATGTGTGTGTCTGTGTGTGTGTGTGTGTGTGTGTTTGTGTGTGTCTGTTTTGGAGAAATAGAATATAAAACATTAAGTTGACTGAGTAGGGTATAGGAGTATTTAGTTTTTTTCGAGACAAGGTTTCTCTGCAGCTTTGGAGCCTGTCCTGGAACTAGCTCTTGTAGACCAGGCTGGTCTCGAACTCACAGAGATCCGCCTGCCTCTGCCTCCCGAGTGCTGGGATTAAAGGCGTGCGCCACCACCGCCCGGCTAGGAGTATTTAAACAAAGGGAAACAGTATGTCAAAATATACTGCATGAAATTCTCAAAAAGCTCAATCCAGTGCTCCAAAGTGGGTCTCTGTCTCTATCTCCATCCATTGCCAGATGAAGGTTCTATGGTGATATACAAGATATTCATCATTGTGGCTATAGGATAGGGCCAGTTAAGGCACCCTCTCCTCAGCTGCCCAAGGACCAAGCTGGGGACATCTCCTTGGACACCAGGAAACCCCTCTAGAGTCAAGTCTCTTGCCAACCCTAAAATGGCTCCCTTAATTAAGATATCTACTTTCCTGCTCCCATAACCATCCTTCCTCCATCACAACCATCCCATTCCCCAAGCTCTCCCTATCCTCCCCTTCTCCCTTCTCTCTCCCCCCTCCCCTTACCCCCACCCCACCCCCACCCCCAAGTTCCCAATTTTTGCCTGGCAATCTTGTCTACTTTCAATATCCAGGAGAATAACTATATGTTTTTCTTTGGGTTCACCTTCTTATTTAGCTTCTCTAGGATCCCGAATTATAGGCTCAATGTCCTTTATTTATGGCTTGAATCCACCAATGAGTGAGTACATACCATATTCATCTTTTGGGTCTGTGTTACCTCACTCAGGATAGTGTTTTCTATTCCCATCCTTTTGCATGCAAAATTCAAGATGTCATTGGTTTTTGCCTCTGAGTAGTACTCGAATGCGTATATATTCCACACTTTCTGTATTCATTCTTCCATTGAGGGGCATCTAGGGAGCTCCCAAGTTCCAAATGAGAAGCAGAAGGAGGGAGAACATGATCAAAGAAGTCAGGACCGTGAGGCGTGTGCCCACCCACTGAAACGGTGGGGCTGATCTAATGGGAGCTCAACAAGGCCAGCTGGACTGGGACTGATGGAGCATGTGATCAAACTGGACTCTCTGAATGTGACTGACAATGAGGGCTACTGACTGAGAAGCAAAGGACAATGGTACTAAGTTTTGATTCTACTGCATGTACTGGTTTTGTGGGAACATAGTCTGTTTGGATGCTCACCTTCCTAGATCTGGATGGAGGGGGGAAGACCTTGGACTTCCCACAGGGCAGGGAACACTGACTACTCTTTGGACTGGAGAGGGAGGGGGAGGGGGAAGGGAGAGGGATGGGGGTGAGGTGGAGGGAAATGGGAGGAGGTGGAAATTTTTAATAAAAAAGAAGGAAAAATATAAAAAAAGAAATTCTCGAAAAGCATAAAGTTTAAAATCAATTAAGTAATATGAAAATGCAGTGTCTTCACTGATCCAGAATAATAACTCAATATATATGATTTTTTGATAAAAGCACACCTATATCTATCCCAAAACACTTTGCACCGCTTGACAAGAATCTCTCCAGGTATTTTTAGACAATTATCTCTCTACATTAATTAATGTAATAGACGATGAGTTGCTCTAAGGATTTATACATTTTTTCATCACTAAATCCATAAAGTTAAATATTTAGAGTATTTAAGGTATCTCATGTTTCCAACTTCTTCATTTCATCCTATTAGGGATCTTTCAATTTTGAAATTTACATAAAAAACTAGAGGAAATTCTTAACATTTTATTTCTTTCAACACTCTGTTTTACTTGTACCATTTTTCTCTCAAGGGAAGAATATGTTGAGATAAGAGCACCTGTGTATAACATGAGGTTCTAATTGTTCTTAATAGATTAAACTTGGAGTCAGATATCAGAGGGTAAAAGCTGAAGGATCAGAGAAGCAGAGTAGACAGCTACTAGAGTTCGTACCTCTACCAGTTGTCAGACCAAAGGGATGACCCTGTCCTCAGACTGCCTTCTCAGACAGAAGAATCCTCAGAATGACTACAGCTCAGACTTCTGGCATGGATTACTTACTCAGACTGCTGCTCAGACTGATTGCTCCTCAGACTGACTGCTTCAGAATTCTGCCTCAGACTGCACTGAGCTCCTGTCTCCTCCCACCTTATATTCTTCTCTCCACCCAGCCATATTACATCTGTCTCCACTTCCCTAGTGTTGGAATTAAATGCATGTCACCCCAAGTGATGGTATCACTTTTCTTTGACTTCTATTTCTCTTTTAAACTGGATCAATATTGTGTAGCCCAGGATAGCTTTGAAATAACAGATACCCATCTGCCTCTATATCCCACGTTCTGAGATTAAAGGTGCATGCCAGCACTTTCTGGCCTCTATTTTGGTTTAGTTCTCCACTCTGATCTTCAGGCAAGCTTGATTTGTTAAAACACACAAAAAAATAACTACATCTGAGATTATTTATTTCTATCAGGCCCTCATTCATAGATTCATTTATTTTAGTAATAAAAGCATATTTTGCTTTAGGAAAATTATAATGGTTGTAGTGACACTTTGAGCATAGGTGGGTGTAGAGCAGAATCTAAAAGGTTGATAGTCTGAGGACAGAACTTTCAGAGAACTGCTTCCCTACTGAATCAGGCAGTCACTGAAGCATACTTTTCCTCTGAGGAAACAAGGGTTGAATTTTGAAAAAAACTAACATAAAATGCAGCTGCTTTTTTACCTTTTTGTAATTGAGATTGCTTGTTACATGTTCCTAAATTATATTGGAGACAATAAAAGCTGATTCAAAGGAAAGTCATTATCCTTTTAAATGAGAGTTACATAACTCATGCATTAAGTTATTTGGAAGACAAAGCAATTTCCAGAAAGGAGTCATTTTTAACTAAATAAAGCTGCACTTAGCCTCAAAACAACAATATGTTAGCATCTCCCTAGAAAATCATAGATTTGAAGGGCATATTGAATTTCTTATTTTCTGTGCTCATTCTTAATCATTGAGTAGTTTTGTAAACAGAAGGAACTTGGATTGTAGCTCTCTGGTACAATGCTTGCTTGGATTTTATACCCTACACAAAAAAGGGTACAACAATAACAACCACAAAATAAGGTCTGTTGATAATTGTCAGTTATAGAGCACTTGCCTAGCATGTGGGAGAGGTTGAGCCAATAAACATGACTGAGGAAAGAAAGAAAGAAAGAAAGAAAGAAAGAAAGAAAGAAAGAAAGAAAGAAAGAAAGGGAGGGAGGGAGGGAGGGAGGGAGGGAGGGAGGGAGGGAGGGAGGGAGGGAGGGAGGGAGGGAAAGAAAGAAAGGAAGGAAGGAAGGAAGGAAGGAAGGAAGGAAGGAAGGGAAAGAAAGAAAGAAAGAAAGAAAGAAAGAAAGAGGGAGGAAGTAAAGAAGGAAATAGAGAGTGAGGGAACAAGTGAGTAAGTGGCAGAAAAGGAGGAAAAAAGGAGGTAGGAAAGAAAGTTTATAAGAAAGAATGTAATACATTCAATACAGATTGTTAGTACTAAAAAATTGATATAGAGTGCTTACCTCTATTTCATAGCAGATTGTCTTTCTAATCACAAGCTTGCATCTTTTAACATTTTATCATCAACTTTAGCTGAACTTCACAGTACCTGTACCAGTTTTCCTCAAAGGAAATACAAATATCTACATGAAAGATACATGGAGAGGATACCAGATAGTTGATAAATAAAGGAACTCATGGACTCTGCTTTTATTTTGAAAGGTAAGTACTCCTATTAAAATGGTTGGTTTACAAGAAAATTCTCTCCATGCTTCTCATCCCTATAGAAACAGATAACAAAACAACAAGAAAAATTACTTCCCATCACATCTGAAAGTCTCTGCACATGCTAAGGACTTACTACATTTAAATAGAAACATGCCTATATATTAGACTATTTTTTTTTTGTTGTTGTTGTTTTTCGAGACAGGGTTTCCCTGTAGTTTCTAGAGCCTGTCCTGGAACTAGCTCTTGTAGACCAGGCTGGCCTCGAACTCAGAGATCCGCCTGCCTCTGCCTCCCGAGTGCTGGGATTAAAGGCGTGCGCCACCACCGCCCGGCTATATTAGACTATTTTTAATGAAATTTTCTCTGAAGGTTGAGATAACTAATCAAATTTGAAATGCATATTAGTAGGATAGAAAAGAAATTTTAAATTAGAATTATATATATGTGGGAAACATTTTTTATTTTTTCTATATTACTAAGATTTTTCCTTCAAGGGAATTTTGTATTTTAATGATGAAGATGGATATTTATATCCAAGATAGGGCTTAATTTTGCAAACACTCCAACATAACCTGGAGGGGAGGACATTTTGTTGTTATTTATATCTGACCTAGCAAATGAACATTGACCATTATAGACTATTATCCCATGCATCCATCTTTGGGATCTTAAACTGAACCATCTTATGTAATTATAAGTCATACACTCTGTCTCTGGCTTACAGCTTCCCCAGATACTGTAATTGATCCTCTTTTCAGGAAATTATTATTATTCCAAGTCCTTAAGGATCAATGCATATCCTGGTAACTTATATATTTATATGTGCCATATTGATGTCAGAATTAAATGAGCATCTGAGAAAATCTCTTAAAAGGAAATTTCAGAGTAAATAGGAGTTTAAGTCCCCTCTTTGGTTCTGTACTGTTGCCTGTTATTTCTCTGAAAGGTGTATTATTGATACTTCCAACACAATGGCATACCACTTTGTGATCTCCACACATAAAGGTTAGTGTTCCAAGCTATAAATTAGTATGGCAAATACTAATCCACTTAGTTGGACATTCACATAATGTCCTTGTGTCTTAGAAGATCCCGAAAGAGAACTACAAACTAAACTATGAACCAGTATGAGTAAAACAATCAAAGACCTACAGTTAGAGATTTTATTTTCCAAAGGAAATGATGAATTGACCTTTCTCCTGAAATATACAAGTATTACTAGTAAAGAGAAATTATTGGGATGTTGTCTTCCAAATGAAAGTTGCATGATGCTAATTTATCCGATGACTTTGGATATTTTGTTTGAGTCCTCAGTTTATTAGTGCTTTGCCTCAATTCTTTACTCAGAAAAGATTCTTCTGAAACCCCCATGAGCAATCAGCAAGATATAACATGTGGAAATGAAAGACACTTTAAATTATAGTGTCAGCCTAAAGAAAGTTTTGTGAAGTTGGGATGGTTGTGCAGAGAGCAAGAATAAAGTTTATTGAAGACAAATCACAGATGGAAAGACAGTTTGCTTGGAGAACAGAGAGTTCAGAGATGCTGGGGTTAATAGAATGGCTATCTCAGATTTGAGATACATGCTAAAAGTTACATAAAGCAGCCGGGTGGTGGTGGCGCACGCCTTTTATCCTAGCACTCGGGAGGCAGAGGCAGGCGGATCTCTGTGAGTTCGAGACCAGCCTGGTCTACAAGAGCTAGTTCCAGGACAAGGCTCTAAAGCTGCAGAGAAACCCTGTCTCGAAAAAACCAAAAAAAAAAATTGTTACATAAAGCAAACATTTATTTTTAGTGTCTAAATTAGAAAAACATCTCATTTCGAACAAAATAAAAAACTTCCTTTTAAAATTATCACCAATAAATCTTTGGAGTTCTCAATTTAAATGAAACCTGAATGAGAAATTAGGTGTTTGATTTTTAGAAGTTGCACATAAGACTCTAAAAGTTTTGTTCAGGAAAGAGACAACTGAAAGTATTGCATCACAAGAACGGGGTAGCTGGGATGATGGTTCAGAAGTTTCAAACACTATTGCTCTTACAAAAGACACTAATTCGGTCCCTAAAAAGGCTAACAATGATATTTAAGTTCTCAGGGAATATTATTACTCAGTATGGCCTCTAAGCATTCTCCATGTGTTACACTTATATACACACAGACAAAAGCACTCATATACACACACAAAAAAATAAATAACTAAAATAGCATAGAATTTATAGTCAGGGTTAGGTATAATACTTTGAATATGTGATCATAGCTGCATACCTATGGATTATTCATTTTTATATAATTTTGATTTGTTTTATTTTTATTACAATATTTTAATTAAAATAATTATATTATTTCCTGTTCATGTCATTCCATCCTATTACTTCCATGTTCCTTCCCTCTCTCACCCCCATATACTCTTTCTTAAATTGATGATGCTTTTTATTATTACTGAAAATTTGCCAGCCCATAGATTATTCTTTTGTTCCTTCATGAATTATTCTTAAACATCTTTGTGAATCTATATTTAAAAATATTTAGAAGAAGTTGGACAGCAACAATGATTTTATATATTAGGGAGATTACAAATATTATTTGAGAAATTTATAGGTAAAATTTCCACTAAGTATATCAGTAAATATGCATTTAATAACCAGATATAATTTGAGAAATATATAATATTTATGTAACTGAGAGTACTATTATGGCATGCAAAGTAGAAGCAGAGATAATTTAAGTTTCCATAGTGATACCTTTTTATCCTCTTAAAAAATCTCTAGCTATACAAATTACCTCCAAATATTTTATTGACATATGTGCTAGCTATTAAGTGCAATAAGATTGAGGAATCCAACCTTCCCAGGTCTTTGCAACTGAGAATATGGCAGATGGAAATCACTACTGGTGAACATAAAAATGATACAGAAAATGGAGACTGGAGAACTATGTAATTTGTTATATGACAGTTTACTCTTTTGGCTTGTTTTGGGGGGTGCCACCCAGCTCCCAAATAAATCATATACAGAAACTTAGTATTAGTTATGAATGCTCTGCCTTGCTTGGCTTGGTTCTTGACAGCGTTTCTTAATTTAAATGATCTTCACTACCTTTTGCCTCTGGACTGTTTTCTTTCTCTTTTTCTACATACCTTCCTTTCCTTTCTAATCCATGAATGGCTGGGTGGCTGGGTGGCTAGCCCATGACTGAGAAGGTTGTATAATATTATATTGGGGAAGAAATGAACAAATGTCTAATCATCCCAGTTAGCAAACCCATGTTAAACATGGTAAGAACCCCAACCAAAACAAACTTGGTGAACAAATGGAGTTTTAATAGGGTTGCTTATTATTAATAAGAGCAGGAATATCTGTAAGATGACTGAATAATCAACGCAGAAACATGCAGAATGGATAACAGCTTGAAAAGCTAGAAACCTGCCACAGACTGAACAGCCTTCAGGCAGATGAACCAAGAGCAGAGTGTCCCTTTCTAGGGAGCTTACTTCTGAAGAAAATTGAATGTGGGCTGTATGGTTCAGGCTAGAGAAATGTTTTGGAGGAATAGACAGAAAGATTGTAAGAATCAGAGGTCTAGAACACTTGCTGAATGCTGTTTTCTAGACAACACAAGCATCCTGCTCCCATGAAATCTCAATAATGTGATTGCTTGAAGACCTACACAATGACTGTACCACTAGACATGTCAGCATGATGAGTGAGAACTTCAGAAAGGCTCACTCCTAGATACAGATTTATGGACAATAAATGGATTCTGAAGTCAAGAGACTCATTTTTGTCAAGGGACGGGATACCTAATAGGTTTTTTTCTTTTTTATATTTTATTTTATTTGTTTATTCATTTTACTTAACAAGCATAGTCCCCCTCTCTGCCCGAATCTCCTTACCCTTCCTCTACCCCACCCCCACCCACTCCTCAGAAAGGGTAAGGACCACCATGGTCAACAAAGTCTTGCACTTTTAGTTCATGCCAGACCAAGGCCTGCCTTACCATACCACTCCTCTGGCCCTCTGCATCAAGGCTGGGCAAGGCATCCCACCCTATAGAATGTAATTCAAAGGTCAGCTCATGTACTAACGATAGATCCTGGTCAAAGAGACCACAAAACTGTCATCCACATGCATAGGGTCTGGTTCAGTCCCATGCAGGGACCACAACTGTTGTTGACCTAGTGTCCCTGAACTCTCACAAGTTTGCATCAGCTGTCTTTGTGGGTTTTCCTATCATGATCTTGAAACCCTCCCTGCTCATATAATCGCTCCTCCCTCTCTTTGACTGGAATCCCTTTGCTTGGCTTGGCTTGAGCTTGGATATAGTTCTCTGCCTCTGCTTCAGTCAGTTACTGGATAAAGGTTCTATGATGACAGGGTAGTCATCAATCTGTTTGTAGGTAAAGGCTAGTTCAGGCACCCCCTCCACTATTGATAGGGGTCTTAGCTGGGGTCAGCAATATCACTCTTGGGCATATACCCAAGGACACTTCCTAACTATGTTCATAACAGTATTACTCATAATAACCAGAAACTGGAAACAACCTAGATGCCCCTCAACTGAAGAATGGATAAAGAAAATGTGGTACATTTATTTAGTGCAGTATTACTCAGCTGTAAAATAAAATAACATCGTGAAATTTGCAAGTAAATGGATGCAGCTAGAAAATATCGTTTTAAATGATGTTACCCAGATCCAGAAGGACAAAGATGGTATGTAGTCCCTTATAAGTGGATACTAGATATAAAGCAAAGGGTAATCAAATGGGTTTCCTAAGCCAAACTGGTCATCCCTAATCACATACACATATCGTCACCTATGGGCAAAATGTAGTGTACTCAGCAGGTTTACATACACACACACACACACACACGCTCATCCATATGCATGAACACATGAATATGTATTATATATGGATAATACATGTAATTTATATACATGTAAACTAATTCACACACATTAGTTGGTATTATACATATTATATAAATATATATGACTTGTAATTGTAAGAGAAATAATCATAAGAGAAGAGATTATGAATCCAAGAAAGAGGTCAGGGAACATAGAAGGAGTCGATTGAAAAGGATGGATGTACATAAAGTATATTCATTTATAAAATTCTTTTAAAAATTGAAAGGAAGTATAATTGAATATTTAATTTTAATTTTCAGATAGTCTTATCTCATATCTAAACACCTCCTAATATAAGGGAACTGTCACACAAATTTAATATGACATTTCAGTTTATAAAAACAAACTAAAAAAAAGGAACAAAAGGAAACCTTTCTACTAAAGACAGACTGGATTTTCTTATCCTTTTGTAGAGCAAAAAGTATTCATCCTTAAAATATCACTGATGGAGGACTCTCATTGGTTAGTAAAGAATCTGCCTTGACTTTTTGATAGGGCAGGATTTAAATAGGTGGAGTAGACAGTAAAGAATGCTGGGAAGAAGGGAAGTTAGTCCTATGCTTCAGGCAATCGCCATGCCTCTCCTCTCTGAGACAGACACCATGGAGCCAGCCACCAGGTCAGACATGCTGAATCTTTCCCGCTTAGACACCACCTCGTGGTGCTACACACATTACTAAATATGGGTTAAAGCAAGATATGAGAATTAGCTAATAAGAGCTGAAACTAATGGGCCAGGCAGTGTTTAAATGAATACAGTTTGTGTGTTGCTATTTTGGGGCATAAGCTAGCCAGGCAGCCGGGAGCTGGGTGGGAATGCAGCCCGTCACCTCATCACTACATATCACAAAATACTAAAGCCTTGAAGGAAAACTTAAATGGACTGTAGTGAATAAATATAGTTCACAGCAACACTTAGAAGGCAAGCAGTTAGTGCAGTATTTTTGTTTCCTTCTACAAATAAGTAGAAGAAATGTACTTATTCTCTTGAACAAGGAAAACACATATGTCTTATATGAGACTGCTGTTGTCAGGGACACCCTCAACCTTAAGACAGTAATGTGTCTCTGGGTAAGCATATATAAAAGAACTGTGGTCACATGACCAGGGCATACTCCACCTAGAAAACTGGGAAGAGGTGTGACTTAATTTATTGTAGATTGATCCACTGAAGGATATTTTTTATCTTCAACTCCTCCAGCCCCAGGCCACCGAGGACAACAGTGGAGGCTGAGGAGACAGTAGAAGTCACCAGAAAGATACAAAATCTCCAACTAAATGGCAAAAAATGATAGTCGCCATATTATTAAAAGTCAATTTTGTTCAGCTGAGGCCAAGGTAAGGCCCTATGCACCAAGGGAAAAGTTATACTATGAAACACACAAAACCCTGTGTTGCTGGAATATCTCTTTCTAGCACTGTTAGTTGTTTTGATCTGTGTGTTTTCAGTTAGTGCCTCTAAGCACATATTTTGGTGTTATGTTCCTCATCCTTCTTTACATCATCTTGCAGATTCAATGAACTCAACTCTAGTGAGGAGCTGCGGGCAGGCCTGCTTTTCGTCCCACACAGCTCCCACATGATGAGCTTTACATCCGAAATAATTACATGACTCTTACTCACATCTTGACTAACTCATATCGAAAAATCTGTGGAACACCACAAGTGGTATCTTACCAGGAAAGATTCAGCTTGTCTGACCTGGCAGCTGGCTTCATTGCATCTGTCTCCTTGAGGAGAGGCATGGCAGTCTGGCTCAGAGAGCAGAGGCATGGTGATTTATTAACTTCCCTTCCCAGCATTCTGTTCTGTCTACTCCGCCCACCTAAGGGCTGGGCAATCAAATGGGCCAGGCACTTTCTTCATTAACCAAATGAAATCAACTCAAACAGAAGACCCTCCCACATCACTCAACTACTGATATTTTTACTAATGGCTCTGTGCTTATGACTGGGCCTTAGGACTGTAATAGACTCATTCATTCAGATGGGAAATGAGCTGCATTTACTTGTTTCTTGGGATTTGAATCACTTCCTATTTTCACAGGATAGCATAACATTTGTTTTCTTATTAAAAGGCAAATGTAGACATTTTACAATATACTGTAATGTCTAATCATGTGGGTAGTTTTTTAAGCTATTCTCTAGATTTTTCTCATCATCACAATAAGGTAGCCGTTAGTTGGGGGCATAGTTTAAACTCTTATTCTTGCTGTCACAGTATTACACACAATATTTTCATTGCCCTAATACTATTCATTATAATTATAATATTCATGCCTATAGAATAGTTATTCAACAAATGACAATTAGATTCATCTACAATGTCTCAATTTAAAACCACTCTGCATTTAAAAAGTAAAAAGGAGAAGACATTGGAAAATGGACCAAGAAAACAGTCATGTGAGGAGACTTCTGAGTGCTTGTGAGAAAACTTCAAGAAAATATTTTGCACTCGAGACTTCATTTTCATCAAAAATATGAAATTGTTCTTGATTTAAGTATTCCTGCCACTCCAAGATGTAGTACATAATAGTGAATTTTTGTTAGATTATTTATTCCCACTGGTTGTTGTTATTTCTTTATATGTTTTTAGAAGATAATAACAAGAACATCCACTTGCTGCATACTGTTGGTCTGCCACATGCAGCATGCACTTGTTTGTACCTTTCACTCATGTGACTCCCCTTAGCTCTTAGAGTATAAATGGTCAGATGCTCTGAATAAAGTTAGCTATTGCATGAACTTTAGTCTGCCTGATTTATTGGCTCCATTTCTCTAAGTAACAGGATTTCTATGGTGGTAAACAAGACAGGATAACAATTTTTATCTGGCATGGTTCCATTTTGAAAGGAAAATTCCGAAACTCATGGAAAAATGTCTATTTCTACGTTTAGGTTCTATCAACAATGACAGCCATGTGTCAGTGTGATTGGGAAAAATATATGACCTAATCATAGTAGACTGGGATCATTAAATCAGAAAGACTGTTTTCTTATTCTTCTTGGGGCTCTCTCAGTATCCTTTCCATGTGGATTTAACACCATTGTGAATGATACCCTCAATATCTACTTGCATATAACATAGATCTAAGAATTCACTTATGAATGCATCTCACATAGAAAAGTGGAGGAACATGAGAGTAACCTTCATGGTTCAGAGGCACTTTTGTCTCATTCATTTCAAAGTAGTTTCGAGTATCATTTTCTGAATTCTCCAAAGTATTATAGTAAAAGTTACACACAAAAATAATGATAACACTGGAATAAAACTTATCTAAAATGCCATGAAGCCAAGTTTAAAAATATCAAGGGAATTTGCATATAATAATATAATCTGTCTATCAAAAAATATATAACTCCTTCTGAGAAGATAATATATTTCAGGCTCCTTATAGGATGTCATTCACAAATCCTAGCATTTAGTGAAATATGCAATAAGCATCAAACTTCCACTTACAACCAAAGAGAATGAAGCTTATTTAAAAAGAAATTGAACATAACATAACAAGCCCAGAGTTTACAATTAGAAGACAAGGACATTGTCACCTGTTGTCAGACACTAAGAAATGGATGTGCACTGTAACAATGTATAAAGTATAGAGATAAATCAAATGAAAATTATGGTAGGTAAGATTTCAATAGCTAAAATTAAAAGTTTACAAGATGAAAGGAAAAGCAAATTTAAAAATGTAGAAAAGGAAAGAGCGCTGCGAAGAAGTAGAAACTCCCAGTGTAAAGAAGGAAGATTGAGGAAGCAACCAAGTAAAGTTGTTTCCCTGCAGCCACTGCTGACTGACCTCTGGATCTTAACAGATACCAAAGTGCATTCATCCTCAATTACCTTATGAAAAATGATGCAGTGCCTACATATGAATTGCATGTGCCACCTTAAAGCTGAGTCATTTCTAGACAACTTAAAATACAGAATGGAATAGAAATAATAATAAACACTTGCCCTAGCATCGTGTTTAATATTTTTATGCCAAAAAAATTTAGATGCGTTCAGGATGAAATATCTTTACATGAATATATTCAATCTAATATTGACTAGATTTGAGCATTCAGAATTCTGAGTATATGGAGGACTGGTGATATTATTCAACTTGGGAAATAATAGAGAAATATAAGCTTAGTCAGAATCATATGGTGAAGTAATTTGCAGGAAAATATTTTAGAAATACCAAGTGTTATAACAACATGTGCATTGAAATCAACAATATGTTGAGATTTTAGTGTTTCCTTGTCAGAATGACTACCATCAAGAAACAAACAACAGATGCTGGTGAAAATTCTGTAAAGATAAACACTGAAAATTGCATGAGCATATAAAAGCAGTGACCTCCTGTGGAAATAATTGTGGGAGTTCTTCAAAAGGCTAAAATTATAGGTTCCATGTGTTATTTCTATAATACCATGGCTCAAATGCAGCATATAATAAAATTACAAGCACACTGAGATTTATTGTGACACTATTCAAAATAGCCTGATATGATGCTCACCAACAGTTGAATGAAGCATTATTTTGTGTATATGTATGTATATATATATATATATATATATATATATATATATATATATATATAATTCATATATATGTTATATATAATATATATTTCCATGGTGTAGAAGGAGCAACGGGTTGCATTCCTACTAGGTTCCCGCATGGCTAGCTTTACACCCGAAATAACAACACACAAATTGTATTCATTTAAACACTGCTTGGCCCTTTAGCTCTAGCTTCTTACTGGCTAACTCTCACATCTTGATTAACCCATTTCTATTAATGTGTGGAGCACCAGGAAATGGTGGCTTACTGGGAAGATTCTAACCTGTGTCCATCTCGGAGGGGAGAGCTCTGGCATCTGCCTGTCTCAGCTTTCTCTCTCTCACAATTCTGTTCTGTCTTCCCAGCCTACCTATGTTCTGACCTATCAGGCCAAGCAGTTATCTTTATTAATTAACCAATGAAAGCAACAGATAGATAGAAGACACTCATACATCACCATGGTAAGATACTTTACTTGCATACTAACATAATTCTATGTATGTATATATTATATGGTTTAAATGAGCTATTTGGAAAGATGAAATTAGGTCATTTGAAAACTAAAGAGAGTTATATTAAATCAGATTGGGAAACACAAAAATTATGTTTTATCTCATTTTCATATATATATGCATGCATACATATAATATATCTAATAAAAACATGCATTATACATGACACATATATTAAAACACACATATATACATACCTATACTCATGTGTGTATATATATATATATTACAAATAAAAAGAAAACTGTTCATAAGTGGAAAAAAGTTGGAGATGAAAAGTGTAACAAGGAATTGATTATGAGCAACGCAGATGTATAATGCTTATGTGTAGCATGTTTGTGAGTGTGAAAATGTCACAATACTAGTGTTTTGCCATGGGTTTTATGTCCCCTGGAACAAGAGTTATAGACAGTTGTGAGCTGCTATGTAGATACTTGGAATTAAACCCTTGTCTTCTGGAAGTGCAGTAAGTGCTCTTAACTGGAAGGGGAATTACTACAACCTGCTAGGTAAACTGGGGTAATGGGGGACCTAGAGTGTAAGGGATAGAAAATGAAATCATGAGAAATTGTGATGGTTGAGGGGTAAAAGGATTGGGTTTGGGAGAAACCTGGTGCTAGGGAAATTCCTAAGAATACACAGGATGATCCCAATTAGACTCCTAGCAATAGTGGAAAGGGTGCCCAGACTGGCTTTCCCCTGTAATCAGATTGGTGCATATGCCAAAATACCATTATAGAGCCTTCATCTAATAACTTATGGAACCAGATGCAGAAATCCACTACCAAGCACAAGGTTGAGCTCCAGGAATCCAAGTGAAGAGAGGGAGGAGGGAATATATGAGCAAGGGAGGTCAAGATTATGGTGAAGAAATCTACAGAGACAATTGAACCAAGCTTATGGAATCTCATGAACTCTAGACCGACAGCTGTGGGGCCTCAATGGGACCAAACTAGGCCCTCCGTGTGTGAGAAACAGTGGTGTAGTTGGACTATTTAAGAGGCTCCTAGCAGTAGGACCAGATCTATCCATGGTGCATGAGCTAGCTTTTTAAAGATTATTCCCATGGTGTGATGTCATAATCACTCTTAAGAGAGAGGGGAGGGGCTTGGTTCTGTTGCAACTTAATGTTCCAAACTTTGTTGCCTTCTCATGGGTGCTCTTACTCATTGGGAAGATTAGGTAGGGATAGGCTTTTGGAGAGACGAGGAGAAGGGCATGAGGAGGGCTTGGGAAAATCATGTTTGGAGTGTAAAATGAAATTTAAAAAAGAAAATGTCACATTCAGAGAGTCTGGTTTGGTACCCTGTTCCATCAGTCCCATTCCAACTGGACTTGGTGATCTCCAGTTAGATTTGTCCCACCGTCTCAATGGGTAAACACACTCTTCACGGTCCTGACTTCCTTGCTCATGATCTCCCTCCTTTTGCTCCTCATCGGGACCTTGGGAGCTCAGTCCGGTGCTCCTATGTGGGGCTCTGTCATTTTCTCCATCCAATGCCAGGTGAAGGTTCTATGGATTCTCTGAATGTGGCTGACGGAGGAGGAGGACTGAGAAACCAAGGACAACGGCAATGAACATGACCTCTACAGAATGGAAGGGCTCACTGTGAGCCTTGTCAGTTTGGTTGCTCACCTTCCTGGACTTAGGGGGAGCTGGGAGGACCTTGGACTTAACATAGTGAAGGGAACCCTGATGGCTCTTTGTCTTGGAGAGGGGTGGAGTGGTGGGGGTATAGATGGAAGGAAGGGGAGGGAAGGGGGAGGAGATGGAAATCTTTAATAAAAAAAAGAAAAAAAAAAACAAAAAAAGAAAAAAAGGAAAAAAAAGAAAATGTCAAAATAAAATTCATAATTTGTACACTCAGTATTAACCAGTTCAAAATAATTTGTAGTTTTTAGAGAATTTGTTTCACATAAAAATATAAATCATAATAATAAGAAAACAACAAACTGTAATTGGAAATATCTAATAACCAATTTTAATGATTAAAAACATAATTTGTTGCATTAGTAATATGCCATATTTCATAATAGGCAAATAGAAAACATTTTAATGTATTTTACTGTCTTTAAAAATAAAGCCAAAATTCTAATTTCAACTCTAAAATATGATGAGTTTGGAAGTCACAGTTCAGAACTTTACTACAAGGAAAAACTGGATGTACTATAAGTAAGTGATTATAAAGCATCAGAGATTGGAGACTTTTTTCATTTGCAAACCCGTGATCCTGAGACATAGCCTAATTCAGAAAAATACAAATAAGATATACTGAAAGAAAACTTAGTATTGTTACTCTGTCTTTTAAATATATATTTAAGGATTTAAAATAAATTAGTTAATGTCTTCTAAACAAAACTTTGTAGGGAAGGATAATGTTAGTCTTCATCCAGTAGAAGATTAAAAATATTAAGACTAGAGCTTGCTTCCTCTAATACTGAAGGCTTTTAAGAGGTGAGTGAACAGCCACACTGCTGGACACCGATTCTGTAGGACCTCTACACTGGAACAAACCCCGGGCCCCTCCCCAACTCCCTCAGCTTTTTTAGCCAGCCAGCAGGAAGTTTTCTGGGGGTAGACTAGCCCCAAGTTCAAACCCATTAACTAGAACCCCCAAGCTAATAGCAACACCCCGCCTAAGAACTGAGAGCTTGCTATAATACTGAAGGGATCAATAGCTTGCTGCAACACTGAGGGGATTGAGAGCACAAAGAGAGCAAACCAGGAGAGAAGAACATGAGAGCAGGTTTATAGAGCCCTCAGAGGCTTTCTGAGGCAGACATTGACAGTACAGAGAAGACCAAGAAAAACTCCCAAACAATCAGACAGCCACTGCAAGGACTGCACCAAGATGCAAAGACACTGCTGGCTCATTTGAAGAAAGAAATGGGTAGGTGCCAATGCAAGAATTCATCCAACAACTTAAAAAGAAACATGGTAACACCAGACAGAACACAGTGGTTAAACAACAGGAAGACTCGATCATCCTAACCCAGAAGTAGAAGAAAACAACTTTAAAGGTAACTTTATGAAAATGATGGAGACCTTTAAAAAGGAAATGAAAAACTTCCTAAAGAAATGCAGAAGGAGACCAACAAAAAGTTGGAAGAAATTAATAAATCCCTCAAAGAATACCCCCCTAAAAAAAAAAGAAAAAATAATCAAATCAATAAAGGAAACAGTTCAATACTTGAAGACTGGAATAGATGTAATAAAGAAAACACAAGCTGAGAGAATTCTGGATATGGAAAATTTGAGTAAACAAACAGGTAATAAGAGACAAATATAACCAACAGAATAGAAGAGATGGAAAAAAAGAATCTCAGGTGCTGAAGATACTATAGAAAAAGTAGACTCATTGGTCAAAGAAAACTTTAAATCCAACAAATTCCTAACACAGAATATCCAAGAAATCTGGGACACCATGAAAAGATCAAACCTAAGAATAAGGGTAGAGGAATGAAAAGAACTTCAGCTCAAAGGCACAGAAAATATATTCAACAAAATAATAGAAGAAAACTTTCCAAACCTAAAGAAGGATATCCCTATGAAGGTACAAGAAGCTTACAGAACTCCAAATAGACTGGATTAAAAAAAAATAACATCTACTCCATCCCCTCACCATAGAAAAACCAAAACACAAAACATACAGAATAAAGAAAGAATATTAAGAGCTGCAAAGGAAAATGGCCAAGTAACATATAAGTGTAAACCTATCTTCTCGATGGAAAACATGAAAGCCAAAGGTCTTAGATAGATGTGCTGCAGACACTAAGAGACCACAGATGCAAGCCCAGACTACAATACCCCACAAAGCTTTTAATCACCATCGACGGAGAAAACAAAATATCCCATGACAAAAACAGATTTAAACTGTATCCACAAACCCAGCCCTGCAAAAGTACTAGAAGGAAAACCCCAACCCAAAGAAACTAACTGCCCCCACAAAATCACAGGCATCTGATAACCCCCCACCAGCATAATCCAAAGAAGAAAAACACACAAACACTATTACTGAAAAATAACCAGAATTAACAACCACAGGTCATTAATATTGCTTAATATTAATGGACTCAATCACCCATAAAAAGGCACAGGTTAAGAGAATGGATAAAAAAACAGGATCCAACATTCTGCTGTTTACAAGAAACACACCTCAACCTCAAAGACAGACACTCCCTTAGAGTAAAGAGATGGGAAAAGGTTTTCCAATCAAATGAACCTAAGAAACAAGTAGGTCTAGATATTCTAATATCTAACAAAATTGATTTCAAACTGAAATCAGTCAGAAGAGATGGAGAAGGATACTTTTTATTCATAACAGGAACCATCCATCAATATGTAGTCTCAATCCTGAGCATGTACACTCCTAATACAAGAGCACCCATATATGTAAAAGAAACATTATTAAAATTTAAATCACACATCAAACCCCACACACTAATAGTAGGAGATGTCAACACTCCACTCTCGCCAATGAAAAGGTCAGCTAGTCAGAAATTTAACAGAAATAAGAGAACATAGAGGCGCCATGAATCAAATGGACTTAACAGACATCTATGGAACATTCCACCCCAAAACAAAAGAATATACCTTTTCCTCAGCACCTCATGGAACCTTTTCTAAAATTGATCACATACTTGGTAACAAAGCAAACTTCCACAGATACAAAAATATTTGAATAACACTTGTGTCTTATCATATCACCATGGATTAAAGTTTGAATTTAACAACAATACTATTCTCAGAAAGCCTACAAACTCATGAAAATTAAACAGTGAACTAATGAACCACTCTGGGTCAAGGAAGGAATAAAGAAAGAATTTAAAGACTTCCTTGAATTCAACAAAAATGAAGGCTCAATGTATCCAACTTATGGGACACTATGAAAGCAGGGCTAACAAGAAAATTCATATCACTAGTGCCCAAATAAAGAAAACAGAGAAAGCTGACATTAGTGACTTAATAGAACACCTGGAAGCTCTAGAACAAAAAGAGGCCGACTTACCCAGGAGGAGTAGAAGACAGGAAATAATCAAATTGAGGGCTGAAATCAACAAAATAGAAACAAACAAAACAATATACAGAATCAATGTGACTAAGAGCTGGTTTTTAGAAAATCAACAAGATAGACAAACCCTTATCCAAACTAATCAAAAGACAAAATGAGAACATACAAATTAACAAAAATCAGAAAGGAAAAGGGGGACATAACAGACACTGATGAAATTCAGAGAATCATTAGGTTATACTACAAAAAAACTGTGCTCCACAAGGTTGGAAATGTAAAAGAAATGGACAATATTTTAGGAGGTACCATATACCAAAATTAAATCAAGATCAGGTGAGCAATTTAAATAAACCTATAAACTGCAAGGAAATAGACGCTGCTATCAAAAACCTCCTAACAAAAGAAAGCCCAGATCCAGAAGCTTTAGTGCAGAATTCTACCCAAACATCCAAGAAGAACTAATACCTATACTTCTCAATGTGTTCCACATAATACCAACAGAAGGAACTTTGCCAAACTCTTTTTATCAGGCTGCAGTTACACTGATACCAAAACCACACAAAGACTCAACTAATAAAATTACAGAAAAATTTACTCATGAGCATGGATATATAAATACTTAATAAAATACTGGCAAACCAAATCGAAGAACACATTAAAAATTTATCCACCAGAATAAAGTCGGCTTCATCTCAGAGATGCAGGGCTGGTTCAACCTACGAAAATGTATCAAAGTAATCCATCATACAAATAAACTGTTTTAAAAAGTAATATCATTTTATTAGATGCTAAGAAAGCATTTGACAAAATTCACCACCCTTGCATAATAAAGGTCTTGGAGAAATTAGGAATACAAGGAACATATCTAAATATAATAAATGCAGTATATAGCAAGCCAACCTCTGACATCAAATTAAAAGGAGAGAAATTCATAGCAGTTACGCTAAATCAAAACAAGACAAGACTGTCCACTCTCTCCATATAACTTCAACATATTTCTTGAAATTTTAGCAATAGTAATAACACAACAAATTGAAATGAAGGGGATTTGAATAGCAAAGGAAGAAGTCAAACTTTTGTTATTTGCAGATGCTATGATGGTATGCATAAGTGCCCCAAAAATTTTACCAGAGAACTCCTACAGCTGATAAATAGCTTCATTGACGTGGCAGGATACAAGACTAACTCAAAAATATCAGTAGCCCTCCTATACACAAATGATAAAGAAACTTAGAGGAAAATCAGAGAAACATAACCTTTCTCATTATTCACAAATGACATAAAATATCTTGAGGTAACACTAACCAAAGAAGTGAAAGACCTGTTTGACAAGAACTTTAAGTCTCTGAAGAAAAAAACTAAAGAAGATACAAGAAAATGGAAAGATCACCAATGCTCTTGGACAGGTAGGATCAACAGAGTAAAAATAGCAATTCTGCCAAAAGCAATCTATAGAATCAAAATCCCAACACAATTCTTCACAGACCTTGAAAGAACAATACTCAAATACATATGGAAAAGCAAAATACCCAGGATAGTCAAAACAATCCTGTAAAATAAAGGAACTTCCAGAGTCATCACTATCCCTGACATCAAGTTCTATTACAACTGTACAGTTCTGAAAACAGCTCCTATCGGCATAAAAACAGAGGTTGACCAATGGAATAAAATCAGAGACCTGGATATTAACCCACACACCTATGAACACCTGATTTTAGACAAAGAAGCTATACAGTAGAAAAAAAAGTATCTTCAACAAGTGGTGTTAGTATACCTGGATGTCAACATGTAGAAGAAGGAAAACTGAGCCATATCTATCGCAAGGCACAAAACTCAAGTCCAAATAAGTTAAAGACATCAATATAAATCCAACCACACTGGATCTGATAAAAGAAAAAGTGAGAAGTAGTCTTCAATGCATGGGCACAGAAGACCACTTCCTAAATATCACCCCAGAAGCACAGACACTGACAGAAAGAGTTAATAAATGAGACTTCTTGAAACTGAAAAGCTTCTGTAAAACAAAGGACATGGTCAACAAGACAAAATGACAGCCTACTGAATGGAAAAATATCTTCACCAACCCCACATCAGACAAAGAACTAATTTCCAAAATATATTTAAAAAATCAAGCAACTATATATTAAAATTCTAAATAGCTCAGTTAAAATGGGGTACTGAACTAAACAGAGAATTCGCAACAGAAGAATCTCAAGTGACCAAAAGATACTTAAGGAAATGTTCAAGTTCTTTGCTATCAGGGAAATGAAAATCAAAACAACTCTGATATACCATCTTACACCTTTTTAATTGACTAAGATTAAAATCACCAATGATAGCATATGCTGGAGAGGATATGAAGGAAGGGGAAAATTCATCCATTGCTGGTGGGAATGCAAACTTGTACAATCACTTTGGAAATCAGTATGGTGATTTCTCAGAAAATGGTAATCAACCTACCTTGGGATTCAGTAATACCACTCTTGGACATGAGTTCTTGAAATGTAGCAACAAATTTGTATATTATGCTCAGGTACTCTAAGTGGAAAAATTAAAAGTAGAGACAAAGAACATAAATATCTATGGTGGTATAAAATGAAGTTTTGCAAAATGTTGATATGGTCTCACTAAACTAAATGAAGTTTTATAACACATACCATGATACATATCTTCAGAATTGTCTAATACATTAGAAAATACATTATTGTACATGTAAATGCCATATAAACTTTTTCTTCAACTGTCTCAGACTGGAGGCTATAAGTTGCAATTAATTAGGCCAAAGATTAGACATAATAAAATACAATATTTTAGCACTATCAAATATAATTCACATTTCAGTGTGGTATACAATATGTAATATGATTATATTTATATGCAGGCATAGGAGACATAAACTATGCACCAGAGAGTTTCTGGGAATCATTTTTCGTCTTTGGATACTAATATTCCAGAAAAGTTAAGGCATAAATAGTTTTTATTGTGTGAACATTTAAAAAATTACATAAGACTCTAGATAATTGAAACTAGAGAACTGAATGTACAGTGTGTTGAAACACAAGCAGAATGAAAACCAGTATCTGCCAACCCAGTTGAATAGCTCAGGCTTAGTGATCCAAGGGCCATAGGTGTGATACTGAGCAGATAAAAAGAGTGGTTTTCTTTTTTAATTGTTTTTATTTTGCTGCATATTTTTCTTTCCTCCTTTCTTTTCCTCTCCCTTCCCATTCTACCCTCTCCCATAATCATTATGCTCCAAATTTATTCCAGAGATCTTGTCTTTTTCTACTCCCATGTAGATTAGATTCATGTATGTCTCTCTTAGGGTCCTCATTGTTGTCTAGGTTCTCTGAAATTATGAATTGTAGACTGTTTTTTCTTTTCTTTATGTCTAAAAGCCACTTATGAGTGAGAACACATTATATTTGTTTTTCTAGGTCTGGGTCACTTCACTCAAAAGTGGGATTTTCATCCACTACCAAGGATCTCCTCTTTGCAACAGATATAGACCATTACAGAAACTGCAACTGATAAACTGGATAAACTGGAGTTTTGCAGCTCTGTTCCAACCATGTACTGACAGTAATATATAAGTATCTAAGTCTCAGAGATTATTGCAGGAGAGGGGGAAAGATTTTCAGAACCAGAGGATTAGGAATTTGTTGTGAGATTGTGTATCCCAGAAATGTCAGAGTATCTACACAAATGATATTTCACCAACATGGCTGTCCAAACATGAGCTGAATAAAGATGCCACCAATACACAGAATAATAAGGAAGGACAAAAACTCACAGAACCTCAACCACAGAAAGGGAACCACAACTAATTAAGCAATTAAACAGAAGAAATTTTCTTTTGGGGGGAAGACCATATCTGTTGTTTGAACAATGCCAAATGGTCAGTCCTGAAAACATTATGCACACAAATAATATTTTAGATAGACTGAGTAGATTGTTTTTATGTGTGTAAGAACACACTCTCACACACACAAACACATACACAGAAGCACACACTCACACATACACATACACACAAGTGCCAGAAGGTGTATGTGTATGTATGTTGTGGGGTGAGGTAAAAGTTTACTGATGTGACTGAATTTTTAAAAAAGTATTAAAAGAAAGGTAAAGTATTAACAAATATATTGGCTAATTATGGTTATTGTTGCTGTGATGAAACACCCTGACCAAAAAACTAATTGGGGAGAGAAAGATTTATTTGGCTTCAAATTCTCCATCACTGGTCATCATCAAAGAAGGTAAAGACAGGAAATCAAACCCAGAAGGAATGCTACTTACCACCTTGCTTAAGTAAGCCTTATGGCTTACTTGATCTACTTTCTTATAAAACCCAGGACCACCAGTCCAAGAGTGACATCTTCATTAAGCTCTGGTCCCTGACACAATAGTCACTGATTAATAAAATACCTTAAAGGCTTGCCTACAGCCCAATATCCTGGAGGCACTTTCTCAACTGGGAGTCTCTCTTCTAGCTTGTTGAGTTGACATAAATCTACCGAACATACAGACTAAAACAAATCTCACCATGTGTTGGGGGAACAAGATTTTGGTTCAGTTACTATTTTTTATTGTTTCAGTTATTTTTTTAAAACTCTTACAGAAAGTTGCCATTAATGCAGTTGCCTTTGAAGGCAAATATTTCACAATTGTATTATGAAAGAGGGGCTATGTATCTAAATCATAAAAAGAAAAGCTTTGGTCAAATTTGTCTCATTCTTATGTACTTCTTTGATTTCACAATAATTTTAGCATAGATATCACACATGCTAATAAAAAACTTCTGAGCAATGTTATCAGTTGTCAAATTATTTACCCAGTTTAAAAATTAGTAAAGTTCAGATTTTAAATAAGCACCTCACAGTACACACGTCACATGTACTGAAACATTACTTGAACTAGCCCTGGTCCTCAAGAATTCCAAGGTAGTTGGGAAGCAAAGGCCATGTTACACACTTAAGATCAGGATCTTCGGTTTTCCAAAATCTTCATGAACAACTTGTAGCTGAATAATTACAAATGTATCTTTATCTATCATACCAGAAGGGAAAGTAAACTAGAACTAACTCATAAAATGGAAACAAGAGTGATATAGAAGTGTCTGTAAAGCATTAGTCTAATTAGAAGAAAATATGAAGACTCTATTGGCATATATTTTCTTTGTTAGGGAATTCTCAGATCACCACTAATTCTAGTAAGTGTTTAATCTATGTTTAACCCTCTGTGCCCTGTAATGGTACAACAAACCTTAATGCCTAGAACTGAGACTCACAATGTGTGTTCTTTAGTCTGAAGAATGTACAAACTGGATAATTATACATAGCCATATTTAGAAATGAAATCAGCATGACCTGACACACAATGCAGCAATGAAAGTCTATTTTTGTGGCTTAGTCAGATGGCCTCTCTTTTCTGAAATGCTTCTGAAAGTGTAGTGATTTCTTCGAACCACTCAAACTTGTTTATTTTCCTTTTCTCAGAAGTGTAAGGAAAACTAGAGATTAATTTATTATTCAGAAGACCAAGATTTAATTTATAACTCTGAAATTCACTGGCGATTTTCAGATCCAGCAGTCCCAGCTCACTGGCTAGTGAACGAAAGTTGTTTTTCCTATTTTTTAGAAACAAACATTATGTTGCCATCCTCTTTAGCCCAGCTTGGGAAGCCTAATGTAGCTTGAAATAAGTTTTGTTATGATGAAGTGGTGATGCTGAGCTGGAATGCCTGATCCTTCTGGTCATGGGTATTTACAAAGCCTAGCACCATCATGGGAAAAGAAATATGAAATAAAGGCATGCATTGTAAGGACTTATAAATACTGCTTCAGCTGCAAACCCAAGAATTTTGTTTAATTTGTTTCCAGCTCTGTTTCTGTTCAGCACTTTTCCTCTGGTTTTGCTAACTTGAGTTTCCTTTGTTTCCATAGTGATATCCTCAGAGACATCTTTTCTCCACTTGCCATTTGGCTTAGTTTTTTGTTCATTTCTGTCTTAGTCTGCTTCATAGACCCATTTTTTTTGCTGAACAGCATGGAAAGGTTTTAAAGAATCTATTTGAAGAATGAGCTTGCCAGTCTTCTCTAGTCTCAAAACTGGGTGAGATGAGTTTCTTAAATGCAACCTTTCTTCTAAAGGCAGGATAATTCCTGAAAATAGGCAATCCACCTTATTTTTCAAATTCTTTAAATAAATTTAAATAAATTCTTTAAAAAATACCCTAAATTTAAACAAATATTTCTAAAATCAACCATAAGAAATTAAGATCCATACTATGAAAACAAAGAACTGATTTCTTGATTAATTCTAAATGAAAAAAGTCCATTTTCTTAACCAGGACCATATATGTCAGTTTTCCTGAATAAACCAGGTGTTATGGAATAGTAAATTAATGTTAATAACACTGTGTGTCAAAACTTAGCAGTCAGCTGGGCGGTGGTGGCTCACGCCTTTAATCCCAGCACTCGGGAGGCAGAGGCAGGTGGATCTCTGTGAGTTCAAGGCCAGCCTGGTCTACAAGAGCTAGTTCCAGGACAGGCTCTAAAAAAAGCTGCAGAGAAACCTAGTCTCGAAAAACCAAAAAAAAAAAAAAAAAAAAAAAAAAAAAAAAAAAAAAAAAAAAAAAAAAAAAAAAAAAACTTAGCAGTCAGTCGTGTTTAAATATGTGCATGAACAGATCTCACACCAAAAGCTCTCACTGTTTACATTATTGCCTTCATTTCACCATTAAATTACAAAGGAATCTAAATTGTTATATTTAAGAGTATAAATGTGATCTTCATCAATATATCGTTAACATATAATTACTAAAACTTATAGAATCTTCAAATTGCCATGCATATTTTCTCTGTTTCTGTTTTTTATGATGGCAGACATCATTTATATAGCTGTGGAATAGGGGATGGAGATCAGAAAGAAAAGGATAGATTCACAGGATTGGGCTTAAAATTCACCCTTCACTCTTCAGGAAGATAGAGAGACTGAGATCTAAATTAATCACGGAGGCATAATATTTAATGCCATATATACAGGGCAAAAACAACATAAACAATTAAAAGGAAATGATCAAAGATCTTACAGACATTTTTTTCTGGAATGTGGTCTACCTTTAAGGACATGGGATGTATGAAACCTGTCCCTATACCTCATCCTGCACATATTTAATCTGTTTCTTTTTTATTGTTCCTTTCAATATACCAATACATTTAGATAAAGTGTTCTCCTGAGCTCCTTGAACTTCTGTAGCCAAAATGAACCCCAAGAATAATTTTGGGAACTCTTCTTCTCAAGAACTGTGTATAGCACATTAAGTGAGATACAGTGTGATCTAATCCTCTTTTTTGAATTATACAGCAACTGAGTGGTATCCATAGCAGAATCTGAGGAATATTTGTTGGATGTAAGATCTTGATACTATTCAGCTGTAAAAACCAATGACCTCATGAAACTTGCAGGCAAATGATGCAACTAGAAAATATTCATTATGAGTGAGGTAACCCAGACCCAGAAAGACACTCATAAGTGATTAGTAGGAATAAAATACAGTGAACCAACCTACAATTCACAGTACCAGAGAGTCTAGATAACAAGGAGGGCCCAAAGAAGGATGCATGGATTTACCTCGAAAGAGGAAGTAAAAAATATCTCCTGGGTAAACATGAAGTGGAGGTTGGGGGGATGAAGAGATAGGAAGTAGAGGGAGTAGGCTGGAGAGGTTGGATGCTGGAGGCCTGTTGGAGGCAGGATGGAGGGAAAGAAAGAAAAGAGACTTCTTGATGGGGGGCATTTCTGGGTTAGGGAGTAACCTAGTGCTAGGGGTAACCCCAGAAACCTGCAAGAATGACCCCAACTAAGACTCCTAGCAATGGTGGAGAGGGTGCCTGAACCTGCAATCTATTGTAAAGCAGATTGGTGACTTCCCTAATTGCTATAAGAGATGCTGTATCCAATAGCTGAGGGAAGCATGGAAACAGAGGCGGAGATCTGCAGACAGGCACTGGGATGAGCTCCTAGAGTCTTGTGGAAGAAAGGAGTGAAGCATTGTATGAGCCAGGGCTTTCAGTATAAGGAAACCACAGAGACAGCTGACCTGAGCTTCCAGGAGCTCATGGACTCTGGATCAACAGTCAGGGAGCCTTTATGGGACCAACCTAGGCCCTCTGCAGGTGTGTGACAAAAATGTAGCTTTCTCTCTTAAGGAGGTTTCTAACAATGAGAGCAAAACCACTTCCTGGAGCTTAGCTGGCTTTTGGTAACCAGTTTCCCATGGTGGATTATCTCCATGTAAGGGGAGGAGCCCATGGGAGGTCTGCCCCCTTTTTAATGGATATGGAAGAGGAGTGGATGGGGAAGTGGGTAGATGAAAAAGGCGAAGGGACTGGAGGAGAGTAGGGAGAGAAAACTGGTTGGTAGATAAAATAAATTAAAAAGATATTATTTAAATGAAATTAAAAAGAAAAATAAAAAGCAAAAATAAGAATGTATGTCAGATGTATCTTGATTCTGAATTAAGATTCTGAAATTATTTATTTCATGCTTGCCACTTAATTCTATTGTAACCATTTTTGATATCCACTTTTGGCTGAGACTTTTATTATAATTGACATTTCATTTTGTAACATCCATCCATGAAAAGACATATAAATTTCATAGCACAAGTGTATGTGCAAGAACACTTTAGACATCTCTAAGTTAAATTATCAAGACTGATAATTTTTATACCTTTAATACATACTTTTATTTTATATTACTTAATGCCATGCATTTTTATTTTAAGAGTACATTTACTTATATAATATGATTCAGAGCTCACTAATAGTAGTTTTCTTCAATAAAAACCTTGTGCTATCAACAAATTATATGTATTAGCAATTCCATTTTTGACAATTATTTCCCCATGAATATGAAAATCCATATATAATATCAATATACAATTTAATTTAGTTCAGAATAATTAGTATAATCATTTCAATATTAACTTAATGAAATTAACTTCTCTGTAGTCTTTCTATTCAAATATCTGGTAAGACTTACATGGCAATTAAATCAGCATTTCTTCTTTCAATGCTGTTCTTTCTATGTTGAAAATTTGGAGTGTTTATTTTCAGAAAAATCATTGGTTGACCAGCAAAACATTACAACTCCATATTCTAAGACAGTTTATCTAATATACTGGGTCATGGCTACTCAGTGAGGCATTATGCATGTTAAAATAGGTCTGATTTTGCTACCTAGACTATCTTTTCTGATGACTTCTTTGTCAAGTATAAACATGGCCCTTATATAAACTAATCTAAACAAACCTACATACCAAAATGATTTTTAATTTTTTTTCTTATGACAAGTTACAGTTGCATTAGGAAAACACTAGGTGTAAGTTTTCTGAGTTACCCACAATCAGAGATATATGATGTCCTTTTATTTAGGTTCTTAAATCCAATCTAGATTGTCTTTATACATTTATTTGTGTGTGTTTGAGCAACACATGTGAGCACATGGTTTTGTCTTAATATCTAGGGAAACTTTGTATATCATTCCTCAGTCCACCTTCTACTTTGGAGATAAGGACTCATTGAATGAAAACTTAAATATGCTATCCTAGGGATCCACCTGTGACCTCGTCCCATCTCCCTATTTCTGGAAATAGAAGTAAACCTCACTGTTTCTTTCTTGCTTTTTATGTGGGATTCTGGGAACCAAACTTAGGTCTCATATTTATCAAGCTAGCACTTCACCAACTTAGCTACCCTCCCTAACTAAAACTAGGAACTCGTTATGCTAACAGTAGATTATAAAAGGGCTTTCATTTTAATTGTTCACATTGATAATAGTTAAGAGCCTAATGTGAATAATAATTATATATACATGCATAATATTTTGATTTGTTCTGTGTAGTGAGGAGCAGCAGGCTGTGTTCCTGCCGCCAAGCTCCCAGCCGCCTGGCTAGCTTATGCCCTGAAATAACAACACACAAACTGTATTCATTTAAACACTGCCTGGCCCATTAGTTCCAACCTCTTATTGTCTAATTTTCACATCGTGATTAACCCATTTCTAATAATCTGTGTAGCACCACAAAGTGGTATCTTACGGGGAAAGATACAGCATGTCTGACCTGGTGGCTGGCTTCTTGGCGACTGTCCCAGAGAGGAGAGGCAGGGCAATTGCCTGAAGCATCTGACTAACTTCCCTTCTTCTCAGCATTCTGTTCTGTATACTCCACCTATCTAAATCCTGCCCTATCAAAAAGCCGAGGCAGTTTCTTTATTAACCAATTAGAGTCCTCCATCACTTCTATTTAAGACAGAGTTTCTCTGTGTAGTCCTGGCTGTCTAGAAATACACATTGTAGACAAGACTGGGTTCAAACTCAGAGACCAATCTGCCTGTACTTCCTAGATAAGTGCTGGGATTAAAGGCATGTGCTATCACTTCCTATTATGCATAGTCCTTTGAATAGTGTTTCTCAGTTCATAAAAAATCTAGTGCTCTCTCATTCTTAAATGCTATGTATTTAGCAACTTTAAAAAAGCAGTGATTAAAAAGAAAAATTTTTTGAGATGACATAGTAAAGATTTAATTAAAGGATTGGGAAATGATTCAGTAAACACTTAAACAAGGCCAATTTGCTATTCTAGCAAAAAATCTGAGTTCCTATTCAAATACACATGTCAGGCACAACATACCTTCCTGTGACTCAAGATACACATATTCTGAAATCTTCTTCTGTCCTCCTCTAATATATGCATACATGTAACATACATGAACACTGGCACATAGTCATAAACAAAAAAGAAAAGCTAAGATATAAAATTAAAATACATTTTTCTATCACTAGAAATTGCTCATTGTAGTACGATTGAGCATCCACTGGGTTAGGACAACACCATTTGTTGACAATGTTTTATTTTTTCCATTTTATAATTTTAGCTTCTTTTTCAAATATCAGGTGTTTACAGGAGTGTGGATTAATATCTGCGTCTTTGATTCTATTCTCTTGGTCAATCTGTCTATTTTTATACCAATATCACGTTGTTTTCACTACTGTAGCTATGTATAGAACTTGCTGTCAAGAAGATTGGTATTTGCCTCCAGAATTTCCTTTATTGTACAGGATTGTTTTTTGCAATCTTTTTTTATATGAAGTTGAGTATTGTTCTTTCAAGGTCTAAGAAAAATTATGTTGGAATTTTGATAGGAATTTCATTGAATCTATAGATTGCTTTTGGTGTGATTGTTATTTTCATTATATTGAACCTACCTATCCAAGAACTTGGGAGATTTCCATTTTTTGTGTCTTCCTCAATTTCTTTCTTCAAAGACTTAAAGTTCTTGTCAAACAGGTCTTTCACTTCTTTGGTTAGTGTTAAACCAAGATATGTTATGTTATTTGTGGCTATTGAGAAGAGTGATGTTTCTTTGATTTATTTCTCAGCTTCTTTATCATTTCTATAGAGGAAGGCTACTGACTTTTTTGAGTTGATCTTGTGTCCTGCAAAATTACTGAAAGTATTTATCAGCTGTAGGAATTCTCTGGTAGAGTTCTTGAAGTCACATGTATACTATCACATCATCTGCAAATAGCAAATAATTGATTTCTTCCTTTTCAATTTGCATCCCCTTGATCTCCTTTCTTGTCTTATTACTCTAGTCAGACCTTCAGGAACTATGTTGTAATATATATGGAGAGAGGGGACAGCCTTTTCTTGTTTCTGAGTTTTATGGAATTGCTTTGAGTTTCTCTCTATTTAATTTGTTGTTTGCCTTTGGCTTGCTGTATATTGTTTTATTCTGATTAGATATGTTCCTTGAATCCCTGATCGCTCCTAGACCTTTATCATGAAGGGTGTTTGATTTTATTTAATGTTTTTTAAACATCTAAGGAGATGATCATATGTTGTTGTTTCAGTTTATTTACATGGTAGATTAAATTGATAGATTTTTCTTATGTTGAACCAACCCTGCATCTCTGGGATGAAGTCAACTTCATCATGGTGAGTGATTTTTTTCAAGTGTTCTTGGATTCAGTATACCAGTAGCTTACTGAGTATTTTTGCATCTATGTTTATGAGGAAGATTGGTCTCTTTCTTGGTTGAGTGTTTTTCTGGTTTTGGTATTAGAATGACTGCAACCTCATGAAGAGTTTGGCAATTCTCTTTCTGTTTCATTATGTAGAACACTTTGGGGAGTATAGGTATTAGCTATCCTTTGAAGTTCTGATGGAATTTTGCACTAAAACCATTTGGCCCTGGGCTTTTATTGGTTGTGAGACTTTTGATGACCTCTTCTTTTTCCTTACAGTTTATATGTCTACTTAAGTTGTTCACATGGTCATGATTTATTTTTGTTATGTGGTAGCTATCCAGAAAACTGCCCATTTCTTTTACATTTTCCAGTTTTGTAGAATTTTCAGTTTTTGTAGTATGACCTAGTTCTCTGAATTTTCTCAGTTTCTGTTGTTATGCCCCCTTTTTATTTTTTATTTTGTTAATTTGGATGTTCTATTTCTGTCTTTTGATTAGTTTGTATAAGGGTTTGTCTATCTTGTTGATTTTCTCAGAAAACATGCTCTTTGTTTTATTGATTCTTTATATTGTTTTGTTTTTATTTTATTAGTGTCAACCCTCAATTTGATTACTTCTTGTCATCTACTCCTCCTGTGTGAGTCTGTTTCTTTTTGTTCTACAGATTTTACTTGTGTTATTAATTTGCTAGTGTGAGACTTCTTCACTTTCTTTATGTAGGTACTTAGTGCTATGAACTTTCCTCTTAGTACTACTTTCATAGTGTCTCATAGGTTTGGGTATGTTGTGCCATCATTTTCCTTGAACTCTAGGAATATTTTAATTTCTTTCTTTGTTTCTTCATTCACCTATGTGTGGTTCAATTGAACACTGTTCATTTTCCATGATATTGTTGGATTTCTGCAATTAGTGTTGTTGAACTTTAAACAATGGTGATCCAATAAGATACAGAGGGTTATTCCATTTCTTCTTTTTTGTATCTGTTGAGGTTTGCTTTGTTACTGAGTGATGTAGGTGGGTCTTCTGTCTATGTGTTACTTTCATTGGGTAATTAATAAAGAAACTGCTTGGCCTGATAGGTCAGAATATAGGTGGGTGGAGTAGACAGAATGCTAGGTAGAAGGCAGTGAAGCAGATGCCATAGCTCTCCTCTCTGAAATGGATGCAGGTTAGAATCTTCACAGTAAGCCACCACCTTGTGGTGCTACACACATTAATAGAAATGGGTTAATCAAGATGTGAGATTTAGTCAGTAAGAGGCTAGAGCTAATGGGCCAAGCAGTGTTTAAATAAATACAATTTGTGTGTTGTTATTTCGGATGTTAACCTAGCCGTGCGGGAGCCAGTTGAGACGAAAAGCAGACCTACTTGCCTCCTCACTACAACTGAGTATGTGGTCAATTTTATAGAGGTGCAAAGAAGAAGGTATTTGTGTGTGTGTGTGTGTGTGTGTGTGTGTGTGTGTGTGTGTGTGTGTGTGTGTGTTTAGGTGGAATGCTCTGTAGATGTCTGTTAAGACCATTTGTGTCATGACATCTGTTAGTTTTCTTATTTCTCTGTTCAGTGTCAGGTTGAACTGTCCATTGGAGAGAGTGGGATGTTGAAGTCTTCTACTATTAATGTGTTAGGTTTGAGGTGCGATTTATGCTTTAGTAATTTTTTAACATACATAGGTGCTCTTGTATTTTGGACATGAATGTTCAGGATTCAGACTTCATTTTGATAAATTTTTCCTGTGATGAGTATGAAGTGTCCTTCTCCATCTCTTTTGATAATTTTAGTTTGAAGTCTTTTTTATTAGATGTTAGGATAGCTACACCAACTTGTTTCTTAGGTCCATTTGTTTAGAAAATTTTTCTCTCATATAATGTTTGTATTTGATATTGAGGTGTATTTCTTGAATACAGCAGAAGAATGAATCCTGCTTTCATATCCATTCTCTTAGCCTGTGTCTTTTTATAGATGAATTTTATTAATTGAAACTAAGAGATATTAATGACCAGTAATTATTAATTACCATTTTTGTTTTAGTTACCATTTTTTTTTTCGTTTTAGTGTTTGTGTTTCCTTTCCTTGGGGTTTGCTGGTGTAAGATTTTCTGTTGTCTGTGCTTTTGTGAAAGAAGTTAGCCTCCTTGGATTGCAGTCTTTTTCTAGTACTTTCTGTAGGGCTAGATTTGTGAATCGGTATTGCTTAAATATTGTTTTGTTGTAGAATACCTTTTTTTTTTTTTCTCCATTGATGGTAACTGAAAGCTTTGCTTTGTATCATAATCTGGGCTGGCATCTGTGGTCTATTAGGATCTGTAGTACATCAGGACTTTCTTGCTTTCATTGTTTTCATTGAGAAGTCAGGTGTAATTTTAATAGGTTTACCTTTATATGTTACTTGTCTTTTTTTTCCTTTGCAGCTGTTACTATTATTTTTTTATTCTGTATATTTCTTGCTTTGATTATTATATGACAAGGAGACTTTTTTTTGGTCCAGTCTATTTGGTGTTTTGTAAACGTCTTATACCTTCAAAGGGATACCCTTCTTAAGGTTGGAAAAGTTTTCTTCTTGATTTTGTTAAATATATTTTATGTGTTTTTGAGTTGGTTTTCTTCTCTTTTTTCTATCCCTATTATTCTTAGGTTTGGTCCTTTTATGGTGTCCCAGAATTACTGGATGTTGTGTGTTAAGAACTTGTTGGATGTAACATTTTCTTTGATGGATGAATCTATTCCCTGTATAGTGTCCTCAATACCTGAGATGCTCTCTTCTATCTCTTGTACTCTGTTGGTTATGCTTGCATCTGTAGTTCCCATTCATTTTCCAAGATTTTCCATTTACAGAATTCCCTCAAATTTTAATTTTCTTTATTACCTCTATTTCAGTTTTCAAGTCTAGAACTGTTTGTTTCACCTGTTTGAATTATTTATTTATTTATTTATTTATTTATTTATTTATTTATTTGGTTTTATTGGGTTTCTTTAAATGATTTATTGATTTCTTCCAATTTTTTTTTTTTTGTTTGGCTTTCCTCCATTTCTTTAAGGAATTTTTAAATTTCCTCCTTAATGGTCTCCATCATCCTCATAAAGTTACATTCAAAGTCAATTTCTTCTGCTTCTGAGTTAGCAAGTTCAAGAGTTTCTGTTGAATGACCACTGGTTTCTGGTGTTAACATGTTGGTTTTTAGGTTGTTGAATGAATTCTTGCATTGGCGCCCGCCCATCTCTTCCTTCACTTGGTGCTGATACTGTCTGTGAATCTTGGAACAAACCTTGCAGTTGTGGACTATATCTTTGGAAACTGTTTTAGTCTGCTCTGTACTGTAGCTGTCTGTGTCTCAGGGAGCCACTGAGGTCTCTCTTGGTCTGCTGTTTTGGTCCACTCTCTTTCTCTGTTGTCTTGGTCTGCTCTCTTGGTCTTCTCTGTCAGTCTGTGTTTCAGAGCTCCTCTGAGGTTTGCAGGGGATAGGAGGGTTTGGGGGCAGAGTGGGACTTGTAGCTTACAGGTACCTATTGATAGATTAGTGGGTGTTGGAACAGCCTACCTGCAGGAAGCTTGCCTGCTGGCTGGCTATATAAGCTCAGGCAGGTGGTTGAGGGGCCTGGAGTTTTGCTCCAGTACCAATGACCTAGAGATTGGGGTACCCAGCTGTGTGGGTGATCACTCACCTCTTTCTCCTCTTGGTGCAGTCACAGCCTGTGTTTCAGAATTCCTGTGAGGTTGCATGGTATAAGACAGTTTAAGCACAGAGCAGAATTTTGAAAAGATAGTTTTCTTAAAAAATTATAAAAAAGAAATGGCTCATTGACTAAAAAACAGTTTCCAGAACCCTTTTTGGAAGGCTTACAACTACATGTAACTCTCAATCCAGAGAATATGACTCCATCTTCTAGTTTCTGAATACATCCTAACACACAGAAACACACACACACACACACACACACACACATAAATGATTTTTAAAAGCTAAGAGGAAATAGTAATAACAAATTAAGTGTACAAATGCAGAATATTGTCTAATTCCTAATTAATTATATTTGGATTAATTAAGACAAAATTTAGAAGCAGGAAAAAATTACTGCTTGGAGGCAGGAAAGCTGGAGAGATGGTAGAAAAATAAAGAAATTTCATTAAATTTAACTTACATTTTGTTTCTTTTTCTTTTACAGATAGAGTCTTCCATCATTCTTCTCTCTGTTCAAATCATAAGTGTTTGCAGGTGTCATATAGGATTTCAACTCAGCATCCTCATGTATATAGTAAAACTTGATGCATGAATTTAATTCCATTATTTTAGATAATTTACCATATTGTACACATAATATCCTTATGCCTATATTTTTCATATTTTGTACAGTCCTGTTTCTCCCTTGTACATCTATGTTACCATTTGACATATTTTTTGTGTTTTTGTCTTTTACTGCATGACTTTTAGGAAGAAAATTAATTTGTTGTTCATAATATACTTATATTTCTTATTTTTTATTGCTCCCCTACTTCAATATTATAGTCTTTATGTATACAATTATAGTCTAACTGTTTACAAGATTATTTTTGGCAATTTAAACTTGATATTGTATTACTATCTATTTTCTTTTCTGTTCAAATATCAGTCAGTCTTATTATCCCTTTATTCAAGATAGTATGTTTTTTTCTGAAAGTTTTAGTCTTTGATTCTCTTGCTTTCTGTCTTTAACATTTTTTAATGTTTTGAAAAATATAGTTTTTAATATTTCCTGTTTATACATTGTTGGGTTTACTGTCTATATAAATTGTCCATTTTCTTATTCTATAAACAAATCTATATTTCTAATCTCTATAATATATTTGCTATATTTTCATTTTTCCTTCTCTTTTTGTTCTGTGTATGTTCTTTTAATTTATGTTTTGTTTCCTTAATTTTGTGTTCCTCTGTATCTGCTATGATATATGCATATATATATGTATATATATACATATATATATGGCATTCTAGAATAGTTTTGTAGCTTTTCCCCATTCCTATATCTTTAATATGCTAAAGACAAATTTCATTTTTCCAATCTATTATTTATGAATTACTTATTTTTCTGTTGCAGCAAAACATATATTTACAAACCTATATCTGTCTATTATCTTTCATTACATATGTAACACTGCTAACAAATGAACAATAAAAAACCAACCAGTGGTGTCTTCCCTCTGGGAAAACCTAAATTTGCTGATGGTGGTAGTGTAAGTTTCTATGTTTTATGTGCACATTCATGAGTATGCATTATTCTGGAGGCCAAAAGTTGAAAAATTATTTTTTGATCAATCATTTTTCTTAATGTTCTGAAAAAGAATCTCTCATTGATTCCTTTTCAATTGAGCCTGATCAATTCAGATAGGATTGATTGTCCAATGAAAACCAGAATCAGCAAATTTCCATCCCTTTGCTTGTCTCTTGCATTATATCCGCACTAAAATATTTAACTGATTGCTTAGAATCAGAAACTCAGAACCTCATGCTTGGGTTGTCCTAAGTATGTACCTACCAAGTCCATAAAAAATCCAAGGTAATAAATTTTATTCATTGAGAAAATATTAGGTAAATGTCAGGTTTGACCAAAAAGGCATGTGATAGAGAATAAATACTTTCTGGGAAATGACCTATCATGAAGCCTACAAAAATTTACTTCAGGCAGAAGTAAAATGTATCATGCCTGAAATTCTGTAACTTGTAATCCAGAAATAGAGTTTCCTGTTTGTATCTTGGGACTACAAAGAGTCCTATTAAAGAACCATTTGTCAAGCCACAACGATGGGGTCTGGCGAACCTGTCATGATTAGTTGTATTCATTCCTCTCTTCTACTATTTAACAGTATATTTGAAGTGAAATATATTTTCAAACTGGCAGGATGTCAGCAGGTTCCAAAATAACTCTCATTAGCTACAGACAGCCTAAGCTGTGTCAGCAGGTATTGCTACCTTACAGACATGATTTCACTGTGTTGATTAGATTATTGCTCAAGATGGAGATAAAATAAACTTAACAGGACACATTTTAGCATGTCACTTTAAAATATCTAATTGAAAGAGTCTTGAGATTTGTTGCAATAAATATACTGTGGCTAAAATTCTCTCTGTAGACACTCATTAGTGCTCCAGGAATTCTTTCTGATAATATCTTAGTGACTAAAATCTTCTGTCAGATAACATGCTTATTCTTCCTCCAAAGGGTAAAAATGTCACTCAAGAACAAAATTACATTTGTATTACTAATGCAAAGTATTTGAAATCTCAACAATTTCTACAATATTGTACAATGGAAAATATGTTATAGTGTTCAATGATAAACCTAAGTCAATCTTCTAAGATAGCAGTTACTGATTCTGAAGAGAATTCTGATAGCAGTTACTGATTCTGAAGAGAATTCTGATTTTTTTTTTTTTGAGACAGGGTTTCTCTGCAGCTTTTTTTTTTTTTTTTTTTTTTTTTTTTTTTGAGCCTGTCCTGGAACTAGCTCTTGTAGACTAGGCTGGCCTCGAACTCACAGAGATCTGCCTGCCTCTGCCTCCCAAGTGCTGGGATTAAAGGTGTGTGCCACCACTGCCCGGCCCTAGAATTCTGATTTTTTTTTCTTTTTTCTTTTTCTAGTTTTTCGAGACAGGATTTCTCTGCAGCAAAATTTCAGAGTATAGCAATTTAAAACATTTACTAAGTTATGGCTGCTCTTGTGCTGAATTACTTCCCATATTTCTCCTTCAGAGTAATCTTCAAGTTCAATGGATTCTTTAGTACAAAGCTGTTAATAGAATCAGGAACATAAGGCTTCTTTTGACAATATATTCTTTAAAATAACCATACACTAAGAACAATATTCACATCTATAGAAAACATACATTTAGATCAACTTTGAATTCTCCTCCTATTATATAATGGACAAACATCATCTCTGATAATGTTTCAAATAAATCAAAGCACTGTAATAGGAATTAGAGGTTGTTTCAATTATCCTTATATGAATTACTTTTAATTCAAGACTCCAAATGTTCAGAATTGATATAATTCATTAAGTTATGCTTTTTATTTTCTCTATGCTTATTCATATAATCTTTTCTCATTTACATACCAATCCTAGTTAACTCTCCCTCATCCTTGTATGCTGCCTCTCACCTCCTTCCACACATCTCAGCCCCCATCACACTCCTCAGATAGGATGAGGATTCCCATGGTGGTCAACAAAGCCTTGGCACACCACTTTAGGCAGTATCAAGGCCCTCTTTCCTCCATCGAAGCAGAAAGGGTATCCTCCAAAGAGAATGGGCTCCAAAAAGCCAGTTCAAACACTGGGGATAAATCCTGGTCCCACTGACAATGGCCCCACAAACTGCCCCAGCCACACAACTGTGACCCACATTCAGAGGCCCTAGTTATGCAGGTTCTCCCACCGTCAGTCTGGAGTAGTGAGCACCCAACAGCTCAGGTCAGCTGTCTTTGTCAGTTTCCCCATTATGATCTTGATCTATCATGAAGTTGAGTGGCAAGAGAAGAGAGTTGGAGAATGTGATCGAATATGATGAAACTATATTACATAAACACTTAAAGTAAAAATTTCAAAAGAAGAATATGTTTATGATAATGAATTACAAGTAACTAGAAAGCAGAAACATGGGCAGAGAGAAGCAGTTAATGTGACAGGATCATGTGGGCGAGCAAAGAATGAGAATAACCAGAGATAAAGAAAAATGGCATATGTGCATGATGATGTCATGTTAAGACTTAAATTATTACTTGTTCTAACCTAAAAATAATTTGAAAAAGCATATATAAGAATTGTAAGAAAAAGAATCTAATTTGTGTCTATGATTAATAAGTTACTGTTTTGAAGGTTTAATTGTAAAAATTTACATGTTAGGTGACTTTCCTTCAGTGCTCAAATCCACATTTGTGTATGTCCTATTTTCTTTCCTTCAGCAGGTTTCAATTAAACCCTGAGATTGAATTCTGTATCATAGTATTTTTAATAAAATCGCCTATCATGATTAATAAATAAAACTTACATGTCAACATATTATATATCCATAGATTATATGTGGTATTTCACTGAACACTACTTATACATTATAATAATAACAAATGGGCCTTGGAACTTGATAGCATAGTTCGATGCACTTTATGCCACTGACATATATGTCAACAGTTAAAACTAAAATGAAGTAATATATAATATGGACCTATAAAAATGCAAAGTTGTGGAACTTAGTCCAAACTTATATATCTATATAAATTCAAAACCTAAAGGTCATTTTTGAAAAGATGGAGAAAGATTGGAAGACCTATGCAAACAGGGGAGTTTTTCTGTGAGACAATGTCTACTACCAATATTAGAAACTACACACCTGACTTGTCATCAACAGTGGTTTCCTAAGCATATGGCTGAACAAGAAGGATACCAATAGACATGCTAGCATGTATTGAGAAAAGCTCATAAAAACTCTAGAGAAACAATTATAGGCACCTGAAAATTGATGAGAAAGAATGAAAAAAATAGTCTTTTCCAGGAAAGAACACAACAACTTGGTATCCAATTCCAAGGGTTTGCTTTGAAAATGTGTGTGTGTGTGTGTGTGTGTGTGTGAGAGATCATGATGAAAGTAAAAGAAGCAATGTAATTGAAAGAGAGCAGAGGTACCTTGGAATACTGGGGCTTTGCAGAGGGTGAAAAGGAAGGCAGAATGATGTAATATAACAACCACAAGCAAATAAATATTTTTGAATATAATAAATAAATGCAATGTTTTATATCTCTTTATATTAAAAGAAAGCAGCATAATTTTATTCCATGGAAAACATCAAAATGTCTAAAGTCACTATTTATTTAAAATGTATTAAAATACTTGTTTTACAAACAAAGTTAAAATATCAAACTGGACTACATATTAGTTAAAAATATAAATGCACACATGGACAGCACAACTAGACAGATTATGAAGAGTTTAAAAGATATACTGTTGGGTGAGTGATACATTAAATGGGAATGTGAGTGGAATCATGGGTGAATTAGGTAATTTTATCTTATTTTATTTATAATTGGAAAATTCTAAGTAGTAAAGATAAAATTAAAAACAGCTAACTGAAGTCCAACATAGGTAGTTTATAATTGTAAAACTATCAGAGTGGAATATATATGAATGTGAATACATTGCATGTATGTGACTAACTGTTGCTTTGTCTTTTCTTCTCATTGCTTTGTTTTGTTGTATTAGGAATCTATGTGACTAAATATCTCCTTGCATTTTAGAAGTAAGGAAAATTTTCCAAATATTTGTATCATGAAAAGCAAATTTAATATATTTCATTATTAAATTGAGCCTTTCTCATAAAGAGGAAGATACCAGAAACATTTATTGACTGATACCTATCAAAATAAATTAAGCTGATAATTAGATTCTATAAAGCACTAAATATATTTATCTCAGAAATTTGCATAAAATTTTCTGAAACTACTTGTAGACATTTAAGGGGATAATTTATATTCAATCTCTGAGATCAGTATTATTCAAACACAGAAAACAAAGACATTGAATGGAGAAACAAAGATACTCATACATATATACGAAGAGACTTTCAAAGCTTTAACACATCAAATTTGAATTTTAGTTATATATTTATAATTTCAATGTTTGAATTATACATGTTTTGGCTTTTCAAGCAGGGTTTCTCTGTAGACTTGAAGCCTGTCCTGGAACTAACTCTTGTACACTAGACTGGCCTGAAATTCACAGAGATTCACCTGTCTCTGCCTTCCCTGAGTGCTGGAATTAAAGGCATGCACAATAAAGGCCAGGCATGAATGATACACTTTAGAAAACTATGTATTACAATGAGTGGGATTTGTCTAAGGTAAAGAACAGTATTTTGAAATTCAGAACTCAATTAGTGTTTCAACATTAATACCGAGAAATGAGAGAAAAAAAATTTTGTCTTTGTGTCTGTGTTCAGACCTCACTCAGAATGATTGTTTCTAACTGTATTCACTTCACTCAAATTACACTTCTTGTAATAGTTGAATAGAATTTATTTGAATAAAAATATCAAATTTTCATTAACCATGAACCAGCTGGTAGACATCTAGGCTGTGCACATTTCTTGGCTATTGTGAATACAGGAGAAAAGAACATGGTGAATAAGTATCTCTGCAATAAAATATAGTTTCCTCCCCTAGGTGCTTTTGATCATGGTGTTTCATATCAGCAGTAATAACACTAACTAAGGCAGTGGCAAAGCTACATCATGCTATTGACATATTTCCAGGGATCTGAGAAGCCTCCACATCTTTTGTAACTGTTTACATTCCCACTGGCATAAAATAAGAGTTTGCCTTTCGTTACTTCTATATATTCACTTTTCAATTGTTTCTTTGTTTCTGACTACTACAAGAAATTCTACATGTATGGAATTCAGTAAGGTGATTTGGGAAAGAGGGTGTTTCAAAATCAGAAACAGAACTCTATTATTTAATTTGGTTAGAATGGCATAATGGAACTGAAAATGAAAAAAAAATTGAGTGACTAAAGCATGCATAGAGTTGAAACACATTCCTAAAAATGTTGCAAAAGAAAAGAACATATACCTAGGTTAGTCACAGTCCTTAGGGGGCAAACCTGATATTATTATTCTGATAAAAGGATATAGAATTAAAATGATTTCTAATGACATATTTCCATACCTATACATCAGGAAATCTCTCAACACTTATAAGTAAGTTTCTCCTTGCAATAAATAGTAAAGACAGAGATCTTTAGCTAGGCAATAGGTAAATAAGAGACTGTGGGTTTCTTAGCCATAAATTGACATACATTTAATACCAAACCTCCCAAAGGTTCATGGTTCTTCTTAAGAGAGGAGGTAAAAAGATTATAAGTCAGAAGTCATCAATAACAGGGAAAAACTATGTTTTCTGGACACAACATCTTATATTCTCCAATAAACTTCTGAAGATTTTGATCTCATGTACAAGACTTCTACAAACTCAAACCAAGCAAAATCCAAGCACTAGGAGGAAAAATGATCACAAAATATCCCATCACTAACTGGAGAGTTATTGGAACTTGATAGCAGTTGAGAGACAGATTGTCAATTTATTTAATGATGTGACTTTTGGTAGTTCAACTAACTCAAAGGCAGGCTGGACTCCCCGGATGGATTGGACAACACAAACTGGACTCTATATGGGAGAAAAAAAATAAGAAAACTGAAAATATGGTGAACACCATTAGAAGTGTGGTGGGGCAGCTATTGCAGGAGTAGAGCAATGGGGAGATGTACTGAAAAATATAATTTCAAGGAATTAATAAAAATGTTATTTAGAGAAGTAGGTATTGTAAATGTTCACATTAGAAAGCAGCTGTAGAAAATTTTATCATTTAAGGATGCATAAAAATTTGATTAAACATACATATTGCTTTAAAATAAAAGCTTTGTTAATTAGAAATTGAGAACAAATCCAAAATTTTGAAATAACTGTAAAATATCATTTATCATACCTAATATTATTCCCACTGAAGTCAGAAACAAGGGGAGAATCTTTCTTGAAAGAAAAAGTGGCTATACTGGTGATTTTTATCATGCAGGTGGGCATACAATCTTACTGTAGAGGATGTCTCACAGATTGGCATTTGAAAGCAATATTAGATTTCAGTTAGAAAAAGAAAAAAAAACAGACTAAACTTTTGGGCAGGGGGTATGGCCCAACAATTAAGAGATCTTTTGCTCTTGTAGAGGATGAAACTTCAGTTTCCAAGCATCTCGACATGGAACCAGAAAACTGTAACTCCAGTTCCAGAGAATCTGATGCCCTCTTTTGATGTCTATGGCATGAGGCATGCACCTTAAATATGGACATGATTGCAAGAAAACTACCCACATGCATATATTCACAAAATTATATTTATATAAAATATATTAACACCTATAACATATAATATACAATATATAACATAATATATTATAGTTATTAATATATACTTTGTGTAAATATAATTTTGTGTCTATGTCAGATAAAACAAATCTAAATAATAAATCTCTAAATTTTTCTATTACAAGATTATATTTATGAATATTATAATATGTGTCCAATGTAGGTCATTTTGACAGCAGCTGGGACTGTTGGTTTTCATCTTGTACTCTAGTTTTGAAAGAAAAGACATAAAGACCACTGTATGTCCAAAGTCAGCCTGATCCACATATCAAACCTCAAGTCAATCAATAATACTCAGTATGATCATCTTTAAAAATTATAAAATGAACATACAAAAACATAATAAATTGAACATTTTGTCCATCTGGGGAATTGCTTTGGGGAATTTTAAAGTGTACTAAAATTGTCAATGTATCTATAGAGTAATGCTTGTTTTGGGAATTCGGTTTGTGACTAAATAGCAACAGCAAATAAAGAAAAAGCTCTGAAGCTCCTGGGCTGGTTTCTTGCTCCTCTTCCCACCCTGTTCTCTGATGGACACCTGCTAGGAATGAAGCAGGAAATAAAAGGCCAGAGTAAAATGCTGTGTTCCCAAACACTGCCTCTTCCCTGACCCACTACATGCAGAGCATGTGTGTCACTTTCAAACTCCTTGGAAACCCACTGCTTTTCTCCTTCATTAAATTGTTCTTTAACCAGAACTCTTTTTTTTTTGTGGTATGCAGGAGGTCTAAAAAGAGACCACAGGAGAATGTTTAATTGGCTTTTAGGAACTGTAATAAACATACTTTAAAATATTTTAAATTTTAAGGGAAATGTTAAAGACATCTAGAAGCTTCTCTGAATATAGAATCAAACGAATTTCTTGGCTAGCTGAAATCATTCGCAGTGTTGCAAAAAACTTTCCACATTATGCATAAAACAAAATATTGTACTTTTCTGATATGATATAGGGTACATCAGCAAATATTCTATGAAAACAGCATAGAAAGCAAATAATTATTGTTTGAATAACTATAGCTATGACTTTCTTACACCATGTACTAAATAACATTTGTCTTTCTTTATTGTATCATATCAGCTTGGATATTGCAATGAGAATGTTGTTGGGTTCCCACATACTCACATGTCTTGGAGGATAGTGTTGATTCCTTCCATATAGAATATAAAATACTCCCTCAGACCACAGAGGATAGCACTTGTCTATAGATCATTTCCCAATCCTATATGCATGACTTATTCTTAAGTTTTATTTACACACATGCTCAAGCTCCTCTGACAGAGGAACAGTTTCAACATGAGCAAAAGAACATCTATGAAGGGACATTGGCAGTATTATCTTCTAGTTTGCAACATAGGTACAGCTTCAGCATGAGTCAGAACAAATTGACTACAACATACCAGTAAAGAAAACCATTTTAGGCAGAAGCAAGTTATCACTGAGTATATATTCTTAATGGATTGGCACCTGGAGATAGTAAAAAGCGATCTAACTTCAAAGACTTTTGTTACTGTTTTAACTATTCTATAGCAGCTGCCCTCCTAATTGTTTGCACTTGAAAAACACCAACACTACCAAAGTGATATTAAAACTGGGAAAGTTGCAACATTTGGGAACAAAATGTGTTCTGAGCTCTCCAAAAATGGCTATCCATATGACACATCATGATTTGAAACTTAGAAATATTCCTATTTACTGAATGTAGAAATTATGTGACATGAGGATGATTTGCTTCTAGGAAGGGAAAAATTTTACCTCAGGGAAGTTTTTTGCAAACAGTAAGTAGTGATTTCTTAAAGCTGGCACTCTATAAAGAGTCTTAAAGTAGTTGACAAAATAGTTTTCCTTTTTTTATTGAGCTATATGTTTTACACTGCTCCTCTCCCTTCCTCCCTCCTTCTCCTACCCTCCCTATCCTCGCACTCCCAATTTACTTGGAGATCTTGTCTTTTTCTACTTTCCATTTAGATTAGATCAATGTAAGTTTCTCTTAGGGTCCTCTTTTGTAAATGTTCTCTGGGATTGTGAATTGTAGGCTGTTTTTTCTTTGCTTTATGTCTAAAATCCACTTACGAGTAAGTACATAATATATTTGTCTTTCTGGGTCTGGGTTACCTCACTTAATATGATGCTTTTAGATCCATCCATGTGTCTGCAAATCTCAAGATGTCATTATTTTTTCCACTGTGTAGTATTCTATTGTATAAACATACCATGCATTCTTTATTCATTCTTTGGTCAAGGGGCATTTAGGTTGTTTCCAGGTTCTGTCTCTGACAAACAATGCTGCTATGAACATAAATGAGCACATGTCCTTGTGGTATGATTGAGCATCCTGTGGGTATATATCCAAAAGTGGTATTTCTGGGTCTTGCAGTAGGTTGTTTCCTAATTTTCTGAAAAATTGCCATATCAGTTTTCACAGTGGCTGCACCAGTTTGTATTTCCACCAGCAATGCAGGAGTGTTACCTTTACCCCACATTCTCTCCAGCATAAACTGTTATCAGTGTTTTTGATGTTGGCCATTCTTACAGGTGTAAGATGGAATCTCAGAGTTGTTTTGATTTTCATTTCTCTGATGGCTAAGGATGCTGAGCATTTCCTTAAGTGTCTTTCATCCATTTTAGATTCCTCTGTTGAGAGTTTTCTATTTAGGTCTGTAGCCCATTTTTTTATTGGATTATTTGTTCTTTTGTTGTCCAATTTCTTGAGTTCTTTGTGAATTTTGGCGATCAGCTCTCTGTCCTATGTGTAGTCAGTGAAGACTTTTTCCCATTCTGTAGGCTGCCATTTTGTCTTGTTGACCGTGTCCTTTGCTTTACAGAAGCTTCTCAGTTTCAGAGGTCCCATTTATTAATTGCTCTCAGTGTCTGTGCTATTGTGTTATATTTAGGAAGTGGTCTCCTGTGCCAGTACATTCAAATGTACTTTCTCTTCTATGAGGTTCAGAGGGTTGGCTTTATCTCGAGGTCATTGATCCACTTGGATTTTGTAGATGGCAATAGTTATGGATCTATTTTCATTCTTCTACATGTTGATATCCAGTTTCACTAGCACCATTTGTTGAATATGTTTCTTTTTTCAGTTTTATATTTTTAGTTTTCTTTTTCAAAAATCAAGCGTTTGTTGGTGTGTGAATGGAAATGTGTGTCTTCAATTCAGTTCCATTGTTCTTCCTATCTACTTTTTTTTTGTTTGTTTGTTTTTGCCAATACCAGATTGTTTTCAGTGTTGTAGCTCTGTAATAGAGTTTGAAGTCAGGGACTTTGATGCCTCAAGAAGTTCCTTTAGTGTAGAGGATGATATTGACTGTCCTAGGTATTTTGCTTTTCCATATGAAGTTGAGTTTTGTTCTTTAAAGTTCTGTGAAGAATTTTGCTGAAATTTTGATAGGCATTGCATTGAATGGGAAGATTGTTTTTGGAAAGATTGCCATTTTTATTATGTTAATTCTACCTACATAAGAGCACAGAAGATCTTTCCATTTTCTGGTGTCTTCTTCAATTTCAGTCTTCAAAGATTTAAAGTTCTTGGCATACAGGTTTTCTACTTGTTTGGTTAGAACTACTCCAAGATATTTTATGTTGTTTATGGCTATTGTGAAGGGTGATGTTTCTCTGATTTCTTTCTCAGCCCATTTATCATCTGTATAATGGAGGGCTACTGATTTTTTTTTTTTGAGTTAATCTTGTAACCTGCTACATTACTGAAGGTATTTATGAGTTGTAGAAGTTACTCAGTAGATGTTTTGGGGTCACTTTTGTAAGCTATGATATGATCAACAAATAGAGTTTGTCTACTTTTTTTCCAATTTGCATCCCCTTGATTTGTATCCTTTTCTTGTCTTATTTTTTTTTATCTAGAATCTCAAGTATTATATTGAATAGATATGGAGAGAGTAGACAACCTTGTCTTGTTCCTGATTTCAGTGGAATGGATTTGAATTACTTTCCATTTACTTTGTGGATGTAACTAACTTCCTTGGGTGGGAGTTTTCTTTCTAGTATTTTGTGTAGGGCTGGGTTTGTGGCTAGGTATTGGTTAAATCTGATTTTGTCATGGAATATCTTGTTTTGTCAATCTATGCTGACAGAACCAGCATCCTCTACCAGAGCAGGACCAAGCGAATGACTTCTGTAGGACCAGACATGAGCCTGCAACCTTCATGAGATCAGACCCAAGTCAGTGACCTCTGTGTGAGCAAACCTGAGCCATGGACACTGGTGGGAGCAGGCCCAAGCCAGTAACCTTCAATTGAACAGGCCCAAGGAGCAACTTCCACAAGATTAGGTGCAGGCCAGCAATCTCTGTGGGAACAGACCTGAGCAAGGGACACCCGTGGGAGCAGGCCTAAGTCAGCAACCTCCAAATGAGCAAGCTTGAGCTAGCAACCTCTGCAGGACCAAGCCTGGAACAGTGACGTCCACAGGACCAGATATGAAGGAGTGACAGTTGAGGCCACAGGCCTGAGCCAGTGACTTCTGTGGGAATTGGCCCAAGCAAGCAACCTCTGGTGGAGCAGGCCCAAGCCAGTGATTTCCACCAGAGAAGGCCTGAGCCAGTGACGTCTGTGGAAACAGACCCAAGCCAGGGACACCCATGGTATCAGGCCGAAAATAGCAACTTCTGATGGAACAGGCCTGAGCCAGTGACCTCCAACAGAGCAGGCCCAAGTGAGCAACCTCCACAGGGCCAAGACTGGGCCAACAACGTCTCTAGCAGCAGCTATGGTAAAGTGACCTCCAAGGGAAAAAGCTGAGCCAGAAACCTCTGTGGGACCTGGCCCAAGGCAGCAACCTCCAAGAGACCAAGCCAAGGCCAATGACTTCCATGGGAAAAAGACCCAAATGAGAACCTCTACAAGAGCAGGCCTGAGCCAGTGATTTACATGGAAACAAGCCCAAGCCAATCACCTTTGTGGGACCAGACCTGATCCAGAGACCTATGCAGGAGCAGGCCCAATCCAGCAACCTCCAGGAGAGCAAGGCCAAGCGAGTGACGTCTATGAGAGCAGGCCTGAATGACCGCCAAAATACAGAGTAACTTCCGGGTATGCTGAGCAACCTCAGGAAATACCAAGTGACCTCTGGGGTGACTGTAACCATGGCCGGAACTTCACCATGAGAAGCAATCATCTGAAGATTAGATCCACTGGCATCTGGAAGAATGATAACCAGCAACAAAGCCCCAAGTGCTCCAATCAGAGGAAAAAATGGGTAGACAAGGTTAGAACACACTCAACACCCACAAAGAACAACATGACACCAACAAAAATCAGTGGCTCTTAAACAGCAAGATTTGAACACCCTTATACAGATGAAGCAGAATAAAAATACTTAAAAATTAACTTTAGGAGAATGTTTGAGACCCTTAAAGAGGAAATAAAAAATTCTTTCAAAGAAATGGCAAAAATGCCAAACAAAAAATTGGGAGAGATCAACAAAACCCTTAAAAAAAGAAAAACAAAAATCTATCAAACAGGTGAAATAAATGATTCAAAACTTGAAACCTGAAATAGAGACAATAAAGGAAACATAAACTAAGGGAATTCTAAAAATGGAAAATATGGGAAAACAATCAGGAACCACAAATGAAAGCTTAAACAGCAGAATACAGGAGATGGAAGAGAGAATCTCAGGTGTTGAAGATACTATAGAAGAATAGATTCATCAGCCAAAGAAAACATTAAATTTAACACAAATATAACACAAAGTATTCAGGAAATATGAGACAGCATGAAAAAACTAAACCTAAGAATAATAGGGATAGAAGAATTACAACTCAAAAACACAAAAAATATATTCAACAAAATTATAGAAGAAAACTATCCAACCTAAAGAAAAATATGCATATGAAGCTACAAGAAGCTTACAGAACATCAAATAGACTGTTCCAAAAAATCCCTTTATCACATAAAAATCAAAACACTAAACATACAGAATAAAGAAAGAATGTTAAGAGCTTCAAAGAAAAAGGCCAAGTAAAATATAAAGACAGACCTATCAGGATTACACCTAACTTCTCAATGGAAACAATGAAAGTCAGAAGGTCTTGAGCAACTGTTATGCAGACCTTAAGATACCAGTCCAGACTACTATAGTTGAAGAAATATGAAGGAATTAAGATGACAATTTGTATAGGCCTTGAAATTTTCAGACATAGTACTGAAAAAAAAAATGTCTAGAATGATCAGAGAGGACCCTTAACCCAAGTGGTTTAGCTTAGTTTTACAATGAAAGGAGGACTAATTAAGAACTGAAGGTAGTGTTTGGATATGCAATGTAACCCAATGAACAAATAAAAGTACCAACAAAGACCTGAGCTGTTGAATGTTTAACTTGAGTGCTTGTTAGGTGCAGTTTAGGTACAGGTGGAGACCTCAGTGGATTCATTCTGCAAAAACCAAAATGTTCAGAATGGTTGCAAGCAGAAAATATACAAGAATTACTGTCTAAACATTGGAGAGAGATGAAAAACATTATGTTAAAATGAGTTGTATTAACATATGTGTCCCTCTCTAGCCTAAATTACATACTGTGCAAGAAAAGAGAAAAGCTGGATCAAACAAAGACTAATATTAACAGAAAACTCTCTCTGAGTTGTCATAAATCTTGACTTATTAGACAAAACAACTTCAAGCTAGGGTAAAAATATTTCAAAAAAAAAAAAAAACCAAAGACTGGAATGAAAATTGAGAAAAAAATAGAAAATGGTTCAAATTGTAAGTTTTATGTTTTCTTTACTTTCTCCTACCAATTCAAAAGAAAAAGAGAAAAAAATGTTAAAAGCTGAAGGAAATGAGACTTATATAATAGGACCAATCTACTGATAAGATTTATCAGTATAATTGATAGATGATGTGTCATTAGACATTAAGATGGCTGAATGAATGTAATAGTCTTCTGTTCTGCCTATTGTCAGGTGACCACAGTATGAGTGGCAGGCATTTACTTCCATCCTGGGAGCAGAAAACAACCAACTAGCACTTCATTTAAAATTTTTTTGAGATTATAGTAAAATTACATTTTTTTGAAAAAAATAATATTGATCACCAAGTTAATGACAGCTATGTCCCTTTTCTCTGTCACCAGTGAATTTATGCCATTTCTTTACTTGGTTTTACCAGAGGAAACTATAAGTATAATAAAAATGGTTTCTCAGGTTTCAATGGCAATATTTTTAGTCTGTTACTCAACAATTTCAATATTCATACTTAAAGGTCAATTTTTAGTTCATGCACTTAATAGTTTTCATCAAGAAAGTTACTGAGGTAACTGTGAATGGAATGTAACAGAAGACGTTTCTATATAATAGCTGCACTATTATGCACTATTATATTGAAAGGGAGAAAAAGACACACAGAGAGAGACTTACTTCCTGTTTGTATATATTCCTTGCTGAAGTAATATATATATATATAAAATCAGTATATATATATATATATATATATATATATATACTGATTTTTGAGAAAAAATATTTTTAAAAAGTTTTAAAGTAAAAAAAATAAATAAATAAAAATAAAAATAAAAAAAAGTTTTAAAGTACTTTCATACCTCTTATATAATTTACTTTTGCCTAAGTTTTATGATCATAGCATGAAATAATTGACATTTGAAGTATAATTTTATTTATTCTGCTACTCTTTAAAAGTAGTCACAGGGTTGAAACACTTTGAATGAAATTGCCTGCATCTAATTCACAGTCTTTACTATAAAAGTCCCATTTTCATTTGCTTACTATGCCCAGTCTTTCACTAGACTGAACTTGGGATCTATGAAGTATACTTTCTTTCAATTTTGGATTGATTAACAAAGGATAAAATATTTGTTTTTAGTCTTAGGGTTAGATTTTATTTTGGCATATTTTTAATTTAAAGTTTTTTATCTAATATTATATGTTTGAAAATAAGAAATTATTAAAGGCTAACATTGCCAAACATCACTCTCCATTCCATTCTTAAGCACCAAGTAAACTCTGCTATCACAAACTATCCTTTGAAATGAGGGTCTAGGTTGGGTCACATCATTCACAGGGCACCTCACATTTCTTGTTTTGGTTGTGTATTCTTATAAACTGGTGAAATGTGGAACTTAGTCACAATTTTGTCACATTTTCCATATTTAAACCACTAATGATTTTCCTTCTCTTATTCTTTTTGTTATCCTTGAAATAAGTCAAGTATGTGCATATTTTGTGAGTTTCATCACCTCTCAGAATAGCTACAAACTCATAATTATAATTTTATGTTCTTAAAGGGACACATTCAGAATTACTTACAGTAGATCCAGTGTGACCAGAAGGTTGTATATGATTTGAATATGCACCGGATATTTGATGCAGATTCACCTAAAGCCAGGATCCACAGGGCTAGGAAGTGAGATGTGGAAATGGATAGATTTATACACTGTAAGTCCTAGTGACCCACTTGGAAACATTCTGTTTCCTTTTCCCATGATCAAAGTTGCTGCCTACTTACTAAGTTTGGTTTCAAAAGGAGAAGCACTCCTGCTGTAAGACAAATCCAACCAACATTTCATTGAACACAAAACTCAGAGTTTCCTTTAGCCAGCAGGCCAAGAAAGGAAGGTAATTAATCTAGATTAATTTCTCCAATGAGAAATTGGATTGCTTCTCCATAATGGAAGAAAGGAAGATTATTTTTGGAGTACAGGAGATTCTTTAGGCAATCTCTTGGTGCTACCATGTCCTGTGATTAAAGTCAATGGAAAACTACAACAAGTTAATACAGGCAGAATGACAAAGGGCAGAAAACCTTATGGAATGAAGGTCTAAGTTACTTCTCCAGGAAAAGAGCCAAGACCTGGTAAGGAGAAACTAGAGAGTGGGTAATAGAGGAAGGCAAATAGAAATACTAGTTAAGGCCATGTAACCAGCTGAGGAAGAAGTTTTAATTAACATAAATATTTCTATCTGTTTGTTAAAATTTTTGTTTCTAGATTTATTTTTTTCTTACTTGATTTATTTACCGTGTGTTATAACATCAAATAAGAGAATTTCAGTGATTATCAAATTTAAATTTGAGACACTAAGAGATTGCCCTGTAAGCCACATTGTCTTCTCTTCTGAATACACATTTGCAATTGTACATGGACATTTTTATCCTGTTAGGAATAATTATATCAAGGCTGTTTATTTTCTTTGGAAATTGAACATGATAAGGGAGATACAATTGTGTGTTAAGTTCAGACAGGGTGGACTTCTCCTGGATACTCTTGGCTGTCAATTTGATTACATCTGGAATTAAAAAAAATCCCAAGCTGGGTTTATCTGTAAAGAAATTTTAGTTAATTGAATCATTGAGTTAAAAAAACTGACCCTAATTCTGGGCCACACCTTCTTTTGAGAGTTTATAAAGAGGATCTGGAAGAAAGAGGTTTTTTTTTTTTTTTTTTTTTGGTTTTTCGAGACAGGGTTTCCCTGTAGTTTCTAGAGCCTGTCCTGGAACTAGCTCTTGTAGACCAGGCTGGCCTCGAACTCAGAGATCCACCTGCCTCTGCCTCCCAAGTGCTGGGATTAAAGGCGTGCGCCACCACCGCCAGGCTAGAAAGAGGTTTTTGTTTATTGCATGCTTGCCTCAGTTCACACTGTCAAGTTCATAGATCATAGATCCTGCTGCTGAAACCCTCCTTCCCTGGAATTATGGCCTCAGTCTTTGGGATTCTGAGGTGTGTTGAGGACTAGATGAGACATCTACACTTATGGACTGAATAATATTGGATTTGCAGAATTTCTACTGAGGATAGCCATTGTTGAACTAACTGGGTTCTCTGAAAGAGTAGCCAATGCTCTTGAGAGCAAAGTCATCTCACAACTCATGAAAAATGTTCACATAACATGTTTTTTGAACATAATTATCTGGGTTGGATAGAATTATCTGGATTTCTATTGCTGTGAAAAGACATGATGATAACTCTTATGAAGAAAATTATTTTATTGAGAGGGCAGCTGACAGTTTCAAAGATTGAGTATATTATCATTGCAGGGAGTATGGCAGCTGAGAATATGGTGGCATGCAGATAGAAATGGCACTGGAGAAGGATCGAAGAATTCTACATCTTTATCCAAAAGCAACAGGAAGTAAACTGTGACACTAGGTGAGCTAGTGCATAGGATACAACAAAGTTAACCCTACAGTGATATATTTTCTTCCACAAGGCTACATCTTAACCACAAAGACAGACATCTACTCAGAGTAAAGGATTGGGAAAAGGTTTATCAAGAAAATGGACCTAAGAAACAAGCCGGTGTGGCCATACTACTTACTATAAAGTTGAATTCAAACTAAAATCAATCAGAAGAGATGGAAAGGGACATTTTATGCCCATAACAGGAAAAATTCATCAGGATGAAGTCTCAATCCTGAATATCTATGCCCCTAATATAAAAGCACCCACTTATGTAAAAGAAGCATTACTAGAACTCAAGGCAGCTATCAAACCACACATACTAATACTAGGAGACTTCAACACTCCTCTCTCACCAATGAACAGGTCAATCAGACAAAAACCTAACAGAGAAATAAGAAAATTAATGGAAGCCGGGTGGCGGTGGCGCACGCCTTTAATCCCAGCACTCGGGAGGCAGAGGCAGGCGGATCTCTGTGAGTTCGAGACCAGCCTGGTCTACAAGAGCTAGTTCCAGGACAGGCTCCAAAGCTACAGAGAAACCCTATCTCGAAAAACCAAAAAAATAAATAAATAAAAATAAAAAAAGAAAATTAATGGAGGTTATGAATCAAATGGACGTAACAGACATCTATAGAACCTTCCACCCAAATAGGAAAGAATATACCTTCTTCTCCGCAGCTAATGGAACCTTTTCGAGAATTGACCACATATTCAGTAACAAAGCAAACTTCCACAGATACAAAAAATTATTAGTGACCACCTGTGTCTTATTGTATCACCATGGAATAAAGTTAGAATTTAACAATAATTCTACCCCCAGAAAGCCTACAAACTCTTGGAAACTTTACAATCAACTACTGAATCAACCCTGGGTCAGGGAAGAAATAAAGAAAAAAATTAAAGTCTTCCTTGAATTCAATGAAAATAAAGACACAACATACCCAAACCTATGGGACACTATGAAAGCAGTGCTAAGAGGAATGTTCATAGCTCTAAGTGCCTACATTAAAAAAAAAAAAGGAGAGACCAAAGACACTGGATATTAGGACCAGAAGACACATCTGGGAGGTGAGTGACTTCCTGACCCCTCGGCAGCAGCCTGGGAAATGGAGCACAGCCAATCCCTGACACCCAACACTTTCTAGTCTTCTGGCTGGGGCTAGTCTCCCTAGCTACTGCCTCCATCTTCCGACCCTACCCAGCTTGCACCCAGAAAAACCATCCCCTCACTTCTTCCTCCCCTCTTCGGGTTCATCACATCTCCAGCTCAGCCCAATCAGGGCAGTGGGACTGCTTAGGGAGTGCAACCGGTGGGTGGAGTTTCTTTGATTCAATAGCCTGCCTGCAGCAAGGTAGGCCCTCTCCAGAACTCCCTGGCCAGCAAAGAGACTGGATATTAGGACCAGAAGACACATCTGGGAGTTGAGTGACTTCATGACTCTTCGGTAAAAGCCTGGGAGACTGAGCACAGCCACTCCCTGATCCCCGACACTTTCTAGTCTTCTGGCTAGGGCTAGTCTCCCTGGCTACTGCCTCCATCTTCGACCCCACCCAGCTTGCACCCAGAAAAGCCATCCCTTCTTCCTCCTCTCTTTGGGTTAATAACATCTCCAGCTCAGCCCGATCAGGGTGCTGCGACTGCTTAGGGATTACAACCGGTGGACGGGAGTTTCTTTGTTTCAATAGCCTGCCTACAGCAAGATAGGCACTCTCCAGAACTCCCTGGCCAGCAAAGACACTGGATATTAGGTGTCCCTCAACTACAAGGAATCCCTGATTCAGTGCTGTGTAGTCCCATCTGGATGGCCTTCCCTAGTATATTCAAGTGTCCTGACCCTGAACCAAGGCCACCTACCCAGAGGGGTGAGAAGCTGTCCTCCAGGCAGGTCTGTGGAGCCCAGCAAGGGAGTGCAGGCTCCTTCAGATTGTGCTGCAAGGAATAACTCCTGCTCCGGCACTGAGGGGATCCACACAGACTCATTCACAGCAAAGATTGGACCAAGACACCAAGTTTCTCCTAGCTCCATTTGAAGGAAGAGATGGGCAGGCACCAATGCAATAACTCCTCCAACAACCCGAAAGGCAACATGACATCACCAGAATCCATGCATCCTGAAACAAAAAGAATTGAACACCCTACTCCAGAAGAAATAGAAGAAATCGACCTTAAACAGTACTTTATGAAAATAATAGAGGATCTTAAACAGGAGGCAAAAAATGACATAAAGAAATGGAGATGACAAACAAAAAGGTAGACGAAATAAATAAATCTCTCAAAGATACCCAAGAAAAGCAAGAAAAACAAGAAAAAACAATCAAGCAGGTAAGGGAAACAGTACAAGACCTGAAAAATGAAATGGAGGTAATCAAGAAAACACAATCTGAGGGAAGACTGGAAATGGAAATTCGAGTAAATGAACAGAAATTACAGAGACAAGGATTACCAACAGAATACAAGAGATGGAAGAAAGAATCTCAGACTCTAAAGATACTATAGAGGAAATAAAATCACAGATTAAAGAACAAAACAAATCCAACAAATTCTTAACACAAAACATCCAGGAAATCTGGGACACCATGAAAAGACCAAACCTAAGAATAATTGGGGTAGAAGAAGGAGAAGAATTACAACTCAAAGGCCCAGAAAATATATTCAACAAAATTATAGAAGAAAATTTCCCCAACCTAAAGAAGGATATTCCTATGAAGGTACAAGAAATCTACAGAACACCAAATAGACTGGATCAAAAGAAAACATCCCCATGCCATATAATAATCAAAACACAAACATACAGAATAAAGAACAGATATTAAGAGCTGCAAAGGAAAAAGGTCAAGTAACATATAAAGGAAAACCTATCAGAATTACACCTGACTTCTCATTGGAAACCATGAAAGCCAGAAGGTCTTGGATAGATGTGCTACAGACACTAAGGGATCATGGATGCAAGCCCAGACTACTATACCCGGCAAAGCTAGCATTCACCATCAATGGAGAAAACAAGATATTCCAGGACAAAAACAGATTTAAACAATATGTAGCCACACATCCAGCCTTGGAGAAAGTAATAGAAGGAAAATCACAAACCAAGGAGTCCAACAATGCCCACAATAACTCAGGCATCTAGCGACCCTTCACCAGCACAACTAGAAGAAGAAAAACACACAAACTCTACTACAAAAAAAAAAAAAATGACCGGAGTTAACAACCACTGGTCATTAATATCATTTAATATCAATGGACTCAATTTACCTATTAAAAGGCACAGGCTAAGAGATTGGATACGAAAACAGGATCCAACATTCTGCTGTTTACAAGAAACACACCTCAACCACAAAGACAGAAACTTACTCAGTGTAAAGGGTTGGGAAAGGTTTATCAAGCAAATGGACCTAAAAAAACAAGTGGGTATGGCCATACTAATTTCTAACAAAGTTGACTTCAAACTAAAATCAGTCAGAAGAGATGGAAAGGGACACTTTATACTCATAACAGGAAAAATCCTTCAGAATGAAGTCTCAATCCTGAATATCTATGCCCCAAATATATAAGCAACCACTTATGTAAAAGAAACATTACTAGAACTCAAGGCAGACATCAAACCACACACACTAATAGTAGGAGACTTCAACACTCCTCTCTCACCAATGGACAGGACAATCAGTCAGAAATCTAACAGAGAATTGAAAGACTTAATGGAGGTAATGAACCAAATGGACCTAACAGACATCTATAGAACATTCCGACCAAATAGGAAAGAATATACATTCTTCTCTGCCGCTCATGGAACCTTTTTGAAAATTGACCATATACTTTGTAACAAAGCAAACTTGCACACTTACAAAAAAAAATATTAGTAACACCTGTGTCTTATCAGATAACCATGGATTAAAATTAGAATTCAACAACAATGCTACCCCCAGAAAGCCTACAAACTCATGGAAAGTGAACAGTCAACTATTGAACCACACCTGTGTCAAAGAAGAAATAAGAAAGAAATTAAAGTCTTTCTTGAATTTAATGAAAACAAAGACACAACATACTCAAACCTATGGGACACAATGAAAGCACTGCTAAGAGGAAAGTTCATAGCACTATTTGCCCACTTAAAGAAAACAGAGAAAGCCGGGCGGTGGTGGCGCACACCTTTAATCCCAGCACTCGGGAGGCAGAGGCAGGTGGATCTCTGTGAGTTCGAAGCCAGCCTGGTCTACAAGAGCTAGTTCCAGGACAGGCTCTAAAAAAGCTGCAGAGAAACCCTGACTCGAAAAACCAAAAAAAAAAAAAAAAAAAAAAAAAAAAAGAAAGAAAAAAAAAACAGAAAACGGAGAAAGAACTCATTGGAGACTTAACAGCACACCAGAAAGCTCTGGAAAAAAAAGAAGCAGACTCACCTAGGAAGAGTAGAAGACGGGAAATAATCAAACTGAAGGCAGAAATCAACAAAATAGAAACACAGAAAACAATCCAAAAAATCAATGAAACAAAAAGCTGTTTTTTGGAGAAAATCAACAAGATTGACAAACCCCTAGCCAAACTAATCAAACAGCAGAAAGAGAACATGCAAATTAATAAGATCAGAAATGAAAAGGGGGGCATAACCACAGACACAGAGGAAATTCAGAGAATCTTTAGATCTTACTACAAAAGCCTGTATGCCACAAAATTGGAAAATGTAAAAGACATGGACATTTTTTAGATAAATACCATATACCAACATTAAACCAGGACAAGGTGAATGCTCTAAATAGTCCTGTTAGTCGTGAAGAATTAGAAACTGTTATCAAAAACCTCCCTACTAAAAAGAGCCCAGGACCAGATGGTTTCAATGCAGAATTCTACCAGAACTTCCAAGAAGACCTAATACCTAACTCCTTAAGGTATTTCATAATATAGAAATAGAAGAGTCATTGCCAAATTCCTTTTATGAAGCTACAGTTACCCTGATACCTAAACCACACAATGACTCAACCAAGAAAGAGAATTACAGGCCAATCTCACTCATGAACATTGATGCAAAAATTGTCAATAAAATACTGGCAAACTGAATCCAAGAACACATTAGAAAAATTATCCACTACAATCAAGTAGGCTTCATCCCAGTGATGCAGGGCTGGTTCAACATACAAAAATCTATCAATGTAATCCATCATATAAATAAACTGAAAAAAAAAACATATGGTCATCTCATTAGACGATGAAAAAGCATTTGACAAAATTCAACACCCCTTTATGATAAAGGTCTTGGAGAGATTAGGGATAAAATGGTCATTCCTAAATATAATAAAGGCTACTTACAGCAAACCGACAGCTAACATCAAATTAAATGGAGAGAAACTCAAGGCCATCTAACTAAATTCAGGAACATGACAAGGCTGTCCACTCTCTCCTCATCTCTTCAATATAGTGCTTGAAGTTCTAGCAATAGCAATAAGACAACATAAGGGAATCAAGTGGATGCAATTTGGAAAGGAAGAAGTTAAACTTTTGTTATTTGCAGATGATATGATAGTATACATGAGAGACCGCAAAAACTCCGCCAAAGAACTCCTACAGCTGATAAACTCCTTCAGTAACATGGCAGGATACAAGATCAACTCCAAAAATTCAGTTGCCCTCCTATACACAAAGGATAAGGAAGCAGAGGGAAATCAGAAAAGCATCACCTTTCAAAATAGCTACAAATAGCATAAAATATCTTGGAGTAACCCAAACCAAGGAAGTGAAGGGTTTATTTGACAAGAACTTTAAGTCTTTGAAGAAAGAAATTGAAGAGGATACCAGAAAATGGAAGGATATCCCTTGCTCGTGGATTGGGAGGATCAACATAGTAAAAATAGCAATTCTACCAAAAGCAATCTATAGATTCAATGCAATCCCCATCAAGATACAATCAAAATTCTTCACAGATATTGAGAGGACAATAATCAACTTTATATTGAAAAACAAGAAACCCAAGATAGCCAAAACAATCTTATACAATAAAAGTACTTCTGGAGGCATTACCATCCCTGACTTCAAACTCTATTACAGAGCTACAGTATTGAAAACAGCTTGGTACTGGCATAAAAACAGAGAAGTCAACCAATGGAATTGAATAGAAGACCCAGATATTAACCCACAAACCTATGAACACCTGATTTTTGATAAAGGAGCCAAAAGTACACAATGGAAGAAAGGGGGCATCTTCAACAAATGGTGCTGGCATAACTGGATGTCAACCTGTAGAAGAATGAAAATGGATCCATATCTATCACCAGGCACAATACTCAAGTCCAAATGGATTAAAGACCTCAACATTAATCTGAACACACTGAGCTTGATAGAGGAAAAATTAGGAAGTACTCTACAACATATGGGCACAGGAGACCGTTTCCTATGTATAACGCCAGCTGCACAGACATTAAGGGCAACATTGAATAAATGAGACCTCCTGAAGCTGAGCAGATTCTGAAAAGCAAAGGACACTCTCACTAAGACACAAAGGCAGCCTTCTGACTGGGAAAAGATCTTCACCAACCCTGCAACTGACAAAGGTCTGATCTCTAAAATATATAAGGAACTCAAGAGACTAGACTTTAAAATGCTAATTAACCCATTTAATAAATGGACTCTGATCTGAACAGAGAATTCTCATCAGAAGAAGTCCAAATGGCCAAAAGACACTTAAAGTCATGCTTATCCTCCTCAGCAATCAGGGAAATGCAAATCAAAACAACTTTGAGATACCATCTTACACCTGTCACATTGGCTAAAATCCAAAACACCAATGATAGCCTTTGCTGGAGAGGTTGTGGGGTAAGAGGTATACTCATCCATTGCTGGTAGGAATGCAAACTTGTGCAACCACTTTGGAAAGCAGTGTGGCAGTTTCTCAGGAAATTTGGGATCAACCTACCCCAGGACCCAGCATTTCCACTCTTGGGAATTTACCCAGGAGATGCCCAATCATACTACAAAAACATTTGTTGAACAATGTCCATAGCAGCATTATTTGTAATAGCCAGAACCTGGAAACAACCTAGATGGCCATCAGTGGAAGAATGGATGAAGAAACTGTGGAATATATACATGTTAGAATACTAGTCAGTGGTAAAAAACAATGACATCTTGAATTTTTCATGCAAATGAATGGAAATAGAAAACACTATTCTGAGTGAGGTAACCCAGACCCAAAAAGATGAACATGGGATGTACTCACTCATAATCGGTTTCTAGCCATAATTAAAGGACATCAAACTTATAATTTGGGATCCTTGAGAAGATAATAAGAAGGTGAACCCAAAGAAGGACATATAGTATTCCTCCTTTTCCCTGGGCTTAACTTTTGAATCTTTTTCTTTTTCCTTTTCTTTTTCTTTTTCCTTTTCCTTTTCTTTTTCCTTTTCCTTTTCTTTTTTTCTTTTAGGCCTATCCAAGTCTCCCCCTTTTGATTCCGATTCTGATAAGCTGTCCGGGTGTGCTATTAATGCCTCTCTACCTTTTCTAACAAGATCTGCATTTTCACCCCCTCGTAAGCAGTTCCTCACTAGTCGCCATAGCGGCATAGTGCCAAGGCTTATTTGGTTCTCATGTTTTGTCTTTTCCAAGTCCCGTCCTAATTTTTCCCATGAGGGCAAGGTGAAATCCCCAGAGACCGCTAACCATGGTGTGTTCTGGTCAATGTCCTTCACGACCTTATCGATCGTGCTCCGAGAAACCTTCAGGCCACGCTGTTTAAGCAGCACCTGCAGGGGACTAACGAGGTCGATGGGACCAGGACCAGCGCCATGAGTGTTGCCCATAATGCGGTCTTATGCACGGGCACCCTACCGGAGAGCCGCTTAAGCTACAGCGGTCTTACTTCCCCCTCAGAGAAAAGCCGTTTTATCTACGACGGACTTACTTTTGATTCTGACTAGGCGTGGTCGCAACAGCAAAGGCACTCTTGACCAGGCTTATGGCAACGCAACCAAAAGCAACACAGGAGCACACAGATCACCATTACCACAAAAACAAGGCAGAACACTCCAGGCTCAACTCCAGCAATCATCATTTTTTGGAGACTTGCTTACCGACATCGCCGCCCTGCGTGTCGAGTTCTGGAGCCTCCTTGGCCCCTCGCCCGGTGACCGAAGGGTGTCCCGGCATCCCAGGTTTCGGCACCAGTTGCGGTGAACCCCCCTGGCCAGCAGGGAAGAACAACCACCGAGTCGAGGATTCTTCTCAAATCACGCTTTATTGGAGCGTCTTGGTTAAGGGAGAGCTGAAAGCCAAGGGCCCGGAGCACTAAACGGCAGCCGCTTATATAGGGAGAGTGGACACGGGTCATGCCTGCGGGAGGTTCTGTCTAGAGCCTTGCCTAATATGGAGTTGTTTACTCGGCGCTGCAGGGGCTCAGCGCCATCTTGTGATGGTGGCCGGCAAATCGGCTCCCTGCACCACTCTCCTATGGTACATTTTCCTTCAAACAAAGGCATGATCTGGCCTATCACAGCAATACTCCAGTCTCTGATACCAACTCTTCTTAGTTTTAGTTTTATTGCTGTGAAAATGTTACTATGACCCATGACAAATTTTATAATCCAAAAGGCATTTAATTAGGGTGGGCTCACAAATTTCAAGTTTTGTCCATGACATCACATGGTAACATGCAGGCAGACATGGTAATGGAGAAGGACATGAGAGTGTTATATTTTGACCTGCAGGGCAACAGAAAAGTGGTTTGAGATAATGGGTGTACTCTTAAGCGTAGGAGACCTCAAATAATACTCCCAACATTGACCCACTTCCTCCAAAAAGACTATACTTACACCAATTAATGACATACCTCCTATAGTGTCACTTACCTTCGAAGATCATTTCATTTCAAATTACCACAGCAGCAACTGCAGTCTTACAAAATTTGAAATATATCTATTAATATAATTCTAAACATACATACAGAAAAATTATGTCCACTAGTTTTATTAAGAATGTTACTAGATATAAGAATTGCAGATTAATCCGAATCGGGGGTATTGTGGTAGACAGGTACACTCCAAATCAAGAGTACAAGTCATCTCTGAAAGATTTAAACTCAGTATACTAGAGTAAAAAGGTCGACCATAAATCACGACAGACATGATAGGAAAACGAGGGGGTTCATACCTTGGGAATTGATAATAATTGAATGCCATTTTCTGCTCAGGACTGAACTGAACTTAAAACTTAAGAATTGTTTAGGCATGTGAATATGGCTCAGTGATAAAGTAATTGTACCAGAATTCAAATCAAACCCACTATTAAACCAAGGCCTTTGCTGCAGCTTCATTATCCTGATACTTAGAGGTAAAATGAGAGATCTCTAGTGAAAAGCTGTTTAAGCAAAAATTAGCCAGAAGTGGTGAACTCCAGTTTCACTAAAGTACGTGTTTCAATATATAATGTTCAGGACATAATAAGCAAATGAGGACACATACATATCAACATACCTACAAAACATATATACACAACCTCCCACACACCAATCTTTATGCCATTTTATACAACTAATATTAACATAATGTCTTCATACTGATATATTTGGGTTTCATAAAGGATTTTAATAGCTGAAGATGCAGGTACATTTTATCAAACTACATACTCTAGATAAAAGTGTGACATGAGTTTGACAAGATTGCCTAGTGGTAAAGGGCACTGGGTCCTTCCCAGAAATACGGAGTTCACATTCATATACTTAATTAGGTAGCTCACAAACACCTCCAACTCTGGCTCTAAGGAGATTTGATTCTTTCCTTGTCCTCTTGGGCTCTTGCACCCCCACATGCACATATAAGTCACACTTTTTAAATGTACAAAAAATTGACGAGACCTATCGTCACTAAGTAACCAATGTGTATGGTGTACTATTTTTTAATGAACTCATGAAGTTGCTACTAAGGATAGCTTTGGTATTTGATGATAACTTCTCTAATTAAAACATGAGTAAAGTCAGTTACTCAGATGAGTAAGTGGTAAATTCACAGAGTGAGTACATACCATATTCAGTTTTTGGGTGGGGTCTGGGTTACCTCACTCAGGATAGTGTTTTCAAATTACATCCATTTGCATGCAAAATTCAAAGTGTCATTTTTTTTTCTGCTGAGTAGTACTCTAATGTGTAAATGTGCCACACTTTCTTTATCCATTCTTTAGTTGAGGGGCATCTAGGTTGTTTCCGGGTTCTGGCTATTACAAATAATGCTGTTATGAACATAGGCGAACAAATGCTTTTGTAGTATGATTGAGCATCTTTGGGTATATTCCCAAAAATGGTATTGCTGGATACTGAGATAGATTGACTCCCAATTTTCTGAGAAACCACCATACTGGTTTCCAAAGTGGTTGCACTCATCCAAATTAAAGTATTATTTTGTATTGTACCATGAAGATTGTTCGTTCTGGGCAAGGTTCCAGGGTAGGCATCTCTCTCTCCTCTGGTGAGTATATTGCATCTCACTGACTTTGACTACTCTCTTTGTAAGTCTTTTCCAGCCTCACTATATTCTGTTAAGCCACTGGCTGAAAGTAGCTTCTTTATTAGCAAGTGGCAATAATACATATTATCAGCATACAGAGGGGAATCCCACATCAACTCCACTTTTCTGTCTAATTAAAAGGAAGGTTTTAACTTTAACATAGCAAACTTACATATAACAAAACAGGTATCAAGCAAGAATTGCAGTTACAATATTTATATCTCCTTTATCTTTTATCATAAATAAGGAAAACTATAATTATAACTGTCTATTCTTCAACCCATCAAATACTCCAGAAGGATATAATATTAACTAAGTAAACAAGAAGTACATCCTAAGCAACTTTCAAATTTCTAGAATTGACAGAAACATTTCACTGCCTGGACAGCACCCAATGTTCTGTATCACTGGGGCATCCATCTTCAGCCTATATGCCCATTGCATCTGGCCGACTTTTCCAAGAAGCAGGAAATTTGAAAGACAGTTCCACCTGGATTGACAGTTTGTCAGTCACTTTCTTCTGTGTCTTGCAAAATGCCTGGCAGACTCTTTCATGAAGCAGGAACCCTGAATGAACAATTCACCTTTTTTAGGTAACTTCAGCAGTCATGTTTTTGTGGGTCCTGCATGTCCAGTTCATAACATTAAACAGTTCAGGGAAGAGCTGTTTCTTGCACAAATGTCTAACAAACCCCATGAGGAGCCCTTCAATGCCCATCTTCTTCTTGAAGTAATTGATGTTCCCAGGAACAGTTGTGTCTCATTGTCATGAAAAGTTGTAAGTTTTTGAAACATATTAAATGTCGTGTACTATTAGTCTTTGAAAGTTTGAAGTGAAAGCAGCTTCTTTACTCACCAATGGCAATAATACATATTAATAGCATACAGAGGGGAATCCCACATCAAACTAAATTCATTAAAAATAGATATATGAGAGGTTAAAATATCATTAAGTTTCACCAAGGAAAGTCATATTTAGTTGTATAATTCTTTCATGGAGAGCAGATGAATAAAGCCTATAATCAATACATTCAGTGGTTCTGAATGTGCTCCTTTTCTTCATTAATACTCAGAAACATCTTGCTCTCTTTCTACTTTGTTCTGAGCATACATTTAACTAGGAATCTTTTGTTCACCTTGTACTATGCACTATTTTTTTTTAATTTGGCAAATAAATCTTTGAAAATTAGTAGAATTTGTCAGAAAATCTGTGAAATTTTGAGAATCAATTAATATATAAGTACTTTTTATGGTTGCATATATATAAAAGTAAGTACACACACACATATATTATTTACAGTTATTTATATTTGTACAAGGAGGGAGCCATGAGATGTCTCCAGGGAACAAGGCCTGATAATAACACCAATGGCTTTCCAGGATACCTTAAGCAAAGTCCTATACTCAAGAAGTAACTGTGGACAGTTCACTGCAAAATTCTGGGCAGTAACTAAGATGCATGTGTGCTACATGCTCTTCTTGTCTTCACTATATTAGTCATAATGCTGACCTGAATGAGTCACAGTAGGGAATAAAGTTTTATATTACATATTTGCATAACTGTTTTAGAAATAGCGATTTTAACTAGAAAAGCTTTAAATAAATGTTATTAAGTAGATGGTATCAAGTGTTAATTGGAATGTTCAGGAAAGACAGAATGAAGCAGAATCATAGACAGCCACTCTTCCTTCATTTCTGAAAGCTGTGCCAATACCCAAGAAGGCTACTGGTCAGATAATTGTCAGATGGATGGGGAAAGAGGCAAGGAATAAAACTGGTAATTATTGTAAGTGATTTTAGTAACTTAGGAAATAAAACGGGTTTGAAAATTCTTTGTGCAAACCATTGAAACTGTATAAATAAAGATAACTCATGCTATCTGGGGCTACTTGTTTGAACAACAGGTGGTCACTTTCTCCTTATAGTGCTGAATCCATATATCCATAAAGGTGGATGAACCCATCTGGAGCAAAGTCTCCAGTATGCACATGTATTTATACATATATATCCACACGGCATTTAATGAGGTGGATGCATTATGAAAAAGTATTCACTGAATGATTACATCATTGTAAATATACTGTTGACTGTGCATACACAATCTTGGATGGGATAGTCTACTAGAGCCCCATATAGTGTATTTTATAGACATTATATCTATAATTGTCAGACTACAAACACATATGGCCTATTACTTAGTTGGAGTAGTATCATAAATAACTGTAGCACAGTTGAATTGTGTATCTCTCCACATATATAAAATTAACAAAATACAGAAAACCTTAACAAGAACTTTATATTCCTATTATAATATATGGAGATTATAGTAGTATGGACAGTTTATAGTATACAACTATGTATCCTATATATGTTATTTTGTATGTAGTGTACATTTATACAATTCATATTTTTTATGTTTGTGATTTTTTATAAGTAAGTTGATGTTTTGTCTTGTTTATATTCTTAAATTCAATTACTTTGCTAAATTACAGTATTGCACTGGGACTGGAAAGAGCACTCAGCACTTAAGTGTGCTTGTTAATCTTACAGAGGCTTGCTTCCTGTAACACATAGCCACTAATGACCATCTATAACTCCAGATCTAGGGGATACAATAACATTTTCTAGTCTCCACCACACTGCACAAACATGGTGCCCAAATATATGTTAAAGCAAAAAACTAAGATATGTAAATTAAAAATAAATAAATCTTTAAAAATATTTAATTATAGTATAATTATGTGTATTTATAGAATACATCTAAACTGAATAATAAATAACACATGATTGATAATGTGCCACTAAGTTAGAATACCCTCAATTTTTATAAAATTTAAAGCTGGATAGTTTAAATCATTCAAACTTTTATTGTATTTGAAAGCAATAGGGATCTGTGTTGTCTTGAAACACTATTTCACTTTTATTTAAATGATAAAAATTCTCATTTTAAATTGTATTAACCCTCTGCCATTACTTAAATATAAACAACTGCCCACACAACTTAATAATGTGTCATCCTTTAAGACCTGGGATTGCAAACCAAATTGCTTAAAACAATTAATTGTAACTATCCAACTCTGGTTAATTCATTGAGTTTAATGGTGATATTTTGATTATAAAAGTAATCTTTGGTCTATGACTTGAAAGTAATATTTTTAATAACACTTTCTGAACATGGTAATTCTCAGTTACATGCTGATCACATGTTCAATTTATATCTAGTATGAAATATCACCAAATAATTAATATTCTTCTTTCCACCTTTTCTCTCAGATGTTCTAAATTAAACAAGAGCCTCAGATAAATGCACTATCTCAGAGATAAGGTTCTCTGCAGGATAGTAAGTTTTTATTATCTCAAAGATATCATAGTTTTACCTTGTAAGTGAAAATCTAAGACACGTGTTTATAAATTTAAAACTATTATATTAATTTTAATAAACTATCCAGTGTGTCAATCTGAATAAAAGACATCTTATATATAAAATATTACGTCTTTGCCCTTTAAATACATAAAAATATCAAAAAAAAACATGAAAAAGCTCACTAAAGATTTTCTTCAGAATTTAATTTCTGTGTTTTGGAATCACTAACAAATTTCAGCCCCAAATAAAAACTTCCCAGATCTCTGAAATAACAGTTCATGCTCCTTGGTTTTGGATTCTCATTCCAAATTAGATGAACTCAACAGTGAAGCTATGTATGGCACTTGTGGCACTGCAGTGATTTTTAAAACTGTTGGCCATTTTGTTGCAGATATCTTGAGGAAAACAGACAAGACTTCTAGGTTTTATTTTAGAAAACACAAAATCAACCACTCGAGTATTTGTGATTCAGAAAATAACTTTGATATAATGTAATATTCTAAATTTTATAATTCCACCTTAAATATCTTAAATAGTAGTCTTTTGTTATTGTGTATAGCTTAAATATTTTCTATTACTCTGTGATTCCTTTCTAAAATCACTTAAAGGACTGAAATATATATGAATATTTGTAATTATACATATATGTACCGGTGTTTGTGTATGTGTGGTGTCTGGTGCATGAGTATGTGGGTATGTGCATGTGGGGCCCATTGGTGGTGTGTGTGTGTGTGTGTGTGTGTGTGTGTTTACATGCGGGAGTTTGTAGCAGTGTGTGTGTATGTTGTGAGTATAGGTGTATGTGATTTGTGTATGTGTATTTGGGGTCATCCATGTGTGTGAGTGTTTATGTATAAGGGGGGCATGGGTATGTGTGTCTGTGTGTGTGTGTTTGATCTTATTTTTATAATAATTCAATTTACTCTATGTCCTGCTCATAAAAATTCTTTGTTTGCATCAATATCACAAAATACTTTCTTCTATTAGTTTTATTATTTACCCTTATTTTACTATTAACAATAAATATTAAGTTTTGAAAGTATTATATTTGTTTACTATGTACCTCCTCTATGTCTGTGTATGTGTGGGTGTGTCTACATGCTTGCCTGCTAGAATGTGGAGGTCAGAAATCAGCCTTCCGGAGTTCTTTTTCTCCTTCTACCATGTGACACAAGAGGTCAAATGCAGGTGCTTGGGTTTGTCTGTGAGTGTCTTTACCGACTGAATCATTTCATAAGCCTTAAATTTTGAGTTATTTAGACATTTACTTGATAGAGGATTCTCATTGCTTAATAAAAAAACTGCCTTGGCTTTTTGATAGGGCAGGATTTAGATAAGTGGAGTAGGCAGAACAGAATGCTGGGAAGTTAGTCAGATGCCAGGCCTTTCCTCTCTGAGACAGACGCCATGGAGCCAGCCTCCAGGTCATACATGCTGAATCTTTCACGGTAAGCCAGCACCTTATAGTGCTACACACATTATTAGCTAAGAAGAGGCTGAAACTAATGGGCCAGGCAGTGTTTAAATGACTACAGTTTGTTTGTTGTTATTTCAGGGCATAAGTTAGCCAGGAGGCCAGGAGCCTGGTGAAAAGCATGCCTGTTCACCTCATAACTACAATTGCTCATTACAAAATTATAGATTTCTTGATATTTTTTGAAACTCATTGTATAACTCGTTTCTCTGTGTTTCTTAGATTGGCAAGGTCAACTTTTGAAAATAAAGTTTATTGAATATTTTATTCTTAGAAATTTTGTTTGTATAATGGTATATCTTCTGTTTGAGAGTTTTATTTATTTATTTATTTATGATTTTTTTTATTTATTAGCTTGTTTATTTATCTTTTGGTATTTTAAATTTTTCTCCGACTTTTTCTTGGCTGGTTTAGCATATTGTGAAATTTTCTGAGCTTACTTTTCCCTAAGACTTTGATCACTTTCAGTGTTCTCATCCTACTGTTACCTATACAATGGGCTTTGCTTGCATAATTTATATTTGCTCAGCAACTATCTAAAGCCATTATTTCTCACTTCTTGTATCTCTAAGTTTTGCCCTGAGGTAAAAGGTCAAACATTTTGAAATAGGGGTTTAATTAAAGATCTTAGAAGAGCAATGTTATACTTTATTATCTGAGGTATCCTTACATGTTACAAATAAAAGAAAAAGAAATTAACATAGGAATGAAGAAGATACACATATGAACTGGAAAGCAATTGGAATAAAGAAAAGAATAACGAGAAGATAACTTAAAGAGTATTGGGAGCTCCAGAAAACTATAACAATTGAAGGTTCAGATTTTCCATAGATTAGGAGGAGGTTGCTCCTACTTACTCTTAGGCTTCTGTTTTAGACTTCTGGAACCCAGAGATGTTAAAGAATCAATTCTCTTGTTTAAGTCTCTGTGTTATTTGCAAATTCAGTAGTCCAAAAGTGACCCCTACTAATTTCTGATGTTACCATTTGCAAGTCTTCTGTAGGGTAGCTCAGTCCGTGATGAGGCAAGAGAGTGTAGATTCCACTGTCATGTATTCTTACTGAGGACATTTAAGGCTTAAATAAAATATGATCTCATTGATGGAGAAGCCCATGGAACACTGCCTAGCTCTTTTATAGGAACCATAGGAAAGGATGTTCTAGCTAACTTAGCTTCTGTTAAATTTCCTGTTTTTACAAACCTCCTCCATCTATGTACTTGTCTTAGCTTCTGTTAAAACTGCTTTCTTCAAACTAATTACTTTAGCTAAGTTCCCCTGCAGTTGCCAAACAAGTGGCCAGGGAATAGTTTCTGTCTTTACAAACCCTGTGTTCTTGACACCCAAGGCCACAACATCTAACTTCTCACATACTTAACTGTGGCCCCAGCAAGTTGAAATAAACATTTCAATTGTCTGTATATTGAATCTGAGTGTCTTCTCTGATAGAATACCCAAAACATGCCTAACTATCTTTGTATAAACTTGAAATGGCTTTGCATAAAAATCATTTCCTTTCAGTCTAACAGTTTTGATGCTCCATAACTTTCCAATCAATGTAAACAAGAAGGGGATTTCTAGTGAGCCTATTCTTCCTAATTCAGTTTTGCATTGCATTTTTAAATGCATGCATGAGCAAAATATATATTCCGTGTTTATAAATGCTTTCCTTTCTACCACTTGTCTCTTAAGGTATTATATATTAATGCCTAGGGTCTTATATGAGCATGCTGTATGAACAAAAAATTCCCAGTATATCAAATTCCCAGTGTAGGAAATGGCACTAATGTTGATCAAATCTGAGTAATATAGTAAATAACTAGAATTATGATAATCATGAAATTATGAAAATTACACACAAAAGCTTCAATTATGTGGCTAACATCTTAACTAATTCTTCAACTCTGTGAAACCTGAATAAACTATGTAGCTGGGATGACATTTAATTGTTGGGTTTCTTCTTCTATCTCTTGAATGCTTGGATTACAGGTAGGTGTCACTGTGCTAGTTTATAAGGTTCTAGTGATGGAATCTGGGGCTAAACTTCTGTGAGGCGAGTGATCTGCCAACTAAGTCATGTCCTCAATCTTAAAACTTCTACTTTTTGGATCTTAGTATAGAATAAAGAATAATCTTAGAATCTTTGTAAGTGGAGTATCTATGCCAATCATGACTCAACAATTATTACAAATGATCCACAGAAGTTATTAAGGGTTCTATTCATCATTGTATTAGGCATAGAAGTAAGACTATCATTTTGGGTTTGTTAATGCATTCATCTTGCAAAATACATAGAAGAGTGGTTATAACTGATTAACAGTTAACTTATCATTACTATTGTTGCTAATATATAAATACACACACACACATATATATATATATATGAAATTGTAAATTTTTCTTTTATATATCACATCCTTACCACAGTTTCCCCTCCCTGACCCCCTTTCTGTCCTTTCTACCTCCATTCTGCAGATCTACTACTTCTCCTTTTACCTTCAGAACAAAAGAGAAGACTTCTCAGAGATATCCAACAAATACAGCAAGAACTAGTTCCAGGACAGGCTCCAAAGCCACAGAGAAACCCTGTCTCGAAAAACCAAAAAAAAAAAAAAAAAAAAAAAAAAAAAAAAAAAAAAAAAAAAAAAGACTAGACACAAACCCTTACGTTAAAGCTGGACGAAGCAAACCAGTAGGAGAAAATATATCTTAAGCATAAGCAAAAGGGTTAGAGATACCCCTTCTCCCGCTGTTGGCTTTCCGGATGACAACCATAAAGTATATGCAGAGGTCCTAGCCCAGATTCATACAAGGGTCATATTTGTCATTTCAGTTTCTGTGAGACCCTACGTTTCCTGCTAGTTGATTCTGTGGGGGCAAGTTTTCCTGGTTTCCTTGACCCCTCCACTCCTACAATCCTTCCTCTCCATCTTCTACAAGATTTCCTGGCTCAGCCTAGTGTTTTTATGTGAGTCTCTGCATATGTTCCCATTAGTTGTTAGATGATAACCCTCTGATGACCATTAGGCTAAGCAGTGATCTATGACTAAAACAGAGTATCATTAGGAATCATTTAATTGATTTTTTTCCAGTCATGCTTGGTTCTATCCTAGTGTCTTGGTTTCTTGTCTACCCAGGCAGTGTCAGGCATGGGCTCCCACTAGCAGCATGAACTTCAAGTTGGACACTTCATTGGTTGGCTACTCCTACAAGCTTTGCACCACAGCATATAGCATATTATTTTATAGTTATATGCCAAATTTTTGTGAATCAATATTTTGTTTTATTGATGAGATTTGGAGGTTTTTATTCACACCCTATTCTTTCATAGAGAATTATGAAAGAATTTCAATGTGACTCTCAGCTTGATTGCTATAGATGTTCTTCATCCTGTCAGCACTATATTGTCCCTTAAGGTTTCACAGAAAGTTGGCACAAATACTATCACATATATCTATGGAGTAGTGGTACCTGGTATTGTAAAAAATACAATCTTTCTGCTGTTATATTTTCTCTTTTATGCAAAAGTTGATTGAACAATGAATTGAACTTTATCAATATAAGGTAGACTACATTTCACTCATTCAAAAAACTTTTGCTCTAATTCCATTCTGTCTGTACACTTCTAAACACTTTTAGAAAACTTCAGGAACTGAGCAACACAGATGCTTTTGCCAGCCGTTTCCTCTTGATTATTCTATAGAGCTTTGGCACAGTCTATGCAGTGTAGAGAAAGAATATAGTTTACTTCCCAGAGAATCACTAAAGCAAATGTAATTGATTTCCAAATTGAGTAATTTTCACCCATTCAACATAAAGAAAGGAAAAATTAAGGAGAAGTGTTGCTTCTTGGGGTTATTTCATTCTTGAGCTGAAAGAAGGGAGAAAAGCTCCTCACTCTAATTCATTTTATACAGAACCTAAATTAGACTTAAAAAGCAAAGTGTTTCTTTTCTCCATGGGTAGCTTCTTGATCTTATTAAGTTGGCACTTGCTCTCCCTTTCCTATTAAGACGCTCATCAGTTGGTAAACTGGGGCTTATTACAGACATGCCAAGTGAGCAGAAACTGAAAGCCACTGGTCTGGAGACTACATATGCCAACATATCCAGACAACATAGAAACACAATCCTATGTGGCATAGACATGTTGGTTAAATTATGTGACATCATACATTAATCCACTTCTTTTATAATTCAAAAATAATTTTATCATTTTACTTTTTTATATTTTTTAAATGAAAATACAGCTATACCATTCTCTCTTTTCCTTCTTTTTATTCTGCTACCCATTCCCATGCAACCTACTTGCTCTCTCTCAACTTAGTAGGCTTCCTTTCTTTAATGATATTAATATTTAATTAATATTTAATAATACTTAATATTTAATTAGTAATATTATAAGATATTAATTTATTATAATATATAATAAATTTGTTTGTTTTTGTCATATATCTTATACTATATGATACATTATCTTATTATATATAATACCCCATGAGATTTTCCTCCTCCATGTTGGTATGTTTACTAGTTTCATTCTTATTTTTCAGTATTGTTTAAATAATTGTATTGATGAGACTCATGAGTATAGCTTCTCATATATTTTTAAAACATGAAATCTCACAATAATCTTCTATTCCACTTGCTCTTATAGTCTTTCCTTCTGTTCTATGCTTACCAAACTTTGGGTGCATGATTTGTGTTGTAGATGTATCTTTGATTGCTGGTCTTCTACTCCCATCATTTTGGTTCATCAGTCACTGTTTTGCAAGACTCTAGGGATTTTCTGGTCTAAAGCTATAAAGTTTGCTACATTTCTCCTGAAAAGTTGTCTATCTGTTCACTGAACATGGCTATTTTTACCAAAACATCTGTCCTGTTTTTCAATACCAAACCTCAACGTTAGTTATGTAAAACAAATTAATTTAAAATACATGATAATTGCAACCTAAGGAAGAGTATTTATTTGGTATACACTTGATGTTCCTATTTTACTTTCTTCTTTTATTCAGTCCACTACAATAACATAAGGAATTATGATAACCCAATTTCAGAATGTCTTCTCACCTGAATAAAGGCAGTCTTGGAACTGTCTCACAGATGTTCCCAGATGCTTGTTTCTATAGTGATTTCAAATTCCATGGATGTGATAATCAAGATTATTAACTTTCATTAGTCTCTCTTTAAATTTGTGGCCAATGTAGGGATCCTAGTTTTTCTATTTTTTATTGACTGAGCAGTAAATAAACACTTTGAGGATTCCTTGCAGAAATATTTGCTTGTATAATTTTTAAAATGTTTCTATGAGTAACATCTTTTAATTTCAGTTCCTTAAGTAGTAGATCAGGCTATTGATAGGTAACAAATGACCCATAGAAGTTACCCATAGAAGTAAGATGTAGACTTACCTGTATGGCATAGTATTTCTTGAAAGTGTATGAGGTCCCAAGTTTAATCCTCTGCACAGAAGATCACAAATATGTTCACAGCAGGATTATTTGTAGTAGCCAAGATCTGGAAATACCTAGATGCCCTTCAACCAAAGAATAGATAAAGAAAATGTGGTACATTTCCACAATGGAGTACTATTCAGTGGTTAAAAAAAAGAACGAAAGAAAAAGTAACAGGGGGGAAAGTGGAGGGAATGTGAGGAGGGTAAGGTGTAGGAACTAGGGTTATATCATTATAAAATGATAAAAAATAGCTTTTTAATAAAATAAAAAACAAATAAGTAAAAATAAGTTAATGAAAATACACTAGGAGTTTCTCAGATAAGCTTACAATGGGAAAGAAAGCGGAAGTGTCAGATCCCAAATCTTTATGTGGGAATAAATCTATGTCAGTTTGCAATTGAATAGATTGAGAATACAGAGTGTATAGAAGGGTTTTAATTATTTATTATATATACAATATTCTGTCTGTGTGTATGTCTGCAGGCCAGAAGAGGGCACCAGATCTCATTACAGATGGTTGTGAGCCACCATGTGGTTGCTGGGAATTGAACTCAGGACCTTTGGAAGAGCAGGCAGTGCTCTTAACCGCTGAGCCATCTCTCCAGCCCCTTTAGAAGGGTTTTTAAACATATAATCAGTGGTTAATTTTTAGATGGAAATACATTTAGATGGAAATCTGTGTCACAAACAAGATAGAAACATTAGAGAATAATTTCCATAAGCAAAGATATCATTAGAAAGCACAAAGGATTTTTCGACCTGTGTGGCCCAGAAAAGAAAATAAATAAAGGCGAAAGGAGTAATAGGTGATAATACTAGAAAAGAAAGTTCTATAGACATCTAGAAGGATATTTGCTACAAACATATAGATAAGGGTCAGGAAGATTCATATTGACTTCCACATATTAGGTGCCTCAGCTCTCACCTACTGTATATGCCATGGATAAATTAACAAACTTTACTCTCGTTTTCTGAAACTTTCTTGATATGTTTTTGAATTCTAAGCCATGACAATGCATGCTACTTTCAGGAGCTTCTTGTTTACTCATCAGTTAAGACCCTTGCCATTTCTTTACCCTGGAAACCTTTTTTTTCTGGTTTATAAGTTAAAGTTTAATATAGCAAAACATTCTTCTATAATTAACAAATATGAAATAATAAATCTAAAATTCTTTGCAAGGTGTCTATGTTTTTATTTGTAATTTACTTTTCTCCAACATCTAAATGATTTCTATTCATGGCTTTATTTTTTTCTTTTCTTTCTACTTTTATTTTTAAATAATTTCTCCCTATGTAGTACTTCCTGGACTATAACTTGCTACATAGATAAGGATAGTTTCCTACTCCCAGCAACCTTCTTTTTCTGCCTCTCAAATTCTATGATTCAAACACCTGGTTTCACTAAAAGTAGCTCTCTACTCATGCAACAGATACCAATATTTTTTTTTTAATTTTTTTTATTATGTATAGTGTTCTGCCTGCATGTATGCCTGACGGCCAGAAGAGGGCACCAGATCTCATTACAGATGGTTGTGAGCCACCTTCAGATACCAATATTTTAAAGAGAATATATGGCTATATTGTTAATTACAGAAGCCAAAGTACTTAGTTATTTCTTCTGTGACTAGGCAAAACTGCTCCTGGAGGAATTGAGATACCAACCCAGCCACATAACCTTCAACCTACCTTCTGTCCCACCTATGAGAGATTCTGGGGTAAAAGTAGAACAAAGATTGTATGATAGTCAACATATGAGTCCCATGCCTTGAGAGTGAGGAGTCCATTCCTAACTCTGCCTGGAGTACCAGGACACAGAGTCTGGATAGCCCAGAGACCTATGATAGAACCAAAGAAGACTGGAGGAAAAAAATCAGGATGATCATGTTTAATAACATTCTGCTATACTCATAGATTATTTTCTACCCACTGTCATCAGCAAGAGTTCATCTAGCAACTGGTGGAAACAGATGCAGATACACATTGTCAAACTAGGCTGAATTAGTGGAATTCTGCTGAAGAGAGGAAGGAGGGATTGTAGGAACTTGAGGAGTGAAGGACATCACACACACACACACACACACACACAGAATACCCAAGTAATCAGAGATCATAGGAGCTCACAGATAATGAAAATCAGGGGGAGCTTTCATGGGACTCTCTCCTCTCTCTCTCTCTCTCTCTCTCTCTCTCTCTCTCTCTCTCTCTCACACACACACACACACACACACACATTACCTTTGTGTAAGTTGACCTTCCTGTGGGACTCCTAACAGTATGAGTGGGGACATCTGTGACTCTTTTGCTGACTTTTGGAAAACTCTTTTACACATTTGATGCCACAGACCTCTTTTCTTCTTCATGGGTCGGATAAGTTGGCACACACCTTTTATACCATTATTGGAGAGGATTAGGAAGAAAAGATTATGAATTTGAAAGGAACCTGGGATTCATAAAATGACTCTGTCACAGAAAAGAAGAACACACAGAATCTTTAATAATAACCTGGATGTGGGTGATTAAAATGATAAACATGTCACATTTGTACCATTAATTTTATTTATTTCAAATAATTTTGTAAACCATCTAAATTCCCTTTCCTATGACTTCCTTCAGCTTTGAAACCACTTTTAAACCAAAGGTGATCATTCCTGTTCCCCTTAGTGCAGTTCTGGCAACAAGAGTCTTCAGCATGCCTCTCTGACCATCTCTTACGTTAGAGTAGGCAGGTTTGGATTATGCTGTGCATGCTGTGCAGGGAACAATTACACAGCCCATTAGCAGCCAATGCCAGGTGCTTGCAGAATCCGCTCCAGTTTCTTCCTCTCCTCAGTCTGAACACACAAATAAACACTAGCATTGCTCAGGTGCAGAATCTTAGGGATCAAGTGCACATAACAAGCCTTATAAAACGTCAGCATATGTATTTATCACATGTCTGCAGAAGGACTATGATATAGAATGTACCTGTAAATGAGACATCAAAAATATTACTTCATTTGAAAGTAATATTGTTTTACAATTATAATGAAATCTCTTTATGGAATCTTGGCTGTTAAAGAGACAAAAAATTAATTAAACTTTAATACATACTAAATTGATAACATCAGACCGACATAGAATACTAAAATCTGAATAGTGATCAGCATTTTTCATTAAACAAAACATGTACTCAACCCAAAAAGGTTCAGTGGTAAATATAGCAAAAATATAATAAAATATTTATTTTGTGTGACCTAGATTAGTAATGATGGAACCAAGATTGATTAACATAGCTGTTTTTTTCTCGTATTCTAAGTAAAACTATATTATTGGCAAAGTAATTAAAAATATGTCTTGAACTGACTTTTGTGACTTATTTACCTCAAGTTGATTTGAATACCTAATAGTTTGAGTTAGAGATTGAAAACTTATCTACATTATTTTTCTTCCAGTTGTAATACTTAAAGTAATTGTGTGGCTTTAAAGAAAACCATCTCATTTTCACTGTTATCTCTGAAGGGCACTTAAAGCTGAATGACAAAGTGCCTTCATAAGTTAATGTGAAATTACAATGTTACAAAACACATTTTCTCATTATCTCCATGAGACATCTGTCAATATTTATCTGTTCATAGACTAACCTGTCAGATTCAATAAATAAATTATTATTTTCTCTGTCTCTTTCTATATCCCTGTCTTTCCTTGAAATGATTATAAGAATGCTTAGAGATGTGATATTTGTATGACATTTATGCCAAACACGTGTACTAATATAGGCTAGTCCTTCTCTAAAAGTCAGGGGCAGTGGAGCCAGAAGGATAATAATAGCCTGCTTTCCACCTTCTCCACTCAATTCAGCCCCTGCTTGATTATCCACAAATGCATTATTGGAAGTAACTTTCACAGCGAAAGAAGTCCAGTAGATAAAAGTAAGACAGAATCAAAGCTGCTTGCAAGTATTACAATGATAGAAATTATTGCTCATGCTGTAGTAACACTCCTATGACCTCTGGAGTGCCTGGTTACTCCCTAGAAGTATTCAGTGTTTGCAACCTTCACCTTAGTTGTTTGAAATCAAGGACACTATTGAACATTTTTGAAGCATGTGTAAATTATTTAAAAAATTGTATTATACTTTATATATATATGCATGATCATTTTAAGATAAAATGTAAATTATTGAAAGTGGTCTTCCTTATAAAAAATTTTGGAAATAATTCTTTGTCATGATGTAGAAAATGTTTTTTTTATTTAATGATACCTATGATCAAATTCTGAATCAGTTTCAGAATTTTAGACAAGCAAGGAGGTACAGAGAGACAGCTGTGGATTTTGACATGCTCATAGAGATTCTGAGACAGTTATGGAAAGGTAAGAGTTTCTGAAAAGTTTTCCTTCTAACTGCATGAAGAAAAACATTGGAGCCCAACAAAGAAACAGAGATGAAAAGAATATTGAACTTCAAAGAATAGTGATGAAATCCCAGCTCTCATCTTTGTTGTTTCTTTGAATATCTGTACCATATTTGTACATTATGGCAAGAAGTAGTAACTTCATAGAGTTCTTTACATGTTTTAGTGAGACTACAAATGGAATGAGTGCTCATGAAAGAGTGGACTAGGAATGCGACAATATATAAACAACTAAAACTCTGTCTTCCAGACACAATGAAGATCATTAATTCCAGATGAAAATACATTCTGAAAGTAGTCCATATTTTTGCAATGTCACTAGAGGAAATATGCTAATTGTATATAGTAATTTATGCATAAAATTAACAGACATAATTTCAATAATTTCTGGAGCTATCACACAGAAGAAACACTGAGCTCAGTGATCATATTTTATTGTGAGTTGGTATAAATACTTATTGTCTCAGGATGTTAAGGCAATAGGAAGAAAATGTTTTTTTTCATCAAAAAAATTTACTGTTGGCAACTTCATGTCAATCACTCTTTCCTTATTTGACATAACATCATTCACAGTGTCTCAGTGGATGTGAAAAGAAGTAGATTCAACTTAAGGCCATATCATGGGAGAAGTGGTGCTGAGATTTCGTTACAGCACAAAACAGAAATTCTATTTATAAAACACTTTCTACAATGTGCAACAAATTTTTAAATCTATTTTTTTTTCCAGGGAAGAGGCAGTACAGGGTCTCATTATACAATTCTGGCTATCTTGGAACTAAGAGATATCCTCCTGCTTCTCTCTCTCCTGAGGGCTGGGATTAAAGGTGTGCTTGACTATTTTTTAAAAATCTCTTTAGAGACTGTTTATTTTTAATATACTAGGTAGTTTAATGGAGAGACAAGTTGAGAATAATAATTTATTATGATACAATAAATATTGGAGTTGTTTTTTACTTATTGATATTACTATTAGGAATATGATGTTATTTAAAATTGATAAGGATTTATAGTCCTAGATTTTTACAAGGTGAATAGTACTACACTCGTTTTTTTGTACAAGAACTATAGAGTGATTGTCAAGTTGGATTCTTATGTCTGATATAAAGTTCTAATACTTATATTAAAATCCCAGCAGGTTATCTGTGCTTTCTCATTGTAAACTGTAATATTTAGTCAAAGTTCTGAACATTAAGCCTCACAGCAGTCAGGCTTATTAAATGAAAGAAGAGAGAGTTATTAATAGGCAGAATGACAGCATAAAGGTGAACTGTACATTTGTCACGTCACCAAGTCATGATGTCATTAAATTAGTGTAGATTCAGTTATCATTAGATTTGCCTAATTATTCAGTGCATGGGAACCTAGAAATCCATTTGTTAAAAATATCAATAGAACTTGGATATAATTACTGATAATGAAAATGCAAACTCTCTCTCATTATTATTAAATCCTCTACCAACTTGACATAAAATCAGGAATATTGAATATTTTATAACATTTGAATTTCATTAAAGCACAGGTTGTTACCTACCATGCCTTATATCTGCAAGTTTAGCAGACATCTAAGCATTGCCCAGGGTTTGCCCTAACAAAATACTTTGGATCAGACATTTCTCACTTTGTTCTGCTGTCCAAGAGAACACTGGAGCTGTGATAAATCTGTGTTGCCCACCATGGTAACCACTATTCAGACAGGGCTGTCACACTTTGAAAAGGCATTTAGATGACTAAATCATGTAATAACTGTAGCTACTTCTTTATTGGGCAACATATTTCTAGGTAACTGAAGTAATTTGCTGCAAGTGCATAATTGGCAATGTTTAAAGCTGTGTAACTATATTTCCAGTCAGCACAAAAAGGTAGCAATTATTTGCTGTAGTAATGTTGATTCCATCACTTATTTTCTTTAAATGAGCTTCAATTTCACAAACCAAAAGAAAAAGAGAGTAGTTATGTAATGATGAGCCTTCATGCTATTAATCCTGTATTACACTGTGTGATAATAACTTCTTGATCACTTTGTACAAATTGATCATCTATAAAGGAGAAAATAATACCAATACTAATGAGAAATATAACTTGACTGATATTTATAAAATACTATACTGGTGTCTGACATGATCCTATATAATATGGCTCAATTTTATAAGCCTTACATCATATTAATACACAACAAAAAGTAAGGCCAAAGACAACCATCTCAGATGGTGTCAGGATCTCCCTTAACTCTAGACTGGTGGTCCCTTTTGTGAACTGGATTGGTATCCATACTTAGTCATCATGTTTTTTTAGGACTATTTGTAATATTGACTTGGTATATCTTTAATTTTTCACTCCTCTTTAGACTTACATTTAGAAAAAATATACATTATATTAACAGTAAAAATAGCCATTTCTATCCACTGTAAGCACAAATTTAGTTAACTGCTAAATTTCTGGCCAGTTGTTTGGGAGACATGGGATTGGAAGTGTATGTTAGATGTTTAGAAGGGGTCTCTTCTACATCCTACTATGTAAAACTTCGATTTACTTAGGAAATTAATAGGGTTCTCAGTTTTTTTTTTCTGGTTTGGACTAGTGATGGTAGTTGTAATTTGTTCCTTACAAATGTTCCCAAGATGTGGTAAAGACCATTTGGTGCTCTCAAGGATTTTTTTCCTGTAACTGAAAAGCTGAGCTCAGTGAAGCCATAATGTACAAATATATAGTACCCTACATTGAGTTTTTATGTGAATTATTCATTATAGCAGTTAGTTGGCAAATGCCACACTTTTGGTAGCAGTTTTCAGATAACAATTGTATTAATGAATTGTTTAATTGTACCCAAAATGCCTACAATGCCCCTTAGGGTTTTGCTGATTAACTGTGGTATGCAGGAGAATAGGAAGCATACAGCATGTCAGCCTCAACTTGTTTCTATGAAAGGGATGCAAGGAAATAAAATAGTTGTCTAGGAAAGGAGAATCAGCACTATGCATAAAGACTTACATTTATTACAAATAGTAAAAATCATATCTGAGTACAGAAACCCTGTGTGGAATATTGTAATAGTACAGTCTAAAAATACTCACCAATTCACCCAGTTCTTGGTATCATATTGGAGTTACTGTCACTATAAATATACCACTGTTAAAAACCAGCTTGTTGAGTGCACAGAGATGCACAGAGAATCAGTGACCCTCAGTCTTAGTCTGTTTTGTTTTGTTTTGTTTAAGGATATAATCTCCCTATGTAACCATTGCTGTCCTGAAACTCATGGCATAGTTCAGAGTGACCTTGAAATCAGAAAGATCTGCCAGACTCTGCCTCCTGAGTGCTGTGATTAAAGGTGTGTATCTTCCCAGCGACCTAAGTCACAGAATTTGATACCTCTTTACTCCATTTGTCTACCCCCAAGGCACCAAACAGCAAGGGCTAGCTTGTGAAATTCAAGGGCAATGATCCACATGTATAATATTCTACCAGGATAGCAAAGTTATTTGCCACCTGTATATTGACCAAAGGCTAGTGTATGTGACTATATTCTAGGACCTGCCTCATTTTCAAAGAATGACCACATAGCCAGCATACCTCTGTCTGCAGGAGTGAGTGATAAGCATTAACAAAATTCAGAAGTCATCCATCATGAAAAATTTGAAGAACCATGGGAGTGTATTCAAAATTCTGAGATTCTCAATGCTAAAAAGAAGTCAATTTCTTGTCTCACTGCAGCACCACAAACAAGGTAATATATAATAATTTAAAAGTCACTTTAAATGTTAGAAAATGTACCTTGCTTGGGCATTATATTTGTTCTATTATATATCCAACCTGCAAAGGTACATCCTTGTGTAACAGTTGCATTTGCTTTTTTTTCTCAGTAAACTTTGATTCCTTTTCAACTTTAGAGTTAGGTAGCCTAAACATTGTATTGCACACCATGTTTTTGAAACAGTAAATCGTACTTAGTGGGGTCTCTGGGAGATAAACCCACCAAAACTATGAGCCTCTTTCTTGACATATGACCTATCATATCTCTAGTATGCCTTCAAGGTATACTGTTTCATAAAATATTATTTGATAGCTACTTTGCTTATGGTAACAGTAATTTTGGCCCACAAATCTTCTGTCTTCTGAGATACAGTCTTATTTTGTATGATATCGTTTGGACTTACTAACCTTCAAAGAGAGGAAGATAGACAGAAGTGGACATGCTTGAATCTTTGTGAGTGTAACTAGCCTGGTTTTATAAGCAGCTGGTATAACATGAGAAATTAGCAGAATTACCTTTGGGAAAACTAATTTCTCTTCACTCACTGAAGCAAAAATTCTAGTTTTATGGGGTTGTGAGTTTACAGAAGTTCCTCCAGTGAACGGTGCTGTTTTCTGATAGTTCATTTAACCTAAAGGAACACATTTCACCGGGAAGGCACACCTGTTCAAACAGCACAAGGAATGCAGATTTATAAATTGACCCGACTGCTCTATTCAGTGTGCAGAAATTAATATGCTATCATGACTCTGAACAAAATGACCCCTTATCAACCATGTTATACTCTCACTCAATCTTTGGTTGTGACCGTTTCCCATCTGTTTTGTTTTCTATTGTAATTGGAATGATAAATGAAATATAATAATCCTTATATAATTTCCCTTTTTCTAGTTAGTTTCATTATTATTTAACTGCTATAATTTAAATAATTTTATTATTACAGCTTTATTATATGCTTTAGTTGCCCTATATATTCATTTAAATATTCTTTGTTAACCCCCAAATTATAGAAATAATATACCATTTACTTCTTTAAGCTGTCTGTTTTGCTTTTGGTTTAATTCTATAATGTATCTAAAAATAATTTTATCTTGGCAGGGCAGTGGTGGCACACACCTTTAATTCCAGCACTTGGGAGGCAGAGACAGGTGAATCTCTGTAAGACTGACGCCAGCTTGGTCTACAAGAGGTAGTTCCAGGACAGCCAGGACTGTTAAACAGAAAAATTCTGTCTCAAAATAATAATAATAATTTTATCTTGTAATGTGATTAGAGATCAAAAACTTTTATTTTAGTTTAATTCATTTTTATTTTTCTTAATTTGACAATTTCTTAACAATATTAACTAAATGGAAATACTTTCTCATATCAAATTGTTTTAATGACCTTGATGCAAACTAATAACAAAAATGTGTAAAAGCTATTTCCTAACTGTGTTATAATTAGTGATTGATATTCATTATGATTTAAAAAATGTTTCAAAATTAAAGAAGTCTCTGTTCTTAAAAAATAGACTTTAAACATATTCATCAAATGCAATTGAAGAAAAAAGGAAGATAAGGAATAAATGAAAGAACAAAGTTCATGCCCATGGCATTCATATACAAAGAATTCAGGAAAGATATGGAAATTAATGGTAATAATTTCAAAAATATATTATAGAAGAAAAAATCATCATTGAACTTATAAAAATAAATAACAATTTTAAATTTAATTTAAAATCTTTTGTCCCACTTGCTGTTGATAAAGAAAATTTGAAAATTTGTCCTGTTTTAAAGTTTGGACAAATATCCTCTATTTACTCTTTATCCTCTAACTTACTCCTAATGGCACATAAAAACCCCATATTAATATATAGAGATGAATATATGCACAATCATGGGTGATAACAATATGTGTGTGTACATGTATACATATGAAAACACAAACATATATGTACATATATGAAACCCATACATATATATATGAATATATGCACATATTATATAATCAGACAAAAATATGACATAATACATAATACTTAATATTACTTAATCAGTGAATATTTATAAATATGTAATAATTTTTAACATTATAAAGACATAAAATGGCAAAGGATTGATGACCATAGATGTTTCTTAATTTTTTTATTGGTTTCTTCGAGACAAGGTTTCTCTGTAGCTTTGGAGCCTGTCCTGGAACTAGCTCTTTTAGACCAGGCTGGCCTAGAACTCACAGAGATCCACCTGCCTCTGCCTCCCGAGTGTTGGGATTAAAGGCGTGCGCCACCACCGCCCAGGACCATATAGGTTTTGAAAGTCAATATTGAAGAAGATGCTTGATAAAATACACAAAAGGATGTGAGTGAAAATTAACAATGAACATAGGTTTATCATTGGTGCATGAAGGCAAAATTCATATGAGAACTGGAATTATATATCTCCATCTAAGTTATGAATATTTCTTTAGCTTTCACAAGAATAATTTCACTATAATCATTGAAATAGTTGTGAAAGTATACATTTGAATACATGGATTATTTGAAAAGAAAGTATAATGATAAAATTATATATGTGTATGAATTATGTCACTTCATTGCCATCTGAGGATAATAATTAATTATATTTTGTTTAAAGAAATCCAAGAAAACAAAAACAAATAGTATAAGTAAATAAGTTAAACTTAAATAAATTCAAACAGAAACTACAGAACCAAGCTTTACCAACAGAATACAAGAGATACAAGAGAGAATCTCATTTATTGAAGATAAAATAGTAGAACTGGGTATGGGTCAGGAAATGTTTTAAAAAATTACACCGAGGAATTTCTCCTTTTGTTATACACTTTCATGAAAGCACCTGGAAACAATTTTGACTCAAAAACAAAAACAAAAGCACAGAGTCCCCTCAATATGCAATTAGCAAACAGACTGAGGACTGAGGAAGAAATGAGGATACATCATGTTTGACAATATTCTCAAGTATCCATGGGTTTCTCTAGGCAAGTGAAAGACTTGTATGAAAAAGTCATCATCTTTGGAGATAGAAACTAAAGAAGATAAGAGAAAATGTAGATATTTCCCACTGAATTCTCATAGATATTCATACTCATATATCGCTAGAATTAATATAATAAAAATGGCAATCATTCTAAAAGCAATCTAAAGATTTAATACAATCCCCATCAAAACCCCAGCACAATTCTTTACAGATAGTAAAAGGATTATTCTCAACTTTATAGAAATTAAAAAAAAGCAACAACAAAAAACAACTCAGGATAGCTAAACACTAAAAAAAGTGTTGGAGTTCTCATTATTCCTGATTTCAAGTTGTACTACAAAGGTATTACCATAGAAACTGCATTGTATTCTTATAAAAAGCAGGCACGTGATCACTGGAATCAAAATAAAAACCCACATGGAAACCTAAACATATATTGATATCTGATTTTTTTATTTAAAAAAGCCAGAAATACACACTTGGAAAAAAGATTATCTTTAGTAAATGGTGCTCTTCGAACTGGATTCTACATATAAAAGGGTACAAATAACCATACTCATTACCCTGTGCAAATCTCAAATACACATGCATCAAAGACCTCAACCTAAAATCAGCTACACTTAACCTGATAGGAGAGGAAATGGAAAATGTTGAATACATTAACACAGTAGAAGACTTCATGAACAGAACACTGATAGTACAGGCACTAAGATCAACAATTAATTAATGGGACTTCATGAAGCTAAAAAGCTTCTGTAAGGCAAAGGATACCATTAATTGGACAAAGCAGCATTCTATCAAATGGAAAAAGATTTTTACCAACTCTACAACTGGTAGACATCTAATATCCAAAATACATGATGAACAAAAGAAAGTAGGTACCAAAACCAAATAATCATATTAAAAATTGGTACAGATTTAAACAAGGATTTTGAAAGAGGATCTCAAATGACTGAGAAAAGCTTATAGAAATGTTGGACATTTCCAAACAAGAGGGAAATGCAAATAAATACTAATTTGAGATTCCATCTTACACATGTCAGATTGGCTAAGATCAATAACACAAGTACCAGCTCATGCTGGTGAGTATATGCCTCAAAGGGAACACTCCTCAATTGGTGATGAGACTGCAAATATATAGGTATTAAGGAAGTCAATATGGTGGTTCTTTGAAAAGATCAGAATCTTCTTCAAGGCCCAACGACACCATATACCTAAAAGATGTTCCATACTGTCAGAAGGATACGTCCTCAACTATATTCATTGCAGCTTTATTCATAATAGAAACAGTAAACAGCCTACTATGCAATCAAACAATTGATAAATAAAATGTGGTATGTCAGGGTGTTACAGAAAGAGAGATGGAGAGTTGACTCCACATTTGTGTGAGGTAGCCCTACCTCCACCACAGTCGTCGGAAAGCTGGCCAAATGGTATGGATCTTCCCTTAGAGCTGTCTTTACCCTTCTTTTGATGGGATGGACCAACAAGCTCAGCAGCCAAACAGACCAGCATCCCGGGCTTTGGATTGGCCCCATCTATGATGTGTTGGAGTGTTTGAAGAGATTTGTCCTCGGGAATGACAGCCACAGGATCTCTATGACTTGTGGTAACAGGAGGATACCTAAAATGGGTTTTTGTAAGAGTCCAGAGATGATGGGGCAGAGGCCTTGAACCAGATCATTGACTCATTACAATGAACGTTTTACAGGTAGGAATAATTGGGGAAAAGGGTGTAATTTGTAAAAACCTCTAGGCTTAATGAAGAGAGAGGTATTGGAAAGACAGTGGAGTGTGGTGGTTTGTTTGTTTGGTTCATTTTCTTTTTCTAATGAAAATTTGGAGGGATTATTTTGGGATGAATGCTGCAGGAATTAGGATTGGATTGGAGGGACTGGAAGGCAAACTGAATTGAAGTATATGATGTAAAATTACCCAAAAATCAATAAAAAATAATTATTTTTCATGTTTAAAAAGAAAGCAAATGTGATACATTTACTCATTTAAGTACTACTCTTGTGTTAAGTAGAGATGATTTTATAAAATATTCAGGCAAGTAGTTGGTACTAAAAAAATTGCCCTATGTGAGGTAACCAAGACTAGGGAAAATGTGGTATCTATTCACTTATATGTAGATATTAGCCATTAAATAAATAATAACTAAGCTAAAATTCATAGAACCAGAGAGATTAGGTAAATAGGATGTGTAGTGGGAACACATGAATCTCCATGGGATGGAAGGAAATATAATATCCTGGGAGACTGGTACGTAGGGCAGGGTCAAGGGAGGTGTCTGGTTGGTTGGCATTGGGTTGAAAGAAAGAGTATAGAAAGTGATGAGTGAAATTGGGAGCATTTGTGAGGGGGTATGGAAATGCTTTGCTGTAGAAACTCCCTGGGATTATGAAAGTGTTCTAGTGAAGGCTCATAGTAATGGGGGATATGGACTCTAAAAGAGCCATCTCTTATATTCAGGAAAGGTTTTCAGTGTATGCACTCTGTTGCATTCAATTGCGTTGTTGAATTTGTGGCCAATGTGGTTCCATGAAAATCTTTAATCAACTGTTGCCAAGACAAACTGTTGATCTTAGTAGTGTTTCATTGCTAAGGACAAAGCACCCACAACTCCTTCCTTGATCATGGAGAAGTCAAGCTGGTGCCTATGAGGAATCTGTACCTATAATTTCTAATTCTTTGGTGTGGACATATACTTTGCACTCCATCCAAAGAGAAACATGGACACCAACCTCTCCATAAAATCTCTGACCTACAATCTGTTCTTCCTTCAATGCATGCTAGAGAAATGGTGATACAGAACTTGTGGGTGTAGCCAGTAAACATCTGATGTAGTGGCATTTCATTTGTATTTTAATAAGTAAAGCTTGCCTGAAGATCTTACAGTAAAAGAGCTCCACACATCAGTCTTACAAACAAGGCAGTGGTAATACGCACTTTGTATCCCAGTAGCCACACTAGTTTGTCATAAAAACCAGGCGGTGCATGCCTTTAATTCCAGCCCCAGAGAGAAAACTAAGATGAGAGGAGACAGCTCATAGACTCAGTCTCATTCTAAGATACCTGGAGGCAGGACCACTATTTTGGACTGAGGTAGAGGTTAGACTCAGTGGCTGGCTGTACTGCTTTTTTGACCTTCAGGTTGAACTCAAATTTCTGACTCTGGATTATTATCAAGCATGCTACAGCTTGATTTAACTTAATGTCCACTCCAAGAGAAGGAACCCATATCTGACACTGCTTAGTTAACCAAGAACCAGAGACTAGATAGCCAGTGACCTATGGTAAAACCAAACACTAGTGGTCTAAAAATAAAAAAAGAAATAAAAAATAATTTCCAATGATATTCTGCCATATTCATAGATCAGTGCTTTATCCAGTCATAGGAACTCACAGAGACTGAAGCAGTAAGCAAAGAGCCTAAGCAGGTGCGCACCAGGTCCTTTGTGTATAGATACAGCTACTCTGTATATATTTTATAGCTAGTAGTTTAATATTATTATGGGTCTCGTGACTGTGTAAATAAGTAGGTCTCTAACTATTACCATTGTGTCTGCTCTTGAGATTATTTTCCCCCTGTTAAGTTGCCATGTCCAACTTCTGCATTATAAATATAATATATATGTTTCATGTTTGGTTGTTATCTCATAGAAAAATGATTTTTCTAATAAGAGAGAGATAGAGTAAATCAGAAGGGGAGGGGAGATGGGATGGAAATGGGAGGAGTGGTGAGAGGGGAAAATACAAATTCGATGAGAATGGCATCTATTTCCAATAGAAGAAAAAATAACACACACAGAAAATGAAAACAAAACAGATCTTTATTTTTGAAATATTTTAGGTAAATCATTAATGGCCTGCTCACTGAATGTTGTTAGTAGGAGGATTGCTGCTAACTAACCACAGCAGGAAAACCTCCGGCAAGCAGCAAATCTTTAAAGCAGCATGACTGTTGTAAGATTTTGTATTTGCAATTTCATGTAGGTCACCCCTTTGTGAAGCATGAACTGTACTATGGTTATTATTCTCTGTGAGAATGATACATATATTGCTATCAATCAACTTTTCTTTTTTAATCCCAGCTAATTAAATGCTATTAATATCCACAGAGTACGCACAAATAATTTTGCACACTGATATGTCACTATTATGCATATAGATCTCAAACTTGTAAGTATTCTTCTTCTTTTGATGTAAAGAAAGAAAAGGCAATTAAGAAAAAAAGACAGAAAGAAAAGAAGGAAACAAGGGAGGGAGGGAGGAATAGTAGTAAGAATTATAGTCATGTAACGGTAGCTGCTTTGGGCTGCTTCTATCAATATGTGATATATCCCGTCAAGTAAATAACAGGAAAAAAGATGACTATCCAAATACATAGTGACAACTTGATCAAAAGAGGGAAAATTATGAATCAGGCACAACAGGTGTAATCAGGTTAATTAGAATCTGGGTTGAATTTTGAACTTGGGAATGCTCATCAGCACTCTGTCATCTGAAGTAGGATTATCTTCACTTAGTGAAAGGAGCAGGGCAGGTGTGGAACATTTGGACAGATCCTCTCACACTAGCTCTATGGCACAAAGCTCTCTTTCCCATGACTTCCCTTTAGCACGCTGCCTCCAAATAAGTTGAAAATGCCTAGATACCATTTATTCCACTGTCTACAAGTGTTATTATGTAAGGTATGGGTGAGACTATACAAACAAGAAAAGGGATGAAAGAACAAAGAAGAAATGCAAAAATCTAGGTCAGGGGGAGTTGGAGAGCTGGGAGATAGAAAAGAAGGAAGGAAGGGAGAAGGGGTTTAGAAAGAAGGCAAAGGAAAGGAAAAGTGCCATAATTATTTTCAGCACCCCAAGTCATAAAGAATACTATTTTAGTTATCTTTGCTGCAGCAATAAAACACCATGACTGAGGCAGCTTATAGAAAGAAGGGTTTGTTTGCTTGCAGGGAGATAAGACTCTTCCATGGCTTGGAAACAGTGCAACAAACTGCAGGCATAGTGGTAGCAGCAAGGAGTTGAGAATTTGCAACTTGAAGTAAAACCATAGCAGGGAGCACAAACTGGAAATAGAGTATGACTTTATAATATCAAACACACCCATGGTGAATTGCTCCCTCTCTAAATAGAGAATGAATGCTCAAACATCCGAGGCTATGGAAAGTTCTCATTAAAAATCAACACGAATATGCAAAATATGAAATAAAGTAAACTGGATTTTAGTGTAGTGTTATACTCTTATTACTTTAGTTTTTATTTCAATTATCCCTTCTTATTGCCAGCTTTCATTCTCCTTTTTTCTAAATATCTTAAGCATAAGATATGTCTTTAAACCAAAAGTGCTGCCTCAAATTTAAAGAACAACACACTTCACCTCAGTCACAAAGGCAGGACACATTGTCTGACATGAAATCATGGTGTGAAGTGTTTCTAGTCCTATTGCTGAACAGAATTTAGTTTGATTGCTCCTGTATGCCTCATCTGATGAAGTGCAAAAAAAAAGTGGTTTGTTTACAGATGAAACTTTGAAAGGAAACCTGAATCTAAAAAGCAGAAAAATGGTGATGTGAAAATGCTCAGAGATCTATGCAGAATAAGAGGCGAAAAGATTGTGAGAGGCAGTGGTAGTGGGACACTCCAAGAAAGCAGCATGGTTGAGACACAGCATCGTGGATACACATGTAAACTCAAAACAGAGACTCTGACAACGTGCACAGGGCGTGCACAGGTGCAAGGCATGCCCAATACTAGCACTATACGTGGGAAATGGACACTGGCTGGACTGCTTTGCAACCACTGCTGCTTGACAAAGTTCCAGCCTTTAAAATTGCCTATCACCAGCACCTTTTTACTTTCCTTTTAGTGATTCTTACTATATGTTATGGCAGTTTCCTTATATCTGTCTCTTTGGGAAAATTTCTGTGAGATTTGGTGGATGGTGAGAATGGAAAAAACAAAATAATTCTTTGGAAAAATTCCTGCCAGGGTGGAACTATATAATGATAACTCTGCTGGCTCTCACACAAAATTTCCCACACAGTGCTCCCCTGATTACATCAAGAATAGAAATGTTTAAGATTTACTAAATGGGCACACCTGATCCCAAGGATGAGAAACACACATCGAGAGACACTATGGGTCCAAACCCAGGCCTTATGCCCATCAAGGGCAAGAATTCAATTACTTTGTGTAGAATAGTGCCTATGATTAGTGTCTTCCTGGATGAATAGCAAGCTATGGTATGCCTCACGGAGAGCAGATTTGGTTAAGAAATTAGACAGGCTTGATGTATCTGTGTCATATACAGGAGCATACACTGAAGGAATCAGATTGATATAGTATAATGGAAAAACAATAATATGTAAGGATCTTCCCTTTTGGGATCTTATTAGGAGAGCAGACCCTTATTATAAGACTATGCCACATAGGAATGCAGTCAGAAAACAATTTAATGTTTATTATGGTACAGGTACAAATGCAAGATTATGGCCTTGAAGAATGAAAATTGCTCTTAGGGGTTTCTTTCTCACAATACATTGTCTGAAACCTCTGACCACAATGGATGAAATCATGCAGGAAAAAGTGTAAAAGGGCACTGGGTGGGGTGACTGAAACTTAGAGGCCAATAGGTCATTATATTCTTGCTGAACTTACTGAAAAACTTTTGCTTCATGAAAAATGCTGCAGCAATAACATTGATAACTGCTTCCACCCAGCATCATTAATTCTGATTTCAGTATTGTTTGTGATTACACGATAATGCAATTATAGCAAGTATCAGGTGTGGCCTATCTTCAATAAGCAGGCAGCCGTCATGATTCACTGTCAGATCTTGTCAGTCTTCTTTCATCACCTAAATCCAACTTCAGCTGGACTCCGGCGTGACACAAATTCTCTACCTTCAAGAATCCATTTGCAACTGACAGTTGTTGGGGAAAATAAAATCCATTTTCTCCAATGAGGTCTTACTGGGTATGGGTATATCAACCACTCTCCAAATCAGACCCTGTTCCCAGGAGTATGTTTTCCTATACAAAGTAGACTTTGTGATTATTTGTGTATTTATATTTTTATATTTTTTATCTTATTGCTTTTTTAATTGATTACTTCTACGTTTATCTGTCACTTTTGATTTTTTTTTTATTTTGAAAAAGTGAAAGAATGAACATCAGGTTTAGTAGAGAGAATCTGGGTGAGTTGGGGGAGAAGAAAGGATATAACCAAAATGTATTATTAGAAAACATTTTAAAATAAAGTAACAAAAAATGATTCCATTTCATTTAACAGAAAAGAAAGTGGTGTAGGAGGTCCTTCTGTATTTGTGTTGCTTTCACTGGTTAATAAAGAAACTGCGTTGGGCCTGGTGATAAGACAGAACTTAGGTAGGAGAAGAGACAGAACTGAATTGTGGGAGGAAGAAAGGAGAGTGAGAGCGAGCCACCATGGAGACGCCAGGTCAAACATGCTAAATCTTTCCCGGTAAGCCACGACCTCATGGTGAACACAGATTAATAGAAATGGGTTAAATCAAGATGTGAGAGTTAACCAATAAGAGGCTAGAAATAATAGGCCAGACAGTGTTTAAATGAATACAGTTTCTGTGTGGTTATTTCGGGTGTAAGCTAGCAGGGCGGCCAGGATGAAAAGCAGGCCTGCGTCCTCCTGATACAAGCAAGAAACATCAATAAGAGCTGAGTTTGGTGGGTACTGATGGCCTTAGTAATAATACTGTGGACCTATGACATAGCTTAATTGATTTAGACATTTAAGCTTGTTGCATGTGTGATTATACTATAGCGATAGCCCTAGGCTTACCTAACACATATGCTCATATGTACACAAAAGCTTACAAAATTGTAAGGACGATGGAGGAAAGTTTAGGATCTTATTGTCTAGTTTCTCCTCTATGTTAAACATGAAAGGCATGAACACACAATATATTTCAGAATTTAGACTTGTGACTCCAAGCTTCCTCCTGAATAATTCAATGTATATACATATTATAATTAATATTTTGAGATAGAATCTAAAACTTTTAAGACATAGCCACTGATGCTGAGCAAACACATAAGTAGCATATTTCATGCTTCAGTATCAGCTTCTGATTTCTGGTTCCTTCCCTGTTTTAGTTTCTGCCCTGCCTGCTTTCAATGGTCAATATTTATATGGAACTGTGACTGAAATATACACGTTTATCACCAAGTTGCCTTTGATCATGATGTTTTATCACAGTAATAGTAATTCTAAAGCAAAAACTGTGAAAAAAAAACAATTGCTACAGCACAAATTATTTGAACTTTATAAAACACTCCAATGACATTTCATTTGGCAGAGGTTCAGTTCTGTACCCTGCTTCTTTTTTTGTGAGGATAGCCACTCTAAATACCATACATGCGTATGCATGTTCATATGTGTGTGTTTCACAAAAAACAGATATACAAAACACAGTTAATATTATTAATGATAGAAAATACGCAATTTGATCTTAAATTCATATTTATTTGCTTTATATTTTTATAGTCTCTAACTCAGAAAATAAAAATGTGCATTTTAGTTTGCAAACTTCCATATTTTCTTGTTAATAGATTATTAAAATTTAGATATTTTATTATGGATAATTTTTATTATGATAATTTTGCATTGATTGGAGTTTCACCTTCATGTTTGTCTCTGTACCATGTGCATGCAGTTTCTGAGGAATGTTGAAGTGGGTGTCAGATTCCCTGGAACTGAAGTTAACATGAGTTTTTAGCCACCTATCTTATTTAGGGTTCCTATTGCTTCGATGAAACACTGCGATTGGGTAGGAAAGGGTTATCTGTTTTATACTTCTAAATAACTGTTGATTGTTAAATGAATTCAGGACAGAAAACTCAAACAAGGCAGAAACCTGGAGAGAGGATATAATTCAGAGGCAATGGAGGTGTGCTGCTTACTGGCTTGCTCCCCATAACTTGCTCAGCCTGCTTTGTTATACATTCATAATCTACAGCCCAGGGGTTGCAAACTCTCAATGACTTGTGTCTTTCCCATCAATCACTAATTAAGAAAATTACCTAAGGGAATACCTACAGGTCTATCACATGGAGGCATTTTCTTAATTGAGATTAACTCCTTTTAGATACCATTAGCTTGTTTCAAGTAGACCTAGAACTATCCAGGACATCACTTACCATGTGAATAGTAGAAATTGAACTTAGGTCCTTGGAAGAATGGCCAGTCTTCTCAGTTTCTGAGCCATCTCTCTGTTCCCTCACATTTCCTGTATAATATAATTTATCTTAGTTACTTTGGCAATATTTTTTCATAAAATTATTTAAAAAATAACTTCAATATGAAAACTAAATTTGTGTTATTCAATTCTTAATATTACTGTGGTGATTGAAAAAGCAATTTTATGAAAGAAGTGTGAAATAAATTTGATTTCTGCAGAAGATAAATTCTGAATAATGACCAAAACGTAAAGATGAGTATCTTTCTTTTGCTTGGTTCTAAATAAACTGCAAGCATATCATTAACTCCTCCAAAGTCTGCCAAAAGGTATGGAGAAACCTTCTTTCTATCATACTGTGGCTGGAAATACATCACCTCTTTACAACTGCAGTCGTTTCCTCTTTTTTTTTTCTTTTTTTTTTTTTTTTTTTTTTTTTGGTTTTTCAAGACAGGGTTTCCCTGTAGTTTCTAGAGCCTGTCCTGGAGCTAGCTCTTGTAGACCAGGCTGGCCTCGAACTCAGAGATCCGCCTGCCTCTGCCTCCCGAGTGCTGGGATTAAAGGCGTGCGCCACCACCGCTCGGCTCGTTTTCTCTTTTCTAGGCACATCTTAAGCTTCACACAGAGCTTGAAATTTAGAGTGGGAGGTAAACAGATGATCAAGCCATGTGAATGCAAGGCTGGGTGAGAACAGAGAGTCTTTGGGGAAAACTGACAGTCAGCTTCCCTCACTCTTATAGCACGGCCGGAGGTGCATAGACAGAAAAGGGGCTTCCTGGATGGAATGCTCAGAGTGTTAAAATCAGAAAACTGAGGTGTTCACCCTGTGGAATAAAGTTGGAGAATGCTTTTGCAGGTGTCCAAGTCCTCCTTGCTAGTCCTACACCTCTCACTGACTGGCAGTGAGGAATTAAGAGATTCTGACACATTCGTGGAAACATGCTAAAAGTGAGTGGGGCTGCTGACAAGTTTGGATAATATAAACTGTCACATAATTGATGGAAATGGTTTGTTTGATGAATCTGACAAGATCAAGCAATGTGTGACTAATGTGCTAGGGGAAAAGTGGCAGGAAAATAAGACATCTGCCCTGGGAAAGGAGTGGAAGTGACTTTTCATCATCTCTGGGAAAATGACATGTCTTCTCAAGCCGCTGAATTCTCATTACCCACCTGACAGTCTTCAGGCACTAATGCACCTGTGGGGAAAATGTGGATGGGGACTTGTTCTAAGGACAAAAGACACCTGTCACTTAAAGAAAAGCCAAACGAGTGGTCTGAATCCCTTAGAGAAGATTGCGCCTTAAACCCAATTTTCTACACAAAATCTGACCTTTTATGGCGTAACTGTATAGCCAAAGGCTTTGAGGGACTAACTTCAATAATAGAAGTCAAATACTGATCATTTTAGAAACATTACTGTGTTATCCTGATCCATTCCTTATTACCTGAGATTTTGTGAAATGCAAATATTGCTACAGCATACTGAGTTATAATTGTGCAGTTTGTCCGTTGGATTCGCCCATGCTTTCTATTAATTCAGGGCTTCATCCAAGCATTTTGTTAATTAGGATAAAGAATAACATTGTCATTGATTTAAAAGTGTAATTAATACATGGGGAGGTCTTACTAGCTGCCACTTCTTGTGTAACAAACAAAAATCTGCTATAAGGAAACAGGAGACATGTCCACGAATAAAAGAATATAAATTTTAATATCAGAATATTTTAAATTTAATATAAATGGAACCACTGCAGCTTTGAACAAAACACATACTCATAAATAGAAAAAAAAGTGAGAAATAAACATGAAATATTCACTAATAACCCCCATTATCAGGAACAATACAAGCTGTCAAATAGCTCAAAGAAGAAAGTTAAAATAATTATATATTTTTATGAGCAACTATTTCAATAGCATTTTAAATTCACAATAGAGTATGTTTAATCAAAAAGAAAATCACATATCTAAAGAAATCTCTCAAATAATTTTATTACTGTAGCATAAGTAATATAATTATTTCAATACTTTGATAAGTATGAAGAAAACAAATATTTAAAAGAGAAATCATGAATAGAGAAATGTAATTTGTAAGTATAAAATTTGCAAAAATATGCAAACAGTACTGAGAGATTTAATAACATTTTTTGCTTTGAAATAAAAAATAAAAAATGGATCAGGCTCAATGTCCTTTGTTTATGGCTAGAATCCACTTATGAGTGGCTACATACCATATTCATGTTTTCGGGTCTGGGTTATCTCACTCAGGATAGTGTTTTATACTTCCATCCATTTGCACGCAAAATTCAAGATATCATTTTTTTAACCCTTGAGTAGTACTCTAATGTGTATATATTCCACACTTTCTTTATCCATTCTTTCATTGAGGGGCATCTAGGTTATTTTCAGGTTCTGGTTATTACAAATAATGCTGCCTTGAACATAGTTGGACAAATGTTTTTGTAATATGATTGGGCATCTCTTGGATACATTCCCAAGAGTGGAATTGCTGGATCCTGAGGTAGGTTGACTACCAATTTTCTGAGAAATCGCCACATTGATTTCCAAAGTGGTTGCACAAGTTTGCATTCCCACCAGCAATGGATGAGTGTTCCCCTTACTCCACATTCTCTCCAGCATAAGGTATCGTTGGTGTATTTTATTTTAGCCATTCTGACAGGTGTAAGACGGTATCTCAAAGTTGTTTTGTTCTGCATTTCCCTGCTAGCCAAGGAAGTTGAGTATGTCCTTAAGTATCTTTTGGCCATTTGAAATTCTTCTGTTGAGAATTCTCTGTTCAGTTCAGTACCCCATTTTTTAATTGGGTTAATTAGAATTTTAATATCTAGTTTCTTGAGTTCTTTATATATTTTCGAGATCAGAGCTGATAATGGCACTGGGATTTGTCTCTACTGTATGTACTGGCTTTTTGGGATCCTATTATCTTTGGATGCATACCTTCCTAAGCCTGGATATAGGGGGATGGCCTTGGACTTCCCACAGGGCAGGGTGCCCTGCCCTCTCTTAGGACTGGAGAGGGTTGGAGAGAGGGTGTGTGGTAGAGTGGGAGGAGGGGAGGGAGTGGGAATTTTGATTGGTATTATATAAAAAGTAACAAAAAAAATGCTTTCAGAACTAGAAAGATAGTCTCCCCACCAACAAAAACATACAGCAACACAATGCTAAAGCTATCACAAACAAAATTATCAGAAAAAGGAATTCTCTTAAAAATACTTAAATCATCTTTGAATGACTGATGACTCAATAAATTTCATACTAATTTTACGTATGTCAAGAGTGGTAGAAATATTGGGATAGAAGTTCACATTTTTATTGTCTTTGGTAAGGGAGTCATTTCATACATTACATACATTTCCATGCTGGATACACCATTTTGTGTCTTCTCCAAAAGACCTGAGCTAGGTTCCAATCCAGGTTGCTTAAACTCAGTAACAAATGGAAGAGGGCTGTGGATTTAGAAGGTCTAGTTTCCATGGTGGGTTTTCCACTTTTCAATTAAATCTCTGTAATCAAGTTTCCTTTCCTTCTTTTGTATATTTGTTTGTTAGCCTGTGTGAAATGAAATATTTCTCGGTAGTCCTGACCCTCCTGGAACTCTCTACGGAGAGCACACTAGTTTCAAACTCAAAGTGATCCTCCTGATTCTGCCTTCTGTGTGCTGGAATTACTGTGTGCATCTTCATACCTGCATCTGTGATCATGTTTTTTGCAGGGAAAATAACATCAATGTTGGGTATTGTTGAAATGTGTGTGTGTGTGTGTGTGTGTGTGTGTGTGTGTGTATTCCCAGATGTTAGTTCTCAGTAAATTGAGTGAATGCCTATTTTAATTTTTTACCTTTAGCCTCACAGCTAGTTAATACCAGAAATGAAAGCCAAACACAATATTTTATATTGCTAAAGCCTAATTTATATTCCTTGATTCATGCTCTAATATTCTCTCTCTCTAAGACAGTGGACTCATTGATAGAACAGCAGATGAGAAGAGAGAACAAAAAGCAAATAATTGTGTTTAGTTATATATTTTCTTGAAAAGAAAAAAAATCAGACATATATGGAATAACATTTAAAATTAGGAAACTACACTATATTTTACTTTCTAAAATTTGTTGATGGGACAAACATTTTCTGACAAGATCTACCTTCTAAATATATATCATTATGTTGGAAATAATAAATATTATTTTCTGGAAGACATTATAAAATGTTTTTTAAGAGAAAGAAATGTAATCACTTTTATTTTACTCACCTTGTAAGCCTTTTACACAAATCTTTCTATGGCTTCTCTCTTTGTAAAACATTTATGAAATATTTAATCTCTACCAATACAAACCTTTGTTTCCACAAGGTCTGTAATCTTGTAACTTAGGTTACTAGAGTTACTCTTTTCCTTTATTTCCTTGGTGATGATTGTTTTAAAGCCAACCAAGTGTAAAAGATTGTGAGATTCAGACCCCAGCCAGTGAAAAACAACCCTAAAATCTCTCTTCATTAGAATGAACACCAAGTATACTGTCTTCCTTTGTGCTTGCTCTTCTTTTTTTTTCTTTTTTAATTTTTTACTTTAAAAAATATTTTACATCCCATCAACAGTTCTGAATTGCTCTGGGAAGGGAATTAGATAAGCTGTTCTGTGAGCAAAGCAAGAAAGTTTTGCCCTGTTGAGATACTTCAACTGGAATAGTGGAATCAAGCATAAAACCAATTAAAATGTATCAATAAAAATCAGGAGTAAGATATTGAGGTGAAAACTTGGAGGATCAGATAAACAGCACATCAATTATCAATGACTTCCTACCTCTTCCAATCCGCCATCTAAAAGGTCAGGATCCTGTCATCCACCCCTGCCCTATCACTCTCTATTTCTTTTCTGTACTGCCTGCCATACCTATATGGTTAACTAATGACTGGCTCTACCCTCTGACTCTAAGAAAGCTTTATCTTTCAAAATACAAACAAAATATCATACATTTCCCCTTTTTGCCTAAATAAAAAGCCAATATTTTGACTAACAGTAAAACAATATATAATAACTACAATATCTATATATAAATATATAAGACAATAATTACATTACCAATATCTAGTCTATTTCTATTGAACAAATTCAGAGAAAATACTCTATAACCTATCTTATTTTGGTGAGCCCTAAGTGTCATACGTAATTTACTTTCTATTCTAACTTGCATTACCAACCCAAAATTATATCTTTATATCTCTTGACTTAACACTGCCCACCCACCTCTTAAAATTACTTCAGCCTGTCTATTGGTGACAACATCTTTAGGGGAACCTGAAAAGAAAAAAGAAAAAAAAAAAACATTGCGATAGTTGTCAATATGAGATTAGTGGCAATAGAATAGTCCCTTAATTTTGGTTTTTCTTTTTTTTTCCTTATAAGATGAATCTTCTAACAAAAGATAAAGAGTTAAGATTTTCCTTTTAACAAGCATGCTTGGGTTAAGAAAAGGAGAGAGCCATCCTCCAACTCCAAACCAGCGTTAATTTTAATTGAACTGTGTTGGGAGCAATGAGACCACAGATCTTGAATTTCTTGTAATCCCCTGATCTGAGTGCCTACAGCTGCTCTGAGCACGAGACCTTCAGGAGTTCCTGATGGCAGGAGAGTGGTTTCTGGTGGGTATGGCTGGGGCGTGGCTATCTCTATGTAATCTGCCCCTGAACACAATAAAGGGGGCATTCTTGGGGAATTCAAAGATGACCCATGTCGCTGTCTCTCTGTCTGTCTGTGTTTGTGTATTTTAACCTCCAGCCCCTTGCCTGAATCTCATGAACTGGGTGCCAGCACACCGAACGCAGACACGGGGGCGCGGTGCGTGGAAGAACTGTGACTACAAAAGTACTATTTGCATTATATGTCTGTAGAGAACAGCTGAAACAAACATTTGGGAAGCTTTATGAAAATTCATCCTGATGGAAATATGTAAAATTGACCAAATTATTCTTTTGCTTGGACCATTTTCTCTGTATGGTTTGTCCTTTTTCTTTTCTCAGATGTCTTGTTTCTCCACTAGTCCAGATTCCTTAGATGGATGCCGTCCTTCTCCTAGAAACACAAAAACAAAGCCTTGCTCCAACCCTAACTTTGAGGAGTTTCCCTTTTGGCAAGTAATATCTTGATATGGGATTTCCCTCTGTATGCTGTGAATATGTTTTATTGTCATTAGTTAATAAAGAAGCTGCTTTGGACTATGGCAGGACAGACCTAAACTGATTGCAAGGAGAAAGAAGGCAGAGTCAGGCCGATTCCATGTAGCCGTTGAGCAGCCATCAGTGACTTCCTACCATTCAAAAAGCTCAGATCCTTCCTCTGTCTCACCTTTTCATTTCTTGTTTCCTCTCTGTACAGTCCTCCAGACCTCTGTGGTTAACTAGTAGCTAGTTCTGCTCTCTGACTACAAGAATGCTCTATTTGTCAGAACATGAACAAAATATCACACAAGGGTGAAACTTTTCTTTGTGACTTTGCACTCATTTCTAAAAATTATATCTTTTCAAGAACACAATGATGATATATATATATATATATATATGAATAATTTGCATTGGTATAGATTTTGCTTTATTGATAGAGATTTAAGGTCAATTTTGTTATATGTATATGTATTTCTGATCTTGATTAAGGTATTATGATAGTGTAGTTTATTTAAAAATGTAATGTATAATTAGGAAATATAGGTTGTTAATGAATAATCATCAATAATAGTCAAGCTTATAGTTATGTTAGATTTTCTAGATATATAGAGATATATTTCACTTAGATAAGCATTCCTAATATCTTTCAAAGACTACAGAATATGGCATTTAATGTTTTAATGACTTAGATTTTTCATGACAATGAGACACGTCTGCTCCTGGCAGCACCAATCTACTTCAAGAAGATGATGGGCATTGAAGAGGATCCATATTGAGTTTGATAGCCATTTGGGCAAGAAACTGCTCTTGCCTGGACTGATACATAGACTGGGCACAAAGAACCCACAGAAAGAGGACTGCTGAACTTGCCTAAAGGTGAGATGATCTTTCGGGATTCCTGATTCATGAAAGAGTCTGCGAGACATTCTGCAGGACACAGCAGATACTGACTGACTGAAGTGCCTTTGAAATTTCCTGCTTCATGGAAATGTCTGCTTGAAACTATGGGCCTGTAGGCCGAAGATGGATGCCCAAATGGTACAGAGGAACTTTGAGTGACTGTCCAGGCAGCAAGATGTCTCTGTCATTTCTAGAGTTTCCATGCCTCTCCTCTCTGGGGCAGACTGCCGTGCCTCTCCTGAGGGAGCAAGATGCCATGAAGCCAGCCACCAGGCCAGATACGATACAGCTCCAGCCCTAGATGGACATACATTAGAATCTTTCCGGTAAGGCACCACTTCGTGGTGCTACACAGATTATTAAATATGGGTTAATCAAGATGTGAGTAAGAGGCTGGAATTAATGGGCCAGGCAGTGTTTAAAAGAATACAATTTGTGTGTTGTTATTTCTGGGCATAAGCTAGCCAGTGGCCGGGAGCTGGGCAGCGGGATGCCAGCCCACAGCTCCTCACTACACACTGAACTATAATCATCCAGTAAACTGTGTCAGAGAGGACTGAAGTTGTGTAACCATGGTGATTATCCGAGTTTCTAACCCAATGTTCAATATGGCAATGTATCTTTTATATCCCAATTTCTCCATGGATGCTCAGGACCACAGTATGACACTCTACTTAACATAGGTATTAAATAAAGCTGAACTAATACTAAGTATCTTTGTTTTATTTAAACTCTGAAGTTGAAAATCATTTATAATATCATTTATATTTTTTTCTTTCTTTTTTTGTTTTCTGAGATAGGGTTTCTCTGTGTAGCTTTGATGTCTGTTCTGGAACTTGCTGTGTAACCCAATCTGGTCTCAAACTCACAGAGATCCACCTGTCTCTGCCTCTCAAGTGCTGGGATTGAAGGCCTATGCCACCACTGCCTGGCCTATTTTTCTTTTTCTTAAATAAGAAAATAGCTGATGTCACAATTTTTGTTATATTTATCTTATGTTATTACTTGTTATTTATATCAAAGCCTCTTAACCTTCTGTGAATGTTTAAATCAGAATGGCATCTGTAGGCCACAGATGTAAACTCTTTGGTCTTAGTGGAACTGTTTGGAAAGGTTCAGGAGGTGTGGCTCTCTTGGAGGATGTTTCACTGTAGGTAGCTTTTGAGGTGTGAAAAGCCTATGGCATTGCCAGTTTGCTACCTCTCTCTCTCTCTCTCTCTCTCTCTCTCTCTCTCTCTCTCTCTCTCTGTTTGTCTTTTTCTCCAACCCCTCTCTCTTTCTGCAGGGTGATTTTCATCTAAACATGGTATTTCCAAATTAATGTTCCAGTACCATGCCTATTTGCCTGTTTCTATGCTTTCTGCTATAGTGGTCATGGACCCCATTACCCAATGGAACCATGAGTCTTTATTTAAAGACTCATAAATTTATTATTTATTAAAAATATCAGTACCTATTATAGTTTTGTGATGAAATATCTCACAAGGGTCAGGTGTTAAATTTGTGGTCCCCAATCCAGCTGTGGTGAGGTGGGAATCTGAAGTTGAGTGAACCATGACATTTCTGGCATTATCAATATATTAATCCAGTTTTGTATTTATGACATTCTGGGTTTTAATGGAATAAGTTCTTTAAATCTATTTCTGCCTTCATTTCCCTCATTCTTCTCAACTTTAACTCCCCTATAACTTCCTTGTCACCATCTGCTGATTTTTGGACTTATGTATATGTTCTGCCTTATTGGAATATTAGAAAAAATAGAATCACGTAACCATGGAAGAAGCCTCTGAAACAATTACCAAAAACAAACCTTCTGTAGAATTTTTCTTAGGTATTCTTTTACAAAACTGAAATCTGATTAAGACATATTATTACTAAGTGTTTATAGAAGACGTTCTTTAACATCAGGTATAAAATAACATGCAGACTCTTGAGTTCCTTATATATTTTGGAGATCGGACCTTTGTCTGTTGTGTGGTTGGTGAAGATCTTTTCCCAGTCAGTAGGCTGCCTTTGTGTCTTAGTGACAGTGTCCTTTGCTTTAAAGAAGCTGCTCAGCTTCAGGAGGTCCCATTTATTCAATGTTACCCTTAATGTCTGTGCTGCTGGGGCTATACATAGGAAGCAGTCTCCTGTGCCCAAATGTTGTAGAGTACTTCCCACTTTCTCCTCTAACAGGTTCAGTGTTTTCAGATTGATATTGAGGTTTTTAATCCATTGGAACTTGAGTTTTGTGCATGGTGATAGATATGGATCTACTTTCATTCTTCTACCGGTTGACATCCAGTTATGCCAGTACCATTTGTTGAAGATGCTTTCTTTCTTCCATTGTGTACTTTTAGCTCCTTTATCAAAAATCAGGTGTTCATAGGTTTGTGGGTTATGATCCGGGTCTTCTATTCGATTCCATTGGTTGACTTCTCTGTTTTTATGCTGTTTTCAATACTGTAGCTCCATAATAGAGTTTGAAGTCAGGTATGGTAATGCCTCCAGATGTTTCTTTATTGTATAAGATTGTTTTGGCTATCCTGGGTTTCTTGTTCTTCCATATAAAGTTGATTATTGTCCTCTCAAGATCTGTGAAGAATTGGACCCAGCAATCCCACTCTTGGGAATTTATCCAAGAGATGCCCAATCATATTACAAAAGCATTTGTTCAACTATGTTTATAGCAGCATTATTTGTAATAGCCAGAACCTGGAAACAACCTAGAAGCCCTTCAGTGGAAGAGTGGATGAAGAAAGTGTGGAATATATACATATTAGAGTACTACTCGGTGGTAAAAAACAATGACATCTTGAATTTTGCATGCAAATGAATGGAAATAAAAAACACCATCCTGAGTGAGGTAACCCAGGCCCAAGAAGATGAACATGGGATGTACTCACTCATAACTGTTTTCTAGCCATAAATAAAGGACATCGAGCCTATAATTCATGATCCTACAGAAGCTAAATAAGAAGGTGAATCCAAAGAAACACATAGAGTATCCTCCTGGATATTGGAAGTAGAGAAGATTGCTGGACAAAAAATGGGAACTTGGGGGTGGGGTGGGATTGGGGGATGAGGAGGATGGGGAGAGAAATGTGTGAAGTGGAGGATGGGGAGAGCTTGGGGGAATAGGATGGATGGGATATAGGAAGGGTGGATATGGGAACAAGGAATTATATATCTTAAGGGAGCCATTCTAGGGTTGGCAGATACTTGACTCTAGAGGGGTTCCCAGGTGTCCAGGAAGATGCCCCTAGCTAGTTCCTTGGGCAGCTGAGGAGAGGGAGCCATAAATATCCAGATCCTATTGCCATACTCATGAATATCTTGCATATCACCATAGAACCTTCACCTGGCGTTGGATGGAGAAAATGACAGAGCGCCACATAGGAGCACCGGACTGAGCTCCCAAGGTCCTGATGAGGAGCAAAAGGATGGAGATCATGAGCAGGGAAGTCATGACCGTGAGGGGAGTGTTCATCCATCGAGAAGGTGGGACAGAACTAATGGGAGACCACCAAGTCCAGTTGGAATGGGACTGATGGAACAGGGGACCAAACCGGACTCTCTGAATGTGGCTGATAGTGGAGGAGGACTGAGAAACCAAGGACAATGGTGATTCTTGGACTCTACAGCATGGACGGGCTCACTGCGAGCCTAGTCAGTTTGGTTGCTCACCTTCCTGGACTTAGGGGGAGTTGGGAGGACCTTGAACTTAACATCGTGAAGGGAACCCTGATGGCTCTTTGGCTTGGAGAGGGAGGAAGTGGGGGTATGGGTGAAAGGGAGGGGAGGGAAGGGGGAGGAGGAGGAGAGGAGATGGAAATTTTTAATAAAAAAAGAGAAAAAAAATAACATGCAGACACATACATCTATATGGAATATAAAATAATTATTTTGTATATTTATATAAAACGTGCAGAAAATTATGTTTGTTATACCAGTTATATGTCATATATGTGTAAATATGCATTTTATGCCATTATCAGCAATCTTCCTACTTATTTCATTTTAATTATACCTCTAATAAACTCTAATAAAGAAATAATGCCATGAGAAAATATGCTAGATTTGTGAAGCAACACTGTACTATATTGTTCCTGCTGTATCCTAATATCTTATACATCTTCCATGCAAAGTAGTATTATTGCCATTCCTATGGGAGAGAAAATTTCCTAGAAAATTGAAGATAACTCTTGTCCACCTGACACATTATAAACCTTACATTTTGACATTTACTGTTGCAAAATGCTTGGCAAGAGCAGTTTAAGTAAATTCTTCTTTGGCTTACAATTGTGAGAATTGCAGTGCATGATGGCCTGAGATGGGGCAGCTGATCACATGGCATTCTGAGTTAAGAAACAGAGAGAGAGAGTGAGAGAGAGGGAGAGAGAGAAATGCTAATATTCAGCCAGTCTTTTCTCTTCTATAACCTAAGATCTTATCTTAGGAATTGGTACTGCCCACATTTAAGGTATAGCTTCAATTTCAACCTAATTTGTAAAATCTTTAGCAATCTTTAACAGATATGGTCAGAGTTTTGTAACTTCAATGTTTCTAGACTATGTTAGGTTGTCACTATTAACCATCATACATAATCTAAATTATGACTTAAAATTCAATGATTCTCTCTTTTAATAAGAAGCAAGAGATAAAAGCAGGACAGTTTCTTATCCACCACCCTGATTTTGAAGCAATAATACTGCACATGTAAGGTTGCCAGTTTTTGATGAAACGTTTGTTTAAAAGTTTGTTCTGGCAACATTAAAATGGGTATTCTCTCAGGGAATATTTTTGTTACAATAAAGAAAAATTATTTTAAATATTTTTAGAAACATTTAATTTTTTCAAGAGGCATGTTGTCTGAAAAGGTGAATAATAAATCCACATTATAAATTTAGAGTAAAGGAATAGTAATGGGGTTTATCTAAATTTTAGCATTCCCGTGGCATTTGTCATCATCCAATGATGATCTTCTTCAATCTACCTGTCCATCTTTACTGATTACCTCTTTCATAAAAAATTTTGTTCTCCTTCAACATTTTGTCCCTTGAACAGTAAAATAAAATATTATCTTTACTGTTACCATTCATATACTGCCCTGTCCATTCATCTCTGAACTGTCATATGATTCTTACAAGATACCATTTTCTCCTGGTTGATTTATCTTCATGTCTCCATTCTTCTCGACAAACACTTGGAAAATGTCAGATTTCCCTTTTACCTGAAGGTCAGATGAATTTTCTTGCTTAAACTTTTGAGGAAAACTTAATGCTTAGTGAATTATGACTCAAAACTTATAGTTTGGGTTCATGGTATGTACCCTCAATCCTATAGATAATAGACTATTACTCAAACTCATTAGTAAGAGGGAAATGTGAGTCTCATTGAGAGTAGTTTATACACATTTTACTTTTCATCTTAGTGTAACTTGAAGTTTATTTCCCACCCACCATTTCCCAAATATCTACTCTCAGTCTTATTATTAATTATAAACACTTTGGCCTATTAGCTCAGGTTTATTATTAACTAGCTCTTACATGTAAATAAACACACATTTCTATTAGTTTCTATTTTGTTATGAGGCTTGTGGTTTGTTACCTCATATTTTGTTTCTTCAGTGGTCTTGGTATCTCCCTAACTCAACTCTTCTTATGCCTGTATCTCTGCTTGTATTTAACTGTTTAGCTAATTCTGCTTGGTGATTGGCCAAAGATTTTATAAATAATATTAAGCCTCAGAGTGGATATTCAGGAACTGTAAGGTTGAAGAGAAGACTTCATTTAAAAATGGCATCAAACATTGGGCATGGATCTACATATAATATAAATATAGCTTTTCTTTTTTTAAAAAAAAAGGAGAGGTCTTCTCACAAAATGGGAGTCAAGAACATCTTCCTGGTAGCTGATTAGTTCAGATAGGATTTGTTTGCTGGAGGCATACAGATGTGTGGATCCTTTAAGGGAAGGCTTCTTGGTTCAAGTTGGTGGTAAGGATGACTCTAGTGACAAGATACTTGAATGGGGTTTGTTGGTAGCATGTCACAAGATGCTTGGTGGAAGCAGTGGGATGTCTTGTGAAGGAATGGATCCATTTGTTCCTGGAACTGGAGTCGTAAGCATGGTCCCAGAGCTGACAGTGAAGTTATATCCATTGTGTTAGAAAGATAAATGGGAGTGAGTCAATAGCCAAAACCTCAACTTTGCTACTATGCATGCCCATTAAGCATTTTAAAAATTCTCCTGCTCAAAAAATGATTACAGATGCACAATAAAGACATATTTAGACAAAATGCCTCTAAATAATCACAATACATTGGATAAATATGCATCCACTTGGGAGAGAGAGGATAAAGGAGATGCAGAATTATAGATTAAAATATTAATCTATTATATTTAAGGATAATAAACAGATACTTAAATATAAAAAGAGTAATAAAAATATAATACGCCATGTAAAGATAAAAATATATGAATATTTTGAATTATGTATATTATGTTTTTTGAATTTTTTGACTGTGAATGAGCTAAATACAGAGAGACATTTATTTGTATAGGCTGCTAAGCTAAAGCAACCTATATATTTTAAGGATATATTGACTTCAAAATTTGAGTCTAAGGATATGGTACTTTGCAAAAGAGGTTCTGCTTTTGTTTCTACAGAAGATAAGAACTTATAGATTCCTTCCAGGCTAATGTAGTTTGTTGGAACAAGATCCCCAAAAGGTCTCCATGAATCATAAAAGTACTTTACCCAACAAAAAGCAGGAAGCACTTTGGAGAAAACAATAACCAATTTCCCAAAATTATTGTTTTGGTTTTTCAAGACAAGGTTTCTCTGTGGCTTTGGAGCCTGTCCTGGAACTAGCTCTTGTAGACCAGGCTGGTCTCGAACTCACAGAGATCCGCCTGCCTCTGCCTTCCGAGTGCTGGGATTAAAGGCGTGCGCCACCACCGCCCGGCAAAATTATTGTTTATAAATGTTTGTTGTCACTTGATTATAAATGGTTAAATGGCCACAGTCTATCTCTTTCTAGAAAAAAAAATTGGGGAGATATAATATAAAAATGAATGATTTGCCTTCTTTTGGATCTTGGTCTATTGATACAAATTTAAGGTCAATTGATACAAATTTGTTACACAGTGTTTATTAGGTAATATTATATCTTTCTGGGATCTTCGGTGGAGTTGATGAGTGATTGTTATATTCATATTTTTTCTTAGGTATGATAAAAGATAAATTAGATATGAAACTTTGGGCTCAAAGAAATATTGTAATTGTAATTTTTAGTTGATACAGGTTTGTTATATGTAATTTTATCAAATTTTGTTAACTCCTTCCTTTTTATTTAGACAGAAAAGGAAAGATGATGTGGGATCCCCCTCTGTATGCTGTAAATAATTTATTACCATTGGTTAATAATAAAACCTACTTTGGCCTATGTAAGGACAGAACAAAGCAGGACTGGAAAACTAAACTGAATGTAGAAAGAAACATGGAAGAGTAAAGGAGACAGTCTGTAGCTACTGAAGGAGAAAGATGCTAGACACTTGCTGGTAAACAACAGCCTTGTGGTGACACACAGGTTAATAAAAATTGTTAATTTAATTTTAATTAATTATTAATTTAACTAACAATAAAAATTATGACATTATGGGTTAATTTATGATATAAGAGCCACTTAGAAATATGTCAAACTCATTGACCAAACAGTGTTGTAATTAAATTAATCTAGTTTCTATGTTATTATTTGGGTCTGAGCAGCTGGAAAATGAAAAACTAACCTTCATTTACTGCTTAGCATACATGGAAGGAAAATCACACAGAAACTCTTCTTTGTCTGCTTCAATTCCATTGATATGTGCTTTATCTCTTAATGTTGTCTCTAATAGTTCTTAACATACCTTTTCCCCTTTGTATTCTCCAGGGAACCTCATGCATTAAATTTGTGTCCACTATTGATTAAGCTGTCTATATTGCATTTTTACAGACACTGTAAAATTACACACACCCTAATTATAGATGTATTAGTTTTTGCTATTGTTGTTTTGATTTTGTTTGTTTGTTTGTTTTGCCCAGTAAGAAACACCAGTTGGATATATTCTTGACTTACAAGGAATATACAGGAGAACTTCTCTGAATTATATTGTTATCTTAATCACATGTTTCCCCAAGATGGTTAGAATATATAAAATAAATTGGATGGCAAAAAATACTTAAATAAGTTTCTGGTTTCCTAAATCCTAAGGGATGTCACAATACAAAATAGTTCTGTTTTCTAATACAAAAGTAAAAAGTTCTAGATGGTTAATGTTTAGAATTTTCATATCTTTGTTCATGCTTAATTGCCTTATAAAATGATCATCTGGCTATTGAAATTAGAGTTTGCATATATACTACCAGACAGATTTCTTCCACTCAATTTTTATAACTATCTGATAATACATTTTCCTGTTTTCCTGAAATATGTGTCAGGTAGGAAACATGAATCAAATGATAAAAACACAAAATGGGATCAGTAACTTGTGTTTTCAAAAAGTTATTGTTTTGCAGTCTCAAGAACTGGCATTTATTTATAGACAATCTTAACTTATACATAGAAATCTTTTAAGTCTAGCAGTGGCCATATGTGCAGAAAAGAAGGACAAGACTACCAAATAAAGTACATTTAGAAGAAGATTATTTATATCTAATTTGAACATATCAGTTAACACTGACTCCATGTCTACAACTCAGAAACTTGATATATACATAAATTAGGATACAGAATAAAATGATAAAGTGCATGTTTTGTTTTGAATATATAATACTATTCTGTATTTAGATTGCTATCAAGATAACCTCAAGTCTTAACAATTCATTGATTTTGCAAATATTTAGCATCTTTTAGTTCAGTGTGAAATTACTTAGTATAACACTGAGCCATTGTTTTAAAGTACTTAATTAGAAAACTTTCATGTAGAAGCATAATACTACCTATTTTGTAAAGTATTTGCTATAAACTCCATTACTCTCTTAAAGGCAGAACAATAAAACCCACAGAATCAACTCACCAGGACTCATTGGAGTTCAAAGAGATTGAACCAACAACCAGCAGTCTGTGTGACTGGCCTGTTCCCTCTGCAGACATGCTACGGCTGTGTCACTCTGTGTTCTTGTGGGATTCATGTAAGTGGGAGTGAGGGCTGTCAACTTTTGAGACCCCTTTCCTCATACTGGATTGCCTAAGTCCAGCCTTAATATGAAGAGAGGTACCTGGTTTTATTGAAACTTAATATACTACTATGTTTGGTTGATATCACTGGAGAACTGTCTTTTTCTGAAGGTAAATGAAAGAGAAGTAAATGGAATGGGATTGGAAAAAGACTGTGAGAAGAGGTGAAAGGAAAAAACTATGATTTTAATGTAATATATGAGACTAAAAACAAGTCTGGTATTGCCCCAATAATTATTTTGTATGGTTCTAAATGTAAAGAAAAATGTTACCACAATTAATGGGGAAAAGTTACAAGGTAGCCTTTCTGTATCAGGAAGGTTTTTTAAAAGCCCAACTTTCCACAGCACTCTATGACAGCTCACTGGAACGTTGGTCAGGACAATTTTCAGACTAGAAAAAGTCATGCAGATGTAAAGAACATCCCTGTTTGCAAGTGAGATGAGCTTCTTATTCTTGTGAAAAAACAAGTAATTTACAAAACCTTTTTATCACTCACATTCCCTGTAATTATTAGTAATTTTATTGAGAAGGAAATGTTTATCATTATATTTGAAATGTCAAGGCCTTCAAGAACACTAAGTGAAAAAACTATAACATCTATGCTGAGTTACTACGCCAGTCTCATACAAATGCCCTGGTTATAGATTCAGTCTCTTGGAGCCCTATGAGCCCTGGTTGGTGTGGGATTTCCTCTGTATGCTATGAATACCATTGGTTACTTAAAAAACTGTCTTATGCCTATTCAAGGCAGACTATAGGTAGGTGGGGAAAACTAAACTGAAAGCTGGGAGAAAGAAGGCAGAGTCAGGGAGAAGCCACATAACCCAAGAAGGCAGAGTCAGGGAGATGCCATGTAGCTTTGCCAGAGACAGATGCAGGATGGAAACTCGCTGCAGAGCCACAGCCATATGGCGACGCACAGATTAATAAAAAAAAGGTTGCATTAAGATGAAGGAGTTAGCCAATAAGAACCTAGAGCTAATGGGCCAAGCAGTGATTTACTTAATACAGTTTCTGTGTGGATATTTTGGGGCTGAGCTGCCAGAAACAGACAAACGGCCTCCTACTACACCTGGTTAGTTGATTCTGTAGGTTTCTTGTGGTGGCCTTGAGAGAGTACTGGTCTTTATAGCTAATACTCTTTAAAATAGGAAGTAGAATGCAAATAGCATTGATTTATACTAATATTTATTATTAAGAATTATTAAATTTCATCAGTACAAAGAATTAATAATTTCTATTTTTACTAAGATTGATTTGAATCCTATGATTATCTTTAAAACATACAGAGACAACTTGATTGTTCTCTGTTTTAAACTCATGAATGTCTTCGTTATCTTCAACAAGTCTTATCAACTATATCCAGTGAGAAAAAGAGGGGCCTCTGGGGTCTCCTTGTCCAACTTCTTTTTTTATTTAATTTTTGTTCTTTTTTATTAAAAAAATACTATCTTTTTTATTTTACATATCAAACCCAATTCCCACTCCTTTTCTTCTCCTCAGTACCTCAACCTTTCCCCCACCCCCAGCACCCCACCCACTCATCAGAGAGGGTAAGGCACACTGTCTTGAGGAAGGATGAAGACTCTCCCTACTAATCTAGGTTGAGCAAGGTATCCCTCCAAAGAGAATGGTTTGCAGAAAGCCAGTAGAAGCAGTAGGAATAAATCCTGCTGCTAGTTGCCTGGCAGTCTGCCTCAGTCATACAACTGTCACCCACATTGAGAGGGCCTCATTTGGTTCTATGCTGGTTCCTTTCCTGTTCAGCTGGAGTTGATGAGATTACATTAGCTAAGGAAAGCTGTTTCAGTAGGTATCCACATCAAGGTCTTGACTTGTTGGCCAATATTCTCACTTCCCCACTTTTCTACTGGACTTTGGGAGCTCAGTCCAGGTGTCTGCTTCTTACAACTATTGCTCTAAGTCTCTGCTTCCATCAGTTGCTGAATGAAGGTTCTATGGTGACATTTAAGATATTCATAAATCTGACTACAGGGAAAAACCAGTTCAGGCACCTCCTCCTTTATTGTTTAGAATCTTAACTGAGGTCATCCTTGTGGATTCCTGGGATTTTCTCTAGTGCCAGTTTTCTTGCTAGCCCCAAAATGGCTCTCTGAATCAAGATATGTCTTTCCTTGGTCTCAGTGTCTATCCTTTTTTCATTTTGACTACCCCACTCCCTTGAAAGTAAGTATCTTATGCCTCATATTTAAATTTTTAGATACACAATGTTTTTATAGAAGAGTAACTGTTGTGGGATTCCCCTATGATGCTGCAAACACCATTGGTTAATAAAGTAACTGCCTTGGCCTCTTGATAGGGTAGAGCAGAGCTAGGCAGGGAAAACTAAGCCAAATGCTGGGAGAAAGGAGGCAGAGTCAAGATAAAAGCCGTGGAGCTCAGGAGGGACAGATGATCTAAAACTTTACTGGTAGTCTACGATCTCATGGAGATTCACAGATTAAAAAAGATAGGTTAATTCTAGATGTAAGAGCTAGCTAGTAATATGCTGAAGGAATTGACCAAGCAGTAATTTAATTAATACAGTTTCTGTTTGGTTAATTTGGGAGTCTGGGCATCCGGGAAACAATCAAGCAGCCTCCCCACAATACATAACATATTTAACACTGTAGACTTTGAACTTAATTGACTATTCTCTTTTCTTCTCTTCTCTCTTGTCTTCATTCTCTTCCTTCCCTGTCCTTGCCACTCTTTTGTCCTTCCCTTTCCTCCCCATCCTCTTCTCTTCTCCTCTATTCTTTCTCTCATTTTGTCTCATTTCCTCTCATTTTTTACATTGTAGTAAGTTTACATGTGACTTTTTCACATACGGTTGTTTAGGTTACCTCTCCCTTTCTTCTCAATTTCATCATGCATAATTCTGCAAAAGCTATGCAGAGTTCTTGGGGAGAAAAAAAGAATCAATGTTATAAAATAGCTATGGACCTTAAATACACTAAAATACAATATTCCATGCAACATTTGCCCACTGGTAAAATGGGAGGACAGCAATTATAGCAGAACTAACAGTTTATTGAATGGATATGACTTCTGTTCTAAACTAAGGAATTCATGCTGTTAATAAAAACCTTGTCAAAAACGCATGGCTGATACTTGTGGATTCCTGGGAATTTCCTATGGTTTAGGTAAATAGTCATGGGGTCAAGCTCCTTCTAAAGCTATATGGTTATATCCAAAGAGGAATGCTACTCTCAGCTTTTGTCTGATAAGTTTTTCTCTGCAAAGAATAGAAGTGAACACTGAGAAACATGGCAATTTAGTGTGTGAATATGTAATGCTTGAATGTTCATTCTTAATAAAACATTTATCCCAAATCATTTAAGACTCAGAAAACATTGTAAAAATGGGAGTGGGAAGAATACAAGAGCCAGAAAACTGGGACAAGTATTTTCAAGTGTTATCTTCTGTCAGTGCAATCAGGATCTCATAACAGTTGCTATTCTCTGCAACTGGACTTCCCATAAGTATTTCATGCAATTCCCTGCTGAACTACTATTACTGATTCATTCTGTGGGAGAGACAGGCATTGCCTTTAGTTATGTACCACGTGATCAAAATACCAATATCCAACATATGTCTTCAAACTCTCAGCCATATAAACACTTTGTGTGTGCACGTGTGTGTGTGTGTGTGTGTGTGTGTGTGTGTGTGTGTGCATGTGTGTGTGTATTGATATCACAACCTTTGGTTGAATTCAACAAGTAACAAAACAAATTATGTGAATGAAGAAAATAAAAGAAACTATTAGGGAAGTAGAAGGTTAAAATATTTTGGGAACTTTAATTGAGTGTAAGAGTGACATTAATCAAAATGGAGTATATGTGTACTTGAATTTATCAAAGAACAATTGTCATAAAATTTATGTATTTACAACCCTTAAGAATAGATTCACTTAGTCTTACTAAAATGAAGTCTTTTTGAGTCTTCATTATTTAAGGAAGTATTTTACAGTTGCACATCAATATACTGGTGTGAATCGCTTGATACCCCATTCTTTTTAATCCATGAATTCTCTTTTTAAAACTCTAATACTATGTTCCTCCTTAAAGTTAAAATCATACAGAGAGCAAGACATTTTTAACACACATATATTCAAAATTTACACACAATATGTTATGGATTAGTTTTTGTTTCTCCTGAAAACACAGCATATCCATGAAACTTGAAATCACACATTGTTTTGTCTCATATTTTTCTATGAGAACACTGTGTTGATAACTCACTGTATCTCTAGTCTAAATTGATATATTTTCATTGTCTACAGGCTAGCTGTAATGTAATTGGGATTTATAGATGTAAATACTCTACACTTTTTAAATTGTGCTTACTCATTTTAAAATCAGGAAGAATATATAAAACAGGATCTTTCTATGTGTATCTCTGACTGTCCTGAAATTTACTCTATAAACCATACTGGCCTTGAACTCATAAAGATCTGCCTCCCTTGCTGCTGAGATTAATGGTGTGCACCATCATTACCTGGTTAGGATCTTAACTCTTGAATAAATTGTTTCTTGTTCTTAATCTGTAGCCTAAAATAATGTAATAAAATTTTTCTTTAAACCCTTACTTTTGTTTTCAACAAGAAATGTACCGATTCTTTCCTTAGGAACAGATGTTGTATATAGAACTTGTAAGAAAGGAAAGAGAATACTAAATTTCTCCTAGCAATTATATATTAGTATTTAAATACAGAGAAACAAACAATTGTACATTTAGTCACAATATGAGCATTATAGTTACATAACTTAAATACTTTACATGTCTTCTGGTTATTATGCTAATATGTATTAGGTTGAAACTGTTAGTGGTAACTTCATTCCTTACATCTACACAATTTTGTTCTACAACAAATGAGATTTTTTTGAAAGAGACAAGAATAAAAAGATAAATACCAATTCAAAACAATGCAGGTCTGAGTATCTATTTAACTGACAAGAGTGTATAAATGTCAGCATGACTTTCAAGCAGATCAGTTCCAGTTCAAAGAGCTACACAATGGTTTTGACTTTGAACAAGTAGAGGAGATTGTACAAAGCTGCTGCAATGATTCTGAGGAGAATTTGGGGATGGATAATCAGAAATTGTGTGTGCATAAAAAAAGAGGCTGCACTACATGTCAGTTTAAAACTAACACTTCTTTGGGGGAATTTGTTTGATTTTATGCTCTAATAAATGGTGTGTCTGCTAGAGGTGACATTTATAGCTCCTTGGAGGTCTGGGTAGGAAGAATGTTATTTTTTTTACAAGCAGTGGCTGAGGTATTTGTCATTTTCTATTTTTTCTTCAAAGTCCTTAAAAATTAAATCTGATTGAAAGGAAACACATAAAGGAATCATGAAAAGTCCATGATAGAATATGATAGACTTCATGAGATCCAACATACTCTGTTCCAGGTGCTGAGAGAGGACTGAATCACTTCCATATCTTCTTCATGATACAAAGACTTGAGTATAGATTCCCAGCCACAATGTAAAGGTTGGGCATCATTATTCATATTCTACATCTGTAACCCAAGTACAGGAAGTTAGCATGTCAGGGAGGCCTCTCAACACTTACGGGAAGCCATCTTAGTCAACAGAAGAGTGCTTATTTTAGTGAGAGACTTTTTGTCTCAAAATAGAAGATGAGGTAGAGATCTAAAAGAAGTCAATGTGTAGCCTTCATATCCATGTGCACACCCATATATGTGCATCCATATGTAAGTGACACATACATACACACACATACACACACACACACACACACACACACACACACATTTCTATTCCATACTTGAAAACTAATTAAACCTAAAGTAAACCTAGGCCTCATTATAAGAAGTATGTGCTTCTGATGTGTTGAGGTATGGGAATGCTTGGTTATAAGAAAAAACTAAAATGTATTTATGGTGCAACATTCTCTACAAAATATTCTTTGCTAGGCATTAAGAAGACATAGACATTTCTACCACTGCTTTTTAAATTCTGTTTGCTTTTTCTGAAGAAATACACTCAATCACACATTTCTTGCAGTATATCTTGAATGGTATTTGTGTTTGATTTTTGTTCAAGGTAATAATTCAGCAAGGAAAATCATATATGATTGCTAAATAGTAACAAAAGTGTCTCGGCAAAGAAATTTCCCTACCTATTGATAATAAGAACTCTTTTTGACATCTAACATTTTCAAAAAAGCCACTTGTTTGATTGCATTAACATATTTTTGTTTTTCTGTGTACTGAAGCTGCTTATGTGCTGAACTCCTTATGTTTGTACTTCTCCAAACATTAGCACCTTGAAATACATGTTTGTGGACTATAATGCCCTGTAGAAAAGAGATATGTATACTGTGTCTGACATTTTTGCAAACATAATAAAGGGAATAACGTACTAGCAACTTGTCTTTCCTCAAAAATCTAGACTTATACCTTTGCTCAAGTAAAAGTGTGTCTTAATATGTTTTGCTTATCTTAGAAATGATACGCATAAGCACACACCCTTAAGTCTCTAAATAAAGTTTCATGCAAATCCTGTACACATAATAATGATACCTTATATATTCTTTCTCATTTAAGTTCATACCCAGATTAAATGTAAAGAATTTCTAATGAATCTTTATAGCACATATTATAAAAATAAATATTAAGTTAAATTAGTCAACATATGATTATATAAGTTATATATATGAATATGTTATAACATGGAAATATTATTTTATAATATCAATCTGTGATTTAATTACAATTTTAATAATAATAAAAATATCAGTATTTTTATTAGAGTTGATGATACGCTGATTAGTCCCTTTCTTTATGATAACAATCTTATAGCAAAAATCTCAAAGAGCCAAGAAAAGTAATGAAATTACTAATTTCACAAACCAAATCATAAACATAGATAACTTGCATGTACAGAAAGCAATTAATTAAACAATCCTAAACAAATGATAGAACTCCAGTAATAAGTCACATAACTCCTTAGAAAAATATTTAGCTATTGTTATAAGTGGAATTGTGTTTTATGAAAATATGTGTGTTGAAACCCCAGTCCCCAACGTGACAATCTTTAGAGAATTTTTTTTTTCGAGACAGGGTTTCTCTGTAGCTTTGGAGCCTGTCCTGGAACTAGCTCTTGTAGACCAGGCTGGCCTCAAACTCACAGAGATCTGCTTGCCTCTGCCTCCTGAGTGCTGGGATTAAAAGCTTGAACCACTACCGCCCGTCAAGAGAATTTGAGTTTAATATATGCATATATATATATATATGAGGAAGTACTGATCTTATGAGACTGAGTATCTTATAAGAAAAAAAGAGGAAGTGTGCAGTCAAGGAGAGAATGGACTTCTAACCTACATACCTGTGAGAAAAATCAAACTGTGCTGGATATGCATACAAACACAAATCTGGGGCATCCTGTGAATGTGGTCAACCAAAAATATAAAATCATCAATTGATAAACCTAGTAGATATGCAAAGATATGCAAAGATAATTGGCTGAAGATGAAACAAAGAGTAGGTGCATGGATGGAATACAGTTTACATACAAGCCAAAAATTATTCCTAATATACTTCAGTGACTTCAAATGGACATTTCAAATTTTATGAAATCAATTTGTTTCTTTCAAAATAAACAATTTATTTTTGACTATTCAAGGTCAGTAATTTAAATTTCTAAATTTAAATTTCTAGAAACCATGAAAGAAAGCAGAATATGAAATTGCAATGACCAAAGGTATTAATCATCAGCTCAACAAAAATAAAGTTGTAGAGAATTATCAATAATAACTACTAAAATATATTCTTTTTTGCATTCATTATAATTAAATCTATTTATTATGAATATTTTTAGTTGTCGATAGGCAATAGAATCTCTATTATGTACAGGTTTTATTACATTTGTATTTTAAGTTTACGAATGAGTTTTTGCTTTCATTTATGTGCACATATGTACCTGATATTCACAGAAATGTGAAAAGAGCATTAGAACCCCTTGAACTAATGATGCAAATGATTATGGGTCTTCAGGTGGGTGCTGAGAATAGACTCTGGGTCTTCTCCAAGAACAAAGTGTTCTGTACATTTGAGACATTGCTCTGGGTTCTAAATTTTGATTGTTACTTTAAAATATATACACTAATATTTGAAATAGTTTTGAAATATTTTCTCCCATCCATTTTGGAACTTCAGCCCCTTTAATGTCATCCTACTTTTAAATTGATAGCCTCTCTTTTTCTTTGATGGTGGCTAGGTTTTTTGTGCCAGGCATTATTTTCCTTTTGTTGAGTGGGGCTTTAGAGACAAATGACAATGACTGGTAATCAGTTGCAAGTGAATACCACTGTTTGGACATTTATGAATATCTTGCCATGCTGGTTAATGTTGTGGTTCACAGGGGTTGGAGGTGGGTAAGACTGTTTAATTGCTTCTTTCTCTTGACAATGTATACATTGTTTTTCTGGCTCTATGGAGGTATGACCACAGAAAAAAAGATATTTTGATTGAAGATTCAAGTCTTGTACTAATTTATTCAGTGTCTTCAGCAATAAATTCCCCAATATTATCCTAAATGGAACACCCCATTGAAATCAATAATGATACAGAGCTGCCCACTATCTTCATTACTATTCAATATAGTTCTGGAAGCACTAGATGAGTCAATAGAACAAGGGAAAGAAATTAAATGGATACAAGTAGAAGAGGACACAATTTACAAATTATATTATATTACACATTATATGATCATATACATTAGAGATCCCAAACTTCATCAGAAAACCTTTACAAACAATCAATTTCAGTGAACTGAAAGGGTAAAATAATCAACATGCAAAATCATTTTCCTTTTTATACACCAACAGCAAACATTGCAGGAGAAACATCCCCATATACAATACTGTCAAACACAAGATAATATCATGGATAAACCTAACTAGGAAAGTAAAGGTACCAACAACAAAATCTTTAAAATCTCTGAAGAAAGAGAATGAAAACAGCACTAGAAAAAGGAAAGACCTCTGGTGTTAATGGATCTATAGAAATAATATTGCAATATTAAGTGTTCTACAAAAAGCAGTTCACAAATTCAATGCAATTCCAATTAATATACCCACAATATTCTTCACAGAAAATAAAATCTTAAAACACATAAAGAAATTACCCCAGATATCCAAAGAATACTGAGTGAAGCAGAAGAATACTAGAGAGTCATATTTTAAATTTACTAAACATCATATGGGGATGGCAAAAAAAAGAGGCTCATAGACCAGTAGTATAAACTACATTAATTTGAAGTCTGAAATATTAAAACTTCTAGAAGAATACATAGACTGTACATATTATATAGATATAAAAGAAATAATAAAAGAACCTTTCTTGAAAAACCTAAGCAGATAGATGATAGTTATTTAGATAGATAGATAGATAGATAGATAGATAGATAGATAGATAGATGATAGATAGATAGAGATAGATAGATAGATAGATGATAGATAGATAGATAGATAGATAGATAGATAGATAGATAGATAGATATAGATAGATAGATGAGAGAGAGAGAGAGAGAGAGAGAGATAAAGTTTTAAGGTATGAAAAACTTCTGGACAGAACTCCATTTGCTCAGAAATTAAAGCCAACAACTGACAGCTGGAACCACCTAAAAATAAGAGGCTTTGAAACAGATACCAAAACAATCAAGTTAGAAAGGAACCCCCAAAATGGGAGAGCATATTTGCAAGCTATACAACTGACAGAGGATTAATGTTCAGAATTTTCAAATAATTCAATAGATAACAAGAAAATTAATGAACAAAGTAAAATATTGGGTTAGGGATATAGACAGAGAGTTCTCAATAGAAGGAATAAAAGTAGCTAAGAAATACATAAAAATTCATCATCCTTAGTAATAAGGAAAATGCATATTAAAAGAGCTGAAATTTCATTTCATCCAGTAAGAATTGCTAAGATCAGCAAAAATACTGAGAACAAATACTTGTAAGGTTTTAAAGAATGAGAAACCCTCATTCACTGTTTGTTTGAGGGATTGACTGATTGATTTTTGTTTACTTATTATTTAATTTCCTGTTCCTGTATTAATGTATATATAGTCTGAACCCTTATATCATGTGCTTTTATCTATTTCAATGAAAATGAACTCCATTAACTTCCCACAGCACTTCCAAAAGCCCACATTAAGGATTACTTTTAGTCTGACATTTCTATCCTGAATACATCACCTAACCGGAGTAATACAGCTTTTGGCCTCTTGTAACTGGCTTAGTTCACTCGTTTTATAGATTTCTTTTTCAACAGTGTTATCACAGTCAATACAGACTGTAGTGTTTTTAGGACTGCAAATTTATCTTATAGCTAATTCCTATCTATCTATCTATCTGTCTGTCTGTCTGTCTGTCTGTCCGTCCGTCCGCCCGCCCGCCCGCCCATCCATCCATCCATCCATCCATCCATCCATCCATCTATCTATCTATCTATCTATCTATCTATCTATCTATCTATCTATCTATCTATCTATCTATCTATCTATCTATCTATCTATCTATCTATCTATCTATCATCTATCTATCTATCTATCATGTATGTATGTATGTACATATATATGTGTCTATCTACTTGGTTTTTAAAGACACGTCCTATAATTTTTATTATTTCTTTTATATTTTATGTAGAATAATTATATAATTTCTCTATTTAGCTTTCTCTTATCAAGCACACTCCTGTACCTCTAGTTGCTTCCTTCCAAATTAATAGTGTGGTGGTTTGAATGAAAATAGCCCCAATGGCTTGCATGTTTGAATGTTTGTTCCTCAGTAAAATTGTGTGGGAAGATTTAGAAGATATGTGAGACTTGTTAGAGAAGGTGTATCTTCCTGGAGGATATATGTCAACAGGGTGAGCACTGAGTATCAGACTTTTTCTGCCTATTGCCTATGGACAAGGATACAAGTTCTCAACTATTGTTCCAGCCCCAGGCTTTTGCCATTATCACTGTCATGATAATGAAGTATCCATCTGAAATATTTTCATATGAATACTTTTATTTGCCCATCTACCAGATTTTCCCATTTTCCTCTCCAGTTGTATAAATTTTATAAATGTCAAACAATCTGTGACTTTCAAACCCACATGATATCTCTCCTTCAATTTCACTTGGACCCTTGGTTTCCTTTTGTGACCATCTCACAAGCCATACAGATCATATCCTTAGGGAGACTGGACTCACCATAAACCTAAAAGTTTTTTTTTCTTTTCTTTTCTTTTTTTGTATCAGGGTTTCTATGTAGCTTTGGAGCCTTCCCTGGAACTAGTCCTTGTAGACCAGGCCGGCCCCAAACTCACAGAGATCTGTCTGCTTCTGCCTCCTGAGGGCTGGAATTAAAGGCATGTGCCACCACTGCAGGGCTCTTAAAAGATTTCTTCATGCTATTGTTTGAAGCAGTTAAAATGGGATCACATGCAATATTTTATTACATTTTCCTGGAGTTGTTTCATAAACAATAAACCAATGACCCAGTGACTTTTGACAGACGGACAGAAATGGATTATAAAGTGTGGTGATCAATATTCTATTAATGAGGCAAAATACGAGATTCAGTGAATTCTTTCTTCCTAAGAAAACAGCAGACAAACAGTTGTCTTGGTAAATATCTTTGAGCAATGAATCCAATGACAATCACATATTGAAGAAAATAATAAAGTCTATCTTGTGCTTCAGAGAATTGGAATCTTATTTTGTTTGGTTTTGCTATCTTATCTGGAAAGTGATAATTCTGTTACAAAGATAAACAATGAGTCCAACATTCAATACTGGGAATCTTTGTCTACTAGTTTGCAGTTATTTTTGCTTGTGCTTCAAATAGAATAAACTGTGACTATGCCCTCAGCAAGTTGAGTATCAGACAAAGAAATTCAATCAAGTACATGATCAGGAAAACACTGTAAAAAATCACAAGAAAGTAAAAGGCACCGAATATAATGTCCTGAGAATCCTAAACTAAATAATGATAACTGAACTGGTGATATAACCATTCAAATTAGCTATAAATATGTTCAGCTCCATCACTAAATGAAGGAAAATCCTATGTTGTTGTTTATCCCATTTCCTTAAATAAGTAGCTTCATATTTTGATGCAAGAAATTTGAACTAGAGTGTTGACTCAGTAGGCAAATTGTTTGCATTTTAAGTATTCATTCATAAGTTTGATTTCTCAGAACCCAGAATTTAAAAACAAGCAAAGGTATATGGACATCCTGGCACACCTTTGTAATAACAGGTTTAGAGATGCAGAAACATAGATCCCCATGGCTCACTGTTCATCCACTCTAACTTACTTGATGAGACAGACTCAGGCCTATGTGTATAATAATTTATGAACAACAGTAACGTTCTTCTCTGGCCACCACTTGCAGTCACACTCTTACACACACACACACACTCACATGTACATGCACACAAATAATTCACATATAAAAACTAAATGAAGCAAATATTCTTCACTAATAGTTTCTGTAAGTCAAACCCAGAATCATATAATCTAAAAACCACAGCATTTTTACAAGCATTTGAATATAAAAGCTTAGAAATGAGTATTCTCATCCATTGTTACAAGGTGAATATTACTTCTTAAATGTTCTTTTCATTGATATTGTTCTTTTATTCCTAGCTATTCCTACATTATCTAATAAATTTTTCTTGTCTTGGCTATTTTAAGATTCTCGAAATCATTCCTTTCTTATTTATGTGGGAAAAATTCTTGCAGGAAAAAAATCATAAGTAATTATCACATTAGGCTATTAAAGTATTCAAAATCCTCAGCAGAACTCTTTCATTTCATTCCAGCTTTGTTTCTATAAGTACTCTAATGTGTACTAAGTGTGAAGCATTGTGCTGTGTGAGAAAATAATTAAGAAAAACAGAAGAAAAGAATCTTCAGGTTTTTATCTCACTGCATAATTTCCCCACACTTCCATTTCCTCACAAGCTCTGTCTAGCAGTGTCTCCTCTGTAACCATCATATAATGACTATTTAAAATAGAATTAAAAGGCTTTATAATAGACATCATACCCACATAGGGCATTGAATTAATTGTTCATTAACTGCTCAACTATACGATTATATCCAATCGAACCCAAACACAACACAAAAGACTGTACATTATGACTGTGTTCCAAACCATTTCATATACAAAAGGAGATAGTGAGCTGGATTTTGCCTAAAAGTTCCCGACCTTTGGTCTGCCACATCCCATGATATCATCATCTTTATTCAATACGTTAAAATACTAAATAAAGTTGAGTTTGTTCACAAGATAGCAAGTCATATTTAACACTTGTTAATATCAATAGTTTGGGATTCATACTAAACCATTAGAAAGGTTATCATTTTTCATCATGGTTCATATACTCATATATTAGATTATTATTGTTTTTATTGCTTATCGTGAAAGCGCTTTGGCTAAAGGTGACTAAGAAAAGAAAGGACTTATTTCATCTTAGATTTTACAGATGATGGGAAACTAAGGTAGGAACTGAAAGCAATAACCTGCAGTAACTGAAATGAAAATCATGAAAGATTGTTCCTTACTGTTTTCCATTCTGAGTTCACATTCAGTTGCCGAGGCATGGTTTCTCTGACAGTGGGCTCGACACTCCCATATCAAACATTAATCAAGAAAGTGCCCCACAGACTTGTCTACAGGTCAACATGATTGAAGCATTCTCTCAACTGAGGTTTTCTCCCCCTAGGTAATGCTAAATTGTGCCAAGTTGACAAAAACTAATCACTACAGTATGCCTTCTATATTTTTTTATATATATCAGGAAAAATAGCTACTATTTTTGATGTTTGTATATTGATGCCTGAATTTAATTATATAAAGTGTCGAAAACTATTAGGCTAATTACACTACAGCCCATATGTCTTGAGAAGAAATTTCCTGACCTGAACCTTATAAAATTTGTAATGTGGTAAATGAGCAAGCTATACCATTATTGTGGAATTTGCAAATTTCTCATGCCAAGAGATCCTAAGGGTCTAGTGGATTAAGTAGCAGTGCAAACACAGTAACTGGTCTTCTATTTTGCATGTATTATTGCTCAATACCACTGAATGCATATGGAAGTAATCAAAACATGAGATATATTCTTTTACAGATTGTAAGTTCACATGATCCACTTAACATGAGATGATTACTAATGAAAGTTAATGCATTATTTTCTATACTGTCTATATAGTGCATGCCCTTTCAGTACGTGCTTGATAGGTTCCTATCACATTTTGATGTTAAAGTCTTTGTTTTCTTTAGCAGATTTCTTTGCTACGTTACAGATGATTTAAAAACTATTTTTTTCATTAAAATATAGTTACATCATTTCTTCCTTCTTGTTTCCCTCTTCCAGTTCTTTCAATGTCCACCTCCATCTCTTTTAAAATTCCTGTCTTTTTCCTTGCTATTTTTACATCCCCCACAATGCATATATGTGTAAATTTATAAATGTAATCTTCTGAATGCATTCAGCATAACTTTCAACTAAATTAATTCAGGTTTGACATATACAGAGTGAAATTATTTAATTTTATGTCATCTGAACCAGAGAAGTAAAATAGTTAAGATTCTGAATGATAAATACATTCTTTGAGAGATGAATCCTGATAAATCTTAAATAAAGAGAGCTCCCATATTTCTAAAAGAACAATATTAATGAAAAATGATTTAAAAAGCATCAAGTGTATCATTTTATATGTCTTTTTAGAAGTTTTATGCATCTACTATTTCCCAGTGTGTGTGTTCATCATGGTATAGAAGGACTACCCATGCCATTAATTCAATATTCCTTATAGATCTGTAAACATAATTATATTCTGGTCTAGATTTCAGGGTTCTTTGTCCTCCAATTTTTTAAATTCCTTCAAGACACATCTGCTATGTACAATATACTTCATATTAATTGCACATAATTTGCCAATGTTTCTTTTTACTCTACCATTGGCATTTAGAAAGAGCCATCCATCTCAGTAGATACTATCCTCATCTTTCTCTGTCTTGAGTACTGATCTACCACAGGGCTTTGTGTGTGATGGAAAGTATACTACCACTGAGCTACACTCCCTGTCTGGAGATATCCTCATCTATATACTCTTCAGCGCATGCATTCATTCTAGCTCTTCAAAGCAAGAAGGTTAACAAGTACTCTATAGTCATAGAGAGGGTCTGCCCACTTACAGTACTTGCCATACAACTAGGGTTAGCAGGCAAGCGATCTCTTTACAACTGTACCTTTAAAACCCCTCCTAGAAACACAGAAACATTTCCCGAAGACATAGAGTCTGTTCTACCTAAGATTTTTACCAATAATTTATCATAAATAATTTGTAAGCAATCTCAATAGGTAGAAATAAAAATATATTAGGAAGAGTGTTCTGTTTATTTAAAATTAAAAGTGCATTGTGAGTCCTCTGTGGAGCAGAATTGGTCATCAATCAAAAGGGGCATAAACTTAAACACATGTCAAACAATCATTTTATCTCAGTTGATTCTAGGTACTGCAAAAAATTATGGAACAGTTTTTTTTTCATTAAAGCAAGTTCTTAAAAGACAAAAAACTTAGATATGAGCAAAAATACTTCACAAAAGGAGAATTATTCCTTTTGTTTTAGGTGGAGAGAAAAATATCAGCAATAGGGAATGTAGCACTCAAGAAATCTTAAAATTATGTGAGATTCCCTTCTCTATGCTGTGAATATGTTTTATTATCATTGATTAATAAAGAAGCTTTTTTGGCTTATGGTTTAACAGAGTAAATCCAGTTGGGAAATCTGAATATATATATATATATATATATATATATATATATATATATATATGGAGAGAGAGAGAAAGTAGAGTTAAGGAGATGCCATGTATTTGCAGAAAAAAGTAAAAAGATGCCACTTCTAAAAGCTTTCTGATAAGTCACAGCCTTTTGTCAATACACAGATTAATAGATATGGGTTAATTAAAAATATAAGAAATAGATAGGAAGGTGGAGGGAAGAGAATGAGGGCAGGAAGTGAGAATTGTATTTGGTATGTAAAATGAGAAATGATAGTTTTTTAAATAATTTAAAATAAAATTTATAAAGATAAAAAGTAAGATAGGTAGAAATACACCTAAGCTGTTGGCCAAAAGTGTAATTAATATAGTTTCTGTGTGCTTATTTGTTTCTGAGCAGTTGGGTAATGAGTAAGCAGTCTCCGGCTACAAAATGGTGCCCATAAATTTGGGGTTGATCTGCTTGGCAAGCCATATACATCAGTTCAGGTGCTTATATGACAGCTCAGGGATTAGGAGCCTGCTTCTCAGCAGTCCCACCTGGGCAAGTCACTGTATCAAGTTGGCTAGACAAGCACAGGCTGAAATGCATGGCAGATATCCAAGACATTTTCAGGCTCTTCAGCACACTGCATGGCAAATTAGACTTTTATTTAGGCATAGAGGGTTTATGTGCTGCAAGGTGCTTCCCAGAGCTCAGGTGGTAAGCTAGGCTCCCACCCAGGAGTCCCAGAGTTAAAGGTAAATTTACCTCCACCATATTGAAGTCAGCATCCAGGACTGCCGCAGCTACACTACCACAATGCTTGCCATTTTATAATGCTCCTTGTCAAACCTTTCTACTTCCCCCTCCCCCAACCTCAGTGGAACTCTGAAACACAGCCTGCCCAGAGAGGATCAATAGGTGAGTGACCACTCACCTGGCTGAACAACCCACTCTCTAAGCCTTCTATAATGGGGCAAAACCTCTGGCCCCTCCCTCATCTACCTCAGCTTTTCTAGACAGCCAGCAGGTGAGTTTCTTGCAGGTAGCCTGCTCCAATACCCCCATCCCATTCATCTGACTCTGCAACTACAATTCCCACTAAGCTATACTTCCCGTTCCTTGCAACCTCAGTGAAACTGTGAAACACAGCTTATTATATAGAGTGGACCAAGAGATAAGTGACAACCAACCCAGTGGGACACCCCACCCTCAAAACCCTCCACACTGGGACAAAAGCCTGGGACCCTCCACTACATGCTTCTGTTTATCTCCAGCCAGCAGGATATTCCTTGTAGGTAGATGCTCTAATACAACCATCCTATCCATCAAACCCTGAAAAATACAAGTCCCACTCTGCCCCCAAACTTTCCTACCAAACATATCTCCCACGACCACCAAAACCTTAAAGGAACACTGAAAGACACTGTGCAAGTGAAGAGAGAGGCACAAAAGAGAAACTCTGAAACACAAGCTGTGACTGCAGAGAGTTGACCAAGAGAGCAGATCAAGAGAGCAGGCAGAGACCTCAGTGGCTCCCTGAGATGCAGACAGTGTTAGTACATTGCAGACCAACAACAGTTCACAAAGACACAGACAGCCACTGCAAGGATTGGACCAAGAGGCAAAGACAATATCAGCACCAATTGAAGGAAGAGATGGGTAGGCACCAGTGCAAGAATTCATCCAACAACCTAAAAAGCAACAGGGACACATCAGAAACCAGTGGTCATACAACATAAATACTGATCATCCTAATCCAAAAGAAGCAGAAGAAAACAATTTTATATCTTTATGAGAATGATGGAGGTCATTAAAGAAGAAATGAAAAATTCCCTTCAAAAATGGAGGAAAAGAAAAAAAATGGAAGAAATCTACAAATCTCTCAAAGAAAACCAAGAAAAAACAATCGAACAAGTAAACCAAACAATTAAAACAGTTCAAGACTGGAAGATTGAAATAGAGGCAATAAAGAAAATACAAACCAAGGGAATTCTGGATATGGAAAATCTGGGTAAACAAACAGAACTACAGAGGCAAGTATAATCAACAGAATACAAGAGATGGAAAGAATCTCAAGTGTTGAAGATACTATAGAGGAAATAAATTTATTGGTCAAATAAAACATTAAATCCAACAAATACTTAACACAAAACATCTAGGAAATCTGGGACACCATGAAAAGACAAAACTTAGGTAGGTTGTTTTCCAATTTTCTGAAAAATCACCATACTGATATCCAAAGGGGTTGTACCAGTTTGCACTCCCACCAGCAATGGAGGTGTGCTCCCTTTACGACAAATTCTCTCCAGCATAAGTAGTCATCAATGTTTTTGATCTTGGCCATTCTTACAGATAGGTGTAAATGGAATCTCAGAGCTGTTTTGACTTGCATTTCTCTAATGTCTAAGAATGTTGTGCATTTCTTTAATTGTCTTTCGGGAATCTAAAGATTCCTCTGTTGAGAGTTTTCTGTTACGGTCTGTACCCTATTATTTAATTGAATTATTTGTTTTTGATTACCAGTTTCCTAAGTTCTTTGTATATTTTAGAGGTCAACCCACTGTCCAATGTGGTATTGGTAAAGATCTTTTCCCATTCTGTAGGCTGCCTTTTTTTCCTGTTGACAATGTCCTTTGCTGAACAGAAGCTTCTCAGTTTCAGAAGTTCCCTTGTATTGTTTGTTGCTCTCAGTGTCTTTGCTACTGGGGTTTTATTTAAAAAGTGATCTCCTGTGCCAATGCATTCAAGTGTACTTTCCAATTTCTTTTCTATGAGGTTCAGTGTGGTTGGCTTTATGCTGAGATCTTTTAACCATTCAGACTTGAGTTTTGCTCATGGTGATAAATATGGCTCTATTTTCATTCTTCTACATGTTGATATCCAGCACCATGCCTTCTTTTTTTCCACTTTATATTTTTTGCTGCTTTGTCAAAAATCAGGTGTTCATAGGTGTGTGGATTGATATCTGGGTCTTCGACTTGATTCCATTGGTCTTCCTGTTGGTTTCTATGCTAATACCAGAATGTTTCAGTACTTTAGCTCTGTAATAGAGTTTGGAGTCAGTGACTGTGATGCCTCCAGAAGTTTCTTTATTGTAAAGGATTGTTTTGATTATCCTGGGATATTTTGGATTTCTGTATGAAATTAGTATTATGCTTTCAAGGTCTACTAAGAATTTTGCTGAGATTATGTTGGGCATTGCATTGACTCTATAGATTGCTTTTGGTGTGATTGCTATGTTTACTATGTTAATTCTACCTACCCAAAAGCATGGGAGATCTTTCCATTTTCTGGTGTCTTCTTCAATTTCTTTCTTTAAAGATTTAAAGTTCTTGTCATACAGGTCTTCCACTTATTTGGTTAGAGTTACTCCAATATATTTTATGTTATTAGTATTCTAAACCTCTGCCAAATAAGTGATAAATTAAATATACAAGAGAAATATCAAATTCTTCAAAACAACAATAAAATATTTTTTTCATTTTACTCCAAGATTCAAAGAAAAACACTGATGAGTTCTGTTGTTATTCTTGTCATATCTGTTTACTTATTGAGATTTCATTGGATACAAATGTTTCTATATTTACGATTTAAAATATATTTGTGTGTTCCTCAATGTTTGTAAACTTAAAAGGATTCATAAATAGAAAAAGGCAAACAAATTGAGGTTATGAGTTTTGCTTTTTCCCTTGGTAAATGTTATAGAAATTAATACAAAATCAAAAGTAACAAGAGCATAACAAACATTATATTAAAGACAATATCTGTGTTGAAAATCTATAGATACTAAATGAGAAATCATATTAATTAAACAATATGCAATCTCCTGGTACAGTTCCAATTTTTGAAATAAATGAATGCTTGCTGTTATGATAATTGAAATAAGTTAAAATATTACAATAAGAATAAAATGTGGTTTACTAGTACCAAGAAATTATGCTCCAGTGGGGAGTAAAATTTCTCATGGTATTTTTTACATCTAGTTAACCAATTAAAATTAGTTGTAGAGAATAAAATTATTCATAGAAATATTATTAATATTTTTTCTTTCTAATTATCATTAAACTTGTATATGTATGAAATAATGTTGTAAAGTATTTAAATTTTAAAAAATATATTTAATTTTTGGAAAGTTTCTATTAATTGTTTGAGATAATCTTTCAATATATTTTGAAGATAATCAGGCACATTCCTCACCCTTTCCCACTACCAGCCTATCCATCCTCCCAACCCTTCCAGCTAAACTTAAAATTTTTCTTCTATCTTTTCTTCTTTGGACATAGAACTCAATCATCTTTACACAGACAGTCTTGGAAGTGTATTCTGCTGCAATGTGTTGTCAGTCTACTGTGAGTCACATGATGAAAGAGAGTTATTTCTGTCCCAGAAGCTGGCAAGCAACAATAATTCTCAACTAGAGGTGTGATTTTATATCTACCTTCTCCCTCAATTCTAGGATTTTGAGTTTCTAATGCATTATTAATTTTACAATTATTTAAAACCATAGATAATAACTTCTCCAGAAATTATGCATAGTAAAGTTTGTGAGCTCCAACAAATATGCATCTATTTCATACACTTCGTTTTCTTGTCAAGTATCATTAATTTTTATTATTTATCTTTTTTGTTGCTATAATTATATCATTTCCTTCTTCCCTTTTCCCTTCCAAACCTGCCATATAACAACCCTTACCCTCCTCCAAACTTTATGGCTTCTTTTTCATTCATTGTTAATACATGTTCAAATGTATATGTACCAAAATTACTGTATATATTACTAAATATAACCTTTTCAGTATATACAGTATTTTAATATGTGTATTTTCAGGATTGACAATTTAGTATTGAATAACCAGGTCGTGTGCTCTTTCATGGTGAAGACTATTCATCCCGTTCTTAGCATTCTTTTTTTAAAATAATTTTTATTGATTTTATTGAGCTATACATTTTTCTCTGCTCCCCTTCCCTCTTTGTCTCTCCCCTCTCCCTCAACCCTCTCCCATGGTCCTCCTGCTCACAATTTACTCAGGAGATTGAACTTATTGGCACAGGAGACCACATCTTAAATATAACCCCAGCAGCACAGCCTCTGAGAGAAACAAAAAAAGGGACCTCCTGAAACTGAAAAGCTTCTTAGCATTCTTTAGCTGCCTGTAACTCTTGTGTGAAGTTCAGACTTCATGGTCTTTTCCATGTCCACTTTAGCAGGTATATTCTAGTTCTATGAAAACTATCAAACAGGGTAGAGTTTTCTGATCTTATTGATATTGATATTTCCATATCCTGTTGCCAAACTTTGAAATGTCTTCAGCAACATAGTCTTAACTTGTAGATGGAGCCAATAACCAATGAAATAACACAGACTCTGTTGTTTTTCAGACTTCTGAGATCTTGTTGACCAATAACTCATTAAAGGTATCCCATGACTTGTACAGAAAATTTCATGTACCATCTCATATCTTCTGGAAACAACTTTTTCTTTGCAGAAAGTATAATCCCATTTAACTTATTTTTTTCCTTTTGTTCTTAGTTGTATTTTAAAATTAGCACACTAAACAATAGGTTTCCATAAGGATTTTTCAGACATTCATTGTTTTAGGTACTAACATATATAGTTCTACCTCCTAATTCCCAGTCATTCTTGTTCCTTTAACCTTCAGTACTCCATCTTCTTTTCTCATTTTGCTTGTATTATACTGTGCTCTACTTATTTCTAAAAACAAATACATGAGAAAAATAAATATTTACATAATAATATTGCTCAGTATTATTCTCTAGATATTTATCCTAAGAAGCAAATGTAACATACAGACAAATAGAATGGAGTGTCTAGGCATAAGTTAATGCATACAAAGAATATTGTCCTTGATAAAGTTGTCAAAAACATGGTAGGCAAAAGGATATTTCACCAATAAATCAAGGTGAAACTCTGAATAATCACAATCAAAGGAATAAAGCTGTCTTCATGTTTTGTACTATTATCAAAGTGCAAGTGAGTATTGAATAAAACAAAACCTACAACACAAAGCTCCAAAAGTACTAAAATAATAATGAAAATAATGTAGTCTTGTCCTTACAAGTTTTTCAGCTATAATTCCAAAATAATATATAATTTAGAAATAATTAAGAAAGAATATGTGTAAAACCCTTTGCATAGCATACAGTGAATAGATAAACCTAAACAGAAAAGAATATTCATTTTGCATGTAAGAAACACATTTTAAATCTTGGTCAGTATGTTGGGTATATTGGTCAACACATTCTTAGCTAATCATAATATAACACTGCATTTGTATATTACATTGCATGTAAATCAGACTTCAGTAAAAGTGAAAGGTTAATTATTATAATTAGCTTTGTATAAACATTTTATTGTTATTAAGCCAAATATACAGATGTGATATTTCACTTCTTTGAGACTTCTTGACAGAAACAAAAATGGTATTCTGAGGAGATTTTGAAAGTCAATTGTACCTCATATCTCTCAACTCTTTTCTTCCTTACTGATGTAAATACAGTATAAAGTAAAATCATTTTTATTTCATTCATTGAAAACCCTCTTTTGCCACTAAGATTGCTATTGTGAAAATATAGTGGATTGTTGTAGAACACATTTTTTGAAAGGATGTAGCAGTTTGTTACTTCATTGATTCTGAAATGGGAGTGTCTTGTTTTGCAAGAAGAAATCCTACTACCATCTAATCTCATGGTCAGATACTTAGTTTGAAATAATACCATGTGATCTTTTTCCCCTTATCCTGTACTTTTTTTTACTACTAGTATTGATTTGAAGTCATATACCTCATCACAATCCCTTCCTAATTCTAATAATTCAAATTATTATTATTTGGATGATTATTTTTATAATTTATAAGATATTTTATTCAGTAATAATCTCAGGAAAGATGTTTGGCAATTTGGTAATATACGTGCAATCTCATGGATATGTAATTATAATTAAGATAGAAGAAATTGAAGCTAGATTGAGGAGAGATGAGGAAAGCATGTATCTTCTATTTGTTTTGTTTGATTTTATTCTTGTCACTTCTTATTTCTAGTCCCATGTTTCCTTGTTAATATAAAGGTATGGCCTTATTAATCCTGTGATATATAAAAGGATGGCAGAATACAATTTATTTATTTACATTTTGTATTAGTTAAGAATTCAAACATTTAATTTTTTTTGCTTCATAAGTAATACCATTAAAAATTTCCACCTCCTCTCCTCCCATTTCCCTCCCACTCCCCCACTCTGATTCTAGAATACTATTTAAAAACTTCAGTTAAACACAAAAGTTGCTTAGAACTTACATTTTCAAAGAGAATATATATTTATATACAATTGTTGCTATAAAATAAATATGTAATAAGATTTAAAAGTGTGTTTAATCACATTGATCAACATGTCTGTTTCTTTGCAAATACCATGCAGTTTTTAATATGATAGCTTTTTAGTGCAGCTTGATATCAGTGATGTTGATATGTATAAAAATTCTACTATTGATAAGGATTGTTTTAGCTATACTGTGTTCTTTGCTTTTCTATATGAGGAATATTATCCTTTCAAAGAATTTCAAAGAATTGTGTTGAAATTTTGATGGGGATTACATAGAATCTGCAGATTGTCTTTGTTAGGATGGTCATTTTTATTATGTTAATCCTAACAATCCAAGAGTATGGTAGTTCTTGCCGTCTGCTGAAATCTAAAGAAACCAATCATCAACAAACCAAAAACTTCAATTAAAATTGGGGTACACAGATAAATAGATATTGCTCAACAGAGGAATCACAAGTGACTGAGAAACATTTAAGTGGAAGTTAAATATGCTTAGACATCAGGGAAATGTAAATTAAAACTACTTTGAGGCATAGTGATATTTTGTTTATGATATAACAAATAAAACTTGCCTGAAAATCAGAGTGCAAAGCTAGCTACACTAGCCATACAGGTCAGGCAGTCGTGGCACACATATATAATCCGAGGAGCTATGCTGGCAGGTAGGCAGTAGTGGTGTATGCCTTTAATCCCAGCACTAGATAAGAGTATAAAATGGGAGTATACAGGTGTTAGGCTCAGTCAAAGTCTGAGGATTAGTGGAGGCAGGATCACCTATTTTGGTATTAGGTAGAAATAAGAGCCAGTGGCTAGCTGCTTTGTTTTTCTGATTTTCACCTTAAACCCCAATATTTGTTTCTCAGTTTTTATTATTTGTGCAATATTGAGGTTCCATTTTATACCTCTCAGAATGGCTAATAGCAAAAACATAAGAAACAGTTCAGATAGCTCATGCTGCCATGAATATGAAGCAAAGTTAAGACTCCTCCATTTCCAGGCACAGAGAATACTGGGATAAGAAGGGCAAAGATGCCAGGTACACAGATAATGAAGGTTGAGCCCTATGGAGATGAGGTAATAAAGTTCTGAGGCAGAAAGTAAATTAATAGAAATGGTTCAAGTTATAAGTACTAGGTGGGAACAGGCCTAAGCTATCGGCTGCCCTTTTATAATTAATAATAAGCCTCTTGTGCTTAATTTTGAGCTAAATGATGAGACAGAGAAAGACTCATTACACTAGTGCAGGGGAAACTCATTGGATGTTCAAGGGTAACTCCAGCAAGGACTACTAGTATTGTATAATAAGGAGCATGAAGAGCATCTTCTGTATGCAAGTGGTGGAACTGAAACACCAATATAGCCACAAATCATTTGACCTACAATCTGTCCAGTCTTCAAGATGTGCTGGGGCAATGTTGGCACAGAACTTGTGGGAGTAGCCAGCCAATGATTTGATTTATTTGTAGCTGATGCTATGAGAAAGAACCCATACCTGACAGTGCCTGGATGACCAGGAAACAGAAGCTGAATAACTCATACCTAGAGTAAAACCAAACACAACTGGAAAAAACAAACAAAACAATGAACTGATTCCTAATATTGTTTTGCTATATTCATGGATTGGTGCCTAATCTAACCATCATCAGCTGATTGGAGAAGATGCAGAGACCCACTGAAGGGGCATGGTCTATCAGCAGTTATGATTCACCAGACTAGCTTTAATATATATATATATATATATATATATATATATATATATATATATATATATTTCAGCTTTAATAAAGAAAAGAAAAGGGAACTTACAAATCCAAGGTTCCAGCAAGGAGTGCAGAAAAGCAAAGTGCAAGCGGGCCGCAGGCCTGCAAGATTTTATAAGTAAATATTAGCCTAAGGGGGACACACCTTACAAAAAGGTGATTGGCTAGGCTTCCCCTTCATCTCCCCCTTTTGTCTAAATAAGACAGAACCAAACCAAATACAACTATATATAATAGGAAAAATAAAAAATATACAATTACAAACAACAAATAATATTAAGCAAGAAACATATAACAAAAGTTTTACTAAATATTCTATTTCAAGGAGTCTAAATAATGTGGAGGGTAACTACAATTATCTAATCTTCAACCCCATCAAAGATCTGAGAAGGGAAGTAATATTACTTAAGCAGCTAGGAAGTACAAGCGAGAAACTTCCAAAATGTACAACAAATGACAGAGACAACTGTCTACCTGGGCAATCACCCAAAGTTTCGTTTTGCAATGTTGAGGCAACCAACTTTGGCTAAGGCCTAACACAACAGACATAACATTTTGAAAAGGCAAGGAACCTTTTGTAGAACTATCCTACCCTGTCTTGGCAAGATAAGACAATCCTGTTTTATCCACTTATGGATATTCTGTATCTTTGTCAGTAGTTGAGGTATGGGCTTTTCTTTGCCCAAAGGCCAGTTGTGCCAAGAAGAAGACAAGCTCCCAGTGGAGTGCCTTTGGTGCTCAATGTTCTCTGGGGAGTAGAGAGGTGTTGCCAGGAGTGATTGTGTCTCATAAGTACAAAACTCTAGGTTAGATTAAAGACCATTTTCTACAGCTCTTCAAAGAGGTCAAAGATTATACTATCTATACTAAATATAATTTCTATGTATCTAAAAAACCTGAATATCCTAAATATAAATATGACAAACATATATGACTACTGATATATAATTCTCGATACCTGTCTAACTTGGAGACTAAGAGAATAAACAACTGTGCAATAAATGAGGACAATGATCTCCAAATGTAAACAATGTCATTACATAAATAATATCAGAGGTAGAAATGTACATTGCAATATGGAAAATATCTCAATATAACAATTGTTTTAAACAGAGGTAGAAGCATACTCACATACAATGTTCAATATACAAGAATCAACACCAATGCAATTTTCTAAAAACAATAATTCACAAATACCAGTCATCCCATCAAACCAGTTAATCCCCCCGTTTTTTTAAATAAACACCCCTGAGTCCATATAATACCTCCCCCATCCCCTCAACCCTATACCAACTACTAAATGATGTCCCTAAACTCGAGGGAAAACTCTGTTGGGAGAGGGGGCATCATCCTCTAAGATTGCTTCCAGCTGACATGGGGGGCGACGTTCTTCTCAGGGGGTCCTGTGAAAGCAAATGATGGTAAAATTCCCAGAATAACATTTGGTCGAGGAAACTGTAACTAGCCTCTGAGTGTTTTGAGGACGTCCGGCCAGAGTGTTATCAAAATTGTGCACCATTTGAAACTGTCTTATGCAGTTGGTACCAAAATACAGGACTAATTTTAGCGCTATTAAAAACATTACGTCATAGTAACCAGGTGAAATTGATGTTGTGGGGCCCCATCTTCATCCTGGAAACTTCAAAGATTACTGAAGGAAAATTTGTAGTTTGTTACAGAAAAGGTAAACATTATCTACGAAGACATATACAGACATATATATATATATATATATATATATATATATATATTCAATGGAAGGTGTAATAAAGACAGACACAGATATGAGGAAAGACAAAGTTTATCAAGTATCATCATCATTATTATTATTATTATTATTATTATTATCATTATTATTACTATTATGATTCTGTCCCATTTCATGGCTCCTGACCTGAGACAGAAACTCTGAGATATCTCTTATCAACAGGCTTGGAATTGAAGAGGGACTGATCCATAGTCCAACTCCAAAACCAGCTCTACATACATATAAATAAAAGCACAGTAATGCATATATATGTGTGTGTGTGTGTGTGTGTGTGTGTGTAAAAAATGTTTTATACTTACTAAACCTATTTGGGTTCTGTGTTGATCCATATTGGGTTGTAACTAGTATCCATCCATCAGTATTTAAATATCCAGGGTCCCTTAAGTTCTTTCAAGATGAGTGGTTTCCTGTGGAGATAAGAAAAGAACCCTGCCCCCAACCTATATGTTTTTCTTACCATCAGTATGATCGTTATCCTTGTGAATGAATTATTTTTCTTTTCCAAGGGGCTTCTCCTCTTCAAACCAAACCTTTATTAATTTTGACGGTATGCACAATTTTTCCTCTCCTGTGGAGACAAGAGCAAAACCCCTTCCCCAACTCAGCACATCTCCTGGCTTCCATTGCAAGGTCAGCACATCCTTGAAATAAACTGGTTGATTTAATTCAGCAGACTTTTCCATTATACAATGTCTTTCTATAGCCGTTGTCCCCTTCTCATTAGCGTTAAGAAAATTCAAGATTAATAAAGCACTATGTAACCTATTTCTAGGGGGTATTTTCCACCCCTTTCTGTTTGTTTAACATATCCTTTATAGTTCTATTTGATCTTTCTATGACTGTTTGACCTGTAGGATTGTATGGTATGCCTGTAACATGCTTAATATTGTAATAAGCAAAAAACCATTTCATTTTCCTAGAGACATAAGCTGGACCATTATCCGTCTTTATTTGTGTAGGTATACCCATGATGGCCATAACTTCTAAGAAATGAGTAATTACTGAATCAGCTTTTTCTGAGCTTAAAGCAGTTGCCCATTGAAAACCTGAATAAGTGTCAATGGTGTGGTGTACATATTTTAATTTTCCAAATTCTGCAAAGTGAAACACATCCATTTGCCAGATTTCATTCCTTTGAGTGCCCTTTGGATTAACCCCTGCAGGCAGTGGTGTTTGGTTATAAAAAGAGCAAGTAGGGTATTTCTTTACAATCTCCTTAGCTTGTTGCCATGTAATAGAAAACTCTTTCTTCAAGCCTTTGCTATTGACATGATTTCTTTTATGAAATTCAGAGGCCTGCAGCACACTACCAATCAACAATTGATCAATTTCTGCATTACCTTGTGCTAGAGGACCTGGCAAACCCGTATGGGATCGGATGTGTGTTATATACATAGGGCAAAGCCTGTTCCTGATCATGTCTTGTACCTGGATAAACAATAAGCTTAGTTCTGTATCATCCGGTATAAATTCAGCAGTTTCAATATGTAAGATAATTTTCTGCATATTGTGAGTCAGTAACTATATTAAGAGGATGTTTAAAATCTCTTACCACCATAAGAATGACATATAATTCTGCCTTCTGGACAGAATCATAAGGACTTTGTTCCACCTTACTCAAATCTTCTGATTTGTAACCTGCCTTCCCTGATTTATTAGCATCAGTATAAAATGTATGGGCTCCGGTTATTGGAGCATCACGGATGATTCAAGGAAGAATCCAAGAATTTCTCTTTATAAAGTTAAGCCTCTTGCTTTTTGGATAGTTGTTATTGATTTCTCCCAAAAATTAGCACAAGCTCTTTGCCATGGTTCGTTATCTTCCCACAACATTTTTAGTTCATCAGCAGTGAAAGGCACTATAATTTCTGCTGGGTCTATGCCTGCTAGTTGACGAAGTCTCAATTTGCCTTCTATAATTAATTCAGAGACTTTTTCCACATAAGTTATTATTTTCTTACTTGGTTTATGTGGTAAAAAGATCCATACTAAGACAATATCATCTCTCTGTATTAAAATTCCTGTAGGAGAAATTTTGGAAGGCAATATGATGAGAATACAACTGAGCTCTGGATTCACCCTGTCCACATGTGCCTCTTATAATTTCTTCTCAATCATTCTCAGTTCCTTATCTTCTTCAGCTGTTAATTCTCTAGGACTGCTTGAGTCTTTTTCACTATCCAAGGTTTTATTTAAATGAATTATCATATCAGGTGTTATCCCAACAGCTGGTCGTGAGCTGGAAATGTCTCCTAACAACCTTTGAAAGTAATTGAGAGTCTGTAACCAATCTCTCCTAATTTGTGCCTTTTGTGTCTTAATTTTTTGCAAACCTATTTTATAACCTAGATAATTAACAGAATCTCCTCTCTGAATTTTTTCAGGAGCAATCTGCAATCCCCATTTAGGTAAAAGTATTTTTACTTCTTCAAACAGTCTTTCTAAGATATCCATGTTTGAATCAGATAACAGAATATCATCCATGTAACGATAAATTATAGACTTGGGAAATTGCTTGTGTATTATTTGCAATGGTTGATTTACAAAGTATTAGTACAGGGTGGGAGAGTTCAACATGCCCTGTGGGAGGATGGTCCACTGGTATCTCCTTGTAGGTTGACAGTTATTATTAAGTAGGCACTGTGAAGGCAAACTTTTCTCTGTCTTTTTCTTGTAAAAGTATAGTGAAGAAACAATCCTTTAAATCAATAACTATGAGAGGCCATCATTTTGGTAAATAAAGAGGGCAGAGGAATTCCAGATTGCAGAGAGCCCATAGGTTGAATAACCTTATTGATAGTCCTGAGATCTGTCACCATTCTCTATTTACCAGATTTTTTTCTTAACAAGAAATACAGGAGAATTCCAAGGGTTGTTAGATTCTTTTATATGTCGAGCATCTAATTGCTCTTTTACAAGCTGTTCTGAAGCCTGAAACTTTTCCTCAGCTAAAGGCCATTGCTTTGTCCATATTGGTTTCTCAGTCAACCATTTTAGAGGCAGGGCTGTTGGTATCTCTGAAGGGCCATCAATTGTTCTGCTTTCTTGTATAGCCCAAACAGCTGGTTTCCGCCTTCTGTAATATCTTTTAATATTTTCCTCAGTAATATAGGTTCTAGAATCAGCAGGATTGTTAATTTGGGTATTCCATTGCTGCAATAGGTCACGGCCCCATAAATTCACTGCAATATTGGCTATATATGCCCTTAATTTTCCTATTTGTCCTTCTGTCCCTATGCATTCAACCCATTTCATGCTCTGCCTTACTCAAGATAGGGTTCCAATTCCCAGGAACTGAACATTTATGTCCTGAAGAGGCCAATATGGATGCCAAGATTCTGGAGTAATGATACTTACATCCACACCTGTGTCTAGTAGGCCAGTAATAAAAACGCCATTTACACACACTCTTAACTTTGGTCTTTGTTCATTTATAGAAGTCTGCCAAAATACATGTAACTCATCTTTCAGGCCTTTTTTGCTTTTAACAGTAGGCATGGGGCTTTCTAATTTTCCTGACGAGGCATATTCTCTGAAGTAACGGGAAATGACTGGACCACATTCACCATGGGGGCCTGCGAGAGGCCCCCCATTGCATTTCCCAATGGCAACGGGTTGCCTTGTCTATCTCTTGTTGACCTACACTCATTGGTCCAGTGTCTGCCTTTTCCACATCTCCTACATAAACCTGAAGGCTGAGTCCTCCTACATCTGTTATTTCTAGAAGAGGCATTATTATTATTATTGTTATTGTTATTATTATTATTATTATTATTATTTCTGAAAATCCATTGTCTGCAGTTCCTTTTCATATGTCCCATTTTGCCACAATTAAAACATTTGGTAACTTGATGCCTCCTTTTTGCATTAGAAATTGCTTCTTCTACCCATGCTTCAGTGCCATAGTCAAATGTATCAACATTCATTGTATGCAAGACCCATTTGTCCAAAGGTGCTGATCTGATCTTTAAAGGCCCCAGAATCCTTTTGTACTCCACACTGGCATTCTTATAAGCCAAAGACTAAATTATTATACATCTTGCTTCTGGGTCAGATATCCCTATTTGTACAGCTTTAGTTAGTCTTTGTAAAAAATCACTAAAGGGTTCTCTCTGACACTGTTTAATTCTGATATATGATTCCAGTCTCTTTCCTGTGTCTTGAACCCTGTCCCAAGCCTTTAAGGTGGTTGTAGTACATATGGATAAGGTGTGTTCATCATAATTAGCTTGTTCTAGAGGATCGGAGAAAAGTCCTTCACCCAGAATTTGATCTAGGGAAATTTCAATTCCTTTTGCTCTTTCCTGCTGTTCTAAAAGTCTAGCCTCTTGTCTGAACAAGCATTTCCAATTTAATTGCAATCCACTCTCTAGAACAGCTGATACTAATTGTATGCAATCATGGGGAGTTTCCTTTTTGCTTATAGACCAAGTTTTGAGCAACTCTCTAACAAAAGGACAAATGTAGCCCAAAATTCATAATGGCTTGTTTAATTTCTTTGAGATCATTCATACAGACATATATTCTTTGTATATTCCCTGATATATAAATGATATATATGATATGAATATATATATATATATATATATATATATATATATTCCTTGATGACCTTAGGGTTTTTGGAACCAGTCACCTTTTCTGATGTTATTATTGGAAAGGCAGGTAGAACTCTATGGAAATTATCCCGGAGAGTTTTACGCATTGACGGAGTTAAGTTTTACCTTTTTACCATTTGCTCCTGTTCATCAGAGTCTATAATTTCCTCAGTCTTTTCTAATCAGCTTACCATTGCCTTCTGTAAAGCCTGGATCTCCTGTCCAGAATTATGCTCCAAGGCCTTCATGGAGGATTCCAAAATATGAAGTTTATCCAGTAGATTTAATATCTCATCCTTGGATAGAATTTTCATGGCATGAATTGTGCCTTCTTGTTTTGACAATCTGTCATCCAATTTATCATATCCTTTAGATAAAGTCCGATTTTCACATTCAGCAGTTTTAATTCTCTATGATAATGTTTCAGTTCCTACAGACAGGGACTGAAGTTTATGATCCAAATCAGCTGTTCCCTCCTCCACAGCAATGAATCTCTCCTTAATATCAGACTGTACATTTTCTAAATTTTGCTCAGTTGAAGAGTCATATCAGACAAAGACCTATTCCCTTCCTTGAGAATTTCAAACTCTGTCTTAAGGAGGTTGGTGTCAGTCAAAATGAAGGGGCATGGTCTATTGGCAGTTATGATTCACCAGACTAGCTTTAATTTATATATATTTCAGCTTTAATAAAGGAAAGAAAAAGGAACTTACAAATCCAAGGTTTCAGTTAGGAGCACAGGAAAACAAAGTGCAGGTGGGCAGCAGGCCCGCAAGATTTTATAAGTAAATATTAGCCTAAGGGGGACATGCCTTACAAAAAGGTGATTGGCTAGGCTTTCCCTTCAACCCACTGCCAAATATTAGGCAGAGAGAGTGAGTCCAAGTTGGAAGTCTCTATTGGGTCCCTTCTCTGAGAGATCAGGGAACTCCAAGGAGGAGGGAAAAGAGGAACTGTGGGAGCCAGAGGACCCAAGGACACTGAAAGAGCAAGGCCCAGAGAATCAACTAAGCCATGGAGCTCACAAAGACTGAAGCTGTAATCACCAAATCTGCAAAGGCCTTTTTTAGGTCCTTTGCACATATGTTATGGTTTCAACTTGGTGATTTGGGGGACTCCTGATAGTGAATGTGGGGTGGCTCTATTTTGCTTGCCCTTAGGATCCTTTTCTTTTGCAGAGCTTTTTATGCAGTTTTGATAATGATCTTAAATGTATTTTGTGCTGTGTTTGGTTCTTGTCCATGGGAGGCATACTATTTTCTGGGGAAATACAGAGGTAATTAAGCTGGGGAAGACTGGAGGAAGCACTGGGAAGGTTGAAGAGAGGGGATGCTGTGGTCAGGAAGTATTGTATTAGAGAAGAACAAACAAAAGCTAAAAAGAAAATTTTCTCAAGTGTTTCCCAATCTTACTTTGTGTTCACATTTCATTATGTTTCTATGGTCATAACTTTTTCACAATTCTACAGAGAATTCTGATAATTAAGCCTCAGCTTTGCCAAGGTAATGAAATACTTTACCGATATGACAAACCTCAGAAGAAAACCTTTGTCAATTTTTGAATAATGGGCACTTTTAAAGAGTCAACATGTTTCAAACTGCCTTCACTTTTCCACATTCTCTTGTGTCCCTATTTTTCCAACTAAAAAACTAGTAACTCAATCAAATGCAATTCTTTTCAAGAATGTGCTAAGCCATTTTCTGTACTTTTAGAATAGCTTCCAAATGTTTGAATTCTGTAATATTCCTTACATAATTTGATTGACAAAGTCAGAATTAGCATAGTTAACTATTCAAAAAATGTTTAAATTTATTTTTGCACCAACATAAACATCAGAAAAGACATCTAAGGTAAAGAATTCATTTTATTCATTCCATGAAGAACTGGCACAGCTTACCCATCTATAGCCAGACAAAAAAGTGTCGTTTCACATTCAATCTTATTTATAAGAAAATCAGTATAGTGGAAAATTGCAAAACTCTTATGTGAACTTCAGTTATCATCTCTTTAGCCAAATAACTTAACTGTAATCTTTAACAATCTCCATACAGCAAAGATCAACTTTTATATTTAATCTTAGTTTGATTGCTACTGACTACATTTGAAAATAGTAGAAGTTATGAAAGAAAAGTCAAAATTTTACCAAATGACTTTGTGGGGTTTTGTGTGTGTGTGTGTTGGTATGTTTTAGTTTTAGTTAGCATAAAATAGAAGAATAGAATAATTAATATAGTCTCTTGACAACCCTCAGGTGGCTCCCTAAATTAAGATATATGCTTCCCTGCTCCCATATCCACCCTTCCTGTATCCCAAGCATCCCATTCCTCCAAGCTTCCCCCATTCTCCCCTTCACGCTTTTCTCTCCCCATCTTCCCTTGGCCGCGTCTCGCCCAACCCTCGAGTTCCCAATTTTGTCTGGCAATCGTGTCTACTTCCAGTATCTAGGGGGATTACTATATCTTTTTTTGGGGAGTTCACCTTCTTATTATCTTCTCAAGGATCCCAAATTATAGGCTCGATGTCCTTTAATTATGGCTAGAAACCGATTATGAGTGATTACATCTCATGTTCATCTTTTTGGGTCTGGGTTACCTCACTCAGAATAATGCTTTCTATTTCCATCCATTTGCCTGCAAAATTCAAGATGTCATTGTTTTTTACCACTGAATAGTATTCTAGCATGTATATATTCCACAGTTTCTTCATCCATTCTTCCACTGAAGGGCATCTAGGTTGTTTCCAGGATCTGGCTATTACAAATAATGCTGCTATGAACATAGATGAGCAAATGCTTTTGTAGTATGATTGGGCATCTCTTGGGTAGATTCCCAATAGTGGAATTGCTGGGTCCTGGGGTAGGTTGATCCCAAATTTCCTGAGAAACCGCCACACTGCTTTCCAAAGTGGTTGCACAAGTGTGCATTCCCACCAGCAATGGATGAGTGTACCCCTTACCCCACAACCTCTCCAGCAAAGGTCATTATTGGTGTTTTGGATTTTAGCCAATCTGACAGGTGTAAGATGATATCTCAAAGTTGTTTTGATTTGCATTTCCCTGATAGCTAGGGAGGTTGAGCATGACCTTAAGTGTCTTTTGGCCATTTGAAATTCTTCTGTTGAGAATTCTCTGTTCAGTTCAGTGCCCCATTTTTTAATTGGGTTAATTGGCATTTTACTGTCTAGTCTCTTGAGTTCCTTATATAATTTAGAGATCAGACCTTTGTCAGTTGCAGGGTTGGTGAAGATCTTTTCCCAGTCAGTAGGCTGCCTTTGTGTCTTAGTGACAATGGGGTTCCAAGGTTTCCAGGGAGACGCCCCCAGTTAGTTCCTTGGGCAGCTGAGGAGAGGGAGCCTGAAAAGGCCAGTTCCTATAGCCATACTGATGATTTTCTTGCATATCACCATAGAACCTCCACCTGACGATAGATGAAGAAAATGACAGAGCCCCACATTGGAGCACTGGACTGAGCTACCAAGGTCTTGATGAGGAGCAGAAGGAGAGAGAACATGAGAAAGAAAATCAGGATCGTGAGGGAACCTCCACCTGGCGATAGATGAAGAAAATGACTGAGCCCCACATTGGAGCACTGGACTGAGCGCCCAAGGTCCTGATGAGGAGCAGACAGAGAGAGAACATGAGAAAGAAAGTCAGGAACGTGAGGGGTGCGTTCACTCATGGAGACGGTGGGACAGAACTAATGGGAGATCACCAACTCCAGTTGGAATGGGACTGATGGATCATGTGACCAAACCCGTCTCTCTGAATGTGGCCAACAGTGGGGGCTGACTGAGAAGCAAAGGACAATGGCGCTGGGCTCTGATTCTTCTGCATGAACGGGCTCTGTGGGAGCCTTCTCAGCTTGGTCAATCACCTTCCTGGACCTGGGGGGAGTTGGGAGGACCTGGGTCTTAGCATAGAGTAGGGAACCCTGATGGCTCCTTGGCCTTGAGAGGGAGGGAGCAGAGGTATGGGTGGAGGAGAGGGGAGGGAAGGGGGAGGAGGGGAGGGAAGGGGGAGGAGGAGGGGAGGGAAGGGGGAGGAGTAGGGGAGGAGATGGAAATTTTTAAATATAAAAAATAAACCATGAAAAAAAGAATTAATATAATAAAGATTAGAAAATTTTAAAGATTGTTCACTCTTCTTTTATTCTTATCATTTTAAATGAGGAGAATTAATATTTCTATAAGGAGTAATCAGAATGTCAGAACTTAAAACTAAAATTAAACTATACTTAAATTTGAAAAATACACATAGACAGGTTTCCCTCTATGAAATTAAGTTAAAAACTGTGTTCAGACTTTTTAAACATTCTTTTAAGTAAGGGATAAAGAATAACAGTTTGTTACTTAAAACTCACATTTTGGTGTTAAAATTACTATATGGATACTGTAAATGAGTTTAATCCAGATGATATTTTTCTATTTTTTGTTAAGGCTTTAATTTATTGCCTCAGGCATTCCAGTCCAGTGCTCTGCTATTTACTAAAACACCAGCACTAGTTACTTTTCTTACTTCAAGACAACACCTCATGAATGCAAACAGAGTGACTGTGAATCCATCTGTAAGCAGGGTTGGTGCCGGATTTATAATTTTTCTTTACCAGATTCCAAGATACTAGGATTTTAGGAATATAATATCATAAACAACAAAAATCATTTAAAAATACAATTTAGTGGATAACTAATCAAAAAATCTTGCTAACAACTGTAGATAAAAAAAATCTACTTGTTTTATTTTAGGTGTTATCTTCTGGAATGAATTATAAGGACTAAAACTAAAACTAAAAACACTATAAAGGAAAACAATAGTACTTAATATTTATTCTACTTTTAATAAAGAACGGTTATTCTAGCATTAGAGCATATGAATTATTCAACATCCTGGACATTATATAATATCTTGGCTTGAAGAGGAAGCAGTTCTTCATGTAAGGAGAAACTACAGAACAGAACAAAGAATATTCTTTTTTTTTTTTTTTTTTTTTTTTTACACAAGACGCGGCCTGGATGTTACACGCGCGCGACAGGTCGGCACAAGCAGCACACGACACACGGGATTCGAACTCGCGGACATGCGGAGCCACCCTACACGCTGAGCCACCGCGCGGCTCGCTAACAAAGAATATTCTTGAACTCTATCCCTAGTATGTAAAGACATCGACATTATGGCAGATGGATTATAATGTGTTCATTCATCCTGCTCTCACTCTGAGATGGTCAGTTGACTCTTATTCCTGTCCATCATAGTCTTCCACATGTCACCTGCTGGCTGCTTTGTCTTGCTGACAGGAGTGTTTTTCATAGTAACCTTGAGCTGGGACTTGATTACTTGAAAATATTTGGAAACAATTCAAAGTGACTTCAACAAAGCAAACTGTTATCATTTATTCATTCTGTTTTGTCTCAATGCACATAGACACAAGATACATTGTTAAATGTTTCAGCACTACTGATCTTGCCTTTACTTCAGCTGTAGCTCAGCTAACTTCTTTTTTATTTTTTTATTGATTTTTATTGAGCTCTACATTTTTCTCTGCTCCCGTCCCCACCTCTCCCCTCCCCTTCAACCCTCTCCCAGGGTTTCCATGCTCCCAACTTACTTGGGATATCTTGTCTTTTCCTACTTTTAACCTATGGATGACTGAGAGCAGCTCCAAGTGTCACATTTATACCATGGTATGATGTGGGATTCCACTATGTATGCTGTGAATATGTTTTATTGCCATTTGTTAATAAATAAGTTGCTTTAGGCAATGGTTTAACAGAGTAAAGCTAGGCAGAAAATTTAAACAGAGATGTAGAGAAAGAGTAGGCATAGTCAGGGAGATAGGAAGACACCGAAGGAGAAAGACATGAACCACCAGCCAGAACCTTATTGATGTAGGCTAAGAGCCTCATGTCCAAGCAGTGTTATAATTAATATAGTTTCTGTGTAATTATTTGTCTGGGTGGCTGGTAAACGAATAAGCAGTTGCCACGCACAACTTAGCAAACAATTCCATTTTTTTCGAGGGTTGTTAGAGAAGAGAACTGAATGTCTGCTGACAGATCCCACTGTCACCTCTCTCTTGTACAAGCACTGGGTAGTGGGTTGCTTAAGGGGTACTTCAGTCTTATGTTCTGTTATGAAAAGTTATAGTGATCAAAGAAATATAAACTGTGTTCTTATGCAAGTTTGTCTACTGACTTAGACAAAAATAAATATTAATAACTTTATTTATGGAGAAGTCTAGTATTGATTTATGCATTAAACAGTTGCAATCAGTATAAATTTTCTAAATAACAGTGGGGTTCAAGATTGTAAAGAAAGGGGAAAGAAAATTCTCCATATTTTAATATAATATTAAAACATATGGAAACTTACCTTAAGAAATTAAACCTGAAGTACTTGAAAAGATGTAATTATTTGAACAACAATCTTTAAAATGGTAAAATTTTGGATCTCAGTGTCCCAAGAGGAAATAATAGGACATTTTCACACTTATTGTCAAGGGACTATTTTGAAAAATAATTCCCATTATGAAACTGTGTATCAAAATAAATGGTGAGACTATTTTCTCCTCATTTCATACTATCTTTTATCTCTGTTCCTCATCTTCCATCCTGAAAAACTGCAGCTGTAATGAACCCGTAAGATGTTGCCACAGCTGTCATCGCTCTGAGCCATGTTATTACAGAAAAAAAAGTTTGTAACCAACCCAGAATAATATATTTCATCATCATTTATGGCAGTTTGGGAAACTAGTAAGTGGGAAACATTTTATAGAGTCATGCTAAACTTTAAAAGAAATACCTGTTGAATGTACATTTTTATGACCAAAATACATATGCATTTCTTAAAGCTAATTCAGACAAAGCTAAATAAATTAACAATGATATCCTCTATTTTACTATTTCTTAAAGTATAATGTAATCTTGATTATAAACCTTATTTTACATATGTATGTTTTCCATATATGCATGAGTTACTTTTCTCTTTCTACAGGCACCCACATGATAAATAATTGAGTTTATGAATAAATATATAATTATACTTTTGCATTTCAAGGTCAGACAGAATAATCAACCCTACCATGGTACCACCATAATAATCATTATGGTACCTCATAATAATCATTACTGTGTATCAAGACCTATTAACACTGGGTTTATTTGCTAACAATCTTATTCTGCAATGGATGTGCTACAAAATGAAATTAGGACATGAGAAAGGTGTTACTATTGTTTGCTGGTTGGTACTGGAACAATAACTGAACCAAAATCATCTACACCATTACTCAGGCTGATGATCCAGCTTAGCAAATAATGACTTTATTGGAATTCCTTACAGGAGTTAGGGTGATGTCTTGACTACAGAATAGTGGACATCTCAAATACAGTTACGTCATTGAAACCCGCACTAGCATAGGTGATAACTCACAAAAGCCTGAATGCTGGAGCAATCTGCACACATTGTGGCAACTATACAGATCCGAGTATGTGCCTCCAGCAATAGTTTTATAGCTCATATGACCTTGGGAGCCTATTAACCTATAGAGTTGTAAGAAATTCCTAATACTTGTGAGTTGTTTGCTTATTGAATATTACTTGGTCTTAAAGAGTCTCCCTTTGGCACTTCCTGAGGCTTCCAGAGTCTTGCTCTCGGTTGTCCTTAGTCTTAAAGAGTTTCTTTCCAGTATGGCACCTTTCAATTAGAAGGAAAATGCTACACAATTATTTTAAACATAATATTTTTTAACAAATATGTTTATTTCCTTTATTTTTGTGAATCAGTATTTTGTCTTAATGTATGTATGTGTATGTGTGCATGACAGTGCTTGTGGAGGTAAAAAGGTGGTGTCTGAACAATTGAACTGGAGTGATGGATAGTGGTGGGCCACCATTAGTGTGTGTGGAACTGAAAATTGTTTGCAAGAGCAATAAGTGTTCTTAATAATGAAATCATTTCCCCAACATTAAACATTGTAATTTCTATTATACAAAGTGTATCCTAGTCATACAGAAACTAGTAAACTGGTTCAGGTTTAAAAGATGTAAATATATAGCCCAAGATAAATATTGATTAATCACCACAAGCAATGTATACTCATGATAAAGATATCCTTACAACTTAAGCATGGCTTTGCAAAATGGGCCTAGAAAATTGCATGTAAAGATGACAATTTTTTTTTTTTGGTTTTTCGAGACAGGGTTTCCTTGTAGTTTCTAGAGCCTGTCCTGGAACTAGCTCTTGTAGACCATGCTGGCCTCGAACTCAGAGATCCGCCTGCCTCTGCCTCCCGAGTGCTGGGATTAAAGGTGTGCGCCACCACCGCCCGGCTAAAATGACAAATTTTTTGAGCCACTTTTTATTGCTATGGACATTATAGTAATGATAAAATGAAGAAGGATATTTAAATATACAATCTAACAAAATAAATTTACTTCTGAGTGCCTCATTTATATTAAACCTCCTTTTTACCTGAACCTGAACCACATCTTTTCCTTAATTATTTAGTGTTATTTTGTATCCCATCCTCAAACTTCTTACAGTTTCATATTTTCTTATAGTCTCCCTCTATCTGGTTGAGCCTCTCTTTGAACCTTTCTTCTTTCATTCCCATTTTCTCCTTTTCTTTATTTAAATTATAGGTATATATGAGCAAATGTTCTCCAAAACCAGACAATAAGACAATTATTCTCTTTCCTCCAGAATTTCTCATATGTTAAATCTCTTCTTGAGGAAATTAAGCATAAATATACAATATGATACAATATCCTTCTTTTAAATAAGAAATTTAATAATTAAAGGGTATATTATTTGAATATTTACAGTGAAAGAAGGAATGAAATTATTGGAATCCTTGCTCCAGATGGGCTTGCATGCCTGGCATGGATATGTGCTGTTAGCACCATGAAGAGACTGTGACCACCTTTTGTTGTTCAAACAAGTAAACCCAGATAACTTGAATCATATTTCTTTATACAGTTTCCATGGTTTGTATGAACAGTTTTTACAATGCTACTACTTCCTTGTTTCTAAAAGCGGTTACAAATATTACCAGTTTGTTTCTTTCCTCTTTCTTCTTTTTTCTCTCAACTCTCCCATGGATAGCCATTATATATATATCATTAGAAGCATAAGCAGTTTTGCAAGCTAAAAAGGAACTTTGCTAGCTAAGCACATGCAGTCACAGCATCATGCAGAGTGAGAGACAGTTTGTCTCTTGTGGCTAATATTCTTATGTGTACCATGGATAGGGTCTGATTTCTTATGATCAACTCACTGGCCAAAGCTGGATCAATCCATTCTACATTTGTACTACTTTGTCTCTTCTAGAGACATAGTAGGTCATTCTATATATTCTGTAGGCAACATAATTTGGAGAATTTTAATAGTTGGTACTGCTTGTCCCTTGTCCTTATGTATCTCTCTTAACTTCTCCGGTTGTCGGCACTGCTACTAGAAATGAGGAAAAGGTGGACTGCTGTGATTTTGCTTCATTCGTTGTTCCTTGAATGTTCCCATTAACTCCTGATATCATCTATTTAATAGCATGTCTTTAAGACTCTTATGGTTAAAATCAGTCTTTCCAGAACAGTTAAACTCCATGGCCTACTGTGACTCTCTCAGTGAAAGCAAGAAGAACACATAGTATAATGCTCCCAAGGTCATGCCCAGATTCATGCAGGGAAATGTCCTCAGGCTCTTGTCAAGTGGGTTGGGTCTCCAGCTGTTTGTCATGAGGGGAGGCATTTGTGCTATTCTCAGGCCTTATTACCTGAAGAAATAAAATGGTTCCCTCCATGCAATGATGAAAATGTTATTTCCAAAAATTGCAAACTATATTATTTGTGTATATTGACATTTTCAGTGTTCATTAGAAGTTTTATCTATAGCTTTTTTTAGTTTATTTAAAAAATATAATTAAATAATCTTGATTTAATATATGATATCAAGTATTGTGGCTTTAAGATAAAATAAAAAATCAACAAAACATTTGCATTCTCACTTTAAAGATTTTTCTGTCTTAGGAGATGAATTCATTAACTGTTAATACCTTGAGTTAAAAGGCAATGCCAGGAAGTATGCAATAACTTATACTTAAGGAATGGAAGTGCCTGTGTAGTCTCCTTAACACTAGGAAATTCACCATTACCATAGATTCTCAGTACCAGGGTAACCACTAGCTTATAGTAGATTCAGGCAGAAATCATCCTGCATATGTTTAGAAGTTTAAAAAAGAGCAGGAAGTCTCTTTAGTATAAGATATAGCATTCTGTGGAAATGTATGGAAGACACTAGAGTATATGTCAAGACATTAAACTAAAGATTGGTTAATAAGACACTACTGTGACCATCCCACATTTCTACTATGCTGTCTCTTTAAATTCTTCAGGCTTTCTGACAAAACTACTCAAGTCTATATTAAGCTGCAACCCAAACAAGAATCAAAGAGAAGGGAAAAATAAGATCACATTATATTATTGAATACATATATTAGGACTTGAAGTGATGCTTCACTGAAATGTTTGCTTCTTATACTGCATAAACTATTGCAGCAAAAAAAAAAAAAAGAAAGACAGTATTCTATCTTAAGTCATGTATAGCACAAATGTAGGTACCAGAAAAATAGGTGCCATATTTTACTGTTTGGGAAAATTTAGCTGTTAATAAATGGAAAATTCTTTATTTAGCTAAAACAAACAAAAAAAGACGACATCTGTGTTTCACCTAAATATACATAGTCTGCATGAATCAACATGAATAACAAAAGCACACTGAAAATAATGATTTTTTAAAGCAGATTAAGCATAAAAACACAAGATACTGCCATTAAGTATAATAACAAGTAAAACATTTTCATGTTCCAGGGAACACACAGATTTTAAAGAATACATTTAATTTTCTTAAGTCTCTTTAGGTCTCCTGTTTTAGTATTTTGATATGACATAAAAATTTGTAATAAGAACAAATTATTTTATTCTGTGTTCAGATACATATTTGTATTTTGAACATATCATGTAGATTTTACTACGATGTTACAAAACACATATTATTATAAAATTATTATACATTATATATAATAAATATTTTATTATAAAATTTTATGCATTTATAAACATATAACCTACTGTGGCACTAAACTAAATGAATTAACAACCTCATTAATTTCCTTCTCACATAAGATGAATTATGATATATACAAACACATCAAAAAAGTGTTCTTTATTGCATGCTTTGAAGTAAAAGATCAACAATTCAAAGCCTATCACATATTTAAGTGAGAATAAAAAAGTGTTATTTTATAGATTGCTTCTTCTTTATTATTATACAGAGGACTAAATTCTCTAACACATAACAATTTTAAACAAGAATGGTACCATAATTATAATGCAGACATTCAAAAATTACACTGGAACAGAAAGGAGCAGACCTGAGGTTCATGTGCTGTTCATGATTCTTTCCAGAATTCCTTCAGTGACCAACAATGATACAGAAACATAAACCATGTAAACAAAACCATCCCTCTTCAAGTTGTTTATGGTCATGATGTTTTATCACAGTAACAGTAATCCTAATTAAAAACCACACAATCAAATTATCCTAAGATTCCCAATAGTCTGATCTAGAAATAAACAGAATGTAAAATGCAAGATTCATAGTTAAAGATAAAAAGAATAGAATAGACCTCAGACAATGGGCCAATACCTATTACTGCACACCACAAACAATTTGTCTGAAACTTTGTCACCCATATGGTATAAAATACACTTAGAATTCACAAACTGTATATCATTTGCTCTAAGAAAAAGCTTAACTTCAAAAACATGTCAGTAATACTTAACTTTATAATATTTGATAGAAAGTGATGTGGAAGAATTTTCTGTGTTCTGTCAATCATGTTTTAAATAAATGCTGATAGGCCAGGCAGGAAGTATAGGCGGGTCAACCAGACAGAAGTAAAGGTGGGGCAATGAGAACAGAAGGATTCTAGGAAGGAGGAAGACCATTCCTCCCAGTCCTGCCCAGACCATGGAAGAAATAAGATGTAATCTACCTGGCTGAGAAAGGTACCAAGCCATGTGGCTAATGTAGCTAAGAACAATGGGTTAATATGAGCTACAAGAGTTAATAAGAAGCCTGAGCTAATGGGCCAATCAGTTTTATGACTTATAGAGATCTCTGTGTGATTTTCTTTGGGGCTTGCCGGCTGTGGGGTATCGGGCAGGACAGAAACCCCAACAAGCAGGCCCCTCATGTTATAAGAAAGCTAATATTTAAAAATATATATATACATAAATACTGAAATCATATTTTTCAGCTGTTTTGATATTTACATCTGGCAAACATTTATGTTACGGATTAACTTTTTTATATTCATTAACTTATTTTCACTTTTAAGAACTTATGTACTCTTAAGCCATGCTTTCCAAAGGGTTTATCATGATTCTTTATGTTTGATGAGGGTTTCCTTAAAAGGAACATTTATCACAGCATTTTAGTTTCAAATGCTCATGTAAACAGAGTATCACATTGAATTGTAGACTAATGTTAATTTTTATGAAAAAATGAGAATAGAGTCCTGACTTTTGAAAGGATAACTCAAGAATATGTTAAAATTCTTTACTTCTTGAAACTACATGGCAGTATTAAATTTTTATTGACAAGTAAAAAAGATATACATTAACTACGTTCTGCATTCTAGGTCCACCAGCTGAAATACTTTAGAACTCAGCACAAAGGCAACGTTTAGTTTACTCAGAGCCAGAAGGAAAAGATGGACTGTTGAGTGTCCTCTACATGACAGACAGTGAAAGAAAAGAGATTGTACAAAAAAAATGAGATAGTAAAGAGAACCCTCATGTCTGTCCAAATAAAAGAAGAGAATTTCAAGTTTATTCTTTTCATTTCCTTCTTTCTTTGTTTTCCATTCCCTGGTGCTTTTGGTTGAACCTGGGGACTCATAAAAGTGCTGTGGCCTTGAAACCCAAAATTTTGCTATATCAAGACTAACAGGAGATTTCTTTGATAATTTATCTGAGAAACAATGATAGCAATAGGTAGAGAGAAATGGATGTGGCAAGAAGTAGATGACTTTGTATTTATTTTGAAAGGATTTTCCGTTCATAATTTTAATTTGTTTTTGTAATTGTAGATATGAATTCAATGTGTTTTAGATCATGTCTACCCAATAGTCCAGTTGTTCCCAGATCCTCCCACATTCCCTTTTAAATATTATTTTCTTTGCTATTGCTTTTGCAAGCTACTGTCCAGTTAGAACTACTTGTATTTGTGGGTAAAATACGTGCACACAAATATGTGTACTTGTGCCATATATGTATGTAGAGTATGTCTGGTGTCCTTCTCTATCACTTCTGCCTCATTACCTTAAGACTGTATCTCTCAATGAGAGTGGAAATAGTTTGACTGTCACCAACCCTGTGACACTCTCCTCTGCCTCATCTCTGTTCTGGCATTAAAGTCATTTCCAATGTAACTGCTGCCAAGTTATTCCCATTCCCTTCACCCACCTCATGATCTCCTCCCCACTTTAATTGACCCTTCCTTTGTTTGTCTCTTCAGAAATTTGCATGCCTCCCATAAGTGTAAACAAGGCATAGCATATCAAGTTGAAGTAAGACTAAGCACCTCCCTTTGTAATTAGTATGGGAAAGGTGATCTAGTATGAGTAAAAGTTCCCAAGTGCCAGCCAAAGCTTTAGGGTGAGCCCCTGGTCCCATTGTTAAAAATTTCACAAGCAGACCAAGTTACATGTATATATATATATATATATATATATGTCCCTAGATCAGTCCAATACTGTTGCTTTTAAATGGTTTCTAGACAATAAGTTTTTAAAGGTCTTATGATTCCCAGGAAGCACTCTTATTTGTTAAGCTATCTGTTACACCACATAATGATAATTCTTCAGAGGAAGAGAATAATGTATGAGGAAAAGAATGTTTACAGCTACTTTAGTTTATAAAATAAAAATTTAAAGATAATTATGAAGAATTCTATACTAGTAAGAATAAAAAGAAGCAGAAATAAGTTCTGATGCTTGACACAAAATATGGTACGGTCAATTGCTTTTATGTATTGAAAAATTATACAGAAGGGTCACATCAGCTTCTGATAATATGGTCATAAAGTCAAATGCCACTTTAGAAAAAATGGATATTAGTAACCCTTTAAAATAGAATCTAGAAAGCTTTCTGACCTATTCAATATTATGAAGATTCAGGAAAAGGACCAGTGTGTTATACATGTATACCTCTTTGTTATCTTGGGCTACTAACTGGGACTTCCCAAATCTTGTCACTATAAGAAATAAATTTATCTAATTAAGTTCAAACACTTACTTACCTTATTTTATGTGTATAGATTTATGCCTGAGTGTTTGTATGGACACCATGTGTATGTATTAACCTTGGAGGTCAGAAAAAGCATGAGATTACCAAAGCCTGGAATTATAGATGATTGTGAGCCACCATATGGATGCTGGGTACTGAACCTGGGTTCTCTGTGAGATTAACAAGACTTCCTATCTGACGAACCATCTCTTGAGCCCAATAAGTTTCTCTCTATCAATAGCTACCAATACACGGTATTGTAATATATCATTTATAAAGAAAGAATAACTAGAATGTTTCCAGATTTTCTACTTTCCTTCTTATCCAATTGCCTTTTTTAAATATGTAATTGCTGTCTTCCTCTCTTCTTTTGTTTTGCTTGATCTGAAGCTAAATTACATGGTCTGAATATCTAGATTTAACTCAACATTTGTGACCTGCATTCTTAGAACTCTATTCCATCATGAATCAACTATAGATTTGTTAATTTTCTAATTCATAAATGACAAAAAAGTGAATTCTTCAATGATTATGAAAAAAATCTTACTTTCTTTAAGCATGTGATATTTACATTTATATTTTTAGCATATGGATTAAAATATTAATTTTGATAGTATACAAAAAGAAAAAATATTTAAAAAAACACAAGACTAGTGAGATGGAAGAAGAAATCTTTGAATGATGAGATTCCACGTTCTTTTTTTAAAAAAATCATTTTACATACCAATCATAGTTCACCCTCCCTACCCATCTCCTACTCCTCCTCCCCTATCCCCGCCCCCAGAAAGGGTAAGGCTTTCCATGTGGAGTCAATAATGCCTAGTACATCAAGTTGTGGTGGGATCAAGTCCCTCCCCATTGCATCAAGGTTGAATAAGATATCCCATGGGATGGAAAAGCCAGCTCGTGCACTACGGATATATCCTGGTCCTATTGGCAAGTGCCCCACAACCTGGCCAAATCACACAGTTGCCATCTGCATGCAGAGGGCTGGTTGGGTCCCATGAAGGCACTCCAGCTGTAGTCCATAGTCCTTGAGGTCCCAAAAGCTCAATTCTGTTTTCTGTTTCCCCATCATAATTTTGACTCGGATAGCCTGCTCCTATAACCCCTCCTCCCTCTCTTCTACTGTACTCCGAGCTTAGCCCAGTGCTTGGCTGTGGATCTCTATCTCTGCTTCCATCAGTTACTGGATGGAGATTCTATAATGAGAATTAAGGGAGTCACCAATTTGATCACAAGGTTAGTTCAGGTAACTACTCCACAGTTTGTAGGCATCTTAGCTGGGGTCATCCTTGTAGATTCCTGGGAATTTCCCTGACATCAGGTTTCTTCATAATCCCATAATGGCTCCCTCTATCAAAATGTATCTTCCATCGCTCTCCCTCTCTGTTCTTCCCCCAACTCGACAAACCAGCTCTGACATATTCTCATCTCCCATCCTGTTTCCTCTATCCCATGTTCCTCAGTTTACCCAGGAACTCTCCTCTGTTTCCCCTTCCTAGGGTACTCCATTTATCTCTCTTAGGGTCTTCCCTGTTACCTAGATTCTCTGGGGCTGTGGATTATAGCCTGGTTATTCTTTGATTTATATCTAATATCTACTTATGAGTGCAATTCCATGTTCTAAAACAGTAAACATTCTGATACTATGCTGTCAAGTACTACTTCATGTATTCCTCAATGAAATCACTTATGCTGAAGAATAAAGGCACAATATTTAACCATTAGTATTATGTAACTTTGTTTATGAGTAAGATGAATAGTAATTTTCATATAATATACTTATTTTGCATATGGCTTAACACTTTGATGAGTTCTCGTAAAAATTCAATGGATTTGGAGAGGATCTTTTCTCTCTTTTTTTCTTTTTTTAATTTTTTTTTATTTATTAAAAATTTCCACCTCCTCCCATTTCCCTTCCACTCCCTCCCTCTCCCTTCCTCTCCCTCCCTCTCCCCCTCTCTTTCCAGTCCTAAGAGAAGTCAGGGCGCCCTGCCCTGTGGGAAGTTCAAGGCCCTCCCTGCTCCATCCAGGTCTAGGAAGGTGTTCATCCAAACAGACTAGGCTCCCAGAAAGTCAGTACATTCAGTAGTATCAAAACCCAGTGTCATCATCATTGGCTTCTCAGTCTGCCCTCATTGTCAGCCACATTCAAAGAGTCCGGTTTGATCACATGCTCATTCAGTCCCAGTCCAGCTGGCCTTGGTGAGCTCCCATTATATCAGTCCCAACAATCTCAGCGGGTAGGCTAACCCTCGCGGATCATTTCTCTTTAGATGGCACTGTGATTCTGCATGTTTTCCAGGTTAACCTAGACCCGAGTAAATGACAGAAGGACTTAGTTTGCGATAATTCAAAATTTAAGTTCAGGTGTGATTTCACTTACAGAATTTTATACTCTCTTAATGTTTGAAATAATCATCTACATCAAGTAAACTAATTTCACTGAATAAGGACAATGAGAATATACTAGGCAGAACTTGAGATCTCTAAAAATGTTCACACCCAAATACCCGATTGTCAGTATTTTAGTACATTTCAAAATTTTTAATTTTATAAATTTGAATTTGCATTAATTATTGTTTCTTTTTTCTATTATGTTGGAGATTAGAATATGATCACATTATTTCCCTCTTCCCTTTCCTCTCTCTAAATCTCCTCTATACTGCTCCTTATTGACCTTCAAATTCATGTTGTTTTTATTCATTAATTGTCACCATATGCATATATTTATATGTATATACATATACTTTCAAATGTAACCTGCTCAGTTTTGATAATATTTTTCATTTTTATATTTTCAGAGATATTTGATATTTAATAATTAATTTGTGTGTTCCTTGCTTGGAAACACTGTTTCTCCCATTTTCAGCATTCACTAGTTTCCTGTAGTGTTTTGTGTAGAATTGAGGCTTTTGACTGTCCACTTTGGCATGTCTGCTGTACTTGATAATATACTACTTAACCGTCATAATGGTAAGACTTTGTTAGTTTCACTTCTGACATTTCTAGGGACACAAACCTACATTCTTTGGCTCTTCCAGTATTTGCAACCCCTCTTGATTAAGTTTCCCTGAGACTTAGGTATGAGAGTGTTTTGTAGATAGGTATATTTGGACTGGACTTCATGATGGATTTTGATTGTGATGTCTCCATCTGTTGCTGCAGGAAGATTCCTTGATAAAAGATGAAGACTAAACTTATTTTTTTAGCTTAATTCATTCTTTTTGCTATAATCATACTAGATAACTATTTTCTAGATCACTCTAAATTAACCAGGAACAGTATAATTTGATAGATATTTACACATTCTCAATATTTCCATCAATGGCAGTTTCAGATCTACTTGATATCTGTTAATCATTAACTTGAATAATTCTGAGTTCATAATATAGACTTTTTTTTTCTTCCAAGTGTTGGGATTAATATATATTTGATTTATGAATGTGCCATTGTTAATTGAAAATTCTACTACTTATGAATGGATATGAATTATTATTGTCTACTTCTATTGAAGACTGGAATTTCTAAATATGATTAAACTACTGTTTTCAAATTAGCAGCACTCTATCTGTTCTGTTTCATTTAATATTACAACATTAGCATACCATTTTTTAAAGTGTTGTTCATTTTCATTACCAAATTTGATTTAATTAGCATAAAAATGCATCCATATTTCATCCATTAAATTTATGGAATACTACACATTTTACTATTTTAAAGCTCTTTTACTAAGGCATCTTGTTTTTTAGACACATTTATATGACTACTAAACTAAATTTAATATCATTTTATGAACACTCACAATGATCAATATATGCCAGCTTGGAAGAATTATTTTGTTTTACCTCTTAGTATATTATGACATATGTCTTCAAATCTGTTTTTATCAAGACTGTGTTGTAATTCATCTTAGCTCTTTTATATCTGAGAAGATTTATTCTCATAGACAATAGATTATAAATTTAGAATTATTTCTTTGCCAGATCTCTGTAAATGCAAATCCATTCCCCTCTCATGTGGTTTCTTTGTAAGTGAATATGAGAATGTCCATAGAGTCAAGTGTTTAAATAAGTTGATACATTTTTTGTCTAGATGAAGTGTCATTTAGGTATGTTTTCTACATAAATTTCAAAATCACCTACTGATATTTAATATGTCATAATATATCATTTTTGTACACATATGCTCTTTCTTACCCTGAATAAACATGGCCTACAGCCAATTGGTAAGATAAACATGTCCACATTCTTACTTCCTTCAGCACAATATAAGTGAGTGTGATATAGGGCATGATGTATGCCTAAACTGAAGAGCCATTTAGTATTGTTAAGAAATTTAATTCAACCTCTATTTTTCATGATTTTGTGCCAGAAAAAATGTCAAGGTGTGTCTTGAAATTAAAAGACAAAGTAGGAAGAATAAATGCCCTTATAGGCTGGAAATGTTTGACTTAGAAATTCTTTCCAACTTGATATTTTTTTCCATCTCCTTTTTTAAAGCTTGTGTTGTCATGGATATGCTGAGTGGGGGCTGGTAGGCATGGTAGTGATGTTTTTAGTAAAATGAAGCATACATTCTCAGTACAGCTTCCTTTCTCAATGCCATATTCTTTAGATTTTTTTACTGAAGATTCTTAGGCAGAATCTTAGATTTATAAATAACAGAAATGGGGTTAGTAAAGGAAGATTTTACTTCTTTATTTGAATGTATTACCAATGAACAACACCTTTATCATTCCTTCTTCTATTAAATACCAGACTTTCTTAGTTCTTGAAGAAAACTATACTCTGTCGGTTTTTAGATTCTTATATTTTCAGTGGTAATACAATGATATTCAAGTTAAGGTAACTATTTTATTCTTACATATCTCTAACTGACATAGCCAAAAACTGCATTGAGTTTGCTGCAGGCACTGAGCCATCTGAACTACACTGAATTAAGCATATCCTGTGCTGATATTTGTTTGATATCGAACAAATATAGCTTTCCCAAAGATCAAAGTGTGGAGCTAAACCACTAGTTAGTCATAAAGATCAGGCAGTGGTGGCACACAGCTTTAACCCCAACATTCAGGAGGCAGAGGCAGATGGATCTCTGTGGGTTCAAGGCCACTATGGGCTACATGAGATTGAGCCAGTCTACAAGAGAAACAGAGCCAGGTGGTAGTGGATCAAAACTTTTATCCCAGTACTTGGCAGTCACAGGCCTCGAATCCCAACACTAAGGAGGTGGAGACAGACAGAGATGTGACTAGACAGAGAAATGAATATAAGTCAGCATGAGACAGAAGCTCAAGCATTCAGTCTTCAATGAGGATTTCATAGAGGTAAGAACTAGTGACTGCCTGATCAGCTTCTTCGATCTTTTGACTTTCACCTCCTAATATCTGACACCAGGTTTTTATTATTAGGACTAATTAGATTCATGTTAGTACAAAGTTTTATTATTAAGATCAATTAGATTTGTGTTACAATACCTAATATTTATACTTACGAAGGAGATATGGAAAACTTTTCAAACCATTATATCTCTCTCGTTCTTTAAGGTTACAATTTAAACATTATCTTCTATGACTATTTTCAAAATAATTTTGGAAAAGAACAAATATAGTGAATGTTTCATAATTAATATTTCATTTGTGTTTATAAGACTTAGTGTTTTAAAATCAGAAACTCAATACCTTGTTATTTGTAGAAATATTACTAATTCTACCATTCTACTCTTATCATAAGGACAGTATTTCAGAAGAAAGAGACATCATTGAAAAAATCCTTGCCAGTACAACACTATAAAGTGTGGGGCAGAGTTGGGCTTTCTTATTTTTTTTATTTTTTTAAAGAAAAACAAACTATCGGTTTTTTTTTTCATTTAACATAGCAATTCCAGTTCCCAATCCTTTTCCTCCTCTAATTTTCTCCATTTTCCCCCCATCCACTCCTCAGAAAGGGTGCAGCACATTGCTTTTGGAAAGGTTCAAGTCCCTCCCTACTATATCTATGCAGAGCAAGGAGAATGAGTCCTCAAAAAGTCAGTAGAAGCAGCAGGGATAAACCCTTCTGTCAATTCCAGTGGGCCTGCAGTCTGCCATAGTTGCACAACTGTCACCCATATTCCAAGGGTCCTGTTTGGTCCCATGCAGATTCCTTCCCTCTATTTCTGGAGTTGGTGAGCTCCCATTAGCTCAGGTAAACTGTTTTAGTGGGGGTCCCCATCAGGGTCTTGACTTCCTTGCTCATATTCTCAATCCTCTCACTCTTCAACTGGATTTTGGGAGCTCAGCCCAGTGCTCTTCTGTGGGTCTCAGCCTCTGTTTCCATCAGTTTCAGGATGAAGGTTCTATAGTGACATTTACGATATTTATCAATATGACTACAGGGCAAGACCGGTTCAGGCACTCTCTACGGTTTTGGGTCTTAGCTGGGGTCATCCTTATGAATTCCTGGAAATTTCTCTAGAGCCAATCCCACAATGGCTCCCTCAACCAAAATATCTCTTTACTTGCTTTCCATGTTGGTCCCTCCTCCATCTCGATTAACCCATACCCTCATATTCTCCTACCCTCTTCCCTTCCCCCTCCTCTTCCCATTATACCTTCAATTCTACCCCCACCCCATGATCCCAGTTTTGTCAGGAGATATATTCTAGTTCCCTTCTCAAGGATATCTATATGTGTTTCTCTTAGGGTTCACCTTGTTACTTAGCTTTACTATAGTTGTGAAATATAGGTTCATTTTTCTTTGCATTACAGACAGTAAATGAAAAAGTAGCCCCTGACAACATGCGCCTTTGAAAACTGTTCTTGGTCAGCTTTGTACTGTCACTATCTGTGTCTCAAGGAGTTCACTGATGTCTCTCATGGTTTGTTCTCTTGGTCCACTCTATGCAATCATAACCTGTGCTTCAGAGTTCTTTTTTTTTTTTTTTGGTCTCTCTGTGAAGTCACAGCCTGTCCTTCAGGGTTCCTCCATTAGTCTTCCCTGTGTAGTTGCAGCTTCCTGGTCATCTCTGTGTAGTTGCAGCCTGGGTTTCAGAGTTCCTCTGAGGTTTTGAGGGATAGGTGGTTTTGTGGGCAGTGTGGGCTTGTAGTTTTCAGGTTCTATTCAATGGGATATGGATGTTGGAGCAGCCTACCACATGAAGCTTGCTTGCTTGCTTGTTGGCTAGAGATGCTGAAGTAGGTGAGAGAGGGGCCCACAGTTTTTCCCAATATGGAGGGCTTAAAGAATGGGATGTCCAACCTGGTGAGTGGTCATTCACCTCTTGGTCCTCTCTGTGTGTTTGCAACCTGCATTTCAGAGTTCCTCTGACATCACTGGGATAGGAGGGTTTGTGGGCTGACTGAGCCTTGTAGCTTACAGGGAGCAGCCTACTTGCAGGAAGCTTGACTGCTGGTGCTGCTTCTTTTGTATAGTATTCTCAGTATGTGATCTGCTTGCTTTAGAATTTTATATAAAAAGAATAAGTTCCATATAAATTCATTTTGTATGGAATGAATAATGTCCTGGTGTGGGTAAGCATCTTTGTTGATTTTTTATTATTTATTTAAGAGAGAAAAAAGTGTATCATTGTCCCCTATGAAAGTAGTTTTATATGACTAGAATATTAATTTTAAGTTAGAAAATTTGTTACACAATTAGATACATTTTCACATCTTAGTAGAAAAGGAAAAAATTGTGAATTGGAGCACTTACATAGACCTTAATCTTTTTTAAAAAAATGTATGTGACTTTATTTTCTTCTATTCACTACCTTAAATGCATGTACACTTGGTATTGGGATCAAAATGAATTCAATGTGTTTTTTAAACATAGTCAATGCACATTACATCAGTCCTTATTTTTGGTCATTTAACCAAGTAAAATATTTTATACCTTGAACATGGTGAAATCATTTTCAATGTTAATCAGAAAGATACATCAAATAAAATACTAAAAGGCTGGATAAATAAGACTAATATAAGACAGGAACATTTCAATATCCTGTTTTAGAACATTTTCTTCACCAAGGAATAGGGAAAACAATTTTGAAAATTTAGGGATCATAATGGATGAGAAAAAATCAAATTTGATGCTAATTAATGGATTTGGTAAATTGTACTTTGAGAGAATGTAGAATGGGAAAGACTGGAGTAATTAATGTTTCATTATGGCATGTTTCATAAAACCTCTTAAACTTTAAATGTTTTCCATTTGCTTCTACAATTTCTTAGATTTTACATGCTAATTTTGAGCTGCAATGTATCATAACTTAATATATTTAAGATGTGGTTTAAAATTAGCAAGAATTCTGTATACCATCATTTTATTTTAATTGGTTTTAGACTCATGACTTTGAACACTCTACCACAAGATTGGGTGTGGTATGAAACAGTGACTGTCTCTACCAATACAACTTAAATACTATTTACTAAATATATCTCATCATATGGGATAATATGAGAAAAAAGCTGACTGCCTGTTTAGCCTACATAGAAAATCAGTACCCTCCTCAAAAGAAAATAATGTGATGAGTGGGTTATTTTACCTTTCAAATATTTATAGTGGAAATTGAATAGAATGGACAATGTTGATCTGGTTTTATTACTTTGTAAATGTATATAATGATTTCTGATTCTTCCTCCCCACATTCTCTTGTGTCTCCCTTTCACTTCTATGAAATTCTGATTCCCATTCTCCAAGCAAATATTTGCTCAGATCAATGAGTTTTGAATCATTTTATGATTAGTTAAGCTTAGTCAGGGCCATACATTGGAGTCAGTCAGTACAACCAATTGGTATATAGATAACTAAATGCAATCTCTCTCTCTCTCTCTCTCTCTCTCTCTCCTCTCTTCTCTCTCTCTCCTCTCTCTCTCTCTCTCTCTCATCCTCTCTCCTCTCTGTGAATCAGGGGCAAATAGTCCACAAGAGAGGGTTGGGATCCCTGGAGAACCTTCTTTTTTTTTTGAAGAACTAGTATAGTCACAACCTGTAACTGTGTATTTCATGATTGCAATGGCTGTATATTTCTTAGGAGATGGGATTCAGAGCCTTTCTCCCTAACCTTTAGGTTTTACATTATTTCTGCTAACTCTTTCACAATGCTTCCTGTGTTTAGTGTGAATGGTAAATATATGGAATGAAAAATAGATTTGAGGATCAGAATTTGTCTGTCACTAATTTTAGCCCTTGTGTATCATTAGTCCCACATTTATTCCAGTTCAGTTATTATCCATGAGACAGCATTTGTTATAGTATGAACATATATATTTGATGATATCTTGATACTCTGGGAATTTAGCTACACAATAGTATACATTGGTCATCTAGGGCCTATAGTTATGATTCAATCTCGTTAATTATAATAAGTATTTTGTAAATATCTAGTGCTCAGTAAAAGATATTCTTTTCTTTTCTAACATTACCTTTCTTGAGAATTTTATTCATGATAATATATTAAATTGTTTCTCTCTCCCTGACCCTACAAACTCCTCCACTGAACCACACAATTCCTGTCTAATTTATAAGCTTTCCTTCTTTAGTTATAATTCTTATACAATTATATACATGTACAGACACATATATGTATATATAAATGCAACCTTTGTGTTTGTTTAGTGTTGCTCACATGGGTGTTTGTTTAGGGCTCACCACTTGGGACTAGAACCCCATGTCAGGGGACTTGTCCCCAATGAACACTAACTCTTCTCTTCTTTTTCTAGCCCAGAATTACCTATAGTTATTCCTCTAGGATAGGATACTTGTTAAATTTTCTCATTCACCACTAGTATACCAACTAGTGTTCTCACTGAGCAGGTCTTAGGTTTGGAAGTTATATTGTTGAGATACCCGGGGGTGCAAATACCTGTCATGGTATAGATGATATGATCTCACAGTAGATGTCCTAGTCCTATGGCAATTACAATCATTTTTTTCACTCTCTGTGATTCCCTTAGTCCTTAGGTTTAGGGATTGGGTGTGTAAATGTATCATTTGTGGCTGGGCACTGCATTGTCATTTTTCTCTTCTTTTAGACCAGTTATAATTTTCTGTAATGGTCTTCATCTTCTGCATAAAGAAGGAAATTTCTTTGATGAATGGTGGAAGTTAAATTATTGTAGATAGAAAGAAAAATGTTTAGAATGCTGGATTATGATTTTTTCCAAATTAATGTGATGGGATACATAAGAGTTCTTTTGTATACCTTCTTTTTGGATGAGGTATTCCCTGAGTTTTGTGATGTTTTCATGATTGATAATATAGTCCATGGCTTCTTATATTTAAGAAACATATTTTAGAAATATATAGATGACTAGGTTATTGATTCTGATGATGGATCTGGGAAATGACATTAAAAATCTTCTGGAATGTATTCATTGTTCTATATTTAATGGTGAACACTTATGATAATTGGAGATTTAAACATATCAGTACAACCAGGCTTTGAAGAATTTAAATCCAGTGCTACAAATGACTCCTTGAATTTAAAGACTTCACTGGAGTAGATTATACACATAGTGAGAATAGCACCAGAAGTGAAAGTATAGATGTTTAGAGGATGTGACTAAATGATACAATATTATCTTTGGACTCTTAACAAGGAAGATCTGCGTCTTATAGATAAACCAAAAAGTGAGTAAAATGATGCTAAAAATCAGTAAATGTTTGAGTAAAAATAGAATTTTTATATAAAGAAGCATCATCAATGAACTGAAATTTTTTTCTATCTTTACATCATCATGCTCTGGCTACTTCAGCTTTGAGCATCCACAAACCTGTTCAGTCAACATCAACACTGGGCTAGATGCTCTATGTGTAAAAAAGATTTTCTGGAAAGTGAGAGGATTGCTAATATCTTTTTGCAATAAAATATTTTAAATAAGAAAAAATACATGTTTTCAGATATATTGATATTATATACCTAATAGATCACAGTATCACATAAAAGCTAGTTTTATATGTACCAGGAAACTAAAGAATTCATGTAACTTGTTTACTATTAAAAAGCTCTTTACTGCCGGGCGGTGGTGGTGCACGCCTTTAATCCCAGCACTCGGGAGGCAGAGGCAGGCGGATCTCTGAGTTCGAGGCCAGCCTGGTCTATAAGAGCTAGCTCCAGGACAGGCTCTAGAAACTACAGGGAAACCCTGTCTCGAAAAACCAAGAAAAAAAAAAAAAAAAAAAAAAAAAAAAAAAAAAAAAAAAAAAAGCTCTTTACTGTGATACCTAAAAATAAAGCCACAATTTTATCAACATATGTCTACAACTACAATGATGCAATCTTGTATAAACATTGATTAAAATTTAATCACAGTGGCTTTACTAGAAGGTTGCCTGCATGTAAGAGCTAAAACTCACTATGTTTAGTTAGTATACGTGGATGTGGAGCCATCTAAAAAACATGGGTAACCTCCCAGTTGTTACAACCTAACAATGACAATTCCTCCTCTAACAACTATGTACAGAAAGTAGGAGCCACAGATAATCTACCCCATCTATGTAGGATTTTTTCTGGCTTTATCTTGTATAGGATTTGTGTAGGTAACAATAGATGCTGTTAGATCATGATTGTGATAGACTGAACTTCACAATGCTCTACCCCATCATGTGGTTTTTATATTCATTTTTCTTTATATTTTGTGATGTTCTCTGAAACTTGGTAGTGATACCATAATGCAGATTTGCTATTTTGTTCTGAGATAAGAGACTTATTAATAAATCTTATGATTAATAGTAATGAGACTTATTAATATTATAATTATATTAATATTATAAAATGTTAATTAATAACATTTATTAATAATAAACCTCCTATTCTCAGCTCTTTTATAAGTTATGCATTTCTCTATTACTTTCTTTTGATTGTATAAAGAAGTACTCTGAACATTGTTTAGAATACCACACATGAGACATTTCTAAATCATTTATAAAGTAATATAAAATACTCATTTTAATATGTGCGGCAGTGTGGGACAATTGTCTGTATTCTGTCAATTAAATTTTAAATAAACGCAGATTGGTCAGTAGCCAGGCAAGAAGTATAAGCAGGACAACCAGACAGGAAGTAGAGGCAGGTCAAGGAAAACAGGAGAATTCTGAGAAGAAGAAAGCTTGGTCTACAGTCATGGCCTAGCTGCAGAGCCAGCAGAATGTGACTGCCTCACTGAATAAGGTACGAGCCACATAAATAGCATAGACAAGAATAATGGCCTAATATAAATTATAAGAGTTAATAAGAAGCCCAAGCTAATGGGCCAATCACTTTATAACTAATGTAGACTCTGTGTGATTTCTTTGGGACTTAACAATTGCAAGAATAGGGTATGACAGAAAACTTCAGACAACACTGTAGGATAATGCTTTTGTACATAAAGATTTGTCACCCATATTGGTTTAATTAATCACTATTTGCCAGTAGCCTGGCAGGAAGTATAGACAGAACAAACAGACTAAGAGTATTCTGGGAAGAAGAAAGGCAGAGACACAGTTGCAACCCAGATGCAGAGAAATCAAGAAGAGAATGCTGCACTGATAAAAAGTAAAAAGCAACATCGTTTAGCATACACAAAAATTATAGGTTAATTTAAGTTGTAAGAGCAAGTTAATAATAAACCTGAGCTAATATGCCAAACAGTTTATAAATAACATAAGCCTCTGTGTGTTTCTTTGAGACTAAATGGATGTAGAACCAGACAGGACAGAAGCATCCAACTACATTAGTATATTGTCCAATGTAATCAAAATCTTGAGTGATCACTTGAAGTTATTGAGAGCTATGCAAAAGATTAGTAAATGAATCATTTGTATAGGTAAGAATATTTCCAGAGATAATTAATAACAAATGACAAGGCTTAAATAAAGCTTATGCCTTTCAATTCACTGCTCACTTTGATGTTATAAAATCAGATAATTTGGTAGAATAAGAATTTTATATATATAATTTTTCCCTTGACATATTTTCATGGTATTCTTAACATGTTGTCTACTCCCACATGTTCTTCTCCTTCTTCTTCTTTCCTTTTTCCCAGTTATGGTTTTATCATTTGCCCAGGAGAAACAGCCAAGGAATGATGGATGAAATCTTTTTAACCATGAGCCAAAATTAATCATTCTCTTGTTAAGCAAAGATTTAGGAAACAATAACTTTAAATAACTCATCTGACAAATGTTTTAAAGAATCCCAACACTTTAACCACTTTCTTAGGTTTTATAGAAATAACTTTATGAGAAAAATCCTAGAAAATAAAATATGCTTCACTCTGTGGAAAAGTACAAAGTACACGAATATAAGCCATGGAAGTTGCCAAGTTCTTCTGGAACAATTTTTCTTAGAAAGGCGTGATGAATTACTTAAACATATACAGCATGCACAACAGAGCACACAATAAATTTAGTTTGAGATAAAGTCTAAAATTCTGATTTAATGTTTATTTTTTCATTTCTCAGAGCAGTAAAAATTATGACATCCAATGTCATAGATTTATCTACTAAAAAGGTACAATGCCTCAAAGACTTTGGAAATAACTTAATTCACACTGACATCAAGAATCAGAGGCAATAGCCACAAATTAGACTTGCCCTCACAACTACTTCTGAATAAATTCTATATAACATATGGGATGAAATCATTTTCTGAAAACATAATAAAGTTTTTATAGAAGCAACATAGCAATTAAAATGTTTTTCTCACAATGAGAATATTCCAAAGTTCAGAAGAACGATTTTGTTTTCTTTCTTAGTTACTTATATGAAGGTCATTTTTGTGATTTTTGTACTTATCTCTGATGCCTTGAATAACCCTGATTATAACCCAAGTTTGTACCTACATAAATGCATGCACATACACAAACATACACACAGACAGAAAGAGATTTATAAAACACTGGCAATTCTTTTCTGCATAATTGTTTTTGCTTACTGTTTCTTTTTTATGTTTATCTTTTTTAACCTAAGGTTAGTATTAGACCTGTTTTTGTAATTATTTCAGATTTATCCATCTATTCCATTATATTTCATTAAGTTTACTTTTATTTCTAACCCTTTCAGGTAATCTCCATTTCTAATCTCCCAAAAATTCATGTCTTCTTTCATAGTTTCTCCTCTTGCTATTATTGTATCTCAGTCATTCTATTTGGGTCTGGCCCATGTTGGCTCATGGGAATAAGACCATCCACTATATCACAGTTTACTTACCATTGGCCACAGTTCCTGTTAAAAATTGACTCTCCACAGCTCCTGGTACAGTCATCAAACTGCAAGTAAGCTCCTTAGCCAGAGAGGGACACTCCTGAGTCTGGCTCCTCTCATAGTTGATGCTACAATGCCAGTCTTAAAGCAAGAAGCTGGTGGCTATTGTGAGTACGACAGCTCTGGCAAGTGCAGAGACAATATTTCAATCTTATTCTCCATGACCTCTGGCTCTTATAAATTTTGTGTTCCCCTTTTTAATAATGTGACTTTGTGGAAGAAAATATGTTAAAAATAAACCCTGTGTACTAAAGTAAGGACCAGAAGGAAAAGATTTTTCAATGTGGGTAACCTTCTTTAGGATTAGATTGTGGACCCATTCCAAAGATAGGCACATGTGTCTGGTGTAAGAAATGTGGCCAAGAACCTATGGTTTGGAAGTTCATAGGACATAAATGTGAATCCTCTGTTACTGATTTCCTAAACTGACATAGTTTACACCTGTCCTCTATATTTGTATTTCTATATCAATAGTAAGTTACTGTAGCTCTCTGACCTCCTCAGAGAAATTTTGCTGTGCAGTTCACAACAGATCAATGTGGAGATTACATATCTGTAAATTGTTTCTGAATACATGGAATAGGACTATCAAAAAGACATGGTTAAATGTCTCTATCCATCCCTTGAAACAAAAGAAAGATTTCACTAGTTTTTTCCTGATATTTCTATATATTATTAAAATAATTGCTTAACTTCTAGCAATTCTAATCAAAAGGGAAAAAATAAAATTATTACAATTTGAAATAAAAAAGATATTTTGCTACAGATTCCAATCAAACACAGAAACACATCAGAAGAAACATTGAAAATTCATCATTAAAAAAATGTAAAAGC